>NC_064617.1:197297271-197922271 GCF_023898315.1 Schistocerca nitens | reverse complement strand
AGCGTTTTCAGTTTCAAGGAAATGTGAAACAGCAAGACACGAAATTTTGTAGAAATGACATCCAACACTGGCATTACATATCCTTCAGAAAGAAGTTCAAAACATGTGCATTCCAAAGTTCATGGTATGAGTAACACAAGTGATTATGTGCAAGTGCTACAGAAGGAAAATTAATCTACTGGTCATGGTTGCTCTCAAGCACAAGGGAAACTGTATTGTCCACTAATGGTTTTGATGATCTGATGAATCTGTGCAGTGGTTGAGCATGGCATGCTTCTTCTAAAGATCATATACACAGTTTTATTTCATTTAGAGAACCATGCCAGCCAGTTTTTGGAACAAAAATCAGACAACAAGTAAGTGAAAGCTAACGGAGATACCATGAAAATTCTAATTGACATGACATGTGTTTTTTGTTAGCAGGAGCTAGTTATTAGATGACACGATTAGACAGAAGATTCCTCAAATACTAAAAATCTCAGAGCCGTTTTTAAACTTGTGCTAAACAGAAATGAAGATTTGAAAGCATACTGGAAGAAAAGACTATTTTCAGGATTTTCAAAATCTATGCTGAGCAAACTGATTACATATGTAAAGGAGGAGGACTGTGAATATATACATTCAAGACAGGTATGCCTGCATTGTGGATCAAGCAACAGACAAATCACAATGCTCAGTTGCTGTGAGGATGGACTGCAACAGCAACATTCAAGAACACTTTCTCGGTTCTCATGATGATAGCCAAGCTGGAACTGTTGCTGCTTTATTCCTGTGCTGAGTGACATGTATAAGAAGTATTATACGAAGAACAAACTCTGATGGTGCTTCCATTCTGACAATAAAATTAAATGGCATACAAGCTGAGATATGTAAGATTGTTCCCCGAGCTCTTTTTACCTACTGTTTTGCACATCATTTAAATTTAGTTTTGTAGTAGAGCTTTTCTTGTACAAAATCAGTAAGAACTTTTTTCTCCACACTTCAGGGTGTTTTTGCTTTCTTCCCCTTGTCTTCCAAATGGACAGCAGTTCTGAACAGTACTATTAGTAAATATGTTCCTTTGAACAGTGAAATAAGATAGAATTATAATGTCACAATAACATCTGCCATTCACATAAACTGTCTGGTGCTAATTGAGGTTTTACATGAAATAATTGACAGTACAGACTCTAGTGCAATGACCACAAGAAAAGCCCATGGTATCAAAAATAGTCTCCTACACTTAGTTTTTCTTCTCCCCATTTTTCAAAGCATATGTTTAAAAACTGAACTGCTTTTCACCACTCTTCAAATAAGAAAAAAACCTGCACAGTCTTGCAGCAACACAGTCTCAGAATCCACAGCTTATCTGAAAAACTTTAAAGATGGAGATAAATCGATCAGCATTTGAAACTTCATGGAATTTCCCCACCATGTTATAGTTCTGGGTGGAGATTTTAATTTGCCGGATATAGACTGGGAGACTGAAACATTCATAATGGGTGGCAGGGACAAAGAATCCAGTGAAATTTTTTTAAGTGCTTTATCTGAAAACTACTTTGAGCAGTTAAACAGAGAACCGACTCGTGGCGATAACGTATTAGACCTTCTGGTGACAAACAGACTCGAACTATTTGAAACAGTTAACGCAGAACAGGGAATCAGCGATCATAAAGCAGTTACGGCATCGATGAGTTCAGCCGTAAATAGAAATATTAAAAAAGGTAGGAAGATTTTTCTGTTTAGCAAAAGTGACAAAAAGCAGATTACAGAGTACCTGACAGCTCAACACAGAAGTTTTGTCTCAAGTACAGATAGTGTTGAGGATCAATGGACAAAGTTCAAAACCATCGTACAATATGCGTTAGATGAGTATGTGCCAAGCAAGATCGTAAGAGATGGAAAAGAGCCACTGTGGTACAACAACCGAGTTAGAAAACTGCTGCAGAAGCAAAGGGAACTTCACAGCAAACTTAAACATAGCCAAAGCCTTGCAGACAAACAAAAATCATGCAAAGCGAAATGTATTGTGAGGAGGGCTATGCGAGAGGCGTTCAATGAATTCGAAAATAAAGTTCTATGTACTGACTTGGCAGAAAATCCTAAGAAATTTTGGTCTTATGTCAAAGTGGTAGGTGGATCAAAACTAAATGTTCAGACACACTGTGACCAAAATTGTACTGAAACAGAGGATGACAGACTAAAGGCCGAAATACTGAATGTCTTTTTCCAAAACTGTGTTTCACAGAGGAAGACTGCACTGTAGTTCCTTCTCTAGATTGTCACACAGATGACAAAATGGTAGATATCAAAATAGATGACAGAGGGATAGAGAAACAATTAAAATCGCTCAAAAGAGGAAAGGCCTCTGGACCTGATGGGATACCAGTTCGATTTTACACAGAGTACGCGAAGGAACTTGCCCCCCTTCTTGCAGCGGTGTACCGTAGGTCTCTAGAAGAGCGTAGCGTTCCAAAGGATTGGAAAAGGGCACAGGTCATCCCCGTTTTCAAGAAGGGATGTCGAACAGATGTGCAGAACTATAGACCTATATCTCTAATGTCGATCAGTTGTAGAATTTTGGAACACGTATTATGTTCGAATATAATGACTTTTCTGGAGACTAGAAATCTACTCTGTAGGAATCAGCATGGGTTTCAAAAAAGACGGCTGTGTGAAACCCAGCTCACGCTATTCGTCCACGAGACTCAGAGGGTCATAGACACGGGTTCACAGGTAGATGCCGTGTTTCTTGACTTCCGCAAGGCATTCGATACAGTTCCCCACAGTCGTTTAATGAACAAAGTAAGAGCATATGGACTATCAGACCAATTGTGTGATTGGATTGAGGAGTTCCTAGATAACAGAACGCAGCATGTCATTCTCAATGGAGAGAAGTCTTCCGAAGTAAGAGTGATTTCAGGTGTGCCACAGGGGAGTATCATAGGACTGTTGCTATTCACAATATACATAAATGACCTTGTGGATGACATCGGAAGTTCACTGAGGCTTTTTGCAGATGATGCTGTCGTGTATCGAGAGGTTGCAACAATGGAAAATTGTACTGAAATGCAGGAGGATCTGCAGCGAATTGACGCATGGTGCAGGGAATGGCAATTGAATCTCAATGTAGACAAGTGTAATGTGCTGCAAATACATAGAAAGATAGATCCCTTATCATTTAGCTACAAAATAGCAGGTCAGCAACTGGAAGCAGTTAATTCCATAAATTATCTGGGAGTACACATTAGGAGTGATTTAAAATGGAATGATCATATAAAGTTGATCGTCGGTAAAGCCAGACTAGATTCATTGGAAGAATCCTAAGGAAATGCAATCCGAAAACAAAGGAAGTAGGTTACAGTACGTTTGTTCACCCACTGCTTTAATACTGCTCAGCAGTGTGGGATCCGTACCTGATAGGGTTGATAGAAGAGATAGAGAAGATCCAACAGAGAGCAGCACGCTTCGTTACAGGATCATTTAGTAATCGCGAAAGCGTTACGGAGATGATAGATAAACTCCAGTGGAAGATTCTGCAGGAGAGATGCTCAGTAGCTCAGTACGGGCTTTTGTTAAAGTTTCGAGAATATACCTTCACCGAAGAGTCAAGCAGTATATTGCTCCCTCCTAAGTATATCTTGCGAAGAGACCATGAGGATAAAATCAGAGAGATTAGAGCCCACACAGAAGCATACCGACAATCCTTCTTTCCACGAACAATATGAGACTGGAATAGAAGGGAGAACCGATAGAGGTACTCAGGGTACCCTCCGCCACACACCATCAAGTGGCTTGCGGAGTATGGATGTAGATGTAGATGTAGAATTTACTAATTTGCAACCTGAAGCTTCCATGAATGGAGTCGAAATGATGGATGCATAAATTGGCAATCCATTGATGTCAAAATACAAACAGGTACACCTCAAGGTATTGGATGATATTGTAACACAAGTTGAAACAAGATTTTCACATTGTGATAAACTGCTCTCCCTCAAATTAGATTATACTACTCAGTCTGCCAATTATTCTGTGTTTCCCTCTACATGATGTGGATTCATTATTATAAATGTATGATGCATCCTTCAGCTGCTTGCAACTGTGTATAGAACTGGAGACTGTAAAGTCTTCCCAGCACAAAGAAAAGTTATTAATTGGTTTTCTACGAATGGGTTTGCTATGAAGTTTGAAAAAACACAGTTCATCCAATTTTCTGCTGCAAAAAGTATAACTCCTTCAATAAACATAACACATCAAAAGAAGTTAGTAGCCAGGGTAGAGCACAATAAGTTTTTGAGTGTACATATAGATGAGAATCTTAAATGGAAAAGTCATATTTTGGATCTCCTAAAGCAACTAGTGTAGTAGCCACCAGAAAGATCATGGGAGGCGCACATCGGAACAGCACGTCAAGGACAGTAGTTGCCGCAAATAAAGTCCCATCCACCAGAGGGCACGCGAGAATTTGGCTGCTCCCTCTGCTGGTGGAACAACAACAACTCAGGCAGCACGGGCTGTGCCCAGTCAGTTTTACATCAGGCATGCCTAGCAGACAGTTCCCAGTCTACACTATGTGAAGTGCGACGGACAACGTACATCATGTTAATACGCAATTGGCGACGAGTAGGGTCGTTCTTTTGCGCGTTGCATCATTGTTCTGGTTTAGCAGCTTATCCACAGCATGGAGGATTTAGTGCGGGTTTTGGTTGAGCATCAGATGGAGCTCATGGCCATCATGAAACAAGCGCTTCCGGCATTGCTCTCCATGCAGTCTGCTCCAGCGCCGTTCCCTCCTCCCTTTCCCGCATATCACAAGACGGTGGAGGATTGGGATGCATATGAATATTGCCTTCAGCAGCATTTCCAGGCATTTCATGTTGCTGATGCAGAGGTATGTCATGCTCTTTTCTTGTCTTGGATATCTCCCTTACTGTATCAAGTTTTGCGGCAGCTAGTGCCATCGCAGGAACCCTCGTCCTTGTCTTTTGACGCCCTGTGTTCATTGCTGTCTTCATATTATCGCCGCCACACGCATGTTGTGGCGGCTAGGGTCGAGTTCTATCAATGCAAGAAACAGCCCCATCAGTCTTACTGGGCATGGGCCTTAGTCGCAAGTGTCATTTTGTCACGGAGCAGTTGCGAGAGTCGTATGCCCACATTATGGTGCGCGACGTCATTGTTCGTTCAGCCCCTGATAGGGAGGTCCAGAAATGGGCCCTGCAGTTGGAAGACCCTTTCCTTGAGGAAGTCCCGTCCATTGCTCAATCATATGAAGTCTCTCACACCGCAGGTCAACAGATGGAAGCATGCTGCGACGTCGCAGCGGTTCAGGGTGGCGCAGCCATGTCCGGGGTGGACGACGTGCGAGCGGTACAATCCGGCCATTACGGCCGCTCCCGCACAGCGCGTAAACAGAGTTCCGGCCGCCGGCCCCTGTTACCGTCCTGTGCGTTGTGCTATATACATCATGATCAGTCAGAGTGCCCCCAGCGTTGGGCCATTTGTCGCAAATGTAATAAAAAAGGACACATTGCTAAAGTTTGCCATTCAGCCTCAAAAGAATCAAAGGAAGCAGGTACAGAGGACATGGACATTCACATTGACATTCAGAAAGTTTCATCGGACCAGGCTCCCAACGCATCGGCACACAAACTCTTTATCGAGGTGTCGGTTCAGTCGCGCTAATTACAACTGCAAGCAGATACGGACACGGCAGTTTCCTCATTGAATGCACAAACTTTCTCTGACCTTTGGTCGCCCCTGTTGGCGCCAGTTTACCGGCATCTCCGCAGTTATGGTAAACAGTTCATTCCCCTACTGGGCCAATTCACTACCGATGTTACTTACAAATCAGTCACTCGGTCTCTTATCTGTATTGTTTTCAGTGATGCGAGCTCCACTAACCTTTTTGGATTGAATGCCTTTCAAGTTTTCGGTTTTTCTATCGCAGACACCATACAGTTGGTCTCAGAAGACATTCCCTATCAATCATTGGAATCTTTGACCTCTGACATTGAGGATATATTTGAGGAGGGCCTGGGGTGTGTTTCAGACTTTGAAGCTCACTTAACGTTGAACGCGTCGGCTCACCCGTGTTTTCTACGCGCGAGGCAGATCCCCTTGGCTCTCTGCCCTCAGGTAAAAGCAGAGCTAGACCAGCTGACAGCTCTCAGGGTCGTTCTTCGCCCCTCGTTATTGACAGGAAACCCTCGGGAAAATTACGTCTTTGTGGCGATTTCAAGGCCACCATTAATTCCCAATTGGTGGTGGACATCTATTCCTTGCCTCGTTCTGATAAATTGTTCTCCGACGTGGCAGGAGGCCAATATTTTTCTAAAATCGATTTTTCAGAGGCTTATCATCAGATACCACTTGATGAGGACTCCAAACGGCTGGCGGTCGTCAACGCCCTGTTTGGCCTTTACCAATACCAGCGGTTGGCCTTCGGAATATCTTGAGCACATCACATTGACAATCCCTCATTGTATAAATTACCTGGACGACATAATTGTCACAGGCCGCATCACGAAGGAACACTTGCACAACCTTTGAACCCTCTTCCTCAAATTCAGGTCCGTGGGCCTGCGTTGGAACTTGCGTAAGTCAAACTTCTTCCAACTGTCCATTGAGTATGTGGGCTACACCATCTCTCGGCACGGCATTCAGCTGTTAGGAAGTTTGGTCCAAGGTATCGTCAACCTTCCGCAGCCCACTTCGCTGAAGGAGTTACAAGCTTTTTTAGGCATGATTGCCTATTACCACCGGTTCATTCCCCGGGCTTCCACCATAGCCCGCCCCCTGTACTGCCTTCTGCGCAAGGGTGTTCCTTTTGATTGGTCGCCTGCATGCGAGCGCGCATTCACCTCGTTGAAGGGCCTCCTCACGTCAGTGCCTTGTTTGGCTACTTTTGACCCCAATAAGCCATTGGTCCTGGCTACAGATGCTTCACAGTACAGGGTGGGGGCAGTTCTGGCCCATCGCAATGTGGATGGCTCTGAGCAGCCACTGGCGTTTGCATCTAAAACTCTTAGTCCCACACAGGCCCATTACTCCCAGGTGGAAAAAGAGGCTTTGGCCATTGTCTACGCTGTTACCAAGTTTCACCCTTTCTTGTACGGCACGAAGTTTCAGTTAATCACTGACCATAAGCCATTAATATCGTTATTTGGCCCTGCCTCTCAGATTCCGGATAGAGCGGCCCACAGACAACAGCGCTGGGCCTTCTTCCTCTCTAAGTACCATTATGACATTCATTTTCACCCTACCGGGCAGCATGCCAATGCTGACGCTCTTTCCCGTCTTCCGGTGGGCCTGGATCCTAAGTTCGATCGGGAGGAGATTATGTGTTTTCATTTGGATGTGGCATCCTGCCAAGCGGTTAATGGCTTCCCGATCACTAGTTCTAGAGTCGCCAGGGAAACAGCAGCTGACCCGGTTCTCTGGCAATTAGTTCGCCTCATTCAGCAGAGGTGGTCGTCCCGACCTCCAGGCCGGGCCTCGGACCCTCTTCGCAATTATTTTGTTCTATGAGTCCGCCTCTCAGTCTTGGAAGGATTTCTCCTTCTGGCTACTGATGATAGAGCTCCTCACATGGTTGTTCCTGCAAGTTTGCGAAGGGAGGTCCTCGCGTTATTACATGAGGGGCACTGGGGTGTTTCCCGTACTAAAACCTTGGCTCGCAGACATGTGTACTGGCCCGGTATTGACAGAGAAATTGAGCACTTGGTGGCCGCCTGTTCCCATTGTGCGAGCCAACAGGTGTCTACCAGGTCAGCATTCTCCTCAGGGCCGCCTGCAACCCAGGCATGGGAATGTGTTCACATAGATTTTGTGGGCCTGTTTCTCAATGGATTTTGGCTCATTGTCATTTGATAAATTACCAGATGAAATAAAATGTCTGACAGACAGCAGTAATAGTTTGAGAGTAAATAAATCTGGAGATATAATAAATGCATTTTGTGCCAGTTAACGGAGTGGGATAAATAATAGAAATATTTATGTAAACACTGAGAAAGAAAAAAAATTTGTTTCCTGTGAACATTTCTTGTGCATTTTCCATTCAAATTGACCAGATGGACTTGAACACAGTAGTGAAAAGTGAGGTAATACAACATGCTGCCAGAAAAGGAGGTTAATATGTCGAAAACACAGTTTCTTAGGGTTCCCCAACAATTGGCAGCAATGTTTAATGACGAGAATTTATCTATAGATTCCATACTTGATAGTGTGAAATCTTAATATAATACATTATGGTTGGCATAGTAGAAGGATGTTTTTGAGTTGTGGGTCATGGAACTTTTGCAGTTCATGTATTCTCACACTAGGTGTAGTTTGACAAGTAGGATAGTAAGAGCATTAGTTGAAGTGGATGCCATGGTGAAAGTTCACCAATGGCTATGAGAATGAGTAATTCCTGCACAGGAAATGTGGAAACTGATTGAATTAGATTATGGATGTGAACAGGAGATAAACAAGCAATTTTGAAAGTATGTTAATAAGGTTTGCACAGCTGCAAATGCATTTTGTATCCTGGCTATTGAGGCTGAGGTGGTAGCTAATATAATAAAAGGCATTAAACCAGCAGATCAATTGTGGGTGATGTTCACCCAGCCCCCTTGTACTTTCAGTGATTTGGGAGAACTGGCATGTCATATGGGTTTAGATATGTTGACCATAGTAGTTACCATGAATCTCAAATAAGTATGGTGGATGAATCTGCCTTACCAGAGGAGAGCTCAAAACATAATGGCTGTTTCCTTTGCAGTACATTGGGACATTTCTGGGTGGATTTCCCAAAGCAATAAAAGATGTGGGGTAATAATAGTTGGTGCCCTCAGAGAGCAGCAAAGTGTGTCTTTTCATTCATTGCCCCTGTAGGAATTAAGGCCATGTTTACACACCAGTGGCGTGGAACACCATTTGTCTGCTGTGAAATTAATAAGGAAACAATATGTGGGGTATTAGGAACAGGTAGCTCAATTATCCTCTTAAGTGATGAATGGTCCACATTCACCAGTCAGTCCATGGATGGTGAAGTTTGAATTCAAATGAGAATCAGTATGTAACAACCAGTTATACTGCCTTTTGAATCTTGCAGAGGATTTTGGTTAAGTTGTGAATATGGGAGTTTACATGGTAAATACAATCGAGGGCAATGGAGGGGCTATTGAATTAACTGATTGTGGTGTTGAATGTGATTAGGGAAACTGAGATGATCCCAAAATGGCTCAAGATCACTTTATATTACAGTTTTGCTTTCACTTTGAAGTGCTGGTAGAGATGGTACAGCAGAGGGGAGGAAGAAGTAATGTGATGCAACAGAGAATTTAGTAAAGTGCTAATGGATAGGTTTGGAATGACTAATGTAATTAAGTATTACATTCAATTAACTGTTACTATGTAAGTGAGGAGACTGCCATATTTGCTATACATTGAGTTAACTGTTACTGTGCAAGTGAGGAGACTGCCATATTGGTTGTATCTCCATGCACGAACGAACTGAAAAGTCAAGCTGAAGCTACATTGTAGCAAGGTGTTATTTGCCCTTCCAGATCACCTTATTCAGCTCCCATAATTGTTATGCCTAAATCATTTGGGAAGTCAAGAGTGATAGCTGATTAAAGACAACTTATTAAGAGGCTAGTCCTCTGTTACATTCTGTTGCCTTATTTCCAGACCTGTTTTGACTGGTCCTGCCTGTGTTTTTACCATCTTGAATCAGACTTACCATCAAATTCCCTGAGGTGAGGAATCTAAATGTTTTGGTCACATACTGGAATTTATTTGATTTTAACAGGATGCCTTTTTAGCGAGGTAGTGGCATGGTGTTGTCAACATGGCTGTTGGATATGTTGTTTTCTGTTATTAAGTTCAGATTTGTATACCATTATCTGGACACTGTGGTGATATTTAGCAAAAACTGGCATGAACAAATGGGACACCTGAGGGAAATGTTTGTGCAGTCTAAGAAGACAGGACTGGTGATTAATCCTGAAAAACTGAGGTTTGGACTCCTTCACATGTCATTTCTTGGGGATATCATATTACAGAAATTAAGATTGGTTCAAACATACCAAGATTACTAGAGAATGCCCTCCTCCCATGAATGCTAATGAGATAACAAGATTTATGGGAATGGTTAATTTCTTTGACTAACAATGTTACTGTGGAGGGGTTGAGCAGCCATGTGTTTCAAGGAGATGCTGAGGAAATTGAGGTTAGTGAGCTGAACCAGGGTAGTAAGGGGCAGGGAGTGAAACACATTTTTGGTGATTTTCATGCATCATTTGAGGGTATTGTCAAGTATCAGAATGAAGATGGGCCCTTGAGTGTAATTAAACAGAAAGTAGAAAAAGTAGAAGTGGTTAAGCTGTATTCAGTAAGGAAGGGAATTCTATACTGTAATCCTAGGATGGCAGTATGCCCATTATTATTGTCAGTCTCCAGTTTGGGGAAATGTGGGGATTTTTAAAACACACACAAAGATCTGCAAAGAGTTCATATGGAAGAATATGAATGGGAATATTCAGACTATGGTCTAAGGATGTAAGACCTCCTCAATTAACAAGTCACTACATGATACTTAGCAGGGTACACAGGTTTTGAAGCCAGTAAATCACCCAATGGATAAGTTATACAGAGGGCTTCAGGAAAATGTAAACAACTCTTTGATAGTCAATATTAATGGAACAAGATAACATACCATTCCTCTTGCATCAGAGGAATGTTATTTTGTGTATTTAAAGTGACCCCCCCCCCCCCCAATAGCATCCAAACAATATCAATGCCACTGAACTATGGGTGTCAGTACTGCCAATGTGATAGCCGCACAGGACACCTTGATTGTTCCTCTTAGAATATCTGTGGTAAGGAGGTGGAGTGCCATGTTGTTCTAGGTAAAATCTTTCATTTCAAACACCTCTCAGATGGCAGGTAAAACTGATGTTTTGAGTATACGAAGGTACACCTCACCAGTTATGGCGGTTTACAGTTTATGGTGGAGTGGGCTACTCAAACCATGCAATGACAGGCCACACCATACATTAACACCCTGTAGATTAACGTGTTTGTCCATATGAATATGACCATTTTCAGAAATCCAGTGTGCACAGTTGTGGTGGTTTACAGTAACATTCAGTTTGAATTGAGGCTCGTCAGACCAGATAACCATCCCTGTGAACCATTCATCCTCGCAAAGCGTGACTTCAAACCACTCTCAGTTCTCCATCATTTGATCCAGGTCATCCTTGTTCATAGTGTGCAGTGATCTTGGAATGTACACTTTCCACCTTGCAGCCTTCTGAATTCATCATGTACTTGATCACCTTGCCCTGCTTCAAGAGTTTTGAGGTGACTTAGTAAAATGTTGCAAAACAGTTGCACTGTAAGTTGGACTTGATGTTTTTGGTCAGCCAGATCTTTCCTTATGCACATCCTGAACAGTACCATTGGTTTCAAATTTATCCCAAGTATGATGTTGTTGTACAAGTTGGTGACCGAGTTCTGTACACATTATGCCATTGCCTTTGTACCTCCACCATGTTTTCATACTTCCAATACCACTTAAGTACAGCCTTGCATTGCTCAAATGACAATCTTACTTCATTCATTGCTGCATTGCCAGCTGCTGGAAAATGCATGCCAAGATCTGTTGAGAAAACAATGCACTACACTACTGTGAAAAATTGCAACATTATGTCATTTTGGTCCAAAGATATTAACTGTCAAAGAGTGTCTACATTTTTCTGAACCCCTCTGTATACTGATTTTATGGGCCCATATGCAGGACTGCCTATTTGAGATTCTCTTTGTTGTTTCCTACTAGGTCGGCAACCAAACAGTGTACCAAAGTATTGGCTGAAGATGATTATTGTTACCTTTGATCACTGCTGAATATTAGCCTCTGATAATGTCATGGCATTTACCTCCAGGCCCTTCAGATAGTTTGTGTTTGGGTTAGGAATCAGGCATACCGCCATTATACTATGTTGTGGAGAGAGTAAACCATGACCTAACGACAGCCTTGGTTACTTATTATCATTCTGACCACACTAAGTGGGACGAAACTCTGGAATGCCTAATGTATGCCTTTAATACAGCTAAGTAGGAGATGTGCAAGAGCATGCCAGCAACATTAATGTTTGCATTCAGAAGTAACTCCCATTAGCTAACTTGTGATTGATTGAGCACCTGTTACTCAGCAAGACATCCACCATGGAGATAAGGGAAAAGTGATATACCTGAAAAAATATTTTAGTGGCCCTTGAGCAAGGGGATAAGACTTACAAAAAGAGAAGATACCTGAATCTATATAGGGTACCAAGTGAGATGATACAGTGGTTAGGACACTGGACTCGCATTCTGGAGAATGATGGTTCAAATCCACTTATGGCCATGCTTATTTAGGTTTTCCAAAATTTCCGTAAATCACTTCAGACAAATGCTGGGATGGTTCCTTTGAAAGAGCATGGCTGGCTTCCTCCTCCATCCTTCCCAAACCCAATGGGACCAATGACCTCTCAGTTTGCTCCCCTCCCCCAAATCAACCAACAAAACATTTAGGGTAGGTGATTATGTACACCTTAAAAATTTCAGTAAGCTGAGCAGAGCAGAGGCCAGGCTAATAGAAAATTTTCTAACATACTGTTCAATTTGTGATGCCAGTCACTCTGTCAATTGAGAATGTGTCTGCGAGTAAGGAATGCAGGGTGCACATCTCATTTCATAACAGGCTATGAACAATAATTTATTATTGTATATATGTAGCCTTAGATGTCAGCATTTGTTAGGTATTCTTTCATTGTATTACAATTGTGGTGGTTCCTTTTATCTGTGGGAGAGACTGGAGGTAAGAGTTTGGTGGGGAGGGGGGGGGGGGGAAGTTGTGTGAGACAGTTGTTTTCTCCACCTCCACAGAGGAGTGTCACACTGCAGCCACATGTGGGCAGACAGTTTGGGTTAGTGGATGCTGTGAGTGTCAGCATGGCTGAGCTGGTTGTAAGCAAGGACAGTGATGTCAGTTGCTGTATGTAGAGAACCGAGCCAGTTCTGGGCAGAGCCAAGATTGAGACCCTCAACAAACTGGTAGGCTGCGTTGCAGTTTGTCAGACATCACTAACAATCAGTGCAGGGTGTGGGCACAGCATGGACAATATAGCCTGGTGGAGTGGTTGGTGTCTTGACCTGCCCAAAAGGACAGTAATCCAACTGGAGGCAGAGAAATTGTTAAATTGAGCCCTGTGTCTGCAGGATCACCAGCCTGAACCCCACTCCACCCAATGCTATGCTACAACTAGTATGATGAACCTTCTGCTATGCACTGTACGCTAGCTTGTAGAGTATTTATGTAGATGTAGATTGGCTGACTGCTTGGCCTCATCAAACTACTAAAAATAACATTTGAAAATCAGTATTAATGACAATTGTTCCAAAGAATGCATTTTCACAGGAATCAGAAAATGTTCAGCTATGTAAAGAAGGAACCTGAGAGTGAGCAGGAGAACTAATTATCTTCTTTACCTTTAGTAAAAATGTTGTAAACAGACCTTGTTTCTTGACAGCAGTTGAAGATTCTTCTCAGTCTTGTTGAAGTTGTTCCTTTCATGCTACTCATCTGATGTCCAAAATAATGGATTTTTGGAAGTATTCACTGGAAGGATCCACTTTAGCAATGAAGGAACAAAAATTATTTACCACATAAAATTTTTTTACTTCTACATATAATCAGCAATTGTAGTTTTGATTACTTTTTACTTTTATTAAAGATCCTTGTGAATTACTTTAATGTTGTCTTTCATTTCAAAGATTGAAGTTACAGGCCAAAGGACAATATTGGTTGTTGATATGTTTGATGACATATGAAGGTATAAATAAGTTAATATTCTCACACAGAAAAGGGTTTTGAAAAAGAATAACAGACTTCATACTAAAAGTTCAGATTTGCCTTTCAGTAAATAAACATCTAACAATAGAACGCTGATGTTGCTCGATCACTATATCAACAAATGAACTGTCTCCAACTTAGTTAAAATAGCCAAAATTTCATTTCTATGACTCAATTAAAATAAGAGAAATACTATGTTAATCAGTTTACTAAAATAAAATGGTTTTGAGATATCAAAACCCTATTTTCACAAGAGCCATACAATGTGGTAATCTTATATATGTAGTATCCAGCATTCAGAAAGGCAAGAAAGGATAATTAAAAACAATCTACCAATTTTTTCTTAAAGTGATAATTCTTATTTGAAAAGACAGTTGACATAACATCACTATTTTATCTGTACATTGCTTTCTTATTTCTGGTTAAAATAAGTAACTTCACAATGGTTTCAACACAAAATAGCATTACACTGAACAGTTTGAATATTAATAATTACACAGTAGCTTAAAAATAGTAATTTGTTTAATATTACTGTTTCGTAAGGTACCAATGTTCGATGTGGGGGGGATTGTGGCACACTAGTCTTAATAGATGATTCCTTTCTGCAATGGCTGCTAAGAAGATCTCCATGTATTCTATTGTACACATAAGTGAATAATAAGTCTTTGCAGGACTGTATATTCTTTTCAAAACACTTCTTGCTACAATGCATTTTACCATAACACAGTGTTTTCAACTTGCTACTACAACTAATTAAAACTGAATCCTGAGTGCACCACCCTACAACTGACTTGTGTCAAAAGACCTTATGAACACAATGCTTGTTGACAAGACAGAGACACAATCACTTAGTATATACACAGGTTGTTTATAAATGAATATCAGGGTTTTAACACTTTATAATATTTATTACATTAAACCTACAGTTATAAATGATATGTCAAATAAAAGAGCAACTCAAACAGTTTTACGAAGAACCTTATAAATGTTCAGTGTGAGCACTGGCATAGCGAAATACGCGATTGATTGAACTTCACCGTACCCAAGCACTGGATAGGCCACAAGGGGCCCAATGACAGGGCTTGCTTTGCAAGGTCTCCACATTCACCCGACCTAATGCCATGCAATTTTTTCCTTTGGGGCTTCGTCAAGGATCATGTGCATGTGCCTCCACTACCAGCAGACCTCCCTGAATTAAGAAACTGGATTAAAGCAGCTTTAACTCCATTACAACTTGTGAAATGTTCAACTGCTGAAAGTTTCATTTCAGACATGACTCAGGGATCCACAAAATGAAACTGAAGTGTATACTGGTGTCGCTGTGTCTACAGTCATATGTGAAACCACTTGTGTGCAACTCATTCCACGCAACGAGTGGCGCAACCCAAAGTCGTCATGTAATCTAGGCTTAAGGGATACAAACTGGACCTGTTCGAGGATTAGAAATTTTTAAACATCTATCTCAGAAAGATGGATTTATTATTACTGAACAGGTGCAGCTTAGAAACAAAAATTTTTTGGATAGTTTCAAACCCCTTCTTGCTCTAACGTAATATATTTTGGCTGACTAGAAGCTAGTTTTCTTGTCTGTTGACGCTGGTGAGATGCTCCTTTCCTGTCTTGTTGGGATTTTACGGATTTTTTATGATTATTGTTCACAGTTCTCGATGTGTATGTGTGGTTTAAATGATTCTGTTATGTTTTTTATTCATGACGACAGATCGTTTCAATATACTACAACATTTTGTTCGTTTCCACTAGTATGTGTCCTAGTCTTTAATTTGTGTAAGATTGTCTCACATAACACTAGTGCCCTCTCTCCCTAGATGTGTTCCTTAGCGCAAGCTTCACCTGCTTGACACAAGGACACAGGCAAATTGGTGTTCATATTTTCTATTGTATGTAGGTGTTTTAAATGGTTCTGATATGTTTTATTTATTAAGACCGAGGGTTTGAATTAGCACAACGTTTAAAATTTTGACTTGCATGAGAATGTATCCCTTGGTCTTACTGTCTGCGAGGGTCTCATGCATACCACAAATGCCCTCTCTCGGTGAAATTGTCGGCCCTAGTGCTTCCGTACCCTCTTCATGCTAGTTCACAGGCTAAGTACTGATAATATGCCATGTTCACATCAACCATCTCTTCATAATTATGCTGTACAGATGGAGGTGATATTTTAATTTTAACTACTGATGATGCCTTTGGCACAATTGTTTTATGCATCTCCACTGCAGGATGTGATTTTAGTAAGTGACTAAAAGTTTTTGTGCTTGTAATACATTGGTAATTTTCATGGTTACTTAAAACTATATGAGTTTGTTTCTTTCTTCGATCTCAGTTATGTTGCTAAGTTTTTTACTAATGAAGGTGTCTTCCTGTTCAGGTGTATTTTTGCTTCTGATGAAGGTATATTTAGATACACCGAAACCGTGGTCAAGGATTTCAGTAAATCTTTGCCCTGCAACTGTTTGGCTGTTATCATTTACTGTGGAGATTTTCAACAGTTGCTGCTTCAGCCATGTTTACAATTTTGTATAATGAAACTTCTTTCCCATGTTCACTTCGACTTTAAATATTTTTTCACTTATGAAGCTTACATCTGTAACAGGGTCAAGATCTGTTTGAAGCACAAGACCCACTCCATTCTTTGCCACTTTATAGTGATCATGGAAATATAATTTGTATCCACTTCTCAGCAGTTTTGAATCCTTTCACTTACATTTCGTCTCACTCATTCTGAGGATATGACTTTCTCCTCTTCATTCTTTCCTGTCAAGGTTGTTACTTTTAATGTTCCCACTCTTAATCTGTTTTTATCTTTTTACTGGGTTCTACTTTTTTGTCTTTTATCAATAGTTCTTCTTGCATTCTTTGCATTTTCTTCAGGCTGTAAAGAGCCATTATTCCTTCCTTGGATACAAGAAATGCTATCATTAGGTATTTTCAATCCCAGAGATATTAAAAATAATTTTGGAGAGTAACATCAAATTTGCTGAACTTTTGAAAACTGACTTAATTGGAACTGCTTCTGAATTCAGGTTGTATCGCTTTGTAGAGTATAATTCTTTTGGCTCCTGTTCTCATAATGTGCAAATTGCTTTAAATATTTGTCTCACACTTGTAGTTGCTAAATGCATTGGTGAACAATTTGTTTCAAAACTAAAAAGAATCAAGTAAGGGTTAGTGTAGGGCAAATAAGATTGAACTGTGTCTCTGATATGCACTGAAGACAAGTTGTTAAAGAGAACGGACTAACCAAAATCTACTGAATATGTGAAGTGTTGGTAATCTGTGCACAGTGATTTTGCTAAATGGAACAAACTGCAAGAAATTATTTCTGAGAGGAAGAGAAGCAGAAAAGATCATATGCCTGGAAATGCATTCCAAGGGAGGTATATCCACTTGAAGGTAGAGGTAAAAGATCTTCAATAGTGTAGGTTTCAATGATTGAAAGTACACATGAGAACATACCAGGCAAGTGGGAATATTCTGGCTGTACTAGTATTTTAGTGTTACGATGATGGCATGAACCATTAGTAACAGTTCAGCCTCGATGGGTGGGTGGGGATTATTGTCAATCACATTGGGCACGTCAGCATTTGCCAACTGGAAGTCATTCCTCTGGTGATACAAAAGGTAATGTGGATACTACACGATTTTGCTAAAGCTCACTTTTGCCTTTCCAAGCTGTGGAGGTATCTAGAGATTCCACTCAACTACACATTGAGTATAAACCAGTACTGATCGTTCACTGACACCATACCACTAAAGCACTTGTACAGACAGAACATTCCTACTTGTCTGGTGTGTTCTCATATTCTCTTTCAACCACTGAACTCTGCTATGTGAAAGATGTTTTATCTCCACCTTCAAGTGTGTTTACCTTGCTTGGAACCTATGACCTCTGTAAGAGGCATAACTAAATTCCCTTTACACACTTTGAAGACTTGTAATAGGGACCAAGGTGGTTATGTTTATCGTAGGAACTCATGTACGGAAACTTACCGTTTTCACACTGCACACACAACGTTGCTCCCTGACTCTTGCTTTTTGTCCATTGGGTCCACATACAAGCAGGGCCTGATGTGACGACCACCGACCTCAACACAGATATGGTACTTCTGTACGTTGTTCTAGTACACACGATCAGTCAGTAGTCCTCCAGCATCCTCCACAGCCATAACTTGCGCCAGTAGGTTTTCCTCCAATGCAAACTACAAGCTCAACTGAAAGGCATGTAAGCAAATTTGTAGCATGCATGAGACATCAGGTGATATGTGAATTACTTATCTAATATCCTAGTCACTGGCACCAAAAATGAGAGTTTTGAACATGTGTTGTGGTGTTTTGCGCTTAAAGGGGAAAACGATATCTTTCCGAACGTGAGTTCCTATACTAAACTTAACTGTCTTTGTCGCCCACTACACATCCTCAATGTCTGTAATGGGAATGTGGTTACACCCTGTATACAGAGGTACTACTGGGAACACATTTCCGGCAATATATCTGTATGATCTGTTTTACTACTCATTTTCTCAGTGATCGTTTTCTACACAAAGTATTTTATACTTGGGCATCTGAAGCTGTTGAAAGGCATGATGTTAAGAAAATTTCACAAACAACTGGTAAAATAGTTTTTTTCTTTTTTATTGGAACACAGCCTGTTTCGCAGCCTAAGGCCACATCATCGGGTGTAACCTGAATGTTAAAGAGTAATATAAAGTGTCTCAACTATGTGGATATAAAAATTTAAGTAATACCCAAAATACACTCACAATGTAAAAAGGTCACAGATGTACCCATCGCTCTTGGTCAAGATATATTACTCAGTGAATATTGTCTACATTACATTGGTGAATGAAGGGTGACAAGGACGTATTCCATTAATTTAGTAAAAATTGCTAGTGGGTGGATCATGTTGTTATAGACCAACATTTTAAAATTTACCTGCATCTAAAAATAGAAAACATTTAGTGGCGAGAGGAGGCATAAAACTTTTTTAAGACTGGACTGGCAATAAAAATTGTCACTACTAACATGGCAAGTCGGCGCACAATGGAATATACTATGTGAAATGATACAAAGTGGGATTTTCTTACCGGTGTGATGGCAGGGCAATCCGGTGTTGAAGAGCAGAGCAATACGGTGTTTGGAAGAGCAGAAGCGGCCGCACAAATGATTGCCAAATAAAACTCACTAACAGGCTAGCGGAATGGAAACTACACAGGGTGAATACTAATAAAACCAACAAACAGCAGGGACGAATTCCTGAGTGGAAATGGAGGAGAAAAAGGTCCAATGAACATGTGTCTGGAAATGAACAGTGTGTGTGCAACGCCAACAAATCATCCCGGAACACAGTACAGAGCTGCATTGCATCCACATCACAACAGATGTTCAAAGAAGCCTCCATGGGATGCAATGGACACGTTCTATCATGGATTGCACGTTCTGGCCTCTCTCCAAATAGCATCACAGGTGTCGTGATCATGCCATTGAAGGGTCTGTACATCAGGAACTGGTTCAGCATACAAAACGCATTTCAGATACCCCAAAAGGTAAAAATCCAGGGTGTTTAAGTCCGGTGATCTAGCGGGCCATACTACATGACCTCCACATCCTATCCAAAGTCCAGGGAAGATGTTGAGGTGTCAGCAAAATGTAATGCGGGAGTGAGGTGGTGCTCCCTCATGCCCAAGGCACATTCTGAAGCAGCCTAGACAAAATATTCGTAGGAAGCCTAGGTAAGCCCCCCGTAGAGGCGTTGTGGAATAATAGCTGGTCCAACCAAGCTTGTAAATGGAGAGAAGTACAAGTAACTGATATAATTAAAGCAACCTCTAAATTAGGATACTCTAGATCTGAAGATGTGTATGGCCTGTCAAACTATGTAATTAAAAAAGTTGTAGATCTCATAACATATCCTCTTTGCATACTGATAAACTGATGCTCTCGAGTGGATACTTTCCAGAATGTCTCAAAAAAACCGTTGTCATACCATTATACAAAAAGGGTGACAAGTCCTGTATCAATAATTATAGACCAATTTCACTTGTTTCTATTCTCTCAAAAATAATAGAACATTGCATACTGCAGCAAATATGCATACACCTATCAGACAATAATATATTAAATGATTCTCAGTATGGATTCAGGTCAAACTTATCAACAGTCAAAGCAGTTGAAAACCTTATCTCTTTTGTACTAAGCGCATTTGAGTCAGAATTATCTGCTGAAGCCATTCTAATTGACTTGAGTAAGGCTTTCGACTCAGTTAATCACAAATTATTATTAGATTGTGTTGCTATGGAATCAAACACTTGGAACTCTCACTAATTGAATCATACCTCAGCAATAGAAAACAAATAGTAAAGCATAATGACCAACAGTCACAGGCTTTAAGTATAAAACGAGGTGTTCCTCAGGGCTCAGTGCTTGGCCCTCTACTATTTATATTGTTTGTAAATGACTTTCCGAATAAATTACCCTGTAAATCTATCCTCTATGCTGATGACAACATTAGCTAATTCTGGAAAGGATATAAACATATTGAAGGAGGAAAGTGAAGAGTGTCTCAAAATATCTAATATCTGGTTTAAAGCTAATGACTTATCTATGAACCATGAAAAGACTGTCAAGATAATCTTCAGTTTATCAAACAGTAACATGGAGTTATCATCTGTTAAACTACTAGGAATACACATTGACTCAAAATTAACTTGGGACACACATACAGATTATGTATGTCGAAAGCTATCATGAGCTATCTACCTACTAGCCAAACTACACACATGTGTTACACAAGATTTATTGCTTCAGTCATATTATGCCTTCTTTCATTGCCATCTACAATATGGCATTCTTTTATGGGGTAACTCTCCAGGAGCCAAAAAAATTTTCACTTGGCAGAAGAAAGCAATTAGACGTTTTTACGGAATCACTGACAACAAGACCTCATTTAGACCTTATTTTAGAGACTTAAAAATTCTCACAGTCCCATCTCTCTACATATATTGTTGCCTATTAAACATAAAAGAAAACTTAAACCACTACACTTTAAGGAAATCAGTTCATCAACACAATACTCGACAAACAAATATGATTGATATACCCACAACCAGGCTTAAGAAAACCCAATCTAGCTATGAATACATAGGCATAAAGTTATTCAACACTTTACCCGTACAGGCTCAATTGGTTTCAATGGATATTTTCAAAACTAAAACCAAAGTGTGGATGAAGAAAAATACTTTCTACAGTGTAGAAGAATTTCAGAATAGTTGTAAAGATGATTTAATTTATTGATAAACTAAGGCTTACTGTTATGTATAGTTATGGATGTAGAGGCAGCTAGCTATAAGCTAATAGGGTACAACACTGTCCTTTTTTTCCATGTAATATTTTTGTTATATGAAACATAATGTACAAATAGCTATAATACTTCTGACAACATTGATTGCATGTTAATGCTGATAAATTATGGCTTACTGTTATGTATGGATCTAGGTGTAGATGCTGTTGTAAGCTAATAGTTTACAACATTGCTATATTTTTACTATGTAATATTTTGGTATGTAAAACATAATGTACAAATAGCTGTAACTCTTCTGACGACATCGATTGCTTGTTAGTGCTGAAAGATGGATAAAATAAATAAATAAATAAATAAATATGTGGTCGCCAAGAATACATGCCCACACACATATACTGAACTGATGCTGATGAGATGCCTCAACCATTTCCCGACAGTTGTCTGTAGCCCAAATATGATGATTACGCAGATTGATGATGCCAGTTGTGGCAAAGGTTGCTTCGTTGGTAAAGAGGGCTGACGACAGAAAGTCCGTAATTGTGAAGATCTGGGCCAAAAACTATTGACAAAATCATTCCCGTAGAGGGAAATCTGCTGCTGGTAATCCTTGCACTTGTTGCAGGTAACAGGAATAGTAGCACTTATGAAGGACAGAAATAATCGTACTTTGGCTTACACCATGTCGACTGGCCACTTGCCTGGAGCTTGTTCTAGGGTTCGTTTCAGTATCTTGTAGCACCTGGTCCTCCAGATCTGGTGTATGCACAGCTGCCACCAAACTGCATGTTTGTCTGTCTGAAAGGATCCATGATCACACAAACGCCCAAAAAGAACTTGAAATGTTTCGTGGTGTGTTTGGTGTCTGTGAGGGTACTTGTTTTGGAACAGCCGTGCTGCCTGTCGACCGTTTCCATCTACTTGGCTGTCCACAAACACCACCTCGGTTTGTCCCCGACATGAATACCAAACCATTCTTCTGCTTACAGTACACTGTGTCAATCACACAGCCTGCAACACACAAGGAAAACACGGCACCACAGCACACGGTCAGATGAATTTGGATTCGTCAGAGCAATCTACCATGGCAATTATGCATTTCTGGACAAATGTTCATGGACCTTCTTTCTTCTATTTCCAGTCAGGGATCCGTCCCTGTGATGTATAGGTCGTGTTAATGTTCACCCTTTACATGTGGACGGTGTGAAGTCTTGTTACTCATGAATAGAACAGCTGTGTCACTCTCTTTAGAAATGCGAATAATTCTGAATTTTATTACATACTGATACTTAATCGTAAAAACAATCGAAATCAGCCAGAAAATGCTATGGTTCTTTAGTTCAAATTGATTACGCAACGTGAACTGTTTCCTTTTCTTTTATATCTAAAAATTTCTTCCTCCTCTAATATATTCAAAATATGAGTTTTTTATGAAGTATTTTAAAATTTGCTGTAGGGTTTGTGGTGCTGTGTCCCTATTCGCGTAAGTGCATTGTTAATGCGGATCGGGGATTATTTAAGTTAAGGTGTTCCTGAAATCTTTTTCGAAATAACCCATCGGTTTGCCCGATATATTTCTTAGGGCAATCATTGCGTGTGATGCAGTATGCAGATATTTATTTACCACAGCTGTTTCTTTTAAAAAAAATTTCGTGTTCGCTCAATCAAAGATATTTCTTCTTCTTTTAGATGCAGGCAAATTTTAAAACATTGCTCTGCAACTACATGATCCACCAACCAGCAATTTTTACGTAATTAATGAATCACGTCCTTATCACCCATCGTTCGCCAATGTAATGTAGATAATATTAACTGAATAACATGTCTTGGGTAGGAGCATTGGGTACATCTATGAGCTTTTTAACACTGACAAGGGAACATCCCCATCGCACCCCGCTCAGATTTAGTTATAAGTTGGCACAGTGGCTAGGCCTTGAAAAACTGAACACAGATCCATCGAGAAAACAGGAAGAAGTTGTGTGGAACTATGAAAAAAATAAGCAAAAATATACAAACTGAGTAGTCCATGCGCAACATACCCAACATCAAGGAGAACATAAGTAATGTGCGCCGTGGTCCCGTGGTTAGCGTGAGCAGCTGCGAAATGAAAGATCCTTGGTTCAAATCTTCCCTCGAGTGAAAAGTTTAATTTTTTTATTTTCAGACAATTATCAAAGTTCAGGCACTCACACATAATTAACTTCACTATCCAAAATTCCAGGACATGTTCAGATTTGCTTGGACGTATGCAGGATTTGACGGTCTACACACACAAAAATTGAAAACGTTAAAAACATATGGTTTGACAGAACACAGGGAAAACTGTGCGACTGTGAAACTGTTGCACTCATTTGTTGCAGTTTATGTGACAAATTCTTATGTTTTAATCACTTTTTTGGGAGTGATTATCACATCCACAAGAAAACCTAAACCGGGCAAGGTAGAAGAATCTTTTTACCCATTCGCCAAGTGTACAAGTTAGATGGGTTGACAACATATTCCTGTCATGTGACGCACATGCCGTCACCAGTGTCGTATAGAATATATCAGACGTGTTTTCCTGTGGAGGAATCTGTTGACCTAAGACCTTGCGATCAA
Source organism: Schistocerca nitens (assembly GCF_023898315.1). NCBI lineage: Eukaryota > Metazoa > Arthropoda > Insecta > Orthoptera > Acrididae > Schistocerca > Schistocerca nitens. Next base: position 197,898,500 of record NC_064617.1, on the reverse strand, counting down.
ATGTTTTCGGTTCCCATTGGAAAGGAACGTCCTTTCGTCTACTAATCGCACGGTTTTGCGGTGCGGTCGCAAAACAGACACTAAATTTATTACAGTGAACAGAGACGTCAATGAAGGAAGAGACAGATCATTGCGAAAATAAAGAAAGCAAAATTTTTATTCAAGGGAAGATTTGAACCAAGGACCTTTCGTTTCACAGCTGCTCACGTTAACCACGGGACCACGGCGCTCATTAGTCATGTTCTCCTTGATGTTGCATATGTTGCGCATGGACTACTCAGTTTGTATGTTTTTGCTTATTTTTTTCATAGTTCCACACAACTTCTTCCTGTTTTCTCGATTGATCTGTGTTCAGTTTTTCAAGGCCTATCCACTGTGCCAACTTATAACTAAATCTGAGGGGGGTGCGATGGGGAGGTTCCCTTGTGAGTGTATTTTAGATATTACTTTTATAAATTTTAATAACCACGAACATGAGACACTGTATATTACTCTTTATCATGTTCGTTACACTGATGATACGGCCGTTGTGGTTCAATAAAACAACAATTTTACCAGTTGTTAGCGGAATTCTTCTTAACATCAGGCGTTTCCCATAGTTTGTCCGCAATAAGCAAAATCATTTTGTGTGCATTAATTCCAGCAACTCATGTATTCAGCAGATTTTAATTAGACTCAAACAATGCATTTACGTTACCTAGCAATCGAAGACTCATTCGTTATCTTTGAAATGTCCATTCTCCTCAGCAACTTACACTGAAGCGCCAGGCATGCATATTCAAGCACAGAGATATGTAAACAGACAGAATACGACGCTGCCGTCGGCAACGCCTACATAAGATTGGCCCATTTTTTAGGTCGGTTACTGCTGCTACAATGGCAGGTTATTAAGATATAAGTGAGTTTGAACGTGGTGTTACAGTCGGCGCAAGAGCGATGGGACACAGCGTCTCTGAGGTAGCGATGGAGTGGGGATTTTTCCGTACGACCATCTCACGAGTGTGCTGTGAATATCAGGAGTCCGGTAAAGCATGAAATCTATGACATCGCTGCAGCCGGAAAAGATCCTGCAAGAACGGGACCAACGAAGACAAAAGAGAATCGTTCAAAGTGCCAGAAATGCAACCCTTCCGCAAATTGTTGCAGATTTCAATGCTGGGTAAATAAACAAGTGTCAGCGTGCGAACCATTCAATGAAACATCATTGATGTGGGCTTTGAAGGCCCAGTCGTGAACCCTTGGTGACCGCACGGCACAAGGCTTCACGCCTCGCCTGTACTCGTCAACACCCAACATTGGACTGTTGATGTATGGTCGGACGAGTCTCGTTTCAAATTGTTTGGAGCGAATGGACGTTTATGGGTATGGAGACAACCTTATGAATCCTGCATGTCGGCAGGTGGAGGCTCTGTAATAGTGTGCAGTTGGAGTGATACGGGACTCCTGATACGTTTACATATGACTGATAGGTGACACGTATGTAAGCATCCTGCCTGATCAGCTCATTCATGTCCATTGTGCATTCCGACGGACTCGGGCACGTCCAGCAGGACAATGAGACACCCCGTACGTCCAGCATTGCTACAAAGTGGCTTCAGGAACACTCTTCTGAGTTTAAACATTTCTTCCAGCCACCAAACTTCCCAGATATGAACATTACTGAGCATATCTGGGATGCCTTGCAACGTGCTGTTCAGAAGAGATCTCCACCCCTCGTACTCTTACGCATTTATGGACAGCCCTGTAGCATTCATGGTGTCATTTCCCTCCAGCACTACTTCAGACATTAGTCGAGTCCATGCCACGTCGAGTTGCGGCTCGCAGTGGCCCTACATGACGTTATACAGGTGTACCAGTTTCTTTGGCTCTTCAGTGTATGTTCAGTACTGATGACGTAGTCCAGTTTTGTTTGATCTGAGCACACACTTATTTCACTATCGATTATTTTTAATTTTTGAAACAGATTGTTCACCATGTAACATTTTTTGCTCCCTATACAGGTAATAAGAAATGTGTAACGAACCACAGACGATGCAATTTTTCATGTAAATCTTAGAAATTGTTTCAGTGAGAGAAGACCAGGGTTTGTACGCGTATGTTCACGTGTGCGTAGCAAACCGTTATCCATGCACAGTGCGACGAGTTTTGTATGTAGATTCTGTGCTTGCAGTATCCCTGCCATCAAAGACAATACAGTCGACGCTGGCGAAATTATCGCGATGGACATACTATGCAGACACATAAGAAATCAATTACAACAGCACAAAAGTCGGATATGGAGAGAATCACGTTGTGATGCGGAACAGAACGCAAAAATTGTGGCGAATAACAAATGCAACTCAACAACATGTACCGTATCTACAATCAGATCTCTCCAAGGACAATACGGCTCAGATTACGATCCCTTTATACAGCGGACGCTATGACACACTCCTTTAAACTACAATTTACTACACTGAACACTAAAGACACAGACATAAGGAGACGATCATCAGATCAGTTGCAAGACCGTTTACAGCCCTACTTACAACTTCATTCCCACAAATCACCTCAGCCACTTTGCGTGAATACACTAAAGCCCCGATAAACAAAGGTAGTTAAAGGAACTGATAACATTAAATCACGACAACTGAAGCATCTATCCTCAAGAAGTATCGACTTCCACATAAATATTTACAACGCATCTCTTCATATGCTTTTCTTCCCCAGATCATGGTAACTTGCTAAAGTAGTATTAACTTTTATTAATTTAGCAGCGTTGGATGTTTTGTATGGATTACATCGTAATACATGTTTGCATTCTCAGTTCAACACAGTAGTGATCATATACTCTACTTAATTATCAAGATGCATCATTTTTAAATGCAATAGCATCATAGATGACTGTACATTTTGTATCTACTTACATATATTTTACTTCTACTCTGCCATACACGGGGACACATTTTGAATTTACTGCATATGTATCTATGCTCATTTTTGTTTCATTACTCTGTATGCCTATTTCCAATTTTCTGCATTTATGTATTCCTTTCAAGCACTACTTCATTATAATTTAGCTGTGGTGTGTTGCGGAAGTCTATATATCACTAAACTTACCCCATATTTCTATTCTACAGGTCGTGACAGTACTAAAATATGAGACACACCATTCGAATAGCATCACCTGTTACTAACGGTTTTATGTTTCTGGGAACAAATATAACTGAACCTAATTTGCTTATCAGGACAGCAGTGTGGACTTTCCATGGCAAATAGTTATCTCTGGTGAGTCCTAAGAACCTTTTGGTTTGAACTACATACATAAACCTACCAAAATTGGGAGTGAATCACCTGTTTCCATAATTGGCAATTTTTCTTTCTAAACTGTCAAAAAACTGCACTGTTAGTTTCCTGCAATTTCCTACTCTCTAGATGTGATGTATTGTAGCAACTAAAGTACTTCATGTGGAGTTAATACTACAACACAGACACATTATTAGTAATTTATTAATACTTGAGAATTGTAGGTACTTAGTTAGCTTTGTAAACTATTATTGTCCACTCTAATGACATGTACTGAGTGCTGTCGTTGATAGCTATTTAGCATGTTGTTCTTTGCAGATTGACTGAGCCACATCAGAGTACTATTGTCAATAATATAGCTCAGAGTAACTGTTCTATTCGCATACAGCCGCATCTGTGCTGCGACAATAGTGTCGTCGTTAGCGATGATTGCAAGAGACCAGATTATATGCATCATAAAAACCTCAAAATATGCATGCAAATATCCATGAAAAAGTTTAAATGCATGAAAAGTGCCGAAATATGCAAGATCGAATAATAAAAAGACATGGTTGTTACTGTGTGCATTATATCTCAAAGTCGAACCTTTGCATATCAATTACGAGGAACAGCGTCGACCACGCGAAAAATCGGTACGTGATATCACTGAATACTCTCTGGTAGAGGTTAGAAAGGGAGCCTTTCTGGGATTATTTTCTAAAAATTTGCAAAATGGGAACGCATACAGCATTTCAAGAATTCTTTCTGCTTTGTTATTGTTGTCGGTAACAAGTAGATGCGAGGCGAGTGAGTCGCAGCGAAAGATCGATATGTACAGGAACAACTTCGAGATATATCGCAAGAAGAGGGGCACGCTCAAAAACTCAGTATTATTTTATTTTAAAAAAAACTTAAAATCTGAACTTTTTTGAACAGCATTAACTTTTAATTAACACTATTGGACCAAAGCATCCTTTATAGTTTATTTTACATTTTTCTACTAATGTAAACATAAACGACCAAGTAGGCCTACTATTCCAAATGTTCAGTAGTAAGATTGTGTCTTCGATCATTCAAAACATTTTTATAAACAGAAAAGGACCGTCCTACATGAACTGAGGGAACGGGGCAGTATTTGAATTTGGGTGCTATGTTGGCACTTACTGTTTCTGGTAAAAGTTCACCCATCCCATTAATAAAACTATCAATTTTTCACATGGGTTCAAAGCCCGGGTTATTGTTTATAATGTTTTCAGACTTATCTTAAAGTTTTCTTGGAAATACCTCTGGCAACAAGGAGTTCACTAGAATAATTTTATTCATTAACTGAATACATTCATTCAATGCCAAACCTTGAGTTTCAAGCTTTTTAATAGTTGCAGGTATATGGGAAAAACGAGTGCTAATCACAGCAATGCCTTTTTTTAATACATGAATTGCTCCACTGGCAAGTTGCTAAATCTTCGGCACTATGGAAGTCGTTTATTACCCGTCTAATGACCTCGAAATGTTCATTGTAAAACAACACAGCTTCGACCCACGTTCCCCAACGAGTTACCACTGGTTCGGAAGTTAAAGGCACATTTGGTAGTGTTTCTTTGTATGTCTTGATGCGAGCAGGAATATTTAGAAACACTTTCATTGTAGATGAAATCAGTTTATTTACATTCACAAACGTGGAACGTACTTCAGCAAAGCACGTCACATGAATCAAATTGTAATAAGATACTCGGAGGGCTTTTCCTGCTTTGTTCATATAGGGACGGTGTCTGAAATAAACACGGACACCCTGTCATCTGCAGAAGATTCTGGAAATATTTTTCTAATACGTTCATTCACAAACCTGGCGATCGTAGAATGGTTTACTTTTTCAAGTTCTTTACAGGCTGCTAAATAGGAAGAAGAAGACTCTTCTTTTAAAGCACCAACAATTAAATTTGCAAAGTGACGGCCACAAGTGTCTGTAGTTCCGTCAACTGAAATCCAGATAATGCTGTCTTTGAGGCCATTGCGTATTTCTTTCGGAGCATTAACGTAAATTGTCGGTATGTAATTTTTATGCAATGTTGATTGATCTACTATATTTTGATTTAAGCAATATTTGCGCAGGTAACCTTAGAGGATAGGGTTTGTAAGTTTGTGAAGAGGAATATTGGATGCAATGAATGCTTCACATAGATCCATGTTACACTGACTTTTTTGGTTACCTTTGGGCTAATCACTGCTACTGCAACTTGCTGTTGTCAGAAGTTGTTGTCGTTGTCCTTTCTTTTGCATTCCTGCGATATGAAGACTTGTCTTGACATGCTGGTCTATTTGAAACTTTTTTTTTTCCAAAAACGTTTTTCTCGCAAACTCGACAATATAAAACAATTCCGCCACATGTAAATGTTCCAGGATGGTCACCTATCCACGAAACGGCTTTTCTTTTTTCGGGCAGTATGGCGCACAACACATTACACACTACACGTCCTAAACACGTTCAAGTGTTTACAAGTAAATAGAAAGCTAAACTGAAACAATGGATATGCGAGTAAAAGCTTGCGTAGTGTAATTGTTGCCGACGCGTACAGTATGACAGCGGAGGGGATTAACAGGAGGCGCGTGCGCAGGTGCATTGGCTCTGCCTGTTCCTGTTCCTCTTCTGTAATGATTTCGCTAGGCAGTGGCCTCTCGCTTACCGATTGCACGCAGTTGTAGTTCGCGGTCAATCTGTGAGACATCAAAACTAGATCGAGCTACAGATCGCCCATCTAAATTTTTAAAATATTGTAAACATAGAGCAAAAATATGCATCACCACTAGCTTTTAGTTAAAATATGCAATAACTGGTGAAAAGGAGCCAAATATGCAAATGCATATGCATCATGCAAATGCATATAATCCGATCTCTAATCCGTCTTCGTGACAACGTCGACGTCGACGTCTTCGATTCCTTGGTGCGTCTTGTGGCGACTGTCCTTAATTATTGGGCAGTTTTGAGGTACCGACTTTTGCATTCTGCAGACGACACCACACTACACAAATTTCCATTTAACAGCAATTTGATCTCCGTGGGAAGCGCAAACAGTGGGATTTGTTGAATATATTTGACCAGTCCGGAAAATCAAGCACAGCAGGGAAGCTGCTTTTTTCATATAGAAAAAGCATTTAATAAAGTGTCGCATAGAGGACTCATCTCCCTACGTCATCTAGCGGATATCGTATCATCATTTTTGATAACAGACCATTTTTTGTAAAAGTTCAAAAGCCAATTGAGGTAAGTTAAAGCTGGTGTATCACAAGGATCAGTTATGGGCTCAAATACATTTCTCCAATCTGGTACAGGTCATCTCATGCCAGACAGGTAGACATTGCTCTCAACGAAACCTGCAGGTTGATCACAGGTTGCTTTAAGACCTACCCCAACTGATAAGCTCTACTGCATGGCTGGAATAGCGCCACCATGGGTACGCAGAACAGTGGCTGCCAACAAGAAGAGACTGAAAGTGGAACAGGACAGTGCCCATCCACTGCACGGACGTAATCCACCACAGCAACGGCTGAGATCGCGAAAGAGCTTCCTGAGAACATCCGAGAAGCACACCATTTCACCAGAGAAGGCAAGGCTCGAGTTATGGAAGAAGTCGACGCCTCACCTACAGAAGCTGAAGATCTACCACCTGGACACAACGAGAGCTGGCTGGTGTGGAAATCTTAAAACAGATTACGATCAGGAGTTGGGCGATCCAGAGACAACATGAAGAGATGGGGCTTCATAATAGAAGATACGTCCTGTGATTGTGGACAAGAACAAATCACAAGCCACATGGTCCAGTGCCTCTTGTGCCCCACATCCTGCACGAAGATTGATCTCCTGCAAGCTACTCCAAGCGCCTTGGAGGTTGCAAAGTACTAGTAGGCACATGTAATATATATATATATATATATATATATATATATATATATATATATATATATATATATATATATATATATATATATATAAGTATTTAAGTGTATGTCTCCTGCAAGCTACTCCAAGCGCCTTGGAGGTTGCAAAGTACTAGTAGGCACATGTAATATAAATACAATTTGTATATATATATATATATATATATATATATATATATATATATATATATATATATATATATATATATATAAGTATTTAAGTGTATGGCTACTGTAAATTTGTATGTTTCTGACTCTAGAATAATAATAACTAACAACGTTCCGCAACAGCCAGGGAGGCATCTCTGATTGTATGCGTATGAAATAGCTATTTGTGTTTCAGGGCACATTGTTGAACATGGAGCCCCGCGGAGGAAGGCTCTTACGTGTTCCCATGTAGATGCAATGGCATCGTCCATTACAATCGCAATTGACAAAGGGCCATCTAGATTGGACCGTGAATCAATGGAAACGTGTCGCCTGGTCAAATGATTTTATTGTTACACCAGGTCGATGATAGTACTCGGATACGCCATCATCAAGGTGAATGGCTGCTCGAAACATGCATCGGTCCATGGACGCAGGTAGGCAGTGGCGGTTTTATCTTTTGGAAGATATTCACCTGGGCTTCCATTGGACCTGTGATAGTAATCGAAGGCATCACGACAGCTGTGGGCAGTGCGAACGTCACTGCAGACCACTTGCATCCCTTCATGACTGAAGTCTTCCCTGATGGCGATTGCATCTTTCAGCGTGGCAACTGTCAGTGCCACAGAAATTTGAGGAGCACCATAGCGAACTCACGCTGATGTCTTGGCCATCATATGACCTCAACCCGATGGAAAACACCTGAGACGTTATCGGGCGCCAGCTCTGCACCCGCAGACCACGAGCCGTATTACCGGGAATTGCGTGATCTGGGCGTAGGTATCTAATGGTGGTCGTAATCTTATGACTTATCAAAAATCACGACATTAAAAAATGACTAATATAGAGTACCGAAATTTGTCTAGGTAATATATTTAACTCGTTAACATTGCAAGGTGACAGCTTACTGTAAGAGCCAGATAAGCCATTGCACATGTGAAACGTTGGTACATAACCGGTGTAACCGCCAGAATATTGAATGCAAACTTGCATGCATTGTGTTGTATGGTGGCTGGAAGTCAGTTCGTTGGATGGGGTTTCACACCTGTTGCCCATGATCGGTCAATACAGGGACAATTAATGCTGTTTGTGGATGACGTTGAAGTTGATGATGCCCCATATGTGCTCGACTGGAAACACATCTGGTGATATAGCAGGCTGAGGCAACATGTCAACACACTGTAGAGCACGTTTGGTTACAACAGAAGTATGTGGACGAGCGTTGTCCTGTTGAAATATCCCCTGGAAAGCTCTTCATGAATGACAGAACAACAGGTCGAAACACCAGACTTACTTACAGTTTTACATCCAGGGTGCGTGGGATAACCACGAGTCGTCCTGCTGCAATATGAAATCGCGCACTAGACCATAACTCCAGGTGTAGATGCAGTGTGTCTAGCACTCAAACAGGTTTGCTACAGATCCTCAACTGACCTCCATCCAACCAACACATGGTACAGAGGCAGAAAAATGGTTCAAATCGCTCTGAGCACTATGGGACTTAACATCTGAGGTCATCAGTCCCACAGAACTTAGAACTACTAAAACCTGACTGACCTAAGGACATCACACACATCCATGCCCGAGGCAGGATTCGAACCTGCGACCGTAGCGGTCGCGCTGTACCGAGACAGAACCAGCTTTCATCGGAAAACACAACAGATCTCCACCCTGCCCTCCAATGAGTCTCGCTTGACACACCTGAAGTCACCAGTGGTTGTGTTTTGGGGTCAGTGGAATGCACGCTTCAGGGCATCTGGATCTGTCCCTGCAGTAAGCGATTTGTAACATTTCGTTGTGTGACTGCGGTGCCAACTGCTACGCACATTGCTGCTGCAGGTGTAGCGCCAAAGCCGTATACTAAACACGATGGTCTTCCCTCTTGATAGCCCGGCCGAAGTGGCCGTGCGGTTAAAGGCGCTGCAGTCTGGAACCGCAAGACCGCTACGGTCGCAGGTTCGAATCCTGCCTCGGGCATGGATGTTTGTGATGTCCTTAGGTTAGTTAGGTTTAACTAGTTCTAAGTTCTAGGGGACTAATGACCTCAGCAGTTGAGTCCCATAGTGCTCAGAGCCATTTGAACCATTTTGAACCCTCTTGATGATGCGACGTGGCCGTCGGAACCTGATATAGCGACTGTACATTCTCGTGACCGCCACTGCCACCGGCCATGTACAATGGCGACATTTCTGTCAAGTACTTTTGCAATATCGCAGAAGGAACATCCAACTTATGGTAGCACTATTACATGACCTCGTTCAAACTCAGTGAGTTGTTGATAATGACGTCCTTGTCGCCTTAAAGGCATTCTTCAGTAGATGTGATGTACATGTAGAGTTAAACAAATGATTACAGCTACATTCAAGAGAAAGAGCTTCATCAATTCGTTGGTCCACATCTAGCCCTTATGCAAGCAGTTATTTGACTTGAAACTGCATTGTTGCATGTCCTCCAGAGGGATATCATGCTAAATTCTGTCCTATTGAGCAGTTAGATCAAAATGGCTCTGACAAGGGAACCTTCCCATCGCACCCCCCTCAGATTTAGTTATAAGTTGGCACAGTGGATAGGCCTTGAAAAACTGAACACAGATCTACCGAGAAAACAGGAAGAAGTTGTGTGGAACTATGAAAAACGTAAGCAAAATATACAAACTGAGTAGTCCATGTGCAGCATAAGCAACATCAAGGAGAATATGAGCTCAGGAACGCCGTGGTCCCGTGGTTAGCGTGAGCAGCTGTGGAACGAAAGGTCCTGGGTTCAAGTCTGCCCTTGAGTGAAGAATTTAATTTTTTATTTTCGGACAGTTATTATCTGTCACCAGTGTCGTATAGAATATATCAGACGTGTTTTCCTGTGGAGGAGTCGGTTGACCTATGACCTTGCGATCAAATGTTTTCGGTTCCCATTGGAGAGGCACGTCCTTTCGTCTACTAATCGCACCGTTTTGCGGTGCGGTCGCAAAACACAGACACTAAACTTACTACAGTGAACAGAGACGTCAATGAACGAACGGACAGATCATAACTTTGCGAAAATAAAGAAATGAAAATTATCACTTGAGGGAAGACTTGAACCAAGGACCTCTCGTTTCGCAGGTGCTCACGCTGACCACGTGGCCACGGAGCTTCTAGGCTCACGCTCTCCTTGGTGTTGCCTATCTTGGACATGGATACTCAGTTTGTATATTTTGCTTATTTTTTTCATAGTTCCACACAACTGCTTCCTATTTTCTCGATAGATCTGTGTTCAGTTTTTCAAGGCCTATCCACTGTGCCAACTTATAACTAAATTTGAGGGGGGGTGCGATGGGGAGGTTCCTTGTGAGAACTATGGGACTTAACTGCTGAGGTCATCAGTAACCTAGAACTTAGAACCACTGAAACCTAACTAACCTAAGGACATCAAACACATCCATGCCCGAGGCAGGATTCAAACCTGCGACCGTAGCGGTCGCGCGGTTCCAGACTGTAGCGCCTAGAACCGCTCCGACACTCCGGCCGGTCGTTAGATCATTAAAATCCCGAGTTGGTTGGAGGGCCTTGCCCATAATGCTTCAAACATTCTCAGCTTAGGAAAGATCCAGCGACCTTGCTGGCCAAGGTACGGTTTGACAAGCATGAAAACAAGCAGTAGAAACTCTCTCCATGTGCAGGCGGGCATTATCTTGCTGAAATGTAAGCCGAGGATGGCTTTCCCTCAAGGGCAATAGAGAGTAGAATATCGTCGACGTAGCACTGTGTTGGAAGGATACCGCGGGTGACAAACGAAGGGGTCCTACTATAAAATGAAATGACACTCCAGACCATCACTCTTAATTGTCGGGTCCTATGGCAGGCGACAGAAGTAGCGGCTCCGGTCTCGTAAACTGACATACGGCCGGGAGAGCGGTGTGCTGACCACAGGCCCCTCCATATTCGCATCCAATGGCGCCTGTAGGCTGAGGATGACACGACGGCCGGTCGGAACCGTTGGGCCTTCCAAGGCCTGTTCGGACGTAGTTTTTAGATTAGTTTATGGCAGGTGACAGCCAGTTTGCTTTCCGACTGCTGTCCGGGACACCTCTAGACACATCTTCACTGGTTCAAGAATGGTTCAAATGGCTCTGAGCACTATGGGACTTAATATCTGAGGTCATCAGTCCCCTAGAACTTAGAACAGCTTAAACCTAACTAACCTAAGGACATCACACACATCCATGCCCGAGGCAGGATTCGAACCTGCGACCGTAGCGGTCGCGCGGTTCCAGACTGTAGCGCCTAGAACCGCTCGGCCACCCCGGCCGGCCACCTTCACTGGTTATCAGGGCTCAGTTCGAATCGGAACTGAAGAGTGTTCAATTCCATTCAATGAGATTTCGGGCCGAAGACGTGTCTTAAGACGCTCTGGACAGCGTCTTGATACCAACCTGACTGTAGCTCACCATATAAACTGACAACCAGGAGCTATGACCTGGTGTGCCATTTCTTTTCATAGCAGGACCACTTTGTTTGTCTTCCGCGGCATCTTTACAGCAAGGGGTACGTCGACGATATTCTACATCCCGTTTTGTTGCTCTGCTTGGTAAGTCACATTTCAGCAAGATACGGCCAGAGTTTCTACGGCTTATCTTTAAGCTTGTCAAACACTACCTTGGCTAGCAAGGTCGCCGAATCTCTCCCCAATCGAGGACGTTTGTAGCATTGTAGATAGACCCTCCAAAAATTCGGGATTTTGACGATCTAACGTGACAATTGGACAGAATTTGGAACGATATCCCTCATGAGAACATCCAACAACTCTGTCAATCAATGCCAAGCTTGCGTAAGGAGCAGAGGTGGACCAACGCGTTATTGACTTCCTCGATTTGTGAAGATCTCTCTGGCAAACCACCGAATTTTTGTGAAATTATAATAATTTGTTCGTCTGTACATGTACATCACATCTACCGATTTCCGCCAATTCGGATAATTCCTTCGTGTTGCGTCTTTTTTTTTTTTTTTTTTTTTTTTTTTTTTTTTTTTTTTTTTTACACCACACCACACCACACCACACGTGTAAGTGTGTGCGGTGCCTCTGTGAAAGAGTGAAACAATGTCAATCATTAGGTAATATGACGGTAAGTTACATCAATTTGTCGATGACAGAACAGACTAACTGAAGAAAACCTAGTAGTGGCAGCTTTTTTATTTACAAGACGATATAATAATGTAATGCAATATTCTGCCGAAAATCATCACTTTTTTAAGTTCCTTTATTTTTAAAATTTTTATCAGTATTTCAAATTCTTGGGATTTAAGATATTTGAGGAGCTGTCTTGGGCGTATTACATCCAGAGTCTTCAGCAGAAATAAAGTGCCACTGCCTTCAGTACAGGGATAATTTGCAATGCCGCTAGGTCTGAAAGCGTGGAAGTTGGTTTACGTTTATTTTATGATTCTGCTATCTGCAGTAGTACTGTCGTTTGAGATAGTCGTGCGAATTCACAAAGAGCATTTTTATTCGAGACATCAAATGTTAGATCAATTTATGGTGTCAGTTCGTGAATTTCGTGCAGAAATTCTGAATCTTCAATTCCTGTAGAAGTACTGCCTCGTAGTGAATACTCTGCAGAAAAAGGATCTGTACACTTTATCAACTGCCAGAAAATTTCGCACTATTCTGCGAGTCCCATTTCAATGGACTTTCAGCAGAACTGAAAATTCAAGCGACATGTGATTTTTTTCTGATCTAAGTCGAAAGTCTTTTTGTATACTTTTATTATGTATTGATGGTAGCCTGGAACCTTTCTCTGAACAGTGTTAGTTACATATACAATCGAAAGTCATCGACTTCTCAGTTTCTGTAATTTTAAATTTTTATCAGTATTTTTAAAATTCTGTGACCTTTGTCACGAACGGTCACAGTTATCTCTATGATTCCGCAGAATCGAAGCAAGAAAATTCCTTACTACGACCAGCTGTATCAAAATGATCGTGTACAGTTTCAAAAACGCACTTTCTCTGCAGTTAGGTAACTTAGCAGTAACTACTGAAAAAGAGATTCGTATGTTATGTATTACCTAACTGTACCATCTATCTGTTCGAAGAATGAAAACAAACATCCAGAGTCTGAAAAAATATCAAGGTTGACAAATCGGCTACTGAGGTTTTTACATTATAGGTGAAGTATCCTCTTAGATAGCAATTTTTTATCTGATTGATATATTGCTGCAAGAGCCGATAATTCTGTCTGTCGTGCCGTAAAGCCCACCAGAGATTTTATCGCACTAGACTTTTAAGTATTTGAACAATCATTCGACGAGATGAGAGCACCTGTTGTATGCCATCATGATTAACACTGACATTTTCGAGTACATTCGTCGAATTCCACTGACATTGAGGTGTTTCAGTTCAGTAGAGTCTGCCAAGTTTGTGTGTGCTGGTTTACCAATCCCCGACAATGTTTCCGCCAGAAATGCGACGTCTTGGCGCTGCATATTCATTTTTAGGAGGAATGATTTTTCTACTTTATATCAATAAAGGTAAGCATGACTTAGTTTTGACACAAACACTAATATTATAACTTTTTGTAAAGAAATATTTATTTGCTTGATAGAAGCTTCTTGTGCAATTGTCTAGTGACTGATTCTTTCTTGGCATTGCTATCGTTTCGCAAACATTTTTCATCTGTATGCATTTCAGTGTCTGTAATAATTAATAAGCCTGATCCAGACAAAATATGTACATCCCAACATGGCTAACAAACATTTTCATAGTTTGATCAAAAGTTATTTTATAAGTGTGCGATTCATAATAAACTAACGTATGCCCGAAGTTGTCTCATGGACAGAGATAGACTACTACCAATAAATTGACTGGAATTCCTATCATGGGCAGCGCATATCTACAAATTATTTGCTAGTAGACAGACCCATTAGTCATTTACTGCTGTGTGTTTGCAAGTAATATTTACCGACATCAAACATCATCCTATATAATTGCACTGAGTCATTAAACAAACGTAGCGAGCAGTTATTCTGGACAAGAGCTGATTCCTTGTTCTTCCTAAATTATCCGCTGTTCCGTATATGAGGTTATCAAAAAGTAACAGGTCTTTTCTGTTTTTCTTAAAGAATATTTTATTTATTCATCAATATCAACTTTGTGACCTTCAAAGTAACCCCCCCCCCCCCAGTTATGCCTTTTTCCAATTTTGGAAGCAATTCTGGAACTAACTTTTTGTTCACCTCCTTCAGAGATTTTTTTTTTTAATCTCATCAAAGGTGGCAAATATACGTCCTTACATGGTTCTCTTAAGCCTCGGAAATAGAAAGAAGTTGCAGAACGTCATGTTCAGAAAATATGGTAGCTGAGGCAACATAAGGTTTTCTTTTTTTGCCACAAAATCACGAACGAGCTTTAAGGTGTGAGCGGGAGCATTATCGTGATGCAATTTACACGAGTGGTTTCGATAAATTCTGGTCGTTTTCTTCGGATTTCTTCACGTAAACGGAGCGTAACTTCCAGGTAGTATTCCTTTATTGACCGTACGACCGTAATCATGATGCACTATCCTACTGTAATCGAAGAAAACAATGAGAAGATCGAATCTGTTGAATTTTTTCGGTCTTGGCTCTCCCATTGGGACGACTGAGCATTAGTTTCGACTTCATACCCTTATACTCACGATTCATCACCTGTCAACTTTAGAAGTTCTGGTCGTTGTCGACTTCATTCATCAATTCCTGGGCGATGTCTACAAGACGTTTTTGGTTGAAATTCAACACTTTCGGAACAAACTTCGCTGCTACACGTTTCATGCGCAAAACATCCAGAAAAGTTTCTTAGCATGAATCAGTGAATATTACGACATCAGAAACTTCTCTGGTGGTGATTCGGCGATTTTCCAGAAGCATTTTCTTTAGTCCTTCCACATTGTCGTCAGTGATGTGCTAGGGCGCCTAAGGCGGTCGTTTTCTAAGTCTTCTCGACCCTCTTTGGAACGTTTATACCACTCAAACTTTGGTCTTACTCATCGGAGATTCGCCACAAGCCATAGTCAACCTTTCGACTGAGGTGCTCCACTTATTAACTTTATTCCATTTTTCAAGTAAATTTTAATGCAGATTCTTTGATCCACATTTTTCGAAACTGAAAGCTCGCCAAGCACTGAAACATGTACAATGTTATCCATTGTCAACAATAAATTAAAGATTCAAAGCATCTAAAAACCATACATTGGAAACAAGTGTACAACAAAATAAAAAGATGAGAACTGGAGGTGTAGAGCCCGAGAAATTAAAAAAAAATCCGGGTTGCATGTAACAGATGGGCAGGGGTATGAGACTCACCCTGTAGATTCCACCAGTCACGTATTTAAAAAATTCTTCATCCGGAGATGAAGAAATGCTCATAGCTCTCAAGATACGATACTGAAACAAATCTCTTCTACCGCAAGCGCTATGCTTCGCGTAGTTTGGGAGAAGATAGTATGGACCAAAGAAAGAAAAAAATTCTCTAGTAAACATTGGCTCCAAAATTTAGACTAAGAAGTAGTAGCACTTGGTCAGTAGATGAGATGTTTTTCACATTAACATTTTCACAGCCCGTGTTTGCTGGGCATTTTTTCCTTGTTTCAGTCCATACAACAACTTCTAGACTGGAAAGTAAAGAGCTTGTTTCATAGTATCGTAGATGAAGTGCTCAAGGCTCTTAAGGTATGCATTTTAGAGCCCATGTTTACTTGACCTTGTTTCGAATGATGGCTCCTGTCATATCTCTCAATACTGACCATACCTCCTGCGGTGCCATGTGTGATATTCTCGATGCAAATGAGAAGTTAGACTCCAACCAGTATACTCCCGACTCCGATTCTTTAAAAAATCGATCACCAATATATAACATACCTTCAAATGTTTGATTCCTTTTGAATGAGTTACTGTGATAAATATTTGACGTTAAGCACGCAAGAGGAAAAAAAGCCTGAAATTATGTTTTACAGGTTTTTGAAAGTCGCTAAATGTCCTCATGAAACACTACCTGATTATAGGCTGGGTAATTTGCACTCTGTTTTAAGAAAAGCCAATTTTTCACGTATCTCAGTGTATTTGTCGTATCTCCTGAACTAGATATAATTTTGCAGGTACATTAAGTAGTATATGTGGGTATTATTTGCACAGTGTTTTGCGAGTAGAGGTAGAAGTAAAGAATTAATAGAATTAATAAATGGCTCTGAGCACTATGGGAATTAACTGCTGAGGTCATCAGTCCCCTAGAACTTAGAACTACTTAAACCTAACTAACCTAAGGACATCACACACATCAATGCCCGAGGCAGCATTCGAACCTGCGACCGTAGCGGCAGCGAGGTTCCAGACTGTAGCA
Organism: Schistocerca nitens; assembly: GCF_023898315.1. Lineage (NCBI taxonomy): Eukaryota > Metazoa > Arthropoda > Insecta > Orthoptera > Acrididae > Schistocerca > Schistocerca nitens. The sequence goes on along the minus strand of NC_064617.1, from coordinate 197,881,812 downwards.
CCTAGAACTGTTCGGCCACTCCGGCCGGCAAAGAACTTATACATCAAGCCTGGTGCTAAAGCTCTACTGCACGGACATAGAAAATGTAAGCAACAAACTAGCTTCCTTTCGTTACACTGTGAAACGCGTCAGCGAGAAAAACTATCGAAATCGAAGAGGTTTGATATGTGTGAAGTTGCTGGAAGTCGCTAGGCACTATCGTTCTCAAATAGAGGATCGATATAGTCTTAATAACTGATGAGCTGTGGCTATACTGCCTCAAGACATAAGCGGTTTCTAACTTTAACAATTGATTTTACAATGTTACTTATAATCCGTCTTGACTGCAAAAATGTTTATTCACATGACGGGTTTCGGTTCCTCTACAACCATCTTCTGATCTGAAATGACAATGATACTAATTTATTATTTCACAAATGCAAACCTATTTCATCCTATCCAATCAACATCACATGTACCAGAACGTACCTGCAATTTCGGTTACTGACGTAACCCGTCCCCATACAGCAACCTTCACATACTGCGTCACATTAAATTGGTTGGCAGAATATCAATTATAAAACTTGTGGTGTCACAGCCAGACACCACACTTGCTAGGTGGTAGCTTAAATCGGCCGCGGTCCATTAGTACATGTCGGACCCGCGTGTCGCCACTGGCAGTGATCGCAGACCGAGCGCCACCACACGGCAGGTCTCGAGAGACGGACTAGCACTCGTCCCAGTTGTACGACGACTTTGCTAGCGACTACACTGACGAAGCCTTTCTCTCATTTGCCGAGAGACAGTTAGAATAGCCTTCAGCTAAGTTAATGGCTACGACCTAGCAAGGCGTCATTTGTACCATTGCATGTATCTCAAGATAGTCTCACTTGTATCATCAAGAATGCTGTATACCAAAGGACGATATAAAAGTTAAGTGTTCTAGTAGCTACGTTCTTTTCTTTATCACATTCATTACGAATCCTGTTCCAGACTTCGCGCCAGTCGGCGTGTGTGTACGTGTGCCCTCTCGGCTACCCGTCACTGTGGACTGGCTGCCTTGTCAGTCCACTACAAAACTCTTACCGACAGGTGGCGTCTGGACGGGCCTTGGTTTTCCTGAAAAACGATTCTGAAGTTCATTGCGGGCTTTGTATGACAGTAACATCACATATATTCCGAGCAAGTCCGCTTAGCGCAGCGGTAAAGGTTCACAGCTACCGCGCTAGAGGTACCATGTTCGAATCCTGTTCCCATTTGCTCTTTTTTATGTATGCAAGAACCGTCCGGATAATTTGGACCCAACGTTCAAAAACGAGTAGACGAATTAACTGGGACATACAGAAATGTAGTCGTGTCCTGCACGAAATCCCGGAAGTTCACGAAACTGGCGTAAGAAAAGTTTTTGCATTCTGTAATTCTTCCGTACATGGGACAGAAAAAAATTTTTCTTCAATATTGATTCGTGAGGAGGGCAAACCGATTAAACTTTATACGATCAGATATTCACTGATGAAAGGAAAGCGATAACCTGCACCCTAAAAGTGTTCCCACGAAAGTGCACTCCTTATTGCCAGCCCTGCGATGTTTATTTTCACCGACAGGTGAAAATTTTAACGAAAATTATTTAGAATGCTCCCGACTTGATAAAAGACAATAGAGTGATCGCTTCTAGGGAAGATTCGATGAAATTACATTCGCTAATCCTCCATCAATTCACCGCAGCTAATTTTGAAAGCATGCTTAGATACGAATGGGTCACATCGAAATTAGCGGATGAAAGTGAAATCTTTTTGAATGCAAAATAATTGTGTTTCCCGGTATCGCTCGTGAAGAAACCGTGCTTTTGCAAGATGGTTCCTTTCATAAAATGAGCGTGGTGCTGCGAAAATTGGTGCTTCGGTTGTTTCTATGATAAGTGTCACCCAAAATATTGTTCTGGCACATCAAGCAATGCGGACGATGAAAAATAAGATTTTGTAATATTGTATGACAGAAAAAATTAATAACTGAATATATCTTTATAATTCCGCACACCTTACACTGTCTGTTGATATTCTTTGAAATAAAATTGAAAAGTTCGGTCGATCTTGAAAATAAATAAATAAATACTGGAAGAGCAGGATTCGAACACCTCCAGAGGGTAGCCGGGAATCTTTACCGCTGCGCTACGCTGACTTACTGGGAATATGTGTAATGTTCCGCGTATACAAAGCCCGCAATGAACTTCTAAATCGATTTTCTAAAAAAACAAGGCCGGTCGCTATAATCCGGATAACCAGTTACTCAATAAGTGCATCTACAACATATTTGAAGCGCATCAAAATCCGTGATTTACAGTATGGAGAGTCCCCTTGTTAGTTAAAATCTGTAGTTGTCAAGGTTAAGATCTGTACTTGTCAAAATTAAAATACACAATAAAATTATCATTTTTGTATGATCGAAAACAAAGGGCGATTTCTATATCCATGGCGCTGGTGTAGACTTGTTTTCCTCCATGGTCTGCTTCCGTGGTTCCCGCTATTTCGGTGTTGTGCCGCGAGCCGTCCAGTCGTCTAATGTCCATCGCCGTGGGTGAAAGTGCCGTGCAGAGGGCCCAGTCAACGACGTTAGGCGCTGCACGCATCTTCCAGCTGTTTTCTATACGCGACAGTGATCATTTCAGTAAGTCGTTATAAATACTAAAATAGGCGTTATGATTGAACTCGCTTTGCTCGTTGAGGATTAAATCCGGGTCTTTCTTTTTGTGGGTGTATATTTCAGCTTCTCCAAAATGTTACGAAACCGTCCCTAACGAGCTCCATGTAGGTCCAAGTTTTGTTCGATGGTCATGACTGAGTGCTTTAAGGCAGCCATACGCGCCCCAAACGCTGTTTTGTTTTGAGAGTTGATGTATCCATGAATCTGGTTTCAAAGTTCCTACCAGGCTGCGCTATGTATTGTTTACAGCAGTCATCACATTTGATCTTATATACACCTGAATCCTGAAATTTATTCCCACTATTATAATGTATAACCAGTGATTGCGGTATCCCATCAGACATTCTGTTTTTGCGAAGTTTGTGACACGTCAGGCTTCGGGATGCATTACGAAGTTCTTACGTATTAGGACAAAGATAATGAAAGAAAAACAGAATTTAACAAAACTTGCAAAACTTAACAATTGACTTATTCTGTTAAACGTTGAACGTAAGATTACTTTTCTTAATACACTCCTGGAAATTGAAATAAGAACACCGTGAATTCATTGTCCCAGGAAGGGGAAACTTTATTGACACATTCCTGGGGTCAGATACATCACATGATCACACTGACAGAACCACAGGCACATAGACACAGGCAACAGAGCATGCACAATGTCGGCACTAGTACAGTGTATATCCACCTTTCGCAGCAATGCAGGCTGCTATTCTCCCATGGAGACGATCGTAGAGATGCTGGATGTAGTCCTGTGGAACGGCTTGCCATGCCATTTCCACCTGGCGCCTCAGTTGGACCAGCGTTCGTGCCGGACGTGCAGACCGCGTGAGACGACGCTTCATCCAGTCCCAAACATGCTCAATGGGGGACAGATCCGGAGATCTTGCTGGCCAGGGTAGTTGACTTACATCTTCTAGAGCACGTTGGGTGGCACGGAATAAATGCGGACGTGCATTGTCCTGTTGGAACAGCAAGTTCCCTTGCCGGTCTAGGAATGGTAGAACGATGGGTTCGATGACGGTTTGGATGTACCGTGCACTATTCAGTGTCCCCTCGACGATCACCAGTGGTGTACGGCCAGTGTAGGAGATCGCTCCCCACACCATGATGCCGGGTGTTGGCCCTGTGTGCCTCGGTCGTATGCAGTCCTGATTGTGGCGCTCACCTGCACGGCGCCAAACACGCATACGACCATCATTGGCACCAAGGCAGAAGCGACTCTCATCGCTGAAGACGACACGTCTCCATTCGTCCCTCCATTCACGCCTGTCGCGACACCACTGGAGGCGGGCTGCACGATGTTGGGGCGTGAGCGGAAGACGGCCTAACGGTGTGCGGGACCGTAGCCCAGCTTCATGGAGACGGTTGCGAATGGTCCTCGCCGATACCCCAGGAGCAACAGTGTCCCTAATTTGCTGGGAAGTGGCGGTGCGGTCCCCTACGGCACTGCGTAGGATCCTACGGTCTTGGCGTGCATCCGTGCGTCGCTGCGGTCCGGTCCCAGGTCGACGGGCACGTGCACCTTCCGCCGACCACTGGCGACAACATCGATGTACTGTGGAGACCTCACGCCCCACGTGTTGAGCAATTCGGCGGTACGTCCACCCGGCCTCCCGCATGCCCACTATACGCCCTCGCTCAAAGTCCGTCAACTGCACATACGGTTCACGTCCACGCTGTCGCGGCATGCTACCAGTGTTAAAGACTGCGATGGAGCTCCGTATGCCACGGCAAACTGGCTGACACTGACGGCGGCGGTGCACAAATGCTGCGCAGCTAGCGCCATTCGACGGCCAACACCGCGGTTCCTGGTGTGTCCGCTGTGCCGTGCGTGTGATCATTGCTTGTACAGCCCTCTCGCAGTGTCCGGAGCAAGTATGGTGGGTCTGACACACCGGTGTCAATGTGTTCTTTTTTCCATTTCCAGGAGTGTATTTTCAGTCACGTGTTGTGCGGAAGAAACTAGGTCCGTGTACACCATGACCTCTTGTGGCTCAGGTGACATTCTATATGTACAGGAAGATGCAAAGCTGACCCCAACTGAGTCCGGAGCCCGCTTTACAAGACGTTTCAGCGAATGGCCGGCGCTGCAGGCAGTCGGACTCGATACGCATAACAGTTCGGCTTGCTGAGTTTGAGATTCTACCTGCTTTGTGAGTCGTTGTCGCCTCGGATCATTTCTCTAGCATTGGAAGACGAAGAGTAAGGCAGAGAAATATGCCCAGCACCACAGCTTTATGCGCATAATAAAAGTATCATCAAAATTCCTCAAAAATACTCTGAGAGAAAGAAACCGGAACACCAAAAATAATTAATGTAGAGTACTGAAATTTCGGGAATACATTTGCCTAGGTAACATATTTAAGTGGTTAACACTGCACGATTACAGGTTAATATAAGTGCAAGACAAGCCCTTGTAAATGAGAAATGGGCAGGGCCATAAGCCAAACACGATGGTTTTCACTCTGAGTAGTGCCACGTGACTGAACATTGCCGTGACCATCTAACCCAGCAATCATGTACATTCGGTACATTCCTGCCAAGTCTTTCTGCACAATCTGAAAAGGAACATCCACTTTCTTATAGTCTTCCTACACAATCTCGTTCAAACTCAGTGAGGTTTGGATAATGGCGTTTTTGTAACCCTAAAGGCATTCTTGACTACAGCCCAATTAAAATTAGTAGACAGTTGACACCTGTCATTAGCCGCCACAGTGTTGCCACATCGGTTACCGGCTAACGCTTGGGTATAGGTGACACGCAAATACGGCTGATCACGTTTATGAAAGTTGTTAATGTATAACGCAGAACAATGTTGCAAGCGGTCGTCGCGAGTTACGTTGGGCAAGCGAGATGCTCTGTCGACAGCTGATTTTAAGTGACCAATAACTGAACTGCGGCGACGACGCGTTTTTTAGCCCTGAATTAAAATCCATTTTCCAGGCTAATGACAGCCTTGTGATGTACAATGTATCCGAGAAAATGGCAGTCATCAATCTGCGGCAGAACTAAAATCACGATCGCTTTGTTCGCGGCGATTAAAGCCAACCTCTATGATTGAATTCAAGACAGAAAAAATTTCCAGTTTCGGGCCTATAAGTAAACTGTCTCGCTATCATTGTTTACCTGAAACCATCCTCACACTGGATACATGAGCTGCAACCGATGAGCAGTCCTGTTTGGCGCTTGGCTGCAGATTATAGGTGACGCAAGCAGATTCAGAACGAAAAAAGAATGATAGGAAAAATAAGAGCAAATAAAAAGTCAGTACGATGATGAAAACGATGTGACGAAATATTAGAAACAAAAAATTACATTTAAACCAAATACTTGAATAAAAATAATAATCAGGCTGTAAGGTTTTGAGGTCGGAACAACTGTGTAAGCTGTAAACATTTTTGGTTTAATGATGCAATCTTATCACAGAAAAACTCGCATTTACATAGTTTCAACGTGACAATGTTACAACACTTGTCGAACGAATGCATCTCATCCTCAGAAAGTAAAATAATCCTAAACACAACAATGGTAAATTTTAACTAGAAGTTTCTTTACAAAATTATTCTTACGACTACGCCATGATGTTGGCCAGTACTGCGATAAATCATCAGATTCTGGTTCAAAGTTTGGTACTATTTAGGATGACAATCAAGTCTGTACAGAGGATGGTTAGTTTTGTGACAAGCTGAGCAAAAGTTACCCATTGCCTCTCGAGTTTACAGTGAACGCAAGCTGGTGAACCAACAAGTTTACGCCTCTGCTCATGGTATTTACCTTAGCTGCAATGAGCTGTCGTCAGGTTGGCTGTTCTCATCCTCTGAAATTTCTATAAAAACTAAGTAAGCCTTTGGTGATTTTTCCAGCACACGCTCTGTTTCTCGTTATGTGAGAAAACATGTACTCATCTCTGTCTTGGAATATGGCGAAATGCATGCGCATGGTTGCAGCAGTGTGCATATTAAAGTGCCCTCGCAGTCCCCGGAAGGACAATTAACTAACTGGCTGGTTCGTTTCTCCACAGTTGGAGCTCAACGACGCAACAGATAATATCTAGCTGAATGTCAGCTGCAGTGAATGCAGTGTTCATGCAAGTTTCTCTTTTGCATCCTACAGAGCGTTATGTGCCCTATTCTGCACTTGACACTTGTTCAGAGAAGAGTACCCGAAAATTTCACTCTCGTCTTTCTCATACCCAAACTGTCTCCCCATTTGGGTTCTTTCGTTCTCCACGTCACAGCCTTTTTCGTCCAACAGAAGCTTTCCTCTTATTTTGTGGAAACAGTCTCTGACAATCACAAGGGCCCTACCATTGAACTGCGTCGAAATCTCGGCACTTTACTCCTTCCTAGTTCGTTTCCACCAACCGGACTTTTTTTGCCCACTCCAGACACCTAAAAATTACATGCGTACATCATATGTGTACCAGTCACTGTTCACGCGATCAACTATGTCACTCGTTTTGTTTGTATCCTTTTGGAATTCAGAAACACCGTTTTCTAAAGCTCCTTTCTGTCCTACCTCTTATGGCCTGTTACTTGCTCTCCAGTATGCGTCACCCGTCCGGTCGCTGACTCCCGCCACAGTTCGTCCCATAAGAGCTTTTCGTGGTGGCTCTCTTGGTGTGGCCTCTGCTTCTGCCCTCGTCTGCTTGCACACAAATTTCCTCTCGCTGCTTGTTTCACCATCTGCTCAACTGACATGCATTATATAGGAGCGGTGTGTTAATGCCGTCGATTGTCACCCCTTTTGCATTACATACTTATAGGCAAATTGCTCATTACCGCCAAAGTAAGTTAGGTGTCACATTCACCTTCCCGTTATAACGTATAAAACTCTTATGAAAGGTGCGAAATTGACCTACATTTATTCTACCACCTTAAAAAGCTTTATTAGATTTAGTAATAAAAAAAATTAAGTGTATTTGATGAGCTTCGAAACTACTACCTTACAGATGCCAGGTTAATGCTCTAACCATTACACTACTCCACAAGACTTTGTTTATTTGTTACATTTATGAATGTAGCGGCTCAGTCGCAGCGACGAATTATGGCCTTCAAAAAGTCGGCTTCACATGATGTCATACGAAGCTTATCTAATGTAAGCTGCCCTCTGTGAATATGATAACTCTATATGTGAGCTGAATCTTGTCTTGCACGGAAGTATCCAGTAGTGTTCCGTTAGTGTTGTATATGAAACGGGCGGGCGGGCGGCCTGTGTGTGTGTGTGTGTGTGTGTGTGTGTGTGTGTGTGGTTATCATGATGAAAGACGAAATGAAAGTGCCAGAACCACGATTTTGGATCCAAACACATCAAGAAAGAAAGCCAGACAAGTAACTGGAAGTGAATTGAACTAGTGTTGCGTCAATTTTGTAACGGCTAACGGTTCGGGCGTGAAGTTGAGCACTCTCATTGGAGGAAACTAGCTCCAACGCGTGAAGAGTCAACTATCAAGTAATTTTGTTCGGATTTTAAGATCAACTCACCACGTAAATCTCAAAGGTAACTAACTCTTTCGACCGTCAAGCATGGATCTAAAGCAAATATGATTTGCTTCCTCACAGTGGCGCGACTAGCGCGAAATTTGTATAGACATCTTTCAGAAGTAGGAAAACGCCTACCAACTTTCTTTTGTCACACAACTCCTCCTTGGTGTTCCGATTTTTTTTCCTTCAGTGTAGTGGGCAGACGGCTTCGGACAGTGAGTCATGGTTATCGCATGACAGATGCGCTATGATCGGGTAGCTAGCTGCAAGTCGTTACGGCTTTGTCTGAGAGCGTCAGCTTCTTACGGACTATGAAATTATCATGTAATAGTTATTACGACTGTGATTCAGTATTGTTAATTTGTTTATTAATAAGAATGATTATTTTATTAAATGAATATTGTTTTGCCTGTTAACTGAGTACACCTTAGCGTGAGAATTGTGTTTCTTTTTTTCTTTCTTTCGTTCTTTCTTTCACTTCTGCCTTTTCCCGCGGTTCGGCAGGGTCGGCATGTTTAATCGGATTTGGCAATGTTAGTTTAAACTAACATTGGTGGATGCCCTTCCTGCCGCCACCCCGTACCCCTTGGAATGGAATTAGTGCACCCCAACTGTATGCGACTAGTGTAATCCATGGAATAGTGCGAAAGTGTTCAAACGTCTGCGAGCCGTGTAACTGGGGCGTGATGTGGGGACCAGCCCGGTATTCACCTAGGGGGATGTGGAAAACCGCCTAAAAACCACATCCAGGCTGGCCAGCACACTGGCCGTCGTCGTCAATCCGCCTAGCGGATTCGATCTGGAGCCGGCGCGCCTACCTGAGTCCAGGAAGCAGCGCATTAGGGCTCTCGGCTAACCTGGCGGGTTTCGCGTGAGAAATTGTGACTGTAGAGAGAAAATTAATTCTACTCTCAGGGGAGTTTTGTAACGTACAACTAGCCAGTTTACGGGACTGGGAAAACCAGAAATATTTTAGGATAACTGTTATTTAAAGGGGAAGTTATTTTGATATTTGTGGAGTTTCTAAATTTATTCATTTAGTAAACTGTTCATAAAAGCTATTACGTTGTGACTGGTCAAATGTAAAAGACGCGGGATTGCGCGGCTTAATACTAATATCGGATTGAGTATGAAGTGTATCAGCCGATCAGAGGACCGTACGTCGCGCGTATTTTGTGCGCGAAAGAATTATTTTGTGAAGTCTTAGTCACTTCGAACTTCAACCATCTTCTGTTCGGATACGGATATAAGTACCTCTGAATAGGTGTGATAATTTTGCAGAATAATAATTAAAACTTGACCGCGGAGGGATGCAAAGTGAATGCGAACGTGTGAGAAAAATGAACACATGAAATTTCGATTTTAATATGTAAATTCTAATTTAGGTCAACGAAACACCGCTTGGCATATTATACAAGCCGTGATCACAAACTGAACATTCATAGTGGTCGAATTGTGTAATATTTGAGTGAGCATTCTGTTACAGGTAATCCTTTTGTTAACGGATTTGGTTAATTACAATAAGCTGGCTATGATGAGTAACTCTGACTGCATGTGAGCGTTGAAACTAGTACAACTTTATACACACATCGAAAAAAGTTTTGCAGCACCTCGGTTCAGTGGTGGAATAGAGATCAACATAAACATCATTTCCGCCCTTTCTATTGCACAGGGAAAAACACACATTGCATGTTGTACCACCATACAGCGAGACCATCAGAGGTGGTGATGCAGTCTGCTGTACACGGCGGTACCTCTAATACCCAGTAGTGCGTCCTCTTGCAATGGTGCATGCCTGTATTCGTCATGGCATACTATCCACAAGTTCATCAAGGCACTGTTGGTCCAGATTGCCCCACTCCTCAACGGCGATTCGGCGTAGATCCCTCAGAGTGGTTGGTGGGTCACGTCGTCCATAAACAGCCCTTTTCAAACTATCCCAGGCATGTTCGATAGGTTCATGTCTGGAGAACGTGCTGGCCACTCTATTCGAGCGATGTCGTTATCCTGACGGAAGTCATTCACAAGATGTGCACAATCGGTGCGCGAATCGTCGTCCATGAAGACGATGGCCTCGCCAATATACTGCCGATATGGTTGCACAATCGGTCGGAGGATGGCATTTACGTATCGTACAGCCGTTACGCCGCCTTCCATGACCACCAGCGGAGTACGTTAGCTCCACATAATGCCACCTCAAAACAGCGGGCAACCTCTACCTTGCTGCACTCGCTGGATAGTGTGTCTAAGGCGTTCAGCCTGACTGGGTTGCCGCCAAACACGTTCCCGACGATTGTCTGGTTGAAGGCATATGCGACACTCATCAGTGAAGAGGGCATGATGCGAATCCTGAGCAGTCCATTTGGCATGTTGTTGGACCCATTTGTACCACTCTGCATGGTGTCGTGGTTGCAAAGATGGACCTCGCTATGGACGTCGGGAATGAAGCTGCACAATGTGCAGCCTATTGCGCACAGTTTGAATCGTAACACTACGTCCTGTGGCTGCACGAAAAGCATTATTCAACATGATGGCGCTGCTGTCAAGGTTCCTTCGAGCCGTAATCCATAGGTAGCAGCCATCCACTGCAGTAGTAGTAGTAGCCCTTGGGCGGCCTGAGCGAGGCGTGTCATCGACAGTTCCTATCTCCTCATGTCCGAACAACATCGCTTTGGTTCACTACGAGACGCCTGAACACTTCCTTTGTTGACGACACGAACCGTGTACCTCCTTCCTGGTGGAATGACTGGAACTGATCGGCTGCCTGCCCCCCTCCGTCTAATAGGTGCTACTCATGCATGGTTGTTTACATCTTTGGGCGGGTTTAGTGACATCTCTGAACAGTCAAAGGGACTGTGTCTGTGATACAATATCCACAATCAATGTCTATCTTCAGGGGTTCTGGGAACTGGGGTGATGCAAAACTTGTTTTTATGTTTCTCCCTATGTAGGTCGCCATCAGCAAAATATTTTCGCATTAGGAGGAGCAAGTTGGTGACCGAAATTTTGTGAGAAGGTCCCAGTGCAACCAGAAACGCCTTCGTTGTAATGATATCCATCCCAAATCCTGTATTATGTCCGTGGCATCCCCTCCCCAATTTCTCGATAATAGAAAACACGCTGCTCTTCTTTGAACATTCTCGATGTAATTTGCTAATCCTGCAAGGTGTTGATCTCACACCGTGCAGCAGAACTCCAAAAGAGGCCAAACAAGCGTAGTGTAGGCAGTCTCTTTAGTAGATGTTTTGCAACTACTAAGTAATGGCCAATAAAACGCAGTCTTTGGTTCTCCTTTCCCACGACGTTTTCTATGTGTTCTTTCCAATTTCAGTTGTTCGTAATTGTAATTCCTAGGTATTTAGTTGAATTTACGGCATTTAGATTTGATTTATTGTGTAGCCAGAGTTTAACGGATTCCTTTAAGAACTCATGTGAATGACCCCACACTTTTCATTATTTAGTATCAACCATACAGATATCTTCTCAAAATCTTTTTGCAATTTGGTTTGATCTTCTGATGACTTTTAGTCGATAAACGACAGCGTCATCTGCAAAGAACCTGAGGCGGCTGCCTAGATTGTCTCCTAATCCGTTTATATAGATGACGCCTACAACACTACCCTGGGTTCGGGAGGACGACGGTTCAATCCCGTCTCCGGCCATCCTGATTTAGGTTTTCCGTGATTTCCCTAAATCACTTCAGGCAAATGCCGGGATGGTTCCTTTGAAAGGGCACGGCCGATTTCCTTCCCCATCCTTCCCTTACCCGAGCTTGCGCTCCGTCTCTAATGACCTCGTTGTCGACGGGACGTTAAACATTAATCTCCTCCTCCACTACCCTGGGGACGCCAAAAATCACTTGTGTTTTAGTCGATGACTTTCCGTCAGTTACTACGAACTGTTTCCGCTCTGACAGGAAATCACGAATCCAGTCGCTTAACTGAGACGACAGTCCATAAGCTCACAATATCATTACGTGACGTACGGTGTCAAAAGCCTTCTGGAAATCTAGAAATACGGAATCAATCTGAAATCCCTTGTCGATAGCACTTAACACTTCGTGTGAGTAAAGAACTAACTGTTTCGCAAAAACGATGTTTTCTAAATCCGTGTTGACTGTATATCAATAGGCCGTTCTCTTCGAGAAAATTCATAATGTTTGAACACAATATCTGTTTCAAACTCTTGCTGCATATCGACGTTAATGATATGGGCCTGTAATTTAGTGGCTTACTGCTGTCTTTCTTGAAACTGACGTGAACAGTGCAACTTTTCAGTCTTTGTGTACGAATCATTCCTTCTTCGGTGTTCTGTTTTGCTTTCAGTTCTGAATTTCTTTAAACAATTTCCTCATCTTCTTTCAAGAAGTAACTATTAAAAATATTTACTGCTTATGAAGTGTTTTGCGATGAATCTCAGCTACGCGCCTGATACGAATTTTGTTTTACTTACAAGGGAACCTCCCCATCGCACCCCCTCAGATTTAGTTATAAGTTGTCACAGTGGATAGGCCTTGAAAAACTGAACAAAGATCAATCGAGAAAACAGGAAGAAGTTATGTGGAACTACGAAAAAATAAGCAAAATATAGAAACTGAGTAGTCCATGGGCAAGATATATAACATCAAGGAGAGCATTAGTCGAGTATCGTCGTGGTCCCGTGGTTAGCGTGAGCAGCTACGGAGCGAGAGGTTCTTGGTTCAAGTCTTCCCTCGAGTGAAAATTTTAATTTCTTTATTTTCGCGAATTTATGATCTGTCCGTTCGTTCATTGACGTCACTGTTTACTGTAATAAGTTTAGTGTCTGTGTTTTGCGACCGCACCGCAAAACCGTGCGATTAGTAGACGAAAGGACGTGCCTCTCCAATGGGAACCGGAAACATTTGATCGCAAGGTCATAGATCAACCGATTCCTCCACAGAAAAACATGTCTGATATATTCTATAAGACACTGGTGACGGCATGTGCGTCACATGACAGGAATTTGTCGTCGACCCACCTAACTTGTACACTTGGCGAATGGGTAAAAAGATTCTTCTACCTTGCCCGATTTAGATTTTCTTGTGGATGTGATAATGACTCCCAAAAAACTGATGAAAACATAATAGTTTGTCACATAAACTGAAAATAAAAAATTAAAGTTTTCACTCAAGGGAAGACTTGAACCAAGGACCTCTCGTTACGCAGCTGCTCACGCTAACCAGGGGACCACGACGCTGCGGTGCGGGTATTATCCTTGATGTTGCATATCTTCCGCATGGACTACTCAGTTTATATATTTTGCTCATTTTTTCATAGTTCCACACAACTTCTTCCTGTTTTCTCTATTAATGTGTGTTCAGTTTCTCAAGACCTATCCACTGTGCCAATTTATAACTAAATCTGAGGGGGTGCGATGGGGAGGTTCCCTTGTTAGAATGACAACTTGAGGTATATACACGAGAGAACTCTAATTTGTAAAACAATAACAACTTCTTATTTTAAATTCACGTAATTGATTTCGTTGTACGAGATTTTGTTAGTGTTCATCCCAACGACTTACAGTTTTGACCTTTGCAAGACAACGAATAAAAAGAATCCGTTTTGTATCTGAATAATTCCTGTTGGCGGTAAACAGTTAAAAAGTTTTATGGCGAAACGTCATTCGAGTTTACCCGAATTAATCAAGCCAAATTTTTATTGCCACAGAAAGTCACTGCTTGTATATTTCTATCTATACTCTGCAAACCACTGTGAAGTCCGTGGCAGAATGGACTTTCCCATTGCATCACTAATTAGTTTTTTCATTCCATTCACGCACGATGGAGCGCTGAAAGAATGCCTCCTGAAGCACACGTGTGCATGCTGCAAGTGGTCAACCAGTTTCGCGATCCCTGTGGAAGCGACACACAAGGGGTTGTAGCATAATTCTAATTTAATCAATTAAAAACCTACTACTTGAAACTTTTTAACTAGGTTTTCACGGGACAGTTTGCGTCTATACTCGGGTGTCTGCCAGTTCATTTCTTTCACAATCTCTGTGCGTGTTTCCCACAAGTCAAACAAACCTGTGCTCATTCGTGCTGCCTTTCTTTGTACGTGTTCAACGTCCCCTGTTAGTCGTTTTTGGTGCAGGTCCCACAAAACTTGAATCATATTCTAGGACGGATCGCACGAGTGTTTCGTATGCAGTTTCCTTTGTAGTGCTATGTCGCGGTTACTGTGTGGTCGTCCTACAGTTCACTCACCTTGCGGTGATTTCTTCTCCTGCAGTCTGATCCACGTGACGTCCCTGTTGAAAACGAATTATGTTCCTATACTGGAAAAGCTGAAGTAGAACCACTAGGGTTATGCGAATCCAACGGGTGTAACAAATGTTTTTCAGTATCAGGTTAACATCTTGACTGATAGATAGTTTGTGAGTGAAAACGTCGATATACTGGCACTTGTTTCATACAGGAACACTGCCAGGTCCGTGCTAATACACACAAAAAAAAAAAAAGCTTGCATCACCCCAGTTCCCAGAATTCCTGAAGATAGACGTTGACTGTGGATATTGTATCACAGACACAGTTCCTTCGACTGTTCGGAGATGTCACTAAATCCGCCCAAAGATGTAAACAACCTTGCATGAGCAGCGCCTATTAGACGGAGGGGGTCCGACAGCCGATCAGTTACAGTCGTTCCACCAGGGAGGAGGTACACGGCTCGTGTTGTCTGTAGTTCAACGAAGCCTAGACGGTCAATATCGCGGTTCGATTGCGTCCGCATTGTTACTTTGTGCCAGGAAGGGCTCTGAGCAATGGAAGTGTCCACCTCCGAATGTCTGGCTGTGTGGTGGTACAGCATGCTATGTGTGCTTTTCCATGAGCAATAAAAAGGGCGGAAATGGTGTTCATGTTGATCTCTCTTCCAATTTCTGTACAGGTTCCGGAACTCTCGGAATCGAGGTGAGCCAAAACTCTTTTTGATGTGTGTATAACAAGGGAAGTCGGAGCTCGCTCGGAAAAATGTGTGTTCAGTTTTTCCGCGCGCTGTTCGAGAGTGTGATAATAGAGAATTATTGTGAAGGTGTCACTTAAGTGCGATTTGCAGAGTGTCCTTGTAGATGTAGATTTAGATGTAGAATACAGAGAGAATTTAATGAAGTGATCCTGAATAGTACAAGTTTGTATGAAGTTAGTAGTATCTCTAATAAGACACTAACCAGTTGTTTCCTATAACATGCAGTGTCCTCGATCACCTGTAAAATTTATCATTAGTTCGGGTAATTACTCGGACAGATGGAAATAGGCAATTGTCAGGACACACTATAAGAAATGGGACTTTATAGCTGTCAGTATTTACAAGTCGGACACTTCTCATCATTTTCTACAAAGTTTGAGAAAGTTACGTACTTGAGGATTGGCACCCACCTGAATACTACGGCGATATTTAGTCAATCACAGTTTGGATTTCAAAAGGGCTACTCTACCGAGGGAGCTGTTTTAACTTACTGAGTAGATAATAAAAGTTTTACGTTATAAAATATCAGTTGAGATCTAAAACTTTCTGAAGATATTTTACTATGCCAGTCGTAATATTCTGTTAGATACCTTATATTTTTGTGAGATTATGCTTCTGCAGAAACCCAATTGCATTCCTATTTCCGAAATAGGATGCGAGAAGTTATATTACGACGTTGAGTAATTGAAAAAGGGCGAACATAACATCTTCAGGGAGAAATCACAATGGGTGTTCGGCATACTTTGACCACGTGCCCATGTTCTGTTGTAATAATAGATATGTCTGCTTCAGTAAGAGTTAGTCCTTGTTGCAGATGAAACAAGCGTTATTGTCACGCCGACCAAAGAAGCACGTGCAGGTAAAATGGTAAATGGATGTTTTCGTTAAAGTTATTGACTGATTTTGCGGCAACTAGCTTCAAATTTTGAAAGAAACACGGAGCATCCAGTTTTGTACTGTCAAAAACACCCACTCTCTTGTTAAATAGCATACCAACGAATACTAATAATAATAATAATAATAATAACTTACACATGGAATAACTTATCTGAAACCTAAAGATCAAGCAGACACAGCGAACCCAGCTAAATATCGCCCCATAACATGCCTACCAACAATCTACAAAATATTAACTTCAGTCATTACACAGAAATTAATGACACATACAACACAGAACAAAATTATAAATGAAGAACAAAAAGGCTGTTGCAAAGGAGCACGAGGATGTAAAGAGCAACTGATAATAGATGCAGAGGTGACATATCAAGCTAAAACTAAACAAAGGTCGCTACACTACGCATACATTGATTACCAAAAAGCTTTTGATAGTGTACCCCACTCATGGTTACTACAAATATTGGAAATATACAAAGTAGATCCTAAATTGATACAGTTCCTAAACATAGTAATGAAAAATTGGAAAACCACACTTAATATCCAAACAAATTCAAATAATATCACATCACAGCCAATACAGATTAAGCGTGGAATATACCAAGGAGACTCATTAAGTCCTTTCTGGTTCTGCCTTGCTCTGAAACCACTATCCAACATGCTAAATAATACAAATTATGGATACAATATTACTGGAACATACCCACACAAAATCACACATTTGCTATACATGGATGATCTAAAACTACTGGCAGCAACAAATCAACAACTCAACCAATTACTAAAGATAACAGAAGGATTCAGCAATGATATAAGTATGGCTTTTGGAACAGACAAATGTAAGAAAAATAGCATAGTCAAGGGAAAACACACTAAACAAGAAGATTACATATTGGATAACCACAGCGACTGCATAGAAGCAATGGAAAAAACGGATGCCTATAAATATCTAGGATACAGACAAAAAATAGGAATAGATAATACAAATATTAAAGAAGAACTAAAAGAAAAATATAGACAAAGACTAACAAAAATACTGAAAACAGAATTGACAGCAAGAAACAAGACAAAAGCTATAAATACTTATGCCATACCAATATTGACCTACTCATTTGGAGTAGTGAAATGGAGTAACACAGACCTAGAAGCACTCAATACACTTACTCGATCACAATGCCACAAATATAGAATACATCACAAACATTCAGCAACAGAAAGATTCACATTAAGCAGAAAGGAAGGAGGAAGGGGATTTATCGACATAAAAAACCTACATTATGGACAGGTAGACAATTTAAGAAAATTATTTCTAGGACGAGCAGAAACTAGCAAAATACACAAAGCAATCACTCATATAAATACATCGGCTACACCACTGCAATTTCATAACCACTTCTACAACCCTTTAGATCACATAACATCAACAGATACGAAGAAAGTAAATTGGAAAAAGAAAACACTTCATGGCAAGCACCCGTATCATCTAACACAGCCACACATCGATCAAGACGCATCCAACATATGGCTAAGAAAAGGCAATATATACAGTGAGACAGAAGGATTCATGATTGCAATACAGGATCAAACAATAAACACCAGGTATTACAGCAAGCATATTATTAAAGATCCCAATACCACAACAGATAAATGCAGACTTTGTAAACAACAAATAGAAACAGTACATCACATCACAAGCGGATGTACAATACTAGCAAATACAGAATACCCCAGAAGACATGACAATGTCGCAAAAATAATACATCAACAGCTTGCCTTACAACATAAACTTTTAAAACAACAAGTTCCTACATACAAGTATGCACCACAAAATGTACTGGAGAATGATGAATACAAATTATACTGGAACAGAACCATTATAACAGATAAAACAACGCCACATAACCAACCTGACATCATACTCACCAATAAAAAGAAGAAATTAACACAACTAATCAAAATATCCATACCCAATACAACAAATGTACAAAAGAAAACAGGAGAAAAAATTGAAAAATACATCCAACTGGCTGAGGAAGTCAAAGACATGTGGCATCAGGATAAAGTTGACATCATACCAATTATACTATCAACTACAGGAGTCATACCACACAATATCCACCAGTACATCAATGCAATACAGCTACATCCAAACATATATATACAACTACAGAAATCCGTAATTATTGATACATGTTCAATTACCCGAAAGTTCCTAAATCCAATATAACACATACCGTACAGTTAATAGGAAGTGACGCTTGATCAAGGTCCGCGTCACATTCCATTCTTAACCAGACTTAACGTCTGAGAAAGTAAAGAAATAATAATAATAATAAACAAGGTAGAAAATTATATGTAGAGGTGGACAGATTGAATGTAGTGGCCTTTCTTTCGAATTCTTAATTCAAATCCAGTTGCATGGTATTGCCCATTATGGAGTGAGTACCCGTGTCCCGAGTGGGCCTATGCTGCTTCTGTCATTACAGTATAGCTCCTTCAGCCGAGATACAGAAGCTGCAAGTGCTGCAGAAAACAGCCTTGCGGCGAGCGTTACACGCCCAGTTCTTCGTACTTCGTTAGGTTTGCCGAATTGCACCGTATACATATGTAGTAGTTACGTCACTTAAACGACCGGCACCTTCATTCCTTTTTTAATAGTTCATTAATAATGCCTAGAGTTTGTTGACATATAATCCATCTTTACTTATGAGCTACGCAGTGTTCAAGTACCAAAATTTGGAATATTCTGAGTAGAGAAAAGTAAATTTACTTTTCCATTTTTAGTCATATAGGTACCGTACCATCATAATTTTTCAAAGATGATGTTGCTTTTAAAACTTTAGTTCATTTTTTACTTGTTTGTGTTAACGTCCAATTACACCACAACAATTAATTGTTTCAATGTTTACAAGAGTAAACCATGCACGTGGCTTTAGGAGAAACACAACAATGTTGCTCAAGAGTGTTTCAACTGTTGGATATACAGCAACTTTTGTATGTCTTAGAGAAGAACGTAGCAACTTAAAATTAATTATCTATCCTTTTTGTAATTTCAGTTCCAAGCTCCTCTCAAGTTTCTCATTAATTTAGTTCATTTCATAACTCACTTCACGTATGTTTTATATCATATTACCTCATTTTATCGATATTTTCAGGTCATGTTAATAATTTTCCAAGTACTTCTAGGTTATAAAAATTCGTGCGCTGCGATTACGAGTCATTTTTCATAATAGTAAAATAAATGAATTCTCACTAGGAGTGGCTGCTCCCCACTGGCATCCCACTACGGGTGCCCTTGGTCCTATGTTCTTGGATGTGCGTATTGAGGAATACATAAACTGGAAAAAATTTGCAGTATCTCTCGTGAAACGTTTGCCATAACTGCTAACATTGTGATCCTTCAAATCAATTAGTTAACATAGTTTGCTTATTTTCATTCACTGACAGGGTCGTTGTTGTTGTTGTTGTTGTTGTTGTTGTTGTTGTCTTCAGTCCTGAGACTGGTTTGATGCAGCTCTCCATGCTACTCGATCCTGTGCAAGCTTCATCTCCCAGTACCTACTGCAGCCTACATCCTTCTGAATCTGCTTAGTGTATTCATCTCTTGGTCTTCCTCTACGATTTTTACCCTCCACGCTGCCCTCCAATACTAAATTAGTGATCCCTCGATGCCTCAGAACATGTCCTACCAACCGATCCCTTCTTCTAGTCAAGTTGTGCCACAAGCTCCTCTTCTCCCCAATTATATTCAATACCACCTCATTAGTTATGTTATCTACCCATCTAATCTTCAGCATTCTTCTGTAGCACCACAAGGTATTGGAGAGTAACGCGGGTGTACGCCACCCTCCAACTTGTTCCAAGGGTGTACTGTCTCCTTGCTACTGTATGAGAACATTTTCTTACCACAATAATTCACTTTCATCGTCTCTCTTAATTATTCTTGTCTTTCTTTAATTATTCTCAATTATGAGCATTGCTAAATGGCCCAGACAAACAACACATTAAAAAAATGAACGATAAACATGAAGTGCGTGGAGTCGGGCACACGCCGTGTACATTGTCATTTTAGAAACCCACATCCTGTAACATGTTCCACGGAAATAACGTCTGACAACATTTTAACTCGCCTCTTCCTCATGCTGATGTTGCATTCTTTAATTATGCATCCAAACTTGACTCCTATCTGTAACCTAAGCTGTAAGATAAGACATTAGTGCGTTGCAGCGAACAGTTCTGTTGATTCTACGTATTACTTCGATATTCTAAAGCCTGCAATACTATATTTTTACGTGATTAGTATACAAATTGTGCTAATAATTGAAAGGGGTCATTTTTCAGTATGAAACGCAGTACAGTAGATTATCTCTGTAAGTCTAGTTCGGCGGTTTCAACTACAGACGAGTGGCGGAGGGTAATTTATGTACCACTGTCACTTCCCTCCTTTTCCTGTTCCAGTCGCGAATAGTTTGTGGGAAGAACTATTGCCGGTTAGCCTCCGAGCAGGCTGGAATCTCTCTAATTTTATCTTCATGGTCTTTTCGCAAGATATATGTAGGAGGAGGCAATATATTCGTTGACTCTTCTAGGAATTTAAGCTTTCGGAACTTTTAACAATAAACCACACCGTAATGCAGAACGTATCTCTCGTAGCGTCCGCCACTAGAGGTGACTGAGCACTTCTGTGACGCTGTCGTGCTTACTAAAGACCCTACAACAAAACGTGATGCTCTTCTTTGGATTTTCTCCGTTTCCTCTATCAGTCCTATCTAGTACTGATCCCATGCTGATGGGCAGTATTCAAGTATTAGTCAAATGAGTTTTGTAAGCTACTTCCTTTGTTGGACTACGTTACTGACGACTCTTCCAATGAATTTCATTCTTGCATCTGCTTTACTTGCGATTAATTTTATGTGGTCCTTCCATTTCAAGTCGCTACGTATCCATACTCTAGATATTTTATGGTAGTAACTGCTTCCACTGACTGTTGTGCAATTGTGTAATCATACAGTAGAGTGACTTTCTGTCTGTATATACCAAATACGTTACATTTATGTTGCGGGTCAATTGCCACTCCCTCCTCCAAGTGTCGATCGTCTGCATGTTTTCCTGCATTTCGCAACAATTTTCTAACGTCGCGACTTCTATGTACAACAGCATCATCCGAGAAAAGCCTCGGGGAACTTCCGGCATTACTACTAGGTCACTCATTATATTGTGAAAACTCATGGTCTTACAATAGTCGCTGGGGCACGCCCGAAATGGCTTTTACGTTTGAAGACTTCTCTCCGTAGAGATTGAGATGCTGTGTTACGTTTGCTATAAACAATTCGATCCAGTCACACTGTTGGTCTTATATTTCGTATGCTCGTATTTTATTCATTAGACGACAGTGAGGAACTGTACCGAATACCTTCAAATAACACATCATCCACTGGGCGCCTGTGTATACTCCTTTCTGGGTCTCTTGGACGGATAGAGCGAACTGAGTTTCACACAATTGTTGTTTTCGGAACCCATATTGGTTCCTACAGAGAATATTGCTGCTGGTGTTGGCAAGTGTGCCACGATTGTCATGCGAATATGGAATCGATAGTTTTTTATGAGGGCCATAATCAATGGGGATTGCTGGAAGACAAATGTAAGGATGTAGAGGCATATCTCACTAGGGGTAAGATATACTGCCTACAGGAAAATTAAAGCGACTTTCGGAGAAAAGAGAACAGCTTGTATGAATATCAAGAGCTCGGATGGAAAACCAGTTCTAAGCAAAGAAGAGAAAGCAGAAAGATGGAAGGAGTATATAGAGGGTCTGTTCAAGGGTGATGTACTTGAGGACAATATTATGGAAATGGAAGAGGATGTAGATGAAGATGAAATGGGAGATACGATACTCCGTGAAGAGTTTGACAGAGCACTGAAAGACCTAAGCCGAAACAAGGCCCCGGGAGTAGACAACATTCCATTAGAACTACTGATAGCCTTGGGAGAGCCGACCCTGACAATACTCTACCATCTGGTGAGCAAGATGCGAAATACCCTCAGACATTAAGAAGAATATAATAATTCCAATCCCAAAGAAAGCTGGTGTTGACACATGTGAAAATTACCGAACTATCAGTTTAATAATTCAAGGCTGCAAAATACTAACACGAATTCTTTAAAGACGAATGGAAAAACTGGTAGAAGCCGACCTCGGGGAAGATGAGTTTGGATTCTGTAGAAATGTTGGAACACGTGAGGCAATACTGACCCTACGAATTATCTTAGAAAATAGATTAAGGCAAACCTAAGTTTCTAGCATTTGTAGACTTAGAGAAAGCTTTTGACAGTGTTGACTGGAACACTCTCTCTCGAATTCTAAAGGTGGCTGGGTTAAAATACAGGGAGCGAAAGGCTATTTACAATTTGTACAGAAACCGGATGGCAGTTACAAGAGTCGAGGGGCATGAAAGGGAAGCAGTGGTTGGGAAGGGAGTGAGACAGGGTTGTAGCCTCTCCCCGATGCTATTCAATCTGTATATTGAGCAAGCAGTAAAGGAAACAAAGTGTAAAGTTCGGAGTAGGTATTAAAATCCATGGAGAAGAAATAAAAACTTTGAGGTTCGCCGATGACATTGTAATTCTGTCAGAGACAGCAAAGGACTTGCTGCTGAACGGAATGGACAGTGTCTTGAAAGGAGGATATAAGATGAATATCAACAAAAGCAAAACAAGGATAATAAAATGTAGTCGAATTAAATCGGGTGATACTGAGGGTATTAGATTAGGAAATGAGACGCTTAAAGTAGTAAATGAATTTTGCTATTTGGGGAGCAAAATAACTGAAGATAGTCGAAGTAGAGAGGATATAAAATGTAGACTGGCAATGGCAAGGAAAGGGTTTCTGAAGAAGAGAGATTTGTTAAAATTGAGTATAGATTTAAGTGTCAAAGTCGTTTCTGAAGGCATTTTGTATGGAGTGTGGCCATGTATGGAAGTGTAACGTGGACGATAAGTAATTTGGCCAAGAACAGAATAGAAGCTTTCGAAATGTGGTGCTATAGAGGAATACTGAAGATTAGGTGGGTAGATCACACAACTAATGAGGTATTGAATAGAATTGGGGAGAAGAGGAGTTTGTGGCACAACTTGACTAGAAGGGATCGGTTGGTAGGACATGTTCTGAGGCATCAAGGGATCACCAATTTAGCATTGGAGGGCAGTGTGGAGGGTAAAAATCGTATAGGGAGACCAAGAGAGGAATACACTAAGCAGTTGCAGATGGATGTACGTTGCAGTAGGTACTGGGAGATGAAGCAGCTTGCACAGGATAGAGTAGCATGGAGAGCTGCATCAAACCAGTCTCTGGACTGAAGACAACAACAATCAACATCATGGTGGTTCTCTATGGCTCCTAGCAACTAACACTGGAGGACAGATGGCTCACTCGGCCGTGCAAGTTCGTACCGCCACGTCACTTACCTTCGGTCAGGAAATGGGATTGTTTGCGGCAAGACAGGTATTCACATGGCCAGTGTAATGGCGTCCAGTGTACCACATACTGTCAACAAGATAACCATAATGAGATTTTCACTCTGCAGCGGAGTGTGCGCTGATATGAAACGTCCTGGCAGATTAAAACTGTTTTTAATCTGTTTTTATTCTGCCAGGAAGTTTCATATCAGCGCACACTCCGCTGCAGAGTGAAAATCTCATTCTGGAAACATCCCCCAGGCTGTGGCTAAGCCATGTCTCCGCAATATCCTTTCTTTCAGGAGTGCTAGCTCTGCAGATTTCGCAGGAGAGCTTCTGCAAAGTTTGGAAGGTAGGAGACGAGGTACTGGCAGAAGTAAAGCTGTGAGGACGGGGCGTGAGTCGTGCTTGGGTGGCTCAGTTGGTAGAGCACTTGCCCGCTACAGGCAAAGGTCCCGAGTTCGAGTCTCGGTCCGGCACACAGTTTTAATCTGCCAGGAAGTTTCAAGATAACCATAGTTCGCAGCTTCCTAGGATGCGGCAGCAGCGGTAGGCGAGCCGCCAATGCTGCATCCAGCGAAAATACTGGAGACTGATCTGTATAATTATCGAGCCTATGTGCAGGTTAAACATTAAAATGTTATTCCTGGTGAACCTCTCGATGTGACGTTACGTTTTACTTGACTTGCTGGATTGGCCTCAAGTAATGTGGAGATGATGGTCCTCATACTGCTGCAGAGAAAATTATTCTCACAGCAGGTCAGGGCAATGTGTCGCCGGCCTGTGATGTGGTTGATGGCCCAGTTTCATTATGACTTTTCGTACAAGGCACGTGTACTCTGCTGCATTCTGTCCTGCAGGAATTTCAGTGTCTTCGTGCAGCTCAAGAGTAGAACACAATCTTCAGAGGCACAGAGCCAGTTTCAGAGTACCTCGATCTGCATCTACATCCATACTCCGCAAGCCACCTGGCGGTGTATGTGTCAGTGGCAATGTGAGAGTCAATGATCTTCACCCACACCAACACTGTCTGACCATTGTTAGGTAGAGCTGTGCCGGAGTGGCACCACATCGTTTGTCCCTACGAGTCTTGATTCTGCAGACGGCATGACGAAGGACGTGTCTGCATGTATAGCTTCCAAGGAGAATGAAAGTTGCCAGATTGCATTCGTCATCATCATACATGCCCAGTACGTGATGTGACAGTATGTGGTGCTATCGGCTCTGGTTTGCATGGGCGACAATTTGGACAGCAGGCGTTACATTTCGGACGTGTTAAGATTGGTGACTGTGGCCTAGTTCGAGATCTCATAGACTTTATGCTTCAGCCAAATAACGCAAGATCACATGTTGCCTGAGCTGTCTGTACTTGCCTCGATGCAAAGGGCTCTCGACTGTTGACGTTGTCAACACTTTCTCCACATCTCTCAGCCATTAATACCAATTGGTCATGGGCTGCCGAGGGACTCACATGCTGACATTTGCTAACCACTATGACTGATAAACTCTAGGATAGTACTGTCCCAGCGTGCAATTATTTACGCGTATGTGTTATACATGTTCAGTTCGATTCGACATTCAATTACTTTAGAGCCATCGTTAATACCAGAGGTGGCAGCTCTGTATTCTAAGTTCCGCACCCTGTGTACCCTCAAATCACCGACAAACTTTTCATGAACTTCTCCTACTCTCCTGTATACACGCAATGAGTTCATTGTTTTGTCGTGTTGACAGCGAATAGCCAAGTCATGTACACGCTATTGAAAGTGGGCTACAGTAAAGACGGAACTTTGGCGCGGCAGAAGAAGGCACGAGGTTCACACGGTGGGCCAGAGGAGAGCGAAGTGGAGAGCCTATAAAATAAGTTGTTTGACAAGATTTGTGAGGCGAAGTTCTTAGATGATAAAACAATAAATAAGGTGACAGAATTTATCAGGCGAAGTCCTTAGACTATAAAGGAATGAATAGGGCAACCGATTTAATGAAACAAAGATCTTAGACGAAAACGATAATCAGGGTTATGCAGTTAATGAAGAAAGGTCCTTAGGCAATAAAAGTGTGTGTGTGTGTGTGTGTGTGAGAGAGAGAGAGAGAGAGAGAGAGAGAGAGAGAGAGAAAGGGGCCTCGCGGTGGGGACTGCGCTACAAGAAGCCAATATAAGGCTTATGACGTACTTCGTCACCATATAGGGAAAGGCGTCCTACGCGCTGTACACAACCTCTGGAAGATATCTGAAGAATAGTGAACCAAGGTACTCGTAGGTAATAAGGCGAGGTGAAGCCTTCTACATTACGTCATGTCAGGAACTGGCGGCATCGAAGGGAAAGGCGAACAAAATGCTAAGATCTGGAGCCCAGAGGAGAAAATATGTGGACAGCGATAGGTCGGCAGAAGTTGGTGGGCAAACGGTAGGCAGTCGGAGTTACAGGCTGGAATAGCTGGGAGGGAGTCAAGACAGCTGCGAGGCTACATTGATCTTTGATTTATACGAGGAATCTGTAAGCTGACGGGACAGTGATATGCATTCACTGTCACTGTGTAAAGTGCTTTAAGAATGAAATTTTCACTCTGCGGCGGAGCATGCGCTGGTACGACAATCCTGGCAGATTAAAACTGTGTGCAGGACCGAGACTCGAACTCGAGACCTTTATCTTCCGTGGTCAAATGTTCTACCAGTATAGCAGCTTGGCTTTAGCTTGGAGGCACCTCAGCTAGGAAAGTTACTCTGTAAATTTAGATACAGAATAAACTTAAAAGTTAATTTAACCTTTTTGTGTTATTTTCCTCGCCATTTTACAATCACCTATATCGTACTCCCGGAATTTACATCAGAGAATAAATTCCCTTTAACAAGAACGCCTGTCGCGCAATCCCTTGCAGAAACCACGCTCGGAAGACATTGTTAATTTATTTATTTACACGTTCCGTAGGGCCAAATTGTGGAGCAAATCTCAAAGGTCATGGAACGTGTCAGTACATGAACTTACAACATAAAAGTAATAACAGATAAAAATAAAAATGTTTATGAACCCGAAAAAACTCAAGCCGTAGGAGTGACCCATGAGGAAACTCTTCAGTTTCGATTTGAAAGAGCGTGGATTACTGCTAAGATTTTTGAGTTCGAGTGGTAGCTTATTGACAATGGATGCAGCAGTATACTGCACACTTTCTGCACGAGAGTCAAGAAAGTCCGATCCAAATGCAGGTTTGATTTCTGCCGAGTATTAACTGAGTGAAAGCTGCTTATTCTTGAGAATAAGCTAATATTGTTAACAAGCAATGACAGTGAGGAATATGTCTTGAGGCCAATGTCAAAATACCCAGACTTGCGAATAGAGTTCGACAAGAGAAACATGAACTTACACCATTATTGCCCGAACAGCCCGTTTCTGAGTCAAAAATATCATTTTGGAATGGGAAGAGTTACCCCAAAATATAGTACCATACGACATAAGCGAATGAAAATAAGCAAAGAGACTAATTTTCGTGTCGAACGATCTCACTTCAGGTACCGTTAGAATATTAAAAATGGCAACTTGAAGTTTTTGAACAAGATCATGAACGTGTGCTTTCTTCGACAGTTTACTATCTAACTTAACATCTAGAAATTTGAAGTGTTCAGTTTCACTAATCATATGCCCATTCTGTGAAATTAAATCAGGTTTTGTTGAACTGTGTGTTAGAAACTGTAAAAACTAAGTCTTACTGTGATTTAGCGTTAGTTTATTTTCTACAAGCTATTAATGTATGTCACGAACTGCACTATTTGAAAAAGACCCATGTTGCACACAACATCCTTTACTACCAAGTTAGTGTATTAGTCACCCATAATACTAGAGGGCATATCATTTATATAAATAAAGGAGTGGTCCCAACACTAATCCCTGGGGCATCCCCACTTCCTGGTGGTGCAATTTAAATGGCCAGCAGTACTATGCATCCGCCATAACAGGACCCTACACACATAGTGGCTAACTGGTTTTAATGGCTGGCAGTGTACGTGCTTTGCTGGAAGTTACTTGAGGTTCTGTGTGTCTAGTTCCACAGACTCTGGCCTTAAGCAGTTCCCTCACGCACCTCATCTCCTAGAAGGTTTTACTGTACTAAAGTACTTTTGGGCTTTACTAGCATCTACTTTCGGTGTAGACACCCTAATTAGCTTATCAAGTGGCTTTTGAACAGCAGTGGCACTTCGTACTGTAACAGCGTACATATTAATTCACCTTTATGAAAGAAAGTGGCTGCCTAAACGGCCGCTTACGTCTACGAACTAGACGCAGCATAGCCAGCTAGCTGTGTTTGAATACTGTGACAGCGTCCAGGACACGATGGATCACACTGACAACGTGTTTCATCAACTCGCTGAGCCATTTATCCCAAAATGGTCTTGTCAGCTTATAAGGCAGATTCTATTGCAGTGGAGTGAGGAATACCTCTCCAATTCAAGGCAAACGACCAGCCTGTGAATGTTCAGATGCAGGCCATCTATAGAAAGCCTTGCAGCCTTTCTTGCAGCAAGAGGAGAAGCCCATAGAGATATTACAGACTTCAGGAGGAGATTGTACCAGAAGTTCAACTAAACCACTCTGTGAGAATGTAGACGCCAATGCAGCCGTCAAACGGTGCACTGCATCTTGAAGCGCTGCGAGCAGCACATTAAATGTGAGAGTCTGGGGCAGTCGCTGATTGCTCTCAGCTCTTGTAAGAGCCTATTGAAAGTGAATGGAAATGCAGTATTTCGACTTCTGAATTAAACAGCTACAACAATGGACAGTTGTACGCAATAATAGATTGTTAGGAAGGTTTTGTCAGTATTTCACTTCATTTCATCAATGAAGTTAGACGTTTTCTTTGCAATCTACAAAATGACTTCTTCGACAGAAGAAAAAATTGAAACTGTGGAAGCATGTGTGAAAACAGGTTCGATTACGAAAACTCTCAATTTTCAAGATCAAGTATCCGGATAGAGGACTACCAGCAAAGAGAGCAATGTAGAGTCTGTATAGAAACTGGTACATCTAGGGATATGTGCAAAAACGAGAGGAGTTTTACATTTCAGTTCTCATACCAGAAGGTATTGCAGACATTCGCAGGAGAATCATTCAGAGCCCAAAGAAGTCTACACGGAATTGGCTCAACAAGCGCATGTAAGTATGAGGAGTTGCCAGTGGATATTGAAAAGTCTTAATTTGAACACGTGTCGTGCGACGATTGTGCAGCAATTACGGGAGGATGAGAGTCAGAAACATGATAATTACTGCATGTGGCCTATGAATAACATCAACGATAGTTTGTTACACCTTTTCCATTACATCACGAGTACAAGGTTCCATATATATATATATATATATATATATATATATATATATATATAGAAATTATTGATACATTTTGTGCTCAATTCACTGAATATGAAAGACGGGTATCTCTGAAAGAAAGGTATCTCTGGAACGAGTCCATGATGTCTTCATTGAGGAACGATCTGTCAGCAAACATTTATGGCTACCTCTTTCAAAAAAAAAAAAAAGAAAAAAAAAATTCAAATGTGTGTGAAATCTTGTGGGACTTAACTGCTAAGGTCATCAGTCCCTAAGCTTACACACTACTTAACCTAAATCATCCTAAGGACACACACACACACACACACACACACACACACACACACACACACACACACACACACACGCGCGCACGCCCAAGGGAGGACTCGAACCTCCGCCGGGGCCAGCCGCACAGTCCATGACTGCAGCGCTTGACCGCTCGGCTAATCCCGCGCGGCCCACCTCTTTCGCCGGGTCTGTCAACATGTGATCTTTTATGTGGAGACACATGAAGAGCAATGTCTATGAAACAAATCCACACATAATACAGGAACTGAAAGACATCAGCCGTGAAATTGCCGCCGTGGATATTCCAACGTTGCGCCGGATGTATCTGAATATGCTTAGACGTCTACAGCTGTGTATTGGCATTGCAGGGGTAACTTTTAGTATCTTCTACGAATGTATTTTTCACTGTAAATATACAGTAAGTTCATTTCAGTTCTTCTTTTCTGTAATTTCACTGTATTTCCTTATACTTACACGGGCCACTTTTATCTGCGTCATCCTTTTTTTAGCGCTTGATATTATTTGCAATTAGGGATACAGACATAATAAACAAACACTACCCAAAATTATAAAAAATTAACAACTTTCACAAACAATGTAGGCATAAAAGAAACTATATGGCAGTTAAAGACATTAAATCTAGTGTAGAGCCGATGCAGATGCCTGCAGGACGTCAGTCAAGTTTCCCTTATAAGAGCGCAAAGGAAATTCGCTGCAAAGATGATCGATGGACTGTCTCGTTGCGCCAGGGCCACAGTGCGGAGAGTACACTTGTAGATAAATGTAACTTACTGTCATCTTGATGTAGCAGATGTTATGAACCTGTTTGCAACTGATAGTTCCTCTGAATCCCTCTTTACACTGGGGCGAAAGAAAGCGAACAAAAGCGAATGCCATTCACATAAAATTTGTCAGTGTTCACTACCATTCCATTGATTCTATGAACGGGTGTTTATATTAGAAGGAACGGAAAAAAAACACGAGATAACGATCATAGCCTATGCACACGACGTTGTTTTTTGAACGCTGATAATCGGCGTACAGGATACAACGCGAGATATTTGGAGCCACGATGCAAAATTTTGGCATTCAGAGAGGAATATTTTGCATGTTGAGCTCACTGTTTTTGATGACGTACGCGAAGTGGCATAGAGAAGAAAAAAATTTAGGTGTCTGAAATTGGACTTAGGCGTGTAAAGTATGGAGGAAGATAGGGCAGTCAACGGTGTATTCAAGCTCCAGATTTCCTAAACTTATTCCAAAACTTTGCATATATGTCGGCTGACACTTTTAACCAGCTTCTCATTACAATTGAGGAGGAAATTAAAAAGTGAAACATTAACTAGCGCTGGCCAGCGTAACCTGAGGGAATTCTAGCATTTGCACCCTGATTGTTAGCAACTGGAAACATTTACAATACTGCAGCGATTGTTTCGCATTTCGGTAAGTGCTATATTGGGAACAGTTTCTGTTGTCTGTAGTGACATATGCGAATCATTTCATGGGTTTAATTCAAGTACGTATGAGGAAGATGCCAATAAAATTTGCTTAATGATGTATATACGTTATTTACGGTAAATCATTTTTATTTATCATTAAAATTGTGTAACTCAACATTGATGCGTCGGCATGTAACTGCAGATATTACGACGCAAATATCGAGAAAGAGCAGCTTTTTCGTATATTTGTAATTTTAATAACCATAATGCCGGGTGGTTATAATTGAACTTACCCTACGTAGCACGTCATACCAAGGAAACTAATTACCGTACGAGGACCAAAATTGGTAACATTAATGTCAAAGGGCATAGGGAAGAGAAATAATGCAAAATCAAATCAATTGAAGCACTTCTAGTGTGCTGCTACGGTACATCAACCATTACATACCGGTACCAATACTGTTACAAAAGAGGCTCAATATGGCGCTCATCAGTGTCTAGAAGAGCGTGAAAGCGCAAGATTGCATTCTGCCCAGCAGAATGAAGAATGACCGTTGGTATGCTGGCTACCTCTCTTGATATGCTGCGCTTAAGATCAGCACATGTGTGAACGTTCCCCTGGCAAACCCTCTCCTTCAGGTAGCCCCACAACCTGAAATCGTAGAGGGAGATGTGATCGTGCCGGCCGAGCATTTGGAAACGATTGGCTGATAGTTCGATCGTTTCCACACAAGTTTTGGAGAGCCAGATGAACTTCACCAGCGATGTATGGTGGGGCGCCATCTTGCATGAAAACTGAGTTCAATGCGTTTCTGTAGTGCGGGCATATCGCAGTAACACTGGCCAGTCACACTGCACGTCTTTGGTCCTGAACACCAACCTGAACAAAAATGAATGGGCCAATGATGAATGTAGCGTTGAAGCCACACCATACGGTGACACTTTCACCATACAGAGGAACTTCGTGCTCAATGACTGGAGGTGAAGATCCCCAGACTTGGCAATTCTGTGTGTTGACCTCACCCGTCAGAAAAAAATGGGCTTCATCTGCCCATAGGATGGTCCAGGGCCGGCCCTCGTCAGCTTCAATCCTTAACGAGAAAGTGGAGAGCGAAGTCAACACGTCGTTTTGCGTCCCGTGGCGCAAGCTGTTGTACGATATGGATCTTGTGCGGATACCATTTGAGAATGGTGCCTTCCGTACAGTGGACCGCGGGATGTTCAACTGTCTTGACACAGCACGCGCACTGCCTCACGATCGGGAATTGCGGGCAACGTTGTCTGCCATTGATGTTGTTGTGGTCGTCTTCAGTCCTGAGACTGGTTTGATGCAGCTCTCCACGCTACTCTATCCTGTGCAAGCTTCTTCATCTCCCAGTACCTACTGCAGCCTACATCCTTCTGAATCTGCTTAGTGCATTCATCTCTTGGTCTCCCTATACGATTTTTAGCCCCCACGCTGCCCTCCAATACTAAATTGGTGATCCCTCGATGTCTCAGAACATGTCCTACAAACCGATCCCTTCTTCTGCTCAAGTTGTGCCACAAGCTCCAGCCGGCCGGAGTGGCCGTGCGGTTCTAGGCGCTACAGTCTGGAACCGAGCGACCGCTGCGGTCGCAGGTTCGAATCATGCCTCGGCCATGGATGTGTGTTATGTCCTTATGTTAGTTAGGTTTAATTAGTTCTAAGTTCTAGGCGACTGATGACGTCAGAAGTTAAGTCGCATAGTGCTCAGAGCCACTTGAACCATCTGATAGGCTACAACCCTGTCTCACTCCCTTCCCATCCACTGCTTCCCTTTCATACCCCTTCTCCAAAGGTTTCTGTAATTTTCCTGTAGGCAGTATGTATCTTACCCCTAGTGAGATAAGCCTCTACATCCTTACATTTGTCCTCTAGCCATCCCTGCTTAGCCATTTTGCACTTCCTGTCGATATCATTTTTGAGACGTTTGTATTCCTTTTTGCCTGCTTCATTTACTGCATTTTTATATTTTCTCCTTTCATCAATTAAATTCAATATTTCTTCTGTTACCCAAGGGTTTCTACTAGCCCTCGTCTTTTTACCTATTTGATCCTCTGCTGCCTTCACTATTTCATCCCTCGAAGCTACCCATTCTTCTTCTACTGTATTTCTTTCCCCCATTACTGTCAAGTGTTCCCTTATGCTCTCCCTGAAACTCTGTACAACCTCTGGTTTACTCAGTTTATCCAGGTCCCATCTCCTTAAATTCCCACCTTTTTTCAGTTTCTGCAGTTTTAATCTACAGTTCATAACCAATAGATTGTGGTCAGAGTCCACATCTGCCCCTGGAAATGTCTTACAATTTAAAATTGTCTGCCATAGGATCAGCGATTTCATTAACTGCCTGTGGTGTAACCGGTCGTCGGCCTCTTCACGGAGCGACGCCCAGTTTTCCATTTGATTCGAACTTAATCATACTCCGCCCAACAAGTGGAGAATGAGGACCCTTCCGTAATCCTTTCACCGGCGATATTCTCGAAGTGTAGCATTACTGTATGCCCTGCTCCTTTCTCCAAGCTCATGTTGACTCCTCAGTAAGAGCACTGCGACTATCAGGTGTGTGAGACTATGAATCACGATGACTGAACATGGCACCTGGTGGCCGTAGTTGGATATGGCCGGTAGAGGTGTGACACCTGGAAATCACGCACCCCATGGTCTAGACATTAGTGCTACTACGTTTGGTACTCGTACGGTAATTAGTCTCCGTGTTATAAAGTGTTAAGTATGGAAAGTTTAATTACAACTACCCAGTATGTACGCATTCGCACTTATTTCCTTCCCACGAAATGTATTGTGGTTTCCCTTTTTGATGAAAACAGTTGCAGACAATATGATTATTCACTCCGTTCCAAACAGGTGAAAGCATCTAAACAGAAATTATTCTCTTTCTTATAACGGCAGTAGGACCTTAGAGTGCCTCGCCAATTTTCTACCAGTCATATTTGTTTTCCTTCGGCATTGTGCTGTGGACCTCTTGGATCTTAAAAGTACGTATGGTATCTATATTCTTTTCTCAGCAACATTACATTTTCTCCGGACAATTCCATTGCTCACGCAAATTACGTCAACAACAACAAAAATAGATAAGAGACTAAAACTATCTGTACCGATTGCGGAAAGGATACGACCTCCTTTTGATGGTTCGCTAAAAGACTAAAGACCAGCGGAACACGGGCGAATGCGAACTGAACACGATCAATGGCCTCCTGTTCAGGCGCACCTAGCGTTTGCGCTGGAGAGAATTCTCATTCGCTATTGTACTATCGCTTGTGTTCGCTCTGTTGCAAAGGGGGTTTGACTTGCGGTCACTTGATGGACATTGCTCTGTATTAGTTTCAAATAATCTCACGCTGTCAAATACAAATTTCACAAGCTCGTTAAACAGAGTCTACAAGAACCCAGTGAGCTATCGTCACGCATGATACAGAAATCCACAATTTGTAGAGGGGTCAGTCAAACTATTCTCTGCAGTCATAGAGGAAGTTTCCAGCTCCTTAAGCTGGGAAAATGAAGAGGCAATTCCTGTTGATGGATTTATCTGAATTACTTTTATTTTACCTCTAGTTTTGCGGTTATTTGTGTTGTCCTTCCTCACTTCGCTGCCGCATGTTTTTCAATGTGTGAGCTACTTCTGTTTCGAGACAGCCGGTAATGCTGAAGTAATACAGAGACATTATTTACTGTGAAAAATGGTCGCCACTACGCCCTATCACCTAGAAAATTATGAACAAAAGCTTGAATGTGAAGTTTGATTGTGAAGCCACTTTTTTTTTGGCTTGATAATTCGATAGGCGTGTTGCTGGGCACAATAGAATATCATTTACCAACGATTACGAAAACCATTTTATTCCAGTAGAATTAATCCTAATTTAAGTACAGTATAAATAATTGAACAGGTAGAAATAAATAATCTAAAATCCTAATAAATAAATCTGTTACATTTAACTGTGTGTCCACTGGTGCATTTCACGGAGCCTAGCACACTCAAAAAACACGCACCACGAAAGAATTATCCGAATGGGACGGAAATGGGTGGATATGGAGTACATGTACATGCAACTGAATAGAATTTCAGAAAAATTGGGTGAGTTATTCAAGAGAAAGAGCTTCACAAATTGAGCAGGTCAATAACGCGTTAATCCACCTGAGGCCCTTATGCAAACAGTTATTGGGCTTGACATTTATTGTCAGAGTTGCTGGATGTCCTTCTGAGAGACATCGTGCCAAATTCTGTCCAATTGGTGCGTTAGATCGTCAAAATCCCGAGCTAGTTGGAATGCGCTACCCATAATGGTCCAAACGTTCTCAGTTGAGGAGAGATCCGGATACTTTGCTGGCCAAGGTAGGGTTTGTCAAGCACGAAGACCAGCAGCAGAAACTCTCTCCGTATGCGGACGGACATTATCTAGGTGAAACTTAAGGCTAGGATGGCTTGCCATGAAGGCAACAAAACGGGGCGTAGGGTATTGTCGACGTACCGCTGTGCTGCAAGGGTGGCGCAGATAACCAAATTTGACTTGCCATGGAAAGAAATTAAAACTCAAACCTTAACTTTTGGTTTTGGGCAGCACTGCAGGCGACATTCCGGTTGGTATCCCATTGCTGTCTGTGGCGTCTCAAGACACGTCTTCACCCATCTCACTGACTAGAGTAGAATTGTCTGCGGCGATGTTCCGCTTCGAACTGAGCTCTGATGACCAGCAATACGTGTCTGGAGACGCCCTTGGACAATGGTGGGATATCAGACTGTCGCACGCCGTACGGCCCAAGAACCAGCAGTGATGTTCGGTGGTGCTATTTCCTTTCGTAGTAAGACCCCTTTGGGTCCTTACAGTACAGTGGTACGTCGATGATATTCTACACACCGTTTTATTGCCCTTTATAAAAACCCATCCCAGGCTTACATTTCAGCAAGAGACTGCCCGCCCACCTACGGAGTGTCTTCGTGCTTGCCAAGCCCTATGTTCGCTAGCAAAGTCACCGGATCTCTCCTCAATTGAGAACGTTCGGATCATTATGGGCAGCTCCCTCCAACCAGCTCGCCATTTTGGCACGATATCCACCACAAGGACATCCAACAAATCTATGAACCAATGCCAAGCCGAATAACTGCTTGAATAAGGACCAGAGGTGGACCAACGAGTTATTGACTTTCTCAATTTACAAAGCTCTGTCTCTTGGAATAAATCATCCAATTTTTCTGAAATTGTAATCATTTATTTGTCTGTACATTTAAATCACATCTACCAAATTTCCGTTCCATTTAGTCCGTTTTTTTCTTTTTTCTTTTCTTTTTTTTCCTTAGGATGTTGTAGCGTGGTGTTCCTGTCGCCTCTGTTACAATCGTATTTAAACACTGGGAGGACACTTGGTCCCCCTCCACATGCCAGGCCTCTTTTTCTTATACTATACGCGAATTCTTTACAGACGAATGGAAAAACTGGTAGAAGCCGACGTCGGGGAAGATCAGTTGGATTCCGTAGAAATATTGGAACACTGACCCTACGACTTATCTTATAAAATAGATTAAGGAAAGGCAAACATACGTTACTAGCATTTGTAGACTTAGAGAAAGCTTTTGACAGTGTTGGCTGGAACACTCTCTCTCGAATTCTAAAGGTGGCTGGGGTAAAATACAGGGAGCGAAAGGCTATTTACAATTTGTACAGAAACCGGATGGCAGTTACAAGGGTCGAGGGGCATGAAAGGGAAACAGTGGTTGGGAAGGGAGTGAGACAGGGTTGTAGCCTATCCCCGATGTTATTCAATCTGTATATTGAGCAAGCAGTAAAGGAAACAAAAGAAAAATTCGGAGTAGGTATTAAAATCCATGGAGAAGAAATAAAAACTTTGAGGTTCGCCGATGACATTGTAATTCTGTCAGAGACAGCAAAGGACTTGGAAGAACAGTTGAACAGAATGGACAGTGTCTTCAAAGGAGGATATGAGATGAACATTGACAAAAGCAAAACGAGGATAATGGAATGTATTGGAATTAAGTAGGGTGATGCTGAGGGAATTAGATTGGCAAAGATGGCTAGCAAGCTGCCCAACGGACACTTCAGCAGAGAAATCTGGAGAAGGCACCTACTTGGAGTCCCCGTTATACTGCGTTTCCGCGAAGTCGCGTTGGTTACGTATGCCTCTTAAAACCTTTGTGTGTGTCACCTTACGTAGTGCAGATAGTTTCAACAAGAAATGGAACAACATAATAGGGTAAGTTCGAAAGAAGGCTTTAAAATGAATTACAACAGGACAAAGATGTATAATTGACATAAAGAAAGGAAAGTGCCTCAAATTGACAGTTAACTCATTTCCAAGTTCAGGGCCGTTTAACACAATGGATACATAAGAGGATAAAGTAACAGGAGAATAAAAATTATCTGTAGTACTTGTGGCACAAATAATTCTCGAAGTTTCTGAAGAGGAAAGCTCATATTCAGTGTGCGAGCAGTTTTGACTTAACGGCATTAAGACATGGACTTGTAATATTAGTACCATTGTGAAACTGAGGATTGTCCATCGAATTGATAGAAGATGTGAACAAATGCATGAGAACTTAGAATGGGAGACAAAATTGTGGCTATTAGGAAACTGAAATAGTTGTAATAGGGTGGGAGTGTGGATTGGGAACATGCAACGAGGTGAATGGTCAGTCGTAGGAGAAAGAGCAGTTCTTTGCGGGGTTCCAAGAAGTCGGAAAAGAGCGACACAACCTAATGGAAAGTAAGTGGATGATATTTGAAATCAAGAAGGAACAACATGGATGAGTATAGCGACAGTAAAGCGAAGCATGCAGAAGACTTGTTCGAATGGCAGTGTAACTTCGTGCACGTAGACACAATCCTCCGGTATGTAAATGATTAGAATGGCCACCAGGGTGCATTAGAGTTGTTCGTGTTTTGTGTTGTTGCTAGGCCTGGCAGAGTATTAAAAGGCGTGAACACTGTCAGTGTGAGGGCGCAGAGAGGCCGCACACTCCCATGAGATACAGTCATCAGCTCCTGGCAGAGCTAGAAACTGGCCTCATTGCAGGCCTCCATTTGGCCAGCTGATTGAATCGTACAATATGCAGATTTGTAGGGAATCCTGATTTGACAGTTGGCCGATGTTGAACTGCATGGGAACGTAAGTGTAGGCACACTAGTCGTTTAGGTTCCGGCCGATCTTGTCTGACCACGGCAAGCGAGACCCGCCACATTCCGCGTCCAGCACATCATAACCTCTTCACAATTACGATAGCAAATAGTGGACACCCTACAACATTCTGTGTCGTCTCACGCCATTTTTTTCAGGGACTAGCAGCCCCTGATCAGGGAATAACTGATCGATGGACAGGCTGCTATTAACAGCACAAGAAAATCGGTTGTGTTTGAAGGTGGGCTGTGATTGGGAAGCATGGAGTGGTGATAATTCGTCGCACTGTGTTCAGCAATGAATCGCGGTTCTTCACTACCCTGCATGACTATTGTCGACCAGCACAGCGTCGAACTGAAGAGGGATTCCATTGTTCTGGAGAGACACAGCGATGTTACTCCTGGGGTTACGTTGTGAGGAACCGTCGTCACGGCTGGAGGTGACTGAAGGAGTTCTGACCCCACAATGATCTCACAGACATCCTGCCTACTCAAGTGTTACCTGTCATGCGACATTATCGTGATGTCATTTTCCAACAGGACAACGCTCGTCCACAGGTGGCATGTCTCTGTGTGATATTGAGGTACCCCATGACCAGCAAGATCCCCAGATGTGTCACGCATAGCACACGTGTGATACAAGCTCGGACGTCATTTCCGTCCCAGTGTCAATATCTAGGATGTCAAGGACCCATTACAACAGCAATGATACAACGGCTTTGTGGTACCCTTCTCATCCGAATCAGTGCTTGCCTCCAGGCCAGAGAAAGAATAACGTCATACTGATAAGTGGTCACATACAAATTCTTTGTAAATTTGACTCTCTAATATAATCACTGAAATAACATAACGTACCCCCCTCAACCCGTGAGGTTTTTTATCGTTTCCTCCTCCCCTTCTGCTAGCTCAAAATTTTTTGTCACGCATGTAGACAAATGTATTGCATGGAAAAGTCTGGATAAAGCCTTTATCCCACAGTGCATATCAACGGCTCACGATGACAGTGGTGGCACTCTGTTTCAAAAATAGTCCATTTTATTTCTACACCGGGTAAATCAAATAACTGTCCTTGTGGAAATTAAAACTATTAATACTCTTACCATTTATTACCTGGATTTCAGTGTAAAACTCTTGTCTACACCAGAGGCTAGGTAGTGACTGTGTTAAATACCATCATGAAGAAAAGATGATGCTACCTTTTTTAGTAAGGCACTGTATATAATGTCATAAAAAGATGAAATGACTAACTTTCAAAGCCATGTTTCGGGTAAGGCCTTCTGGTTTGTGACTGTCATGATGCAAAGTTTTTACATAGTCGTTATATCCTGCTCCTTCTCTTCTCTCTCTCTCTCTCTCTCTCTCTCTCTCTCTCTTCAATGTTATTTCAATAGTAAAGTGTTTATTCTCTTAATGAGTAGGAGAGTGAGAATGAATGACAATATTTTGACTGTGTTGCCCACAAAATATTACTGCAGAAGTTGGACCATTGTGGAGTAAGGGGAGTAGCTAACAATTGGTTGCCTCTTACTTTAAGAACAGAAAGCAGAAGGTAATTGTCCGCAATATAGAGGTTGGTAGTGATTTTCAGTCCCAATGGAGCACTGTTAAGTGGGGCGTTCCCCAAGGGTCCGTGCTGGGGCCACTGCCATTTCTTATTTATATAAATGATATGCCTTCTAGTATTACAGGTGATTCAAAAATATTTCTGTTTGCTGATGACACCAGCTTGGTAGTGAAGGATCTTGTGTGTAATATTGAAACAGTATCAAATAATGTAGTTCATGAAATAAGTTCGTGGCTTGTGGAAAATAATTTGATGCTAAATCACAGTAAGACTCAGTTTTTACAGTTTCTAACTCACAATTCAACAAGAACCGATATTTTGATCAGACAGAATGGGCATATTATAAGCGAGACGGAACAGTTCAAGTTCCTAGGCGTTTGTTGATAGTAAGCTGTTGTGGAAAGCCCATGTTCAGGATCTTATTCAGAAACTAAATGCTGCTTTATTTACCATTAGAACAGTATCTGAAATAAGTGACAGTTCAACACGAAAAGTAGTCTACTTCGCATATTTTCATACGCTTATGTCGTATGCTATTATTTTTTGAGGTAATTGTTCTGATTTAGAAAGGGTATTTTTGGCTCAAAAACGGGCTGTTCGAGCTATATGTGGTGTAAGTTCGAGAACCTCTTGTCGACACCTATTCAATAGTCTGGGAATTCTGACATTGCCCTCACAGTATATATTTTCTTTAATGTCGTTTGTTGTTAGCAATATTAGCTTATTCCCAAGGGTTAGCAGCTTTCACTCAGTTAATACTAGGCAGAAATCAAATCTGCATGTGGAATGCACTTCCTTGATTCGTGTGCAGAAAGGAGTGCAGTATTTTGCTGCATCCATTTTCAATAAGCTACCACAAGAACTCAAAAATCTTAGCAGTAGCCCAAACACTTTTAAGTCTAAACTGAAGAGTTTCCTCATGGCTCACTCATTCTATTCTGTCGAGGAGCTCCTGGAAGAGCTGAGAAATTAAGTAAATTCTAGTGTTACGTTGTTGATTTTCTTTATTTGAACTTACGACTTGTCGCCTGAATATGTTTCTTATATTTCATTTTATCTGTTTCTACTATCGTGTTATAAATTTATATATTGACTCGTTCCATGACCATGGATACTTCTCCTTAATTTGGTCTCACGGAACAATACATAAATAAATTTAAAAAAAATAGGTCCAGTGGGCACCAGATAGTCTAGGGAGTCATAAGTGAAAGCAGGTCAAGGTACTGTTAGGTTTAGTCAGAAGATACACATCGATACTACTATCATCGTCACTCTGCGTATCAGATCAAAGTTATTTTCAGCCAATTGGGCCACATAGACTGCGCCGCCAAATAAGAGACGAGAGAAACTATGTTAGTATACCACATCGATCATGGGATCATTAGAAGACAGGGAGTATAGGAAATGGCAGGAAACAGAGTGCAGCCTTTCCTTAGGAACAACCGTGACATTCAATCTAAATTATTTAGGGAAACATCGGAAAATCTAAATGGCCGGATGGTGATTTGAATTGGCACCTCCCGAACGCGAGTGCAAAGGCTCGTCAATTGCACCACTTCACTCTGTCAATCAAATAAGACATTTACTGGGTGTTATGTTGTACAGCCTGTCACTGCGATTGTAGCTCGGTTAAATTTTTTGATCTGATAACAGAGATAAGTGTGTAGCGTTTCTAGACGAGTCGTTCCTTGCTGTAATAAGCCGTTTTTCATCACAATATCAGCTATAACTCCGGGGTCAGGGATTTCACGACTTTCCTCCGGAGATGTTATCAGGAATTTACATTTGACCAAATCTGCAATTTACTTTCTACTTTAAAAACGCATCACTTAAAAAATAACAGTAATCTCAGTAATAATCTAGGCTTTTGTTAGCAAACATTTTAGCTATTTCTTATGCTTAAAAATGGCTAACAATATTTTTTACATTTCGTCGAAATAAGTGTCCACAGTGATTAGATTTAAATTGTAGTTATTGTTATGAGGTACGAACCACGTGAAGAGAAGAGTTATTAATATATATCGTAATCTAGACCTAGGATCCCACACTTTTTCTCTGACGGACCACTTTGAGAATCCTTGTGCTTTGATGGAATACCTTGTCCATTCTGAAGCTTAATAAAATTTCAAATAATGAGAAACACTTGTTTTATTCAGGGATTACTTCAATTTTAAATCATAACTAATAGCACAGAAACATTAATAAAGTTTTAAAAATAACTTGTATTGTCAACATGTTGAAAACAAAACCGCCATGTCATTAAGTTTTTTGTAGATCACACATCATATTCATTTTCCGCGGAGCACCAGTGTTCGGGGAACACGGCTTGCGAAACACTGCTCTAGACCAACGGTTCTCAGACTTTTTCTTCGGCAATCCCTCTCCACAGCCACATTTGGTTGCGACCCCTCACTCATTGTAATAAAAGTAATCAGTAGTAACGACGCCTACGTATATCTGCATGAACTCTATCCTAGCGACCCTTTTGCCGAAACTGTGATCGAGTGAACTGCAGATATGTGCGGATAATACTGTCACATTGTAACCGCAGTCAAGTCCAAATCGGAAAACAGGGTCGTTAATGAAATACAACGCTTAGCACTGAAAGCAAGTTTGTTACGAAAACCAGTGTACAGCCAGAATAGAACTGAGTTCCTGGCCAGAGAGTGCAGTTATTTATACAAATATTGAATATTCCAGAATATTGGTATTCACACAAAGATCGAATACCCCAGAAAATCCGAACATTAAGAACATATTTCAAGAGGCTTCCAGAAATAATGAACACCTGCTAACAAATAACTGCTGGTGATAAGATCTGAACTGGCAGCCGATAGCCAGCGGTGCTAACCATTACACCACGCTGCAAGCACAGCAACTACTGCCTTGCCCGCATCTCGTGGTCGTGCGATAGCGTTCTCGTTTCCCACGCCCGGGTTCCCGGGTTCGATTCCCGGCGGGGTCAGGGATTTTCTCTGCCTCGTGATGGCTGGGTGTTGTGTGCTGTCCTTAGGTTAGTTAGGTTTAAGTGGTTCTA
This sequence comes from Schistocerca nitens, assembly GCF_023898315.1. NCBI lineage: Eukaryota > Metazoa > Arthropoda > Insecta > Orthoptera > Acrididae > Schistocerca > Schistocerca nitens. The sequence goes on along the minus strand of NC_064617.1, from coordinate 197,839,505 downwards.
AGTTCTAGGGGACTGATGACCATAGATGTTAAGTCCCATAGTGCTCAGAGCCATTTGAACCATTTGAACTACTGCCTTTGGTCCCTCTACAGGGGACACGGCTACCCACTGTTTCACAAGTTCTCACTGGAATCCACTACAGCGTCCTGGGTCTAGACCGTGATGGACTTCTGTATGGCAGCGGGTGGCGTTATGGCATTTACTTCACTATTATGCGCATCAAAGGTAGCCTTCCCCTTAAAAACTTAGTGACTGTCTAGTAGTTCTGCTGTTTCCTTCACCTCCCACCGTCGATTTGCGCCTCTGGACTGTAGTGGGGTTTCATGAGGAGGACTCGGAAGATGTCTCTGCACTGTCTTCTTGATGGCTCTGAGCACTATGGGACTTAACATCTGAGGTCATCAGTCCCATAGAACTTAGAACTACTTAAACCTAACTAACCTAAGGACATCACACACATCTATGCCCGAGGCAGGATTCGAACCTGCGACCGTAGCAGTCACGCGGTTCCGGACTGAAGCGCCTAGAACCGCTCGGCTACCGCGGCCGGCTGTGTTCTTGATGAAAGATCATAGCCCTCGACGTCATATGTGATGTCCGACAAGCGGCGAAAGGGACGGTACTGCTCCATGTAGCGCTTTAATAACTATTCTGGTACTTCCACTTCCGCACAGCCATAAAACTCGATACCAAACTTCTAGAGCATTCTCACTGGCTGGTGCTTAACGTTAGAGCACTCTCCGTCATTCTCCCCCCCTGCGGGTCCGGGGTAAGAATAGGCCCGAGGTCTTCCTGCCTGTCGTAAGAGGCGACTAAAAGGAGTTTCAACCGTTTCGGCCTTCCATGTGATGGTCCCCCTTGGGGTTTGACCTCCATTTTTCAAAATTCTACAGAAGTACGAGCCTTTTGGGGAAGGACGCCTTACATGGTGTACCACTGGTCCTCGGTGCACTAAGACCTTGGCACTCAGCATTGTACCGGCGTTGTAACCATACCCACTATTCCTCAAATTGGGCCTAAACGCCTGATGGGTTGTACAAGTTACGGCCATAGTGCGTCCCCATCTGCACCTACGATCATGATGGACTTTCCATGGCACCAGAAATCCAGCACGGTAGCCAGCCCGTTGTGGTGGGGTCGTCATGTACCCTCTAGGTTGTAGCCCCCTGACAACACAGGGATCGTACTGCCGATACCTGAGCTGCACCCTCCCCACGTCGGCCAAGGAGTAGATGCCCGTCTCCTTGGGGCATCAGGACTCCCGGCAACGGTCATCCTGCCAGGTGGCCCTTGCTGAGGCTGGGTGGCGCCCATGGGGAGAGCCCCTGGTCGGAGTGGGTGGTATCGGGGTGGACGTTTCGCAGATGAAACATCAACACGTATCAGGTCGCTCTGCGGCCGAGTCTTTCAAAAGGAAAGGTACTGTTTCTAGTTCTGGTTCTCCTGCCCTTTCCCCCTTGGCCACTCCCTGGGAGGAGGGACAGGCCCGCCGGCTTGGGGCGAAGTACTTCCCCCGCTATTTGGTCTGTTCTCGAACCGATGGGTGGACGTTCGCCACCTCCAAGCCCATGTCCTTTGTTCAGCACATTGAGGACATCTTCGGGGAAATCGAGGCTCTCAGTAAGATGCGTTCGGGGTCCGTTCTTATAAAGACCACCTCCGCCACACAGTCTGGCACTAAATAGGACGCAGGGGGTTATTTTTCATCGGGACCTCCTGCTGCAATCTGATGAGGAGCTCAGGGCCAACCTGGAGCGCCGAGGCTTGCATTTCGTCCGGCGAGTCCAGCGCGGCCCCAAAGACCGTCGCATCGACACCAGGGCCTTTATCCTCGCCTTCGAGGGGGACGTTCTCCCAGAGAAGGTGAAGGTGATGTGCTACCGGTGCGACGTGCGACCTTACGTCCCGCCTGCTATGCGCTGTTTTCGGTGTTTGCGCTTTGGGCACATGTCGTCATGGTGTGAGGCTGAGCCCCTTTGTGGCGATTGTGGATGTCCTCTTCGTGAGGAACATACATGCACCCCACCACCTCGGTGCGTTAATTGTCCTGGCATCCACTCGCCTAGATCCTCAGACTGCCCCGCATATCAGAAGGAGAAGAAGATAAAAGAACTCAAAACTTTGGATCGGCTCTCTTATTCTGAGGCCAGGAAGAAGTATGACCACCTCCATCCCGTGCCGTTGACCACTTCGTTTGCCTCAGTTGTGTCCACTCCTTCTGCGGTATCCTCACCCCTATCCTGTCCCCCCTCCGCCTCCTCCGCCCATCCGGGGTCTCTGCCTCCGCCTCCCAAATCACTCCCTTCCAAATCCTCCTCCCCCGTGGCCCCCGCCCCCTCTGCCCCAGGGGCCACCCTTCCTCCTCCTCCTCCCCCCCCCCGCCGACTGAGAAGCGATCCTCTTCTCAGGCGTCCATCGGGGAAACGTTCTGGACCCCAGCTTCCGAGGTCCAGCGTTCCAAAACGGACCCCGCGTGTGAGGACCTTCTTTGGGTCCAGCCCACCATCCCTGTGCCTCCTCGGCCTTCCAAGAAGGCCTCCAAGAAGAAGTCTCTATCCCCCTTTCCACCCCAGCGCGTTTCGTCTGACGCTCCATCCGTGAGTCGCTGCTCCCGGCCGTCCTCAGTTTCGCCGGGACGCTCTGCTGCCAGGCGCTCAGCTGGCCTCTCGTCGGCAAATGATGCTGCCCCTCCTACACAACCAGGGACAGCGGCCGCAGCTGGCGACGACTCGATGGAACCGGATCCGCCTCCCGCCGGTTGTAGCGTTGTTCCCTCGCAACCTGGCCCTCCGCGGCCGTCGAGGTGACCAGCTCTTCCCCCGTCTCGTTCCCCCCCTTTTTGACTAGCGATGGCCTTGTTACATTGGAACATAAGAGGTATTCGATCTAATCGGGAGGAATTAAAACTGCTCCTCCGCCTGCAGTGTCCGCTCGTCCTTGGTCTCCAGGAAACAAAGTTGCGCCCGACTGACCTATTGCCTTTACCCACTATACCTCGGAGCGGTATGACCTCACCCCTGTGGACGGTATCCCAGCTCATGGTGGGGTCATGTTGCTCGTTCGGGACGATGTCTATTACCATCCCATCCCATCCCATTGACCACCCCACTCCAAGCAATAGCTGTCCGTATTACTCTTTCTGCTTTTACTTATTCAGTTTGTACCATCTACACTCCATCGTCATCTGCTGTTAGTCGGGCTGACATGATGAACCTGATCGTTCAGCTTCCCCCACCGTTTTTATTGTTTGGCGACTTCAATGCCCATCATCCCCTTTGGGGCTCTCCTGCATTCTGTCAAAGAGGCTCACTCTTGGCGGATGTCTTCAACCATCTCAATCTTGTCTGCCTCAATACTGGCACCCCGACTTTCCTCTCGGACTCTACTCATACCTACTCCCACTTGGACCTCTCGATCTGTTCTACCACTCTTGCCCGTCGGTTCGAGTGGTATGTCCTTTCTGACACCTATTCGAGCGACCACTTCCCCTGTGTCGTTCGTCTCCTGCACCACACCCCATCCCCACGTCCTTCGAGCTGGAACATACCGAAAGCTGACTGGGTACTTTACTCCTCCCTGGCGACCTTTCCGGACCACGATTTTCTCAGTTGTGACAGTCAGGTCGAATACCTCACGGCTGTTATCATCAATGCTGCCGAACGTTCCATTCCTCATACTACCTCTTCTTCACGTCGCGTTTCCGTCCCCTGGTGGAACGAGGCTTGTAGGGACGCTATCCGTGCTCGACGACGTGCTTTACGCAACTTTCGCCGCCATCTTACGTTGGCGAATTGTATTGGATACAAACGACTCCGAGCGCAATGCCGTAGAGTCATCAAAGACAGCAAAAAAGCTTGTTGGGCCTTTTTCACCAGCTCCTTTAACAGTTTTACTCCTTCTTCTGTCGTATGGGGTGGCCTGCGCCGGCTGTCGGGCATTAAGGCCCACTCCTCGGTACCTGGCCTGACCTCAGGTAATGCGGTCCTCGTTGATCCTGTGGCTGTCTCCAACGCCTTCGGCCGGTTTTTCGCGGAGTTTCAAGCTCGGCCCATTACCACCCTGCCTTCCTTCCCAGGAAAGAGGCAGAAGAGGCTCGGCGACCTTCCTTCCACTCGCTGAATCTGGAAACTTATGATGCCCCCGTTACTATGCGGGAACTCGAATGTGCGCTTGCACTGTCCCGGTCCTCTGCTCTGGGGCCAGATGCCATTCACGTTCAGATGCTGGCACACCTTTCCGGCAGGCAAAAGCTTCCTTCTTCGTACCTACAATCGCGTCTGGACCGAAGGTCAGGTCCCCATGCGTTGGCATGACGCCGTCGTTGTTCCTATACCCAAACCCGGGAAGGATAGACACCTTCCTTCTAGTTACCGCCCCATTTCTCTTACAAGCTGTGTCTGTAAGGTGATGGAGCGCATGGTTCATGCTCGGTTAGTTTGGATTCTTGAATCTCGACGGCTACTTACTAATGTCCAATGCGGCTTTCGTCGCCGCCGCTCCACTGTTGACCACCTTGTGACCTTGTCGACATTAATCATGAACAACTTTTTGTGAAGGCGCCAAACGGTAGCCGTGTTCTTCGATTTGGAGAAGGCTTATGATACCTGTTGGAGAGGAGGTATCCTCCGCACTATGCACAGGTGGGGCCTACGCGGTCGCCTGCCCATTTTTATTGATTCCTTTTTAACGGATCGAAAGTTTAGGGTACGTGTGGGTTCCGTATTGTCCGACGTCTTCCTCCAGGAGAACGGAGTGCCTCAGGGCTCCGTCTTGAGCGTAGCCCTTTTTGCCATCGCGATCAATCCAATTATGGATTGCATTCCACCTAATGTCTCAGGCTCTCTCTTTGTCGATGACTTCGCGATCTACTGCAGTGCCCAGAGAACATGCCTCCTGGAGCGCTGCCTTCAGCGTTGTCTAGACAGCCTCTACTCATGGAGCGTGGCAAATAGCTTCCGGTTCTCTGAAGAGAAGACGGTTTGTATCAACTTTTGGCGATATAAAGCGTTCCTTCCGCCATCCTTACATCTCGGTCCCGTTGTTCTCCCATTCGTGGAAACAATTAAGTTTCTAGGGCTCACGTTGGACAGGAAACTGTGTTGGTCTCTTATTTGGTGGCCCGTTGTACACGTTCCCTTAATGTCCTCAGAGTTCTTAGTGGTTCATCTTGGGGAGCGGATCGCACTGTCCTGCTTCGCTTGTATCGGTCCATAGTCCGATCGAAGCTGGATAATGGGAGCTTCGTCTACTCGTCTGCTCGGCCATCCCTCTTACGCCGTCTCAACTCATCCACCATCGGGGGTTACGTCTTGCGACCGGAGCCTTCTACACTAGTCCTGTCGAGAGTGTTTATGCTGAAGCTGCCGAATTACCATTGACCTACCGGCGCGACGTACTGCTGTGTCGGTATGCCTGCCGGCTGTTGTCTATGCCCGAGCACCCCTCTTACCAGTCCTTCTTCGCCGATTCTCTCGACCGTCAGTACGGGTTGTATGTCTCTGCCCTGCTGCCCCCTGGAGTCCGCTTCCGCCGCCTGCTTCGACAATTGGATTTTGCCCTCCCTACCACCTTCAGAGAGGGTGAGAGCCCTACACCACCTTGGCTCCAGGCTCCGGTTCATATTTATCTCGACCTCAGCTCACTCCCGAAGGAGGGTACTCCGGCTGCAGTGTATTGCTCACGGTTTGTCGAACTTCATGCTCGACTTGCCGGTCACACCTTTATTTACACCGATGGCTCCAAAACTGACGATGGTGTCGGCTGTGCCTTTGTCGTCGGGGCCGCCACCTTTAAATACCGGCTCCTCGACCAATGTTCGAGCTTTACGGCCGAGCTTTTTGCTCTCCATCAGGCCGTTCAGTATGCCCGCCGCCACCGCCATTCATAGTATGTACTCTGCTCTGACTCACTCAGTGCTTTTCAGAGCCTTGGAGCACCCTATCCGGTCCATCCCTTGATTCAACGGATACAGCAGTCCCTCCATTCTTTCGCTGATAATGGTTCTCCTGTCAGCTTTCTGTGGGTTCCCGGACATGTAGGAGTGCCTGGGAATGAGGCTGCGGATGCTGCAGCCAAGGCTGCAGTCCTCCTGCCTTGGCCAGCCTCCCATTCTGTCCCGTCATCTGACGTTCGTGGGGATGTTTGTAAGAGGCTTGTGTCGTTGTGGTGGGATGCTTGGTCATTCCTCCAAGGAAACAAGCTCCGGGCAGTAAAACCGCTCCCAACTGCTTGGACAACCTCCTCCCGACCATCTCGGCGAGAGGAGGTCCTTCTGACCAGGTTGCGGTTTGGGCATTGCCGGTTTAGCCACCGCTACCTGCTCTCCGGTGACCCAGCCCCGCAGTGCCCTTGTGGTCAAGCATTAACAGTGCGCCATGTTTTATTGTCGTGTCCCCGCTTTAGTCAATCTCGTGTTGTCCTGTCCCTGCCATCTACTTTACCAGATATTTTAGCTGATGACGCTCGAGCAGCTGCTCGTGTTCTGCGTTTTGTAACTTTGACTGGCTTGTCCAAAGACATCTAACTCTTTTACTTATTTTATCTGCATCTTTGTAAGGACTTTCTGGTGTCCCCCCCTCCCCTTGAGTTTTACTAGATTCTATGTGTTCCAACAATTGTGACTGGGCGCTAATGACCTCAGTAGTTGAGCGCCCTTAAACCCCACCAAAAAAAAAAAAAAAAAAAAATCCGTCATTCTCCTCCGTATCCACAGTCCAGATGCAGCCCAACTCCTTTCATCTTCAATCCTGTTGATGACGTAGTCATGCTGAGTATCGTTTGGTTGAAACGAAAACAATATATCTATTGTCGGTTCGGTCTCGTGACCGTGGAGCAGGGAGGGTGGTGTGGAACCTTTAGTGTCTTACTTAACTATGTTGTATGCGAATGTCACGACATGTAGCATTGCATCCCAATCTCCCTGTTCGACTATAACAATCGTCGAGAGTATATCCGCCTTCCTCTTATTAAAGAGTTCCGTAAGGCCACACGTCTGTGGATGGCAGGCAGTTGTCATCCTGTGGGCGATGTAGAAACGTGAAATAACCTCTGATACTACTGTAGTCTCGACTGGAAAACTTTTTCATGATCAGAAATCATCAAATGGGATACTACATGCTTCAAAATAATGTCATCCAAAATAAACTTTGCAATTTCTGGAGATTCGGCAGTGAGTATAGCTTTTGTGACAGCAGCAGTCAGTGCACACTATTGTCCATCGACTCAATAAACCTCCCAAAAATTCGATTCCAGTTCGGTGAATGGCGCTGCTGCAGGTGGCATTAGTACCAGATGCCCTGGAGATAATTGTGGCATGTGATTCAGTCGTTGGCATTGCTTACTGTAGCTCACATAGCGTGTGACGGATCCGTAGAGCCTCCTGGCCAGTGATACTTGCGTCTGATTCTGTCTGGAGTCTTCACGAACCCCTGGTGACGAGATGTTGGAACGTCGTGGAAGTTCCTTAAGCCGTCGGCACACGGACCGTGCTGTCGAACGTTAACGTTCAGCGTGCCAAGTTCAACGTGCTGCTGAACGCTCAGGAACGATGGGACTTGTGCATACGGTACGTGGATCCCAACGTGGTATGCGCGATCGCAACGCACTCCAGCAGCAGTTGAGGGATGTTTGTAGTTCGTAAATTACACTGTTTCCTCAACGGGGGGGCGTAAAATTCCCACGTTAGCCCTATTAATACGCACATTTCCTCCATCGTCAACGAAAAGGAAAGTACCATGTCCAATCAATAAGGACACAGGCTTATAAAAGTTCCATTACAAACACTGCGGTACAAATTTGGAATACTTCTCCGCATAAGATAAACATTATTTCATCATTCCCACATATTAGTAAAACCCCAAGGTCAGTCTTACTTAATCACTGTTCCTACTCAGTAGCAGAATCTATGCAACATGTGAATTACGAAGCGTAAAAGAAAAAGGAGCAAAGTATCTTTATACAAGTAGCGCAAGCTGTCCTGTAGATTAAGCTAATCGAAGTCACCCCTCAAAAAAAGGTGAACTTATATTTACATAACATCAGATATTATACACTCCTGGAAATGGAAAAAAGAACACATTGACACCGGTGTGTCAGACCCACCATACTTGCTCCGGACACTGCGAGAGGGCTGTACAAGCAATGATCACACGCACGGCACAGCGGACACACCAGGAACCGCGGTGTTGGCCGTCGAATGGCGCTAGCTGCGCAGCATTTGTGCACCGCCGCCGTCAGTGTCAGCCAGTTTGCCGTGGCATACGGAGCTCCATCGCAGTCTTTAACACTGGTAGCATGCCGCGACAGCGTGGACGTGAACCGTATGTGTAGTTCACGGACTTTGAGCGAGTGCATATAGTGGGCATGCGGGAGGCCGGGTGGACGTACCGCCGAATTGCTCAACACGTGGGGCGTGAGGTCTCCACAGTACATCGATGTTGTCGCCAGTGGTCGGCGGAAGGTGCACGTGCCCGTCGACCTGGGACCGGACCGCAGCGACGCACGGATGCACGCCAAGACCGTAGGATCCTACGCAGTGCCGTAGGGGACCGCACCGCCACTTCCCAGCAAATTAGGGACACTGTTGCTCCTGGGGTATCGGCGAGGACCATTCGCAACCGTCTCCATGAAGCTGGGCTACGGTCCCGCACACCGTTAGGCCGTCTTCCGATCGCGCCCCAACATCGTGCAGCCCGCCTCCAGTGGTGTCGCGACAGGCGTGAATGGAGGGACGAATGGGGACGTGTCGTCTTCAGCGATGAGAGTCGCTTCTGCCTTGGTGCCAATGATGGTCGTATGCGTGTTTGGCGCCGTGCAGGTGAGCGCCACAATTAGGACTGCATACGACCGAGGCACACAGGGCCAACACCCGGCATCATGGTGTGGGGAGCGATCTCCTACACTGGCCGTACACCACTGGTGATCGTCGAGGGGACACTGAATAGTGCACGGTACATCCAAACCGTCATCGAACCCATCGTTCTACCATTCCTAGACCGGCAAGGGAACTTGCTGTTCCAACAGGACAATGCACGTCCGCATGTATCCCGTGCCACCCAACGTGCTCTAGAAGGTGTAAGTCAACTACCCTGGCCAGCAAGATCTCCGGATCTGTCCCCCATTGAGCATGTTTGGGACTGGATGAAGCGTCGTCTCACGCCGTCTGCACGTCCAGCACGAACGCTGGTCCAACTGAGGCGCCAGGTGGAAATGGCATGGCAAGCCGTTCCACAGGACTACATCCAGCATCTCTACGATCGTCTCCATGGGAGAATAGCAGCCTGCATTGCTGCGAAAGGTGGATATACACTGTACTAGTGCCGACATTGTGCATGCTCTGTTGCCTGTGACTATGTGCCTGTGGTTCTGTCAGTGTGATCATGTGATGTATCTGACCCCAGGAATGTGTCAATAAAGTTTCCCCTTCCTGGGACAATGAATTCACGGTGTTCTTATTTCAATTTCCAGGAGTGTAGTATATACTTACATTAAACTAATAATAAAGCATCAGAACCTATTAAAAACGCGGATGTTAGGAAATAAAATTAAGGAATGGCAAGACGCGAACCACCGCCCCAACTAACAACAAAATACAAGCCGGCGACGCTGCTTCTTTTTTTAATTTGTTGATCTCATTTTGTTCTATTTATATGATCGGGGCGGACGTCTCATGACACCCGTTCAGTTTTTTCATTGATCCGTTCACTCAGTTTTTTTATTACAGAGGGTAGTTAAACCCTCTGACCGAACATGCTGAGCTACCGTGCCGGCATGCTCGGGACGCTTAACCAACAACACACTCTTTGTGGTGAATAATAGTATATTAACCTTGCAGAAAGCCCTATCGTAGATATGTTATTAATAGAAATTAAGTTATAACAAATTGTACCAAGAACAATGCGTTTTGGTTGGATCTTCAGTGTGTCGCTGCATTCAAACAGCCTACTCTCATAATAAGCAAGTTACAATAATTCTCTTCCCATTAATATGTTTCTCATTATTTTATTGGAACGAATCACACATTTAACAACGGTTTTTTCAGTGATTCTCAATTTGCTGGTGCTCAGAAACGGCATATATACATATAAGCTTGAAATGAATGCCGATATGGCGCCTCACAACTCTGTACTGAAGGGAGACGGCGTACGTGTGACGTAGGTGGCGTTGTGCCATCTCATTGGTCAACGCTCAGGCGCACGCTCAGAGTATCTGACATGCCAGATATCGCTCTGCGCGTTCGGAAAGACCCCCGAACGGGCTGTTCCACGCTATGACGTCAGAAACTCGGCACGCTCAACGTTCGGATGCACGGTCCGTGTGCCGACGGCTTTAGGATAGCTGGTCATACATGTGATGGGATGTCAATCAATCATTTCCGCAACATTGGATAATAGTTTCGCTTACATAATTCTCCGTTTATTTTAGAAATTCTCCTCTGGTCGGTTCCTAGGAATTGCTTCCCCAAGGTGTAACCGTCACTGCTGACATTGCTGGCCAACAACTGTGACGCCTTGCAGACGGAATCAAGAACAGTGACCAGGAAGACTGCGTTAAGTGATGCTACTGCACGATAACAGCCGCCCGCATTCTGCTAGACCGATAAAGAACACTATACAAGAGTAGGTGTGGGAAGTCATTCCGTACCCACCTTAATCACCTGATCTTGCGCACTCAGATTTTCACTTTTTCCGCTCTCTGTCGAACAATCTTCGAGGACCTTCCTTTCTGGATGAAAATGCTATCCGAACACGACTCGACGAGTTCTTCGCCTCAAAACCACGCGAGTTCTGCTGTCACGAAACCGAAAAGTTACCCCAGCGTTGGCAGACTAGTAAATAGTGAATGAGAATATCTTATTGATAACTGAAGTATCTTTTACGTGTATCTGCCGTGTTTATTAAACTTATGGAGAAACGCTACGAACTTATGCGCCATCCTAATACTAACATGGATTTTGAAAATCGGGTTGTTATAGATAGCCTAATCTACTGGCGATATAGCTACTCTTATTTAGTTTCAATTTACTACATAGATATATGCCAAATTTCTTTTTGTCTTTCAAGAAGCAGCTTACTGAAAGTTTTTACAGTTGAAAACGGAATTGAATACGACACACAGTTCATGTTGAAGTGACTTATATCTGTGTATATCACACTTCGCCAGGAATCTAATTGTATTATTAGTTACAAATACTAAAGAGGAGATGTAGTGGTATGTGAATGTAAGGAAACTAGTGTTCTCGAATCCTGTGCATAACATTCAGTTATCGGATTTATACTTCTACGACTTACACCTCCACAGTGGCTAATTTACGTAATGTAAACAAATTAATATGGATGGGGTTCATCAAGCCAAGAAAAAGAATCATGGTAAGCTGTACTCTTCTTCATTACAATTAACCTCTTTTAAGAACTTAACAAAAACTCACCATTGAACCTGAAGGAGTAAAGTTATTCCAATAAATTCTTGATAATCATTTTTTCTTCATTATTTCATCCCCGAGAAATTTAAATACATTAATTTTGAGCCTTCGTCGTAATTTCTTCTTCAGTTTGGAACAAGTCAACAAACGGCATTTCATTAGCAAAAAGATCATTGCCTGATCGTCCAATCTAGTGCACACAAGGTAAACAAAAACAATTCACGTTCAGTTGTACTCAGGAAGAGCTCAATTACGGTAAATAGTGTGCAGTGCGAATGTTGAAAGTCTTCTGTTGACTACATACGATGCCGTGAAGTGATGTTACGCACTAAAGGCACAATTTTTTTTCTTTTTAGGAGCCGCTGGTTGTAGATTAAGGAGGGACTAATCCACTTTCCGCTGTGCAGATGTAAGCCTAGCGTTGTTTCCTTAAACATTCGAAGTGAATACCAGAATAATCCTTTATGTGATCATTGTCTGCTGCTAGTGACATAGATCTTGACGGAAGTCAAACTGAAACCATCCTCTACTGCACTGATTTCTCTCTTCATGTTTCAGTACCATTTCCGACGCATATAGAAAGACAGCAAAGTTTGAAGATGTGTTCTCGCTTTCCATATCAGTCCGGCTCGGTGTCACCCGCGATCTGGTGTCATGCCTCTGAACTACTTCGTACGAATCAGGGGATGATTCTTTGTCTCATCTTGTACCATATTTCCTGGCCACCATTGTGTGCTAGCCTTATTCTCTACTGTCGTCGTATCGATTAACGTTGTGGTGTTGAAATATGAAGACATGCCAGTGTGATGGACGATGACTTCAGTCTGACTGCTGTCAGTTTCAGGGAGAAGGGAGCTTTTGTTTGGCATGAAATTGATGGGCCGTGATATCTCTAATCCTCCTAAATGGGTGGCGGTCGGAACCGACTTGGCTGATTTTAAGGGCGAGTAATTTCTTCATGACGGACAGTGTTTCCAACATTTGTTGCGAAAACAGTTCTTAAAGTCTTGCCAAATGGCAGCCCCTTACAGAAGCGCTGTAAGCAGGAGAAAGAGAAGGCCAATGGGAATGCCTACATTCTGCACCCGATCGTGATTGCCTTACAGACTTATATGTTAAATAATGTCGTGTAGTGGTCAGGAGCTGGTGAAATCGAGGAGACGGCTGGCAGATCTCCAGAGGTTGAGGTGGCAAGTCGTGGGCCCTCTGGGGCAGAATTTGTGTTTCTAAGTGGTCCTCACGATCAAAGAGGTCACGTTTGCGGTACGGAAGGCCTAAAAAGCATTCGAAACTGTTCCCATGTACGAGTGTCGAATTCTACTTAGGTACTTTTCCGTTTTTCTCAGTGAGCGTGAATTTCTTCAGTAAAAAGAGGTAACTTAGAGCAGAGCTAGCTGTAGGCTGTACTGGATAAAAGTGATGAACTTGGCGAGAGTTAATCGATACCAAAGATTTCCATTTGGTTCCGTGCAAATTTGAGTGTGGTGTTTTTGTGCAACTTGTGTAGAATTGCATTCCTGTCCGTTGATGTAATTATAGGCGGCGGGAGTTGCTAGTAAACATTTAAAGGGGGTGTCAGGAGCTGTTATCCGTAAACATATTTCATCCAATGAAACGATACGGTGCCAGAGACCTTTTCAAGTCTCAGACATCGATAATTTATATATGCAGACTGAACCTACAAATGCAAATTTGTACCATGGCTGGGATTCAAACCCAACTCTCTAGCTCACAAGACAGACACGTTGCCCACTATGCCACCCTGGCGCAGTGGATTGGCTTAACTGCATGCGTCCCTCCTCAGCCCAGATTCTCATTTACGCCTCAACCCACAAGGTATACCCCCTAAACTGGACCAGCATTGCATAGGGGGTTTATACATCCGAGATGTTTGAGACCCGATAAGGTCTCTGGAACCATGTACTATGCCTGGGTTCCATTTGGGATCTCATGTTTCGTTGGATGCTAAGGTGCTATTCCAATACAGTTGAAGAGCCTATGCAATTCTGATGGAGTTTAGGGGGATAACCAATCGTGCTGAGTCGTGAATAGGAATTTGAAATGAGGAGGGAGGCGTGTTAGGATAGTCCAGGCAGTTGTGCAAAGCCATTGTGGCAGGGTGGCGTAGTGATCTGACTAGTCAGCAGAAGATTTTAATTCAAACCACGCCTTGGTACAAATTTTCATTCGTCCCTTCAGTTTGCTTTAATATGTAATATTTCTCTTCAGTGGTCGGCTTTCGAAATCTATTCTAAAAGTAGTTAGTGAAATAAAACAACCCTTTTGTTTTATATTCCTGTTTTGAAAGTTCCGTAATTCCAATGGTATCTAATAAGTACATTCCTGTTTTGAAATTCCAATGGTATCTAATAAGTGATTTCGCGTGATATATTAAATCTCATAAAATTTATTATTCCATTTGTTTACTAGTAGGTCATGCTTGTCCAATATATGTTCGCAATATTTTGCATTTACAAATGAAGCCATAATTAAGAAAATTTAGGTTAGCATTGTTATCTTTCAGTATTTTATATAATATGATGTATATCCTATGTAAAAGTATTTTTTATTGTATACGACAGTTTCAGCATAAATAAGCAAAGTTTTGTAGATACTCGTAAAAATGTTAAACTTTTAATTGTTAATTTAATAAATTTGCACTGTAGTTTTGTAGACTTGATTGTTAAAAAACGTATAAATAGGAGCTCAAGGCTCAAGAATGGTCAGTGGGAGACAGTTTTGAGACGCAACCACTGTGTCGCACGTCTGTGCAATAATCTAATTGTTGTAATACAGTATTGTGACTATGTAGCCTGTTTTGTGGAGTGGGCTCCCACTAAGAAGAAATGGTGCAGCTTGTCATAAATAAACCACTATAAAACGACTTTGTTCCTGGTTTATTTCATGAAATTCACGTAAGTTGATCCAGTTAGCAGATGAAATGGACCGAGGCAACGACTACTTCAGCAGGAAGCAGATTACTCGGAGCTACACCGAACATACGGATAAGAAATCAACTGAACTATATAAGTGTCACTGCAGAACTAATTACTAAAGTGTAATGTTTTGGAAACTGTTCTAGCAATAAACATTTGCATTTGTCTCAAAGTAATTCTTTGAGTGGTGGAGGCCAATGTGATCAGTAAGAAACACCACCATGATCACACGTTTCTTAATGTCTATGGAACGCAAGAACAACAACAAATTTTTGAGGCTTTTTGTTTAAATCAAATAATCTCTTTTCGATGTTGAAAGTTTTCGTCCCAGCAAAATTACACTGTCTCCCCACGTAACCAGTTTCGTTACATTAGACAGCTTTTAATCATTGAAGTGAACCCTGCCTAACGGGTCAAAGCGAGGGTAGCGACCCTTATTTAAAATGATCTGAATAGTTAATTAATCCAGGCCCGCCAGTAGACATTCCTGACTAAATTCGAGGAGCATTGCGCCGCTTGATTTGCATTGCAGGCTAGACGTCGCCAAGAGTGCGTGCATTCTGGTCGCTGCCGCTCGCGATGCCACGGAAGCTCCGAGGAACGGACCAAAACAATGTTTCAAGCTGAGCTCTTTCTTCTTAATTCCACTTAGCTGTTTTTTCTTTCCGGGGTTTCCCTATTTTCAGCACAGTCAGTATATGAAGAGGCTTGCTTCCTCGTAGTGTGTGTGGCAGCTAGGAAGGCACAGGATACTGGTTTCCGGCAGGACTCTCACACCTCGTCGGTTGGTAGTCTCTCACAGCGCAGGTTGGTAACTCGCCGAATAGCTCACAGTCCATTTGCGAAAACCAGTATTTATCCTTCGTTATTATTACTTCGCTTAGGTATACAGAATCAGATTGGCAGCGGTTTCAAAAGATGATCATTGCTGTAAAGCCGGTTTATCAATTTCATTTTTTACCTCTAGGCAATTACACCATCCATAGAATTATCGGTACACAAACGACGATATGTGTTACCTAATATGTTCCAAAACGTCGAATATAAAAACGGGAATCTTTAGGGACTCATACCTCGGGTTCATTGGTTATAGAAAAACAGGGTCAAGTGTTTTGGATAGCCCATGAGCTAGGGACCATTTGCAGACCCAACAGAAAGACCTTCTTAGCGTCGTTAGCCTATTAATACAGGGTCAAAGTATGGATATTACGCTCTTCTTCCTGCTAGGGCAAACAGATCAAATCGGTTGGTTCGTCTTACATTTGTTGCGGTCCGTGGTGGACCTTAAAGTTATTATGGAGGCACCCTTGTTCCATAGGAGGTTACTTAGAAAACCATCAAAGCTTTTTACCATTTTTTCGTAGAAAAACCGAGTCGCGGTTTCCAAGACTACTATGCACAGGGAACGGCTGAAATTTTTTAAGATATGTTCCTGAGATCCCGATCTCGAACCATCTTGAACATTTTCTTCACATATTTATGCGTTTCAGAGATAAACAGAGGTTCAAAGTGACCCCATCTGTACACGTAAAATACGCACCTAAAATCAGGCGTGACGCAGCACTGAGAAATATGCTGTAAAGTGTCTCCGTTATCATCAGAAGGGTTCTGTTGTAGAACTGAAGCACATGCAAAATGTAAAATACGGTTTGAAGTGTAAAACTATTGTTGCTTTAGTTCAATTTCATATAAGCAAATTATCAAAAATTTTCTAGCCAGTACATTTCTGTTCAAACGTGTAACATGCTCTGCTGCAGCTAGGAAAAGAAGGGAACCAGCGGAAAAATGCTCCTATTGGAGCACAAAAAATGCGAATATTTTCATGTTGAATATCGGAAATAGTTTGTGTAGAAGGAAATTTTTTGTACAGTGGTTGGAGAGTCCCACGAACAAAATACTAGTAATGCCGACTGGTGAGAGATGAGTGTACGGTTGCAGGTGTGTTTGTAAATTTTGTATTTTTTTCTTGAATAACTCGAAAACCGTGGTCTCCAGCGAAAACCTATCCAGTACAACATTTAACTACATTAAATTTTCCCCAAAAAGATAGTGATATTTTTTTTTTCTTTGTGATTAATAGTTTGCGTGTAACGAGCGGGAGGATGTCAAAATCTCGCCCTTCTTTCTGAAGGCAAGCTATAACACTGTGGGTTGCATGAAACGAAATCAGTAGGGGCGGCTGTTTAGCAGTTTATACGGAGGAATGTGGTTTTCTGGTAAAAGGAAATGCCCGTGACATGAGGCAATTGGATAGGCCTGCGATTCGTGTTATGATACGGGCCAAGATGATATAGTTATATCGCTTTGTACCATAATTTTTTGAACGATATGTGAACGGAAATTCTTACTTTGACATAAGTGTTACATGGTGAACGCCTCAATACGAAGACTTGGGAGCCATGAATCATGTACGGTCACAGCAGCACAGTCCGTGAATTTCTTGATGAACAGTTTAGAAGCCACTGGAAGCGGGCTAATTCGGCAACGTCTCTAGCCCCACTGAAATGCTCGGTCCTTACGACGTCTGATTACTCATTGTGGGGAATAATCAAGTCAATGTGGTTCACCGTCGGTACGAGACTACTGAAGCTTATGCAAAAATACTGAAAGAGTTTCGAAGCAAGCACTCAAATACGAAACATACTGATTTAACCTAGAGGTACGTGGACCTCTCGGACACACAGTATATTAACAACTTGATTGAGATACAACAAATAGAAACAATTTTGTTTGCAAAAACAGACATAATGTCTGATGGGATAGCAGCAATCAGTTATTGTATAATGTTACCTATAATCTGTCTTGATTGCAAATTTTTTTTATTAATATGACCGGTTTCGGTTCATTCAGAACCATCTTCAGATCTGATATTTCAGTTACAGGAGTAACCCGTCCAATCCAGCAACTTTCACATGCTGCGTCACATATACACTCCTGGAAATTGAAATAAGAACACCGTGAATTCATTGTCCCAGGAAGGGGAAACTTTATTGACACATTCCTGGGGTCAGATACATCACATGATCACACTGACAGAACCACAGGCACATAGACACAGGCAACAGAGCATGCACAATGTCGGCACTAGTACAGTGTATATCCACCTTTCGCAGCAATGCAGGCTGCTATTCTCCCATGGAGACGATCGTAGAGATGCTGGATGTAGTCCTGTGGAACGGCTTGCCATGACATTTCCACCTGGCGCCTCAGTTGGACCAGCGTTCGTGCTGGACGTGCAGACCGCGTGAGACGACGCTTCATCCAGTCCCAAACATGCTCAATGGGGGACAGATCCGGAGATCGTGCTGGCCAGGGTAGTTGACTTACACCTTCTAGAGCACGTTGGGTGGCACGGGATACATGCGGACGTGCATTGTCCTGTTGGAACAGCAAGTTCCCTTGCCGGTCTAGGAATGGTAGAACGATGGGTTCGATGACGGTTTGGATGTACCGTGCACTATTCAGTGTCCCCTCGACGATCACCAGTGGTGTACGGCCAGTGTAGGAGATCGCTCCCCACACCATGATGCCGGGTGTTGGCCCTGTGTGCCTCGGTCGTATGCAGTCCTGATCGTGGCGCTCACCTGCACGGCGCCAAACACGCATACGACCATCATTGGCACCAAGGCAGAAGCGACTCTCATCGCTGAAGACGACACGTCTCCATTCGTCCCTCCATTCACGCCTGTCGCGACACCACTGGAGGCGGGCTGCACGATGTTGGGGCGTGAGCGGAAGACGGCCTAACGGTGTGCGGGACCGTAGCCCAGCTTCATGGAGACGGTTGCGAATGGTCCTCGCCGATACCCCAGGAGCAACAGTGTCCCTAATTTGCTGGGAAGTGGCGGTGCGGTTCCATACGGCACTGCGTAGGATCCTACGGTCTTGGCGTGCATCCGTGCGTCGCTGCGTTCCGGTCCCAGGTCGACGGGCACGTGCACCTTCCGCCGACCACTGGCGACAACATCGATGTACTGTGGAGACCTCACGCCCCACGTGTTGAGCAATTCGGCGGTACGTCCACCCGGCCTCCCGCATGCCCACTATACGCCCTCGCTCAAAGTCCGTCAACTGCACATACGGTTCACGTCCACGCTGTCGCGGCATGCTACCAGTGTTAAAGACTGCGATGGAGCTCCGTATGCCACGGCAAACTGGCTGACACTGATGGCGGCGGTGCACAAATGCTGCGCAGCTAGCGCCATTCGACGGCCAACACCGCGGTTCCTGGTGTGTCCGCTGTGCCGTGCGTGTGATCAGTGCTTGTACAGCCCTCTCGCAGTGTCCGGAGCAAGTATGGTGGGTCTGACACACCGGTGTCAATGTGTTCTTTTTTCCATTTCCAGGAGTGTATGTAACATGTGTTAACGTGGCTCAGCAATGCCTCTGCGACGTCTAGGTTACCGTCGTCTCTGGCGGCGCAGCGTACCTGTGTATCGGAGCTTAAAAGCAATAGATATTGACCTGGCTGGGCAGTTTAATAAACTGCAATTAATTGGAGCCCCAATGTGTTTCGTGGACTGTGCCTTAATTTCACCTGTGATGTACAAGCAGTGTTTGGAGGCAGTACATGGCTGACACTGGCTGTTGTTTGGGGCAATCATGCTGACTATGGTGGCCTTGAAGGATTTCCAGATGCAAACATTCTGGCCTGGAAGACGTGGAGTATTGCTGAGTCTACAGGACTGTTGGCTAAGCAGCCCTATGATGCTCTTGTTCCTAGCATGCCATTTGTTTTGTCTACCAGAAGAAAGAAGATGGTTCTGAATGAATCGAAACTGGTCATATGAATAAAAAAAATTGCAATCAAGACGGATTATAAGTAACATTAAATAATTTTGTTATTAAAATCGTCGATACGATAACTAGCGTAAGCGAAGCTCTTTAAGTTCTCACGACCACCATTCCATACCATATCTGCTGACGCACTCAAACTGAAGATACACATATGACATATCAAACGAAATTTTGGTGCTTGAACCTCGTCCCAAACCGATTAACCACGTATATCTATATCAAAATCTGGCATCTGTTTCTGATAAGATTCAAATGGCTCTGAGCACTATGGGACTTTCCATCTGAGGTCATTAATCCCCTAGAACTTAGAACTACTTAAAGCTAACCAACCTAAGGACATCACACATATCCATGCCCGAGGCAGGATTCGAACCTGCGACCGTAGCAGTCGCGCGGTTCCGGACTGAAGCGCCTAGAACCGCTCGTCTACCGCGGCCGGCTTCTGATCAGAATTTACTTTTCGTCACTGCGATTGCCTTGAGACGAGTTGTTATAAGTTATCTCGAACTTCGAAATTATAAGTTTCGTTATCCTATTACGGCTGTGTTCGTGCCGTCCGGAGTTCTGTGTTAACTGCAGTCTGGCCATAGACACGTCTCATTAGTTATTGGAGTCACACATGTTATAAAAATTACTGACACAGAAATATATATATATATATTACTTATATCATTGTATTCACTAAACACACAGTTATAATCATCTTCTTGGATATTGCAAGTCTTCTTAATTTCCATGCTTGGAAAGAAATGGCGGAATTTTCGCTTTATACAAGATAAGATTCATTTATTTTCCCATACATGTTCCAGAACTACAGTATAAGAGCTACGGTACGTTCACGATTTTTTTAAAATTACTCTTCCTCTCAGAAATCAGTCAGTACTGTGTGCCGATTTTTTCATGTGTAGCGGTGTTTATACAGCTAGTTATGGTTTCTGGTGTTGTATCCTTGTTTGCCGTTTTAGTAGACGTGTTATTTCAGTTAAAAAGTAACTACTAAACAATGCATTCTACACACTGAAGTATTACTCGAGTAACACAGAGCGTGGTTTGGAAAAACCTGTAAGACACGTAAATAATAATAATAAAACATTTATCATTGCACATAACACTTTCATACTTCTGGAACACCTCTTTCCGCCAAATCTACAATGCATAATACTAATACCCTATCCCCTTTCTGAGCTCAACATAACTCTGACGGACATTGTACTCGAAAGGATGGAGGCTCCGATCTTCAACCGGCTATCCTGGTTTAGGTTTTACGTGGTTTCGCTAAGTTACTTCAGACAAGTTGCGCCTACTATGAGATCCCATCCTTGTCAAACCAGACATGCAAGAATGTAAATGCCTGTGATATAAGTTATGTCATTTCTAATTATCTTAAATTGCAATAACATGAGACGTCCAGTATTCTTGGAAAAGTGACCCACGGAATCATTAAAATTATACTACTATGAAAACTTACTTTGTTCACTACCGCTGTTTCAACTGCTACGTACGAATTCTTATCTTTTTATTTTATTTCACGGTGAAAACTCTGCATAAACTTTGTTTTCACGGTGAACTAAAATAAGAATGTTAAAATGAGTACGTAATAGTTAAAACTGCGGCATTGAACAAAATAAAATGACAGCCTCTAATATTGACATCTACTCATCTGCATTGTGAAACGTCAATAGAAGCATGCTTACGAAGTAGGTAATGAAATATTATGAGCTACAATGCTCCAGTATACTCGAGTCAGCGACCACAAAGCATTGGGAGGTGAATCTGTGAGTCAAGGCATACTGTTGGTTTGAATGATAACGTGAAATTCAAAGACACCCGTTATAATGCCCTTGTGTGTGCTGTTCCTGTTTACACTGTAACATGAGGCATTGGTCAGGACTGCGCCTATACTGATGTGTCGGCAGCTGGGCCAACACCTTGTAGATAGAGGTGGCTTAAAAGGCACGCTAGACTAACGCAGACGGGCGTGAAGTACTGGAACAAGATACGTAATTAATGCTATGAAGAAAAGTACGTAGCTGGTATAATACTTATCTTTAATCAATCATTGTGGTACATCGCACAAAGGAGACTTTAATTACAATCACTGTAAGGCTAATGGCGCCTTGCTAGTTCGTAGCCATTAACTTAGCTGAAGGCTATTCTGTCTCTCGGCTAATGAGAGAGAAAGGCTTCGTACGTCTAGTCGCTAGCTCTGTCGTCCGTACAACTGGGCTGAGTTCGAGTCAGTCTCTCGAGACCTGCCTTGTGGTGGCGCTAGGTTTGCGATCACACAGTGGCGACACGCGGGTCCGACATGTACTACAGGACCGCGGCCGATTTAAGCTACCACCTAGCACGTGTGGTGTCTGGCTGTGACACCACATATACAATGCATGGAATTTCGCTGTCGCGTTCAAACAGTTTATACATATAAAAATTGAAGTGATGGTGGGTGAAGTTGAAGGTACCAAAACCTCCCAATGCCAATCACTGGTTTTTGTTGTGCGCTACACTGATAGTGCAATGGTACCTGTTCTAATTGTGGAGATATGAGTGTTTGAAGTGCTGATGAGTACATTTTCTGTCTCTTTTGAAACAACGTATTTTTCGAAGTAAGAAAATTCAAGATTGTTCTACACTGAAGAGCCAAAGAAAGTGGTACACCTGCCTAATATGTGTAGGGCTCGCGCTAGCACGAAATGCCGCAACACGACGTGGCATGGACTCGACTGATATCTAAAGTAGTGCTGGAGGGAACTGACACCATGAATCCTGGAGGGCTGTCCATAAAAAGTACGAGGGGGTGGAGATATCTTCTGAACAGCACGTTGCAAGGCATCCCAAATATGCTCAATAATTTTCATGTCTGGGGAGTCTGGTGCCAGCGAAAGTGTTCAAACTCAGAACAGTGTTTTTGTTTCTGGAGCCATTATGTAGCAATTCTGGACTTGTGGGGTGTCGCATTGCCCTGCTGGAATTGTCAGAGTCCGTCGGAATGCACAATAGACACGAATGGATGCAGGTAATGAGATAGGATGCTTACGGACGTGTCACCTGCCAGATTCGTATCTAGACGTATTAGGGGTCCCATATCACTCCAACTTGCACACGCCCCACACCATTACATTGCATCCACCACCTCGAAAAGTCCCCTGCTGGCATGTAGTCCATGGATTCATGAAATTTTCTCCACACCCATACACGTCCATCCGTTCGGTACAATTTGAAACGAGACTCGTCTGACCAGGCAACGTGTTTCCAGTCATCAACCGTCCAACGTCGGTGTTGACGGGCCCAGGTGAGGCGTGAAGCTTTGTGTCGTGCAGTCATCAAGGGTACACGAGTGGGCCTTCGGCTCCGAAAACCCATATCGATACTGTTTCGTTGAATGGCTCGCACGCTGACACTTGTTGATGGCCCAGCACTGAAATCTGCAGCAGTTTGTATAAGGGTTGCACTTTTGTCACGTTGAACAATTCTCTTCAGTCGTCGTCGGTCCTGTTCTTGTTTTACCGGATTCCTGATATTTACGGTACACTCGTGAAATGGTCGTACGGGAATATCCCCACTTCATCGCTACCTCGGAGATGCAGTGTCGCATCGCTCGTGCTCCGACTATAGCACCACGTTCAAACTCACATCTTGATAACCTGCCAGTGTAGCAGCAACAATCGATCTAACAACTGTTCGCCGGCCAGGGTGGCCGAGCGGTTCTAGGTGCTACAGTCTGGAACCGCGCGACCGCTACGGTCGCAGGTTCGAATCCTGCCTCGGGCATGGATGTTTTTGACGTCCTTAGGTTAGTTAGGTTTAAGTAGTTCTAAGTTCTAGGAGACTGATGACCTCAGATGTTAAGTCCCATAGTGCTCAGAGCCATTAACAACTGTGCCAAACACTTATATAGGCGTTGCCTACCGCAGCTCAGTTATCTGCGTGTATTTGAATACACATGCCTATACCGGTTTCTTTGGTGCTTCAGTGTATAATATTTTCGAGGTTTTACGAATATTCTCGAATGTGGATGATTGTTTTCGTGTTTTCTAGATTATTCTTGAATATTTTAGAATACAACTTGGAATCGACACGTACCACATTGATCGCACACTCAACCAAAATCATCTAAGCCAGTGGTTATCAAACTGTTCTCCTGTAGGCCTCCCCCTACACGAAGAAAAATAGTATCAGCCCCACCCCAGCCTATTTTATTAATAAAACAGTAGTTTTTTAATATTTTCCTTGCCTTTATCTCTTTTATAAAACTTAATTTAGAGCAATTTTACGCAACAGAAACCAAAACTGCAAGCCTGCGCGAAGAATTCTGGCAGTAAAAAAATAACGTAATTCAGTAAACAAATCAGTGAATACAGAATATGATACCAGAGGAAGAACAATATTTAAATCTACTGATAGACTGGAGAACCAAGACGAAAGCGTAAATTTCCCAACAGAATTCCTACATTTGCTCAATGTTCCCAATATATCCCCGCAAAGAAGCTTCTATACAACATCATAGAAAGGTAAATTTAAACTGGAAAGGCAAAATAGTAGTCAACCACGATTTCCACATGTTTCAACTGATTTATCGTTCCTACTGAAAAGGCTTCAGTACCTGGTAAGTTTAGCGTATCGTACGGCCCTCAATAAGGCACAAGGACAAACATTCAAATGTTGAGGAGTGAATTTAAAAGAAGCATGTTTCTTACTCATACAGCTGTTTGCTAGTTGGACAAAATACAAAACCTATTCGAAATATCAATCAAAATGTAGTTTATAAACTTTGAAGAAGTCAGGTGCCCTACGAATGAAATGATCAGCTGCAGATTGTATTGTTATAGTTTAGAAACAAAGGGAGAAAAGATCCAGTGAAGTGGCTTTTTCAATTAGTGTATAAATAAGGGATAAGAATCTGATTTTAAGAATTTTTCTGTTGTAAATATAATTTAAGTAAAAGATTTCTTTTCCACAAATCGCGCACAAAATTTTTGTTCGTTTCATTTTATCTGGCTTAAATGTAACTACATCTCTCCTAACACCCATTTCTACCTCGAAGATCAACCCACCCCACGTCACTGGCCGCCAATCACCATTGCACTGGACAGAGAGGAAACATCGTGTTCCCCGCCCCCCCCCCCCCCCCCCCGGGTATGGTCGCATAATAATCGCTGGAAAATACTATTCATCATTATGACCATGGACCGACGTATAGATTGAACTATTAGAATGCCAATATACTTCTATTATGAGGATGGTTCCAAAATTCGCAATAGCATGGCCATCAATGTTCCCACCGAATATGAATATAAAAGGATGAATTCGTTTCTCACAAGTAATCAAGAAATACTGCTGTGAAGATTTTCCTTGGACATGCAGTTGCCTTATTTAGTGATGAGTGGCAATATGTGAATGTCAACTTTCCCAGCGTAAGCTACACTCTAGTTCTCTGCCAGGTGGCAGTGTTGAAATACATTGACATTTCAGGCCATCTTACCCATTTTCTGGGTTCGGTGCGGGTGGCGACTGAGGAAGATTCTTAATTCTTTCAGCCACTTAGATATGTGTTACAGCGTCTATGTTATATGTGGGTACAACGGACTTCGGTTAGCAGCACCATTTTTCTTTCCTGACAGACTTACAATTACATATTTGTTGTAATTATTAAAGAATTATTATTTTTCTCTGTTACAGGATGTACTTTTTTAAATGAAGTGGAGGAGAATGGTGTAGTACGTGGCCAATCTTGTTCGAAATCACAGCCTATAGCAGTAGTGCAGAATGAAGAAGCCTTAATACGATTAAGTGAAAGGTTTCCGGGCATGGAATCATGTTTTGTAATGTCACCCAAAGGGAACTGGACATTTACCGATAAACCTGAAAAGGTATTTTTTTTAAATTAATTTGTGTTGCTTTTGTCATAATCGCTTTCTTCTTGACTTTCTTAGCATCTCTTCGATGATTACTTATTGCTTTAGAACAAAAGTATGGGTAGTGTGTTTACTATCCTTGGTCTCTGCAAGTCGTATAAGACTCTAGTCGCACCATTGACGCTCTTTTTTTAGTCATCCTTAATATTTAGATAATTAAGAGTTATTACCATATGGGCATAAGTAGTAGAGATTGGTCAGGATGGGAGAGGAGGGTGTCGGAAAGGTGGTTTTCAAAATAAAGGGATATTTCACCTAAAAACGTTGGTATTAACTGGATCTCACATGCTGAATACAAATTCATTGGCTATGTATAGGGGAGAAGGCAGGGCAGATCACTCATGATGGCAGAGCCTAGAAGCAGCACTAGTTGGTGGAAAGACAAGGTAGAAAAACGGGTACTGCCAGAAGGATTAAGCCTGAACTATCTTTCTCAAGGTTGACCTATCTTTCTCTGACAAACTCGTCGTATACGTTTCTCCATGTTGGCAAAATAACAGTTCTGTCTCAGTATAAGAAAACATTTTCTGGCTCCGTAATGTGCGTAACTTAAATGAGTATACCAGATTAATTTGTTAACAAGTTCGTCAGGAATGCATAATAACCAGTTATTGCTGTCAGGATGAGAGCGGTGAAACAGAATATTATTGCATACAGTGTAATGGTTTCTAATGGTAACATTATTCCTATCTTGCCAAAGGTGTTTAATTTCTTTCCACAAGTTGCCTTTACTTTGCTCTTGTGCTATATCTTGTAATGACGACGAAATGAAATTTTCAAATGCAACTTGTTGACTGTACATGACGCTGAAATTTGCTTTGCGGAAGTTGGTTGCGATGTCTTGCTGATTGTTGTTAAGAGAACGGGATAGTGCGTCTGCTACAATATTTTGTGTGCCGGGAATGTGAACAATTGTAAAATTAAATTCCTGCAAATAAAGTTTCCATCTACTTAATCTATCGTGTGTAAATTTAGCCGAAAGTAAAAACTGTATCGCTCTATGGTCTGTGTAAACGGTAGTGTGTCTTCCATAAAGAAAATGCCGAAATCTCGTAAAAGCCCATACAACACATAATGTTTCAAGTTCTGTAACAGAATAATTGCGTTCAGCAGGTGACAGAATGCGACTCGCAAAGGCTATGTTTTTAATTACTGTACAACCATCTTCTTCAATTTCCTGAAAAATGTGTACGCCTAAAGCGGTGTTAGAACTGTCGGTGGCAATGGAAAACTTTCTATTAAGATCTGGGTGCAATAAAAGTGGTGCATTCAACAAAGCATGTTTCAAATAACATTTTCGTGAACAAGATTCTGCGTGTCAAAAGTATTGCTTGTGTTACTGGAGGATGCAACCTGTACAGTATCTAGTCAAATTCTGACGTGTTATTATTCTCAGGAGGATGCTGCGGCATTTCAACTATTTGTACTGTTCTGTTATTTCTTCCTGACGTATTACGTTCGGGGTGATATCTACTGTCTGGTTCATTAATGATAATATGTTGTTGCGGATGATTTTGCTGCTGGTAAGACCGACTGTTATTAAACGTACGCTGAAAATTGTGCTCATTATTTTTTTGGCTGTCATGATAGTCATTTCTATACGGTGCATTGCGATAGGAATTGAAATAGTGTGTTTTCTGTACGTACTGGTTTCCTTGTTGCTGTGCAGTACTATTTGTTGGGGCCGACGCTATACGCGTACGCGGCGAAACATTAAAGCTTGGTTGACCTTGTGCATTGCATTGTTGTTTAGGTATGCTAACAGGCTGGCTTTCATGCTGTTGCGGTGAAAAACGTCTATTGTTACTAAAATGTGTTTGCGACTGCTGAAAATTTTGTACATACTGATAATTAAAATTTTATCTGTTATTAAAATTACGCTGGTAGTTGTCATTTCGGGAGTGTCTAATGAAAAATTGTCACTTTCGGTAAAACTTGTCTTATCGGGTTTTCTTTACTCTTTCATAATTATAGATAGATCGATAGTTGAAGAGCTGTTTTAATAGATATAAAGGATAGTAGAAGTGAAGGCAGCAGTGCAGAAAACTAAAGATGAAACAGCACTACTACGGCTCGGGGCCCTGTGCACGCTACCGCACATATTCATCAAAGCGTAATGAATCCCCTGAGATCAATTACGCGCTGCAAATACATTTTAGCTTTTGCGTTACAGGCAATGTCATTGAAAATTCAAGAGCAAATTGCCGTATCCAGTTCAATGCGTGTACCTGTGCTCTGTCATTTTCAAATACCTTAGATTTTCTCACGGACAACAACTGCTTATAATCAACGTTATCGTCTCTGAATTTGAGAACGCGTTCAGGTTTGTGTGAGAATCTGTTTGTCTGTGGCTGGTCGGAATCTAAGTCACGTACTCTCTGTAAATTACCTAAATTATACTGGCTGTGTGAGTCTGACAAATGTTCGCAAAGTGGCGTCTGCTGTGATGTATTAAACGCTGAAACATTTTTCATCTCTGTTACCTCTTGCTGTAAAGTTGACAATTTTCTACGTAATGTATTATTAGACGAATCTATCTCACTGATCGTCTGCTGTAAATTTTGGAAGTCAGGTGTTTGATTAAACGAAATCGGTGAAGTATCGTCTGATCTGTTGTCACTATTAGTTTCAATAACGTCAATACGACTGGCCAATTCATCATATTTTTCAGTCAGTATTTTTACCTGATCATCGTTTTTAGTGTCAGAAGCATTAATTTGTTTTTGTATTTTACGTGTGGTTTTGTTCAATTTTTTAACGTCAGCTTTGATGACATCGGAATTCTGTGTTAGTTCTAATTGTTCGAGTCTGTCTGTCACTGTCTGAATATCTGCTGTGTGTGTATCTGTTTTTGATTTAAGATCAGAAATTTCATCACGCAATTCTGTGTTCAACTACTTGATTGTATTAATTTCGTCCGATACTGCAGCAATATTGTTGTCTACGTATGTTTTTGCTTTCGTAAACAATTTACGTTTATCTTTCTGTCTTTGTGCGGTAATTGTTTCCATAACTTGTCGTTTTACTTTATTCTGTTCCTGTACAAATTTACGGAAACGCGTTTCACTGTTTTGCAGGTGATGATTAAAACGCTCGTCAATTTGACTGTTCTGTTGGTCGAATTTCGCGTCTACTTTTGCATCCAGTGGGCGCGAAAGTTCTGCTGTCATTAATTTAAACTCGTCGCGTAACTGTATTGCTTTTTCAGAGCATTGTTTACTGACTGCACTAATTTCGTCTCTAAGTGTTTCTGTTGTAGCTGTTTGCATATCCCTTAATTCTTGAGCAACAAATCTAATTTCTTCCCTACTTTTCCTAGCACAAGCCTCAATTTCCTCACGTAGCTGTTCTTTAGTATCATGACATTATGCGGCAACGGCTGTAATCTGTTCACTAAGCTGTCTGGAATTGTTGTCTAATTTTTCATTAAGGGTGTCATGTTTTTCATTAAGTTGTTTGAAATTGTTGTCTTGTTTTTCACTAAGTTGTTTGAAGTTTTCATTATTTTGTTTGTGATTGTCGTCTTGTTCTTTCTTCTGTTGTTTGAAATTGCTGTCTATTTTTTCATAAAGTTGTTTAAAAAATGCCATAACTTGATCCAACCCAATATTACCTACTCTATTCTCTGTGCTGTTTGATGGCGTACCTGCAATTCTCACGTTTTCTGTAACCATTTGGTTATTCTGTGATTCTTGAAAATGTTTGCCAATCGGATGAGCACTGTTAGTCACTACCTTGGAATTAAATAAATCTGTCGTACTCTGATTACTCTGTTCATTTTCATTAGAAAAATTTGTCTGTTCGTCACGTAAAACCTGCAAACCGTGTGTGTCAAGCTGGGCAGCGCTCATTGCAACAGAACGCCCCGCGTCATCAATTGTCGTTAAATTAACACAGGACACAATCGAATTCGTTTGTTCATCACTAGGATAAAAATCATTATTAGTGGTCGGTACGCACTGATTGTCTGTAAATGGAGGATTGTCATCATTACACTGAGTGTCGCAAGTACTATCGGTCAAGTAATTTAAGTCAGCTATTTCACTCATTATACATCGCGATGTACTGTTAAGTTTTTCGCGGCATTTTTCACTAATCAAAATTATTCACAAATGAAACAAAAACAATACAAAATCCAACAAACACTATTACAACAAAGAGCAACAAATTGTCGAAGATCTGTGGAAGAAAGAGTGACAAATTAGTAAAATGCGTTGCGCCAGATGCTAACTACGTTTAAGTAACTAAGAGCAGATATATGACTACTTCTCAGAAGATTCACAAAGAAATACGATCTTGGTCCGGATGTCGCCAAGTGTAAGCTCTCCGCAAAAATTTTATTTAAATGTTAATTTGAAATGGAGCCAAGCGTAACCTCCCAACAAATATAAAGGAATGAAAATTGACCTAAATAATGAACCATGAACGAAATGTAACCTCCTAACAGAAATAATATCTGGTTAAATTTATTAGGTCAGCAGCGCTGACCTTCGGCCCTGTATTCTGAATAACAAAAGCAAAATTCTTACCTCAATAAAAACTGCAACTATATCTGCTCTTATTTATCGACACAGCTTCGTGCAATGCTGATAGATATATATATATATTATTCTTGGAAGGAATGCATAGGAAAAATTCTTTAAATTGAAATGAATGCTTTTTCTTCAAAAGAGTGGAAAAATTCTTTAAACTGAAATGATTACTTTTCTTTAGAAGAGTTACTTTATGAAAAAATTATTATTTGGGCATTTTTTCTGAACAAATTAAATTACAATTAACATACATTATTAAATATGCGCAAGGCTGCTTCTTTACCTTCTACAACATTACTCATCCTCCAGAGTCCTGACCAGAGTCGTGACCAGAGCACACAGCCGACGCATGCCGACTCCCTACTACCGTATCCGACTGACTACTACTGCCGACTCGCGCAGACAAGCGCAAACTGACTTCTACTGCAGACTCGCGCAGACTAGCGCAGACACACGACAAGCAACAACTAACAATAAACTACTCTCTGGTCAGGGATTCTGTCATGCCTCGCCCATCGCCGGCGAAGCATACACCTTACATCGTAAGATATACGAGGGCGGTTCAGAAAGTAACCTCCGATTGGTCACAGTGCGGGTTGTGGGGGGAGTAGCGACGCCATCTGTGCGTTCACGCACTCAACAGGTCAGTCGGCATCAAGCCGTGGTCGAGTGAACGTCGTACCTGCGCTAGTTTAGTTTTTGTGGCAGTTTGAAATGTGTGCTGCAATAGAAAACCCTGCCAAATGTGAAGTGCGTGCTGTCATAAGGTTTTTTACAGCCAAAGGATATTCTGCAGCAGCTATTCATCGTGAGCTGTGTGCCGTGTACGGATCAAGAGTTATGAGTGATGGAGTTGTCCGTGAATGGGTACGTTTATTTAAAAGTGGACGAGAAAACGTTCATGATGAAGAGAGGAGTGGTAGACCATCATTGGTGACTGACGAACTCGTTCAGACAGTTGATGCAAAAGTTCGTGAAAATCGACGTTTCTCAATGTCGGAGTTGTCTACTGGTTTTCCACAGATTTCCAAGACACTCTTGTACGAGATAGTGACAGCAAGATTGGGTTACCGTAAGTTCTGTGCACGATGGGTGCCCAAAATTCTTACCGACCACCACAAAACTCAAAGAATGGCCTCTGCATTAGACTTTCTGTCACGTTATGAGGACGAAGGAGAACCATTGTTAAACAGAATCGTGACCGGTGACGAAACCTGGATTAAGTACGTGAACCCTGAGACAAAAGAACAATCAAAGATGTGGGCACATTCAAATTCGCCTACCAAACCAAGAAAAGCCTCGCAAGATTTTTCTGCCAGAAAACTGATGGCAACAGTGTTTTGGGATACCAAAGGGGTGTTGTTGGTTGAATTCATGGAACGTGGTACGACCATTAATCAAGACGTGTACTGTGAAACAATAAAAAAGTTACGACGGGCTATACAGAACAAACGCCGTGGTATGCTGACTTCCGGTATCGTTTTTTTGCACGATAACGCCCGTCCTCACTCTGCTCGCAGAACAAGGGCCCTTCTTGAGTCCTTCAAGTGGGACGTTATCAACCATCCACCTTACAGCCCAGACCTGGCGCCAAGTGATTATCACCTCTTCATGCATTTGAAGAAATGGCTCGGGTCACAGCAGTTTGATGACGACGAAGAGCTCAAAGATGCGGTCACAGGCTGGCTCCAGGCACAAGCGGGTGATTTTTATGCAGAAGGAATTTCAAAGCTTATGAAGAGATACGATAAGTGCCTCAATCGCTATGGAGACTATGTAGAAAAATAGTGCAAAGATGTAGTTGTAAGATGTATATATTAAAATATTTTTATTTAACTTGGTGTATTTTTTTAAATCAACCGGAGGTTACTTTCTGAACGGCCCTCGTATGTTACACAATGTTAAGTACCCCACCGACAAACTTTTAAGAATAAAATTTTATGTAGAATTTACTATTTTAAAAATATGTCGTTACTGCAGTTATATTTGAAAAGAATGTCTTTTCGTAGTTTCTCAAAAGAACCAACTTGTCCCTTACCATCGTTTACAGTCAAGGCCATAGGAAAAGTGCCACTACAGTCAGTGATGATCTCCATGCATACATTTGTGTTACGCGAGTTATAAACCAGCCAGATACACCACAAAAGAGTAGATATATCAGGTGTGGCAAGAAATTTATTGTTAATCATCAGATAAAACGTCGCACTTCTTATGGGGAGACAACAAAACAATATGTGAAAAACAACAGGCTGAAGTTGCTAAAAAGTAACTTAAAGGCTGCAAGCACTCACTTAAAACAACAAAAATTCAGATAGCAAACAAGGAATGATGCAATATCAAAGTAGATATAACACACACACACACACACACACACACACACACACACACACACACACTTATAATCATCTCAAGACAAATTTGCTGGGTGTGATTGCCTTCACAAAGAAGTACAAATGCAGCAACAGCTAAGTACCATTCTGTCACCCATATCATTTAACTGAAGTAATATTCTTATGACCTCTGTGACAATGTATACTAGTCCTATCACATCAAACACGTGTGAAAGATTTCCAAGTCATCACTCTCCATATAACACACACCGCTGAGATAATTTGTGTTTCACATAATACAATGCAAAGAAAATGAACATTCAGGCTTTACTCGCTAAATACCATGTTAAGGCATAATCCTAACCATTGTCTGACAGATCAGAGTTAGTCACCCGGTACTGTGCCAATGCCACTTATGTTCCTTTTAGAGTAGTTACGGACACACATAACAGTTTCTATTCTATTGAGGCGTGAGACAAGAGGCTTGAAACTTGAAGAAGTGGAGCACTCAGCTGTTGCAGCTATCCTGTGGTCATGTAAACTTGACATTAACAAAGCATGTGGGATTGGTGGTTTTTATGACGTCATGCACAGCAAAAATGGATGCTGTATTCATGGAGCAAAGGAGAATTGGAATGGAGTGTGGTGGCATACCTAAGTCCGGCCATGCTTCTAGTGCAGGCATGGCCAAACAGCACTCCATGAGCATGTGCGCTCCAGCCTAGCACTCTGAGTGTAGTGCAAGGGGGTTGAAGGGTGAGGAGGAACAGGGAAAGGCTACTCAGCTTGTCACAGTCTGATAAGGACACAGATTGTAATAAATTATATTTCGGTCCTGCATGAATAATGCTATTGTGTATACACACTTGTTTGAAAAAGAAAAAGTGGAGAAGCCATATCATTCAACACTGAATAGGAATTGCTTCACTTCTCGTATAGTTTGGAGGCCATGCGGAGTGATAAATACACTGTTGCACTATGAAAGACATTCATTGGAACATCATTACAACACCACTTGTGTTCTGATGAGCAATAGTGAATACTGGCTGACCTGAAGGTGGGTATTAGGGAAAAAGACTAGTTAAGGGTAAGAAAAGTAGCTACAAAATATTTTATGGTCACCATAACCAATTATTTCAATTCATTAAGCGTCTTAATACAAGGAAAGAAGCATGTGGTTACAGATATTGTGGACAAGGCTGATATTATCCTCGACTGCACACCCAAGTCGCTAAAGGTATTTCAGTGTTTGTTTCAATATGTGAGAATGTTTTCTTTTCTGTTTGAAATTGAGAAACTCTTGCAAACGTTCATGTTTGACAGATTTTAATCTCCATAACTTCGTATGTTTGTATCATGAACCATAGTTGCATATATATTACATATTCTAAAATCGAAATGTGTATAATGTGTAAACATCACAACTTATTGTCAAATGCCCTGATAGAGATTTTTATAATTCTGCTTACTGTATCAGTGTCTAAAGTACTTATTGAATTAAGTAGTAAAGTTATTGCTTTGGTGGAAGAATCTAAAGTTGAAAATAAACACTAGCGATAAAATCATTGTTATAAAAGCAAGCTCCAATATTCGCCTGTTAGGAGTATTCGCACTGTTTTGCAAAAAAGTCTTCCTAAGCTTCCTTTGTGTGCAGCCTTTGGTACATAGCCATCTCACGCCTTCTTGGAATAGTGTAGTGGTGAGGGAAGCCGGAGCAGTGAGCAGACCTGATTGCACTCGAGGAGCGCAAGTGCGCTCTGGGAGCACGGATTTTGGTTAGGCCATTTCTAGCATATGCAACGTCTGTGTGTGAGGCCTTACTTTTCACGGTGATGTCCGCTGCTAGCAAGTGTTCAAAGGTGACAAAGGCTGCAAAATAATACAGCTCCAGACGCAACCTGTGTTTCATACTCTTAACTTGCTGTGTGGCCATTCCCATTATCTTTGTGATGCTATTGAAAGTAAAATGGAAATTTACCAATATAAAAAAGCAACTCTTAACTTGGGCACATCACTTCCACATTTTTTCCTCAGGAGTGATGTGGCCCTATTTTTTTGTATTAATTCGTCTTCAAAATTAATCATCTTCACATTATTTCTCTGTATACCTCATATGTCATCATATTAGCAACCTTTCATGAAACCCATAATTGTTTGCACAGAGTTGCAATTCATATAAAAATATTCCTCATTCCCCAAGCATATAAGAAAACAGTTTTTGATGTTGCTGAGCAACAGACATACAATAATTTTTACATGAACATACTGCCATTTGACTATACTGTTGTTTATTTAATTACGACCCACGTTTCGGCCTTTTTCCCATTTTTACGTGATTGAGTTTGTTATGAACATACATTGCAGAACACCAAGCTCAAAATTGGCCATAAGTTAAGAAAAAATTGGCTCCCCACAAAATGCCAGATGTAAAATCACCATGTAAAAAGATGAGTAAATAATAGTGGGAGCACGTCATTTTTATAAAAACCGGTTTACTTTGGTATATAAAATATGAAGAAATGTCCTTGAGTCCTACCCACTATAGCTCATATAAGAAAAGATAGCTGCAAAGAAGGTGAACGAATTCGGGAAAGTGAATCTTTTCGTTCTGGAATCTGCTGTGTCGTACAGCATCCTGATGGATTCGGTGACAACAGGTGCTGATCGACTGTATGATGACCCTGCGCCCCCTATAGTCTTCTGTTCCCTCTACTAAACTGATAGACCCTACCACAATTGACAGAATCTTTTCTTTCAGTACCTAAATAAGAAGAGGTTAGCACAGCACAGGAATTCGTGGCGGGCCGCATCAAACCAGCCAGAAGACTGATGACCAAAAGAACTTAAATAATGGTGTGGCGGATGTGTCTGTTATTGAAACAACAACTCACTCGCGTCATTGTTCCCTATTTGGCTCATTCCTTGTCAGATTGATGGTTCTGGTTTCTTGCTAGATGTGGTTTACAATCAGAAAGGGTTTAAACAGACCCTAAAGCGCTTACGTCAGTTCAAGCAAGATGCTCTTAGTGCGGAAACTTACTCCCATTGGTGGCACACAACAGTCGTGTCGATAGGAAAGATGAAAGAAAATGTGATGGATCATGAAACTGAAAAAGTGACACGACTGGCTAGGACTCCCTTTGAGTGCTACTCCACAATCACAGGTTGCTTCTGACTGATTTGATGCAGCTGCCATTTGCAACCTAAGTCCTCAATTATTTTCTGGCTGTATCCCAATCTCTGTCATCATCTATTCCCCTCTATAGCTCCCTCTGGTACTATGGAAGTTATTCCCTGATGTCTTAACTGATGTCTTAACTGATGTCTTAACTGATGTCTTAACTGATGTCTTAACTGATGTCTTAACTGATGTCTTAACTGATGTCTTAACTGATGTCTTAACTGATGTCTTAACTGATGTCTTAACTGATGTCTTAACTGATGTCTTAACTGATGTCTTAACTGATGTCTTATCATCATGTCACGTATTCTTGTCAGTGTTCTCCATACATACATTCCTTTCGTCGCCGACTCAGCGGAGAACCTTCTCTTCTCATTCCTTACCTTATCAGTTCACTTATTTTCAACATTCTTCTGTAGCATCAAATCTCAAATGTTTCGAAGCTCTTCTGTTCCGGTTCTCCCTCAGTCCATTTCTC
This sequence comes from Schistocerca nitens, assembly GCF_023898315.1. Classification (NCBI taxonomy): domain Eukaryota; kingdom Metazoa; phylum Arthropoda; class Insecta; order Orthoptera; family Acrididae; genus Schistocerca; species Schistocerca nitens. Next base: position 197,803,917 of record NC_064617.1, on the reverse strand, counting down.
ACAACCATAAAATGCTGCACTCCAAACATACATTCTCAGAAGTTTCATCTTCAAATTAAGACCAATGTTTGATACTAGTAGACTTTTCTTTGCCAAGAATGCCCTTTTTGCCAATGCTAGCCTGCTTTTTATGTTGTCCTTGTTCTGTTTGTCATGGGCTACTTTGCTGCCTAGGTAGCTGAATTCCTTACCTTCGTGATCACCAATCCTGATGTTAAGTTTCTCGCTGTTCTTATTTCTGCTACTTCTCATTTCTTTAGTTTTTTTTTTTTTCCGACTGCTCTCAGTCCGCATTCTCTCCTCACTAGACTGTTAATTCATTCAACAGATTGTGTAATTTTTCTTCCCTTACATTGAGGACAGCAATGCCATCAGCGAATCTTAACAACGGTATCCTTTCACTTCGAATGTTACTCCCACTCTTGAGCGTTCCTTTATTTTCGTCATTGTTTTTTCATGTATAAACTGAACAGCAGGACGAAAGATTACATCCATGCCTCATATCCTTTCTAATCCATGTACTTAGTTCTCTGTCTTCCACTCTTAGTGTTCATTCTTGGTTCTTGTACATATTGTATGTTAACCGTCTTTCCCTATACCTTATCCCGATTTTTACCAGGATTTCGAACATCTCGCACCATTTTACACTGTCACACGCTTTTTCCAGGTCGATAGATCCTATGAACAAATACTGATTATTCTTCAGTCTTGCTTCCATTATCAACCGCAACGTCAGGACTGCCTCTCTTGGTGTCTTTACCTTTCATGTAACCAAACTGATCGCCATCTAACAGATCTTCAATTTTCTTTCGTTTCTTCTGTGCATTATTCTTGTCAGCAACTTGAATGCATGAGCTGTTAAATCGATTGTAAGTGTCGCTCTTGTCGGCTCTTGAAATCTTGGGAATTGTGTGGATGATGTTCTTTTCGAAAGTCTGAGAGTGTATCACCAGTCTCATACATTCCAATAACATCGTTTTGTTGCCACTTCCCCCTAATGATTTTAGAAATTTCGATGGAATGTCATCTATCACTCCTGCCTTATTTGATTTTAAGCCCTCCAAAACTGTTGTAAATTCTGATCCTAATACTAGATCCCCCATTTCTTCCCTATCGACTCCTGTTTCTTCTTCTATCACGTCCTCAGGTAAATCCTCACCCTCATAGAGGCCTTCAATATACTCTTTCCACCTATACGCTCTCTCCTTTGCATTTCACAGCAGAATTCCCCTTGCACCCTTAATGTCACCGTAGGTTATTTGACTTTATATGCTGAGCTAGTCCTTTCGACAATCATTTCTTTTTCAGTTTCCTCACATTCTTCACCTTAGCTTGGCTGCAATTCTTGTTTATTTCATTCCTAAGTGACTTGTATTTCTGTATTCATGAATTTCCCTAAACATTTTGTACTTCCTTCTTTCGTTCGTCAGCTGAAGTATTTCTTCTGTTACCCATGGTTTCTTCGCATTTACCTTCCTTATACCTAAGTTATTGTCTCCGGTTCCTGTGATTGTGCTTTTCAGATATGCCCACTCTTCAACTGAGCTGGATCTGAGCTATTTATCATCACAGCATCCATAGCCTCAGAAAACTTTAAGCTCATCTCATCATTCCGTAGAACTTCCGTATCCCACCTCGTTGCTCATTGATTTTTGCTGCCTCATCTCTCAAACTTCAGCCTACTCTTCATCATTACCAAATTGTGATCTGAGTGTATATCTCTCACTTTTATGCCTTACAGCCCAATATCTGATTTTGAAATCCATGACTGACCGTGATGTAATCAAACTGAAATCTTCCTGTATCTCCCAGCCCTTTCCAAGTATACCTCCTCCTCTTGTGATTACTGAACAGTGTGCGCTATTACCATCTGAAATTTATTGCAGAATTCAATTACCTTTCTCCTACTACCAAGCCCATATTCTCCCGTAACTTTCTTCTACTACTTCCCCTAAAACAGCATTCCAATTCCCCATAAATACTAGATTTTCATCTCCCTTTACGTACTGAATTACGCTTTCAGTATCCTCATATACTTTTTCTGTCTCTTCATCTTCTGCTTGCGGTGTCGACATGTATACTTGAACTATTCTCGATGTTGTGTTACTGACGATTCTGACGAGAAAAACCCGGTCACTGAACTGTTCACACTAACTCACTTTCAGTCCTACCTACCAATTCATGACGAATCCTACTACTGAAACTTCCTGGCAGATTAAAACTGTGTGCCCGACCGAGACTCGAACTCGGGACCTTTGCCTTTCGCGGGCAAGTGCTCTACCATCTGAGCTACCGAAGCACGACTCACGCCCGGTACTCACAGCCTCACTTCTGCCAGTAGTTCGTCTCCTACCTTCCAAACTTTCGTGCTTCGGTAGCTCAGATGGTAGAGCACTTGCCCGCAAAAGGCAAAGGTCCCGAGTTCGAGTCTCGGTCGGGCACACAGTTTTAATCTGCCAGGAAGTTTCATATCAGCGCACGCTCCGCTGCAGAGTGAAAATCTCATTCTGAATCCTACTACTGTTGCATCGTTTTCTGCTGCTATTGATTTTATCCTATTCCCGTCTGACCAGAAGTCTTTGTCTTTTCATTTGACTTCACTGAGGGCCACTATATCTAGATGTATTCTTAACATTTCCCTTTCTTATTTTCTAGCTTCCATACCACGTCCAATTTTCTGACATTCCACACCCTACTCGTAGAGCGTTATCCTTCCATTTGTCACTCGATCTTTTGTAACGGTCACCTCCCCTTGATAGGCCCCTCCTGGAGATCCGAAGAGGGGACTATTCCGGAATCTCTTTCCAATGAAGGGATCATTATGACACATTTTCAGTTAGAGGCCACGTGTCTTGTGGGTTCCCATTGTGTGTCTTTAATCTAATGATTTCTATTGCCTTCTTCATCCTCACACCGTTGATCATTTCTGAGTCTTCCGCCTTTTATGGGCGGTTTCCCACCTGAAGGGTAAGAGAGTGACCCGAATCTTTGTCCGTTCCTCCGCCCTCTTTGACAAGGCTGTTGGCAGAATAAGAGTGACTTCTTATGTCGGAAGTTATCGAGCGCCATTGCGATTATTTCCATTCAAATTTTGAGCGATACGGGGCTCGAGCAGGGACCGAAAACGTTTTTATTCCTTTTCAAAGACGCTGCTCCTAGACGCTGCGCGGGATTAGCCGAGCGGTCTTGGGCGCTGCAGTCATGGACTGTGCGGCTGGTCCCGGCGGAGGTTCGAGTCCTCCCTCGGGCATGGGTGTGTGTGTTTGTCCTTAGGATAATTTAGGTTAAGTAGTGTGTAAGCTTAGGGACTGATGACCTTAGCAGTTAAGTCCCATAAGATTTCACACACATTTGAACATTTTTTTGCTCCTAGACCACGTGCGCATTAATCTATCAATTTTGAAACCCTTTCCTGCCTCGACTTGATCTTCCTTGCGACCAGCGACAAAGAACTCCCCAGTTATCAATTACTTTACAAAGGATGCAGCAGGGGACATGGTACATGTCAGAAGTGTGACCCAGCCACTTACATCTCCTGTAATGTGTCCCGTCTGTGAAAACAGTGAGGGTCCATATTTCCCAGCTTCCTCATGCAATAGCGTGAGACAGACTGCAATATGCAAAGATGAAGGTGAGACATTTTAACATCATCTCTGATTTGCGGATTTATGCAGTGGATAAACACACCAACGGCTCGCTCCTCAGCCCCTTCTGAGAGGACATCATTCTGTCTCCCATCTTCCCCCAAGACACAGGTACGATACGAGATCTTATGAATTCTATCCTCAAATGCCTCAAAATCTTCTCCTTGCCTTTGCCTAAGGGTGGATAATTTATACTGATAATAGCTCATGCTTCTTTTGTCGGAATACCTTTCCTATAACTCCTCGGCGAATATCTCGAACTTTCTGTATTTCTTAAATACCTTTCAGAGGTGCGTTCATCACTCGATAACCTTAGGCGTGCCATTTTCAGAAAAAAACCCTCTGCTCACAAGCAAATATGACAAACATTGCTGACGCTTTGTAGGAAAGTGAACACATTTTCAGCGCCATTCCTCGATAAAGACGGAATAAATTTTACTGCAAGGAAACTGCTCACAAAATTAAAGCGTAACACAGAGAAAGAGGGTGGGTTGGGTATTAACAGCAGCCCCATCAGAGGTGGTTTGCATACGTAAATCGTTTTTGTAAACAGGTGACTTGCTTGAAATCGTTCATCTATTTGAGAGTTGTGATTCTTCAGTTTCTCCCCGCGTATTTCTTGCTCGAACAGTCCACGGGTGTACTGCCGGTCCATAGTGTCCAACGGGCACAATATTTCGGCGATCAGACATGTCGCCATCGTCAGGTGCGCTGACGAACTGAGCTCCTGAGGGTGGGAGGCCGTCTTAAATCTAAAGCAGCTGAAGAACAACGCCGGGAAACCTGCCGTGCTCTGACCAGAATTAAACCGATCAAGTCGAATATTACCAGCAGGGACAGGGCAGCCATTCGAGACCTGAGACAGAGCCCTGAGATTGTCTTACCGGCTGACAAAGGCAATGCTACGGTTTGTTCCTTCCTATAAGGGCTACATTAAGAAGATGCAGAGCCTGCTAAATGACGAATCTTCCAGGAAGATCAACGCTGACCCCACAAAGAAGGTGGAGAACAAGACTATTCTCAAGGACGTAGATTTAGCAGTGTGTCTCGCCAAGAAATTGACACCTCAAGGACCTGTACCGCCAAGACTTTATGGACTCCCTAAATTCCACAAAGAAGGGGTGCCGCTACGCCCAATTGTCAGCAACATTAGGGCACCTACATATTTGCTGGCCAAATACCTGGCAGAATTACTAAGCCCTTATGTGGGTAAATGCCCTCATCACGTTCGTAATTCTGTGGATTTCGTAAAACGTCTCGACAACTTCAAGCTAAAAGACAGATATCTTGGTGAGTTCTGACGTTGTTTCAGTATTCACCAGGGTGACTCTTCGAGAGTCAGAAATTTGACGAGAAGACGACCGACTTTTTCAAGCACGTTCTGACCTCCACGTACTTTCTCTTTAATGGAGCATACTATGAACAAACAGCAGGAGTCGCAATGGGGAGTCCACTCTCGTCTGTGGTCGCGAATTTCTATATGAAGCTTTGGCGTCATCCAAATGGAAACCTACTTGTTTTCTACGTTATGTGGATGACACGTTCGTGATTTAGCCCCACGGAAGGAACAAGGTTCTAGACTTCCTTACACATCTGAACTCCATACATCCGAGCATCAAATTCACTATGGAGACCGAAGCAGAAGGGAGATTACCATTCCTGCACGTCATGGTCAAAAGCAGAGCGAATGGCACCCTGGCCCACGGGGTATACAGGAAAAAAACGCACACCGACCTATATTTGGAAGCGGATAGCTGCCACCACCCTGAGCAGAGGAATGGGGTGTTAAAACACTGGTGCACAGGGCGCGCACCATCTCTGACGCAGAGTGTCTGCCCCAAGTGCGCAAAACTGTATTCCGGAAAAAAAGGGTACTCGGAATGGCAGATCAGACGCGCTCTCTGCCCCACCTCTACAGTACAGGGTGTGAATATGGAAGAAGCCACGGAGGAAGAGAGAGACACTGCCTATATACCGTATACTGGCGCACTATCGGGGAAAATGGGACGAATATTGAGGAAACACCGAGTAGGAACTGTCTTGCCCACCAAATAAAACGCGAGCATTATTAGGAAGTGTCGAAGACGATCTCGGTTTGCGGAAGGTCGGCATACACCAGATTCCAGGTCAATGTGGGAGGATTTATATTGGACAGTCAGTGCCCACCATCGAAGATCGTTGCCGAGAACATCAGAGGCACACTCGACTTGGGTACCCCACAAGTCGGCGGTCGCAGAGCACTGTCTGTCCGAAAATGACAAAATGGACTACCAACGTACCAGAGTCTTGGCACAGACATCTAAATACTGGGACAGCGTCGTTAGAGAGGCTATCGAAATTCGTGCCAGGTGCGGACTCATCAACCGACATTGCATCTACAACCTCAGCAGGGCATAGGAACCAGCATTGAGTCTAATTAAAAAGATGCTCATCAAAGGAAAGGAACGAGCGACGAGGACGGACGAGGCAATTACACCGAAGCCACCACAGACGCCGACGCCAGCGTCTCACCGACCGCTGACGCGCGGGCGCGGACCGCGGAGAGAACGCCTCGCGAGGGGAGGGGATTTAAGACGGCCACCCACCCTCAGGAGCTCCTTCCCCGAGAAGTGCGTGAAGTGTGCCGGGGCCCATGCCAGCAGACTGTGTCCGCTACCGAGGTCGCACGCTCCCAAGTGTGCAAACTGCAGCGGCCCACACGTGGCGAGCTACCGCGGCTGCGAAGTCTTCAAAGCCGCAATAGCTCGCCAGAAGGGGCAGCAGGCGACGACGACTGCCGACCGCTCCCGCCGCCGTCCGCGCCCAGGCGCAAAACCGGCGAGGCGGCCGGCACACGCAAGGCCGACGCCGGCAGCCAACGCTGCTAACTCCGCCTCCACTGAAGGGGGCAACAGAAGCTGGCGCACCCGCGTCAGAAAACGTGCGCGCGAGCGCACACCTGACGACCAGCGTGCCTTCCAAATCCAAGGGAAGGTGCGCAAAGAAGAACACGCAACGGCGGGAGGCGAAAGGCGCGGTAACGCGCCAATCGCCTCACGCCACACAGCAGCAGCCAGCCAAGGCGCCACAACATCAGCGCTGGAAGGAGGGCTGGCCGCAGCAATTTCAGCACTCTCTGCGGCAATCGACAAGGTAACTCACCTTGGCGACACGCTGCAGAGAGTGGCTGAAACAGTGATGATCGCCTCACCGGCGGCTGTCCAACAGCCGTCGAAATAAGGCGCTCCCAACGCCGTCCGCGCCGGGAGCACTGAAGACGGTCTGTCCACGGACCAGCACAGTTGTCCGCACACGCGGGCAACCCAGAAGCCAATATATATCCTGAAAAGGGCTAACGAGAAGACACGAAAAAAAGAGAAGCATTACCAACATATCGTCAAAGAGATGCATGGAGGCAGTGCAGGGACATCCTGCAGGGACTCCAAATAACCAGGGTGAAGACCGCACACCCTGAAGAAGATGCTCTAGCGACAGGAGCTCAGTTCGTCAGCGCACCTGGCGATGGCGACATGTCTGGTCGCCGAAATATTGTGCCCGTTGGACGCTATGGACTGTTAGAGTACTTGAGGGTTGCTAATTACTCTTATGAAGTGAAGTGTCACCGAGATTCTCAGCCTCACCTTCTACAGTGTTACCTACGTGGGGTCGCGTGAAGGCCATCTTGTGTACTCAAAGCAGTGAGAAAGTTTGATTGTAGACTGGTTATCGAGATGCAGCACGACACGACGCGACACACAGCAGTTCGTGCCATTGGCACATGGAACCTACGCTGTTACAGCGTGGACCTGGTGGCAGCTGCTGGCTGCAGCAAGGAAGAGAAGCCCTAGTGTTCAACTCGGAAACCTCAGACTGGGCAGCCAAGGGTAGGCTGCATTAAGGAATTGGTAGTGTCTGAGGTGCACTGATAATCAGCAGAAAATGAGCTTTGCCCGTGGTGGAGACGGCTCAGCCGGTGGATGTGCAGGCAGGAAGTGTGATCGATAGGCCGAACCACGTTGTGTTAAATTGGGCAACGTCAGTGCGCAGCAGACAGCTAATGGGGCAGCGCTTCTGATAGACGGTGGGCCGCACCGAATGTATACACGTAACAGAGCTCATGGAATACCTCCTAATATCGTGTCGGACCTCCTTTTGCCCAGCGTAGTGGAGTAGCATGGACTCAACGAATTGTTGGAAGTCTCCTGCAGAAATATTGAAGCAAACCGCTTCTATAGTCGTCCATGATTGTGAAAGTGTTGCTGGTGCTGTATTTTGCGCAGGAACCAGTGCTGTTTTTCTGGGGGAACGCTGGGGGATCAGTACCCCTAAACTTTTTCGCCGACAAAGTAATTTTTTACTATGTTGGTTGGTCCACCACTGACGTTGTTCCAGCCCATGGTTCATGAAAGGCAGACATATTGCTACTAATAATAATGAGCGTATGGCATTGGTGGCCAGGAGTTCCCTCGCGGGGCGGTTCGGCCACCGCTCCACAAGTTCTTTAACGCCACTACGGCGACTTGCGAGTGAACGAGGATGAAATGATGATGAAAGACACACAACACCCAGTCATCTCGAGGCCGAGAAAATCCCTGACCCCGCCGGGAATCGAACCCGGGACCCCGTGCGGGGGAAGCGAGAATGCTACCGCAAGACCACGAGCCGCGGACATCTTGCTACTGATAGCAAGAGAAAGTAGAAGGCGTGAAGACTACAGCAGTCATGAACTAATGTCAGTTTGGAAACTGTTGTCATGCTATTAATGTAAGTTACAATGTAGTTTAATAGAAATAAATTTCCAGCTGTATTAAAAATGGGTCAGTTGAGCCAAACAAGGTTACAAAAGATTTTGGTGGTGTAATTTCTATTGTTGTTGATAGTTGTGGATGGTTTTTGTTGTATTGTCTTTTAGTAGTGTTTTATAGGTTAAAATGTGTGTTCGGTAATATTTCCTTCTATTGTTTTGTATGTCGGAGGGTTGATTGGACTCACCTGTTTCATTTGAGGTGTATTATAGGTCAATTGAAGTGTACGATACCATTTTCTTTTATTGTCCAGAGGTTGATGGGAATCGCATGCTTGATTTGAGGTAATGTAAACTGAAGTGTTCGATACTATATTCTCTTGTATGTTTGGGTGTTTCTCGGTATTGCCTGCCTCATTTGAGCTGTAAAGTCAACTGAAGAGTCCGATACCATTTTTTAGTTTTATTTATTATTTATTATTATTATTATTTTTGTTCGACCTGTTGATGCAGTCATGGCTAAAAGCAGACGGGTGGTATTCCATGCATCAGTTATAATTTTCGCCGCGTTATATCCAATGTCGGAGTACCCTCAAACTTTTTTTAGAAAAAAAAAGCATTAGCAAGATCTGACCTCTCGATTATGTCCCATAAATGTTGGATGGGATTCACGTCGGGCAATCTGAGTATCCAAACCATTCGTTTGAGTTGTTCAGAATGTTCTTCAAATCAATCGCAAACAATTGTGTCCCAGTGACATGGCACATTGTCTCCCATAAGAATTCCATCGTTGGTTGGGAACGCGAAGTACGTGAACGGCTGCAAATAGTCTGCAAGTAGCAGAACATAACCATTTCCAGTCAATGATTAGCGCTATTGAACCAGACGACCAAGTTAATTCCACAGCCCTGACCGTTACGTTACAGAAATGTTTCGTACACAATTGAACGCAGTATATTTTCAAGTTTAATTAAAAATGTTCAATGTCGCTACCCTTTGTAACAGGACAAACGTCCCATCTGTAATCAGTTTCCGGCCAAATCCTATGAAGCAAGTCTGGGTATATGGTGGCAACTGCTTGTGTTACCTCATCGATGTTCTCCTGACGTGGAGGTTCAAAATGGTTCAAATGGCTCTGAGCACTATGGGAATTAACTGCTGAGGTCATAAGTCACCTAGAACTTAGAACTACTTAAACCTAGCTAACCTAAGGACGTCACACACACCCATGCCCGAGGCAGGATTCGAACCTGCGACCGTAGCGGTCGCACAGTTCCAGACTGTAGCGCCTAGAACCGCTCGGCCACCCCAGCCGGCTGACGTGGAGGAGCAGACACTCTGTCTTTAACATAACCCCATACACAGAAGTCCATTGGAGTTAAGTCAGGTGGTCGTGATGGCCTGGATATTATTCCACCACATTCAATCCAAGTCGCCACATTCCTACGGAGGTATGTGAGAACTTCGCAATGATAATGTGGTGGCGTGCGATCTTGTTGGGATTTCCAACCCGCTGCTTCAGTTCAATAATCTGCTTTATAAGCGATCGGATCTCCAAACTTATTTTACACAGTGCAGTGAAATTAATGTGACCACCGCCCAAGTACTACATCTACATCCATACTCCGCAAGCCACCTGACTGTGTGTGGCGGAGTGTACCTTAAGTACCTCTATCGGTTCTCCCTTCTATTCCAGTCTCGTATTGTTCGTGGAAAGGATTGTCGGTATGCTTCTGTGTGGGCTCTAATCTCTCTGATTTCATCCTCATGGTCTCTTCGCGAGATATACGAAGGAGGGAGCAATATACTGCTTGACTCCTCGGTGAAGGTATGTTCACGAAACTTCAACAAAAGCCCGTACCGAGCTACTGAGCGTCTCTCCTGCAGAGTCTTCCACTGGAGTTTATCATCTCCGTAACGCTTTCGCGATTACTAAATGATCCTGTAACGAAGCTTGCTGCTCTCTGTTGGATCTTCTCTATCTCTTCTATCAACCCTATCTGGTACGGATCCCACACTGCTGAGCAGTATTCAAGCAGTGGGCGAACAAGCGTACTGTAACCTACTTCCTTTGTTTTCGGATTGCATTTCCTTAGGATTCTTCCAATGAATCTGTCTGGCATCTGCTTTACCGACGACCAACTTCATATGATCATTCCATTTTAAATCACTCCTAATGCGTACTCCCAGATAATTTATGGAATTAACTGCATCCAGTTGCTGACCTGCTATATTGTAGCTAAATGATAAGGGATTTTTCTTTCTATGTATTCGCAGCACATTGTACTTGTCTACATTGAAATTCAATTGCCATTCTCTGCACCATGCGTCACTGCGCTGCAGATCCTCCTGCATTTCAGTACAATTTTCCATTGTTACAACCTCTCGATGTACCACAGCATCATCCGCAAAAAGCCTCAGTGAACTTCCGATGTCATCCACAAGGTCATTTATGTATATTGTGAATAGCAACGGTCCTACGACACTCCCCTGTGGCACACCTGAAATCACTCTTACTTCGGAAGACTTCTCTGCATTGAGAACGACATGCTGCGTTCTGTCAAAGTACAATAACCACTCACACGCTGCTGCAGCTGGCGGCACTAGCAGTGGAGGGTCTGTAAAGCGTGTCGGGGGGGGGGATGCAGTAAACACTGCAATCGTTGTAATAAGGAAACAGAGCGATTTATCTGACGTCCAGTAGGGTATGATCATTGGCTTCCAAGCGAACGATGGAAGCATTTCCGAAACCTAAGATTGTAAACTTTTCGCTTGCAACCGTGGTTGAAGTATACTCTGCATGGCAAAATGGCACTTTTCAAAATCTGGGACAAGGCCACTGTTGTGCACCATGGGACAAGGATGACAGGAGCGAACGACAGCTGCAAAGATGTGTAGGGGGCGAATAGACGTGCAACTGCTCAGATGAAACAATGAAACAATGGACTACCGAAGGTGCCCCTCAATGACCGTTCAGCAAACGTTGCTGCGTATGGGTCTCCACAGAAGGCGCCTGTTTTGTGAACTCTTGCTCACTGCCGTTCATTGGCGACGAAGGTTGGAATTTGAATGACAGTACCGCAACTCGACGTCCACTGAATGACATGTGGCCTTTCAGACGAATCACGTTTTACGCTCCATCGGACAGATGGTCGTTGACGAGTATAGACCTGCAATAATCGTGAAAAGGGTCCAGGCCAGAATAGGGAGTGTGATGATCTGGGGAATGTTTTCGTGACATTTCTTGAGTGGTTTCGTCATTCTGGAAGGCACAATAGATGAACATAAGTATGCATCTATCCTTGGGGGCTATATCCACCCCTACATGCAGTTTGTTTATTTCTCAATATGATGGCCTCTACCAGGAGGACAGAACAATGTGTCACACAGCCTGCAGAGTACATGCTTGGTTCGAAGATCATGATGATGAATTTACCATACTCCCCTTGCCACCAAACTCCCTGTATTAAAACCCAATCGAGAATATGTGGGACCATCTCGATCGGGCTGTTCGTGCCATGCATCCGCACCTGAGAAACCTAGGCCAGCTGTCTTTGGCACTGAAGTCGACTTCTCTCCACATTATGTTCCTAATTCCTGTTATAACTGAGGCATTCGAAAATATTAGAGTTCGTCTAGGTACGTTACGTCAGTTACAGCTGACTCGGAAAAAAGGAAGGACCCTAAATCTAGTTACAGCTTACAGTTGCCTTTAGTGGGTCCTGCACATGTTCAACTATGTGACGTAGTTTCTGCTCAGCCCATCCATGAACAGTATGCTGATTCACTTTATTTCAGGTATGGGAGGTGGCTTCGTCATGCTGAACACAACTTTATTAAGAGAACCATCTTCAGTCTGTATTTTGTTAAACGTTTCTACACAAATCTCATCTTTTTATTTTCCACTTTCTCTTATGGTTTGCAACAGTTCCAATTTGTAAGTGTTCAACGACATGCGTTTCCGTAATATCTTTCACACTGTAATACTAGGCATATTCAATTGCAAGCTGGCACGTCTCATTGATTTACCCAGACTACGAATGTAAGACTGCCGAACTTGCTCCAATGCAGAGTCGTCGAAGAGTGCTGGCCGATCCTGACCTGGTGTCCTGTGTGATACATGGTCACTTTCGGTGAAACAATTGCACCGATTAATAAGTTTGTTTTTGAGGTGGTGGCTCCCGTTTTTTAGTACTAAATTATCTCTGAAATATAGAAGCGGATTTTGATCCATGAAACCATAAACACTACGCACGCTCTTCACCGTTATGTGACTATATAATGTCTGTTGGATTAACTGATTCGTGCATGCCAACTAGAGGGAATGTCTGGAACAAACAGTAAAAAATGTAAACGTCGTGTGGCTAGGGCCTCCTCGCAATTAAAGGTTACTTTTGTATAAGTAATTCATAAACATCCTGTATTCCCAGCACAGCACGCTGCTGCAATTCACTTTCACAAATTCATGATTTTTTTTTCTTGGACAATGGACAACAAAATTAAAAATGGTTCGAATTCCACCGTTTCGGAATTTTCCCTTGGTTGTAAGGCAAATGCCGGAACTGATAACCCCTCCCATTTATTTCTAGTTTTTAACCATTATATCCCAACTCCCAGCTAACTTCATAATTGGCTGAAAAGTATGGTGACTCTGTAATGAGCCATATCTCAACCAGTTCACTCTACTCCTTGAAACACTGAATAAAATGCACCCTGCTTTGATACTTTTAGCAGTTTTATGCGTATCAAGTATGGTAGTTGTTTAAGCAGTAGTGTTAATATTGTGCACCAAATGCTACAAATACATAAAAAGTGAATATTTTGTGTAGCATTAAATATTTCTAGGCCCAAAGACAACAGTGAATAGCCAGCTAGCCGGCCGGAGCGGCCTAGCGGTTCTAGGCGTTACAGTCTGGAACCGCGCGACCGCTACGGTCGCAGGTTCGAATTCTGCTTCGGGCATGGATGTGTGTGATGTCCTTAGGTTAGTTAGGTTTAAGTAGTTCTAAGTTCTGGGGGACTGATGACCTCAGAGCCTATAGCCAGCTAATCAAAGAGTTGGGTGATATTACGTAAGAAATTTCTATATGTGCATTTTTCGTGAAATATGTTGTGAATAAGTTATCACAGTTACAACACGAAAAGAAAAAAATACCTGCATCATACAATAGACATCTAGCAGTTCAGCGGCCCAATCTTTTCATATTTCCTGGAATTTAGCAATGTAGGTGCTTTATATATGTATCATACATTCGCCTAGCTGCGTGTTCTGCCAACCTCTATTTCTTTATACTTTCCACCGCCGTACGTTACATGAGGTACTTGGTTTCCGTCTCCCTTAGTAATTCACTATACTTAGCTCTCTCTTTCTAGCTGAGCGGTCTTAAATTTTTGCACGTGTTCAGGATTAAAAAAATCAATGTTTTCTTGTCATAAGCCAAAGCTAGCGATACACACTGATTGTGAACTTTACTTTTCAGGCACACTAGAAGCTTAATACTGAAAACTATGCTTAGTTTACCAAAAGCACTTCATTTTTTCAGTTCTATTTATTCCATTTATTGTCCATCCCCTCATCGTCTTCAGCTGTTTACATACAAAAACTTATCAACTGATTTTATCACTTCATTTATGTTCTTCTTTCCTATAAGCTGGTCGACGTTGATTTAGTCTTATTATAGCTCAATTCATTATTTGACGTTGATTTCACGACCATAAAGGCATTATATATTACAAAATTACTTCTGAAGTTTAGAACACATGCTCACAGTTTTCATCCAGCAACCGCAATCATTCCCACATAAGGGAATGTGACCTAAAACGACATGATTCTGCAAAATGATATACTGGTCCTTTTTTTACATATGTATGATGACAGGATTATATTCTTTGGTTTACTTGTATGCTTGTGATGGATTCATGTCACCTACCAGCCCTGCTCCCATTTGGTGGAGTGAAAAAAACGTGAAAACTTTCTCTAAGACAATGCAACGAATATCCCCAACTGACATTAACACATCACAACATTAAATAACAAATTAACACACTATTTTAATTATTTCTGAAATATTTTTAGACGAAATGAATTCATAGATACTGACTTCGGACTGTCGTGGAATGAAAGTAATATCAGATCTGCCATAACTAATACTGGGATGGTGTAAAGCCATTCCCAACTTCCTGTTATACCGTGATGCTTTGCTTCTGGTATCACAGTTGAAATTTCCCACTAAACTATCATTCGCCCATTTATGTCCTACTTTCGCAATGAAATTACTATTTATCGTCTTACAGTGAGATTTGCTATCTTTCATATTTTCTAGAACTTGCAAAATCCCCTCGCTCTACTAAGCCCACATAAAAGTTTCTCAGCTTAGCCGTGATTTTAAAGACAGTGGTATGGGTGATATACAGGTACATTATAACTGGTCATGCCTTCTCACCCGAGACTGCACTAGTTAAGCTACATGTTTCATGAATTATCTTCGTGAATCAGCGTGTAGTATTTCCTCTTACCTGTGTTCTGTGAATTTGACGTGGGTGTTGTCCCGAAGCAGTTCTTGTAACGCACTATGTTCTTCAGGATATGCAAGCAGGCTAACTGTGATTAAAGTGGGCATGCAGTTAGCTAACTTACACGAAATAAGTCCCGGGTTGCTATTTCGATGCATTTATTGGCAAACACTATTCACAGTAATAATTTAATAGTATGAAAGAATTCATCTCAAATAGTTAATAAATTTCGAGAAGCTCGTAAAGCTGACTGTCACACAAGAAAAGGGTCCGAGTACATCTTATCTGCGACTGGCGAGGTTACTGCATGGCCAGAATCTCTTGCTTGCACTGTAAAACTTCGTAGCTCTTCCGCCATCTTTGGTAAATTAACGATGTTTATTTGTCCATTGAATTAACCTGTTTACTGCATAGCGATATTATGGTATTAAAGCTGATTCTTGAGTATTGTTCATCTATCTGGGATCCCTATCATATAGGACTGATAGAGAACATACAACGAAGAGTGGCGCATTTCGTCACTGGATCGTTTAGCTGGCGAGAGAGCGCTACGGAGATGCTAAACAAACTCCACTGGCTGACGTTACACGAAAGGCGTTGTGCATCACGGAGAGAGTTACTATTGAAATTTCGGGACAACACTTTTCAGGAGGAATTGTATAACATATCACTTACCCCACATACATTTCGCGTATTCATCACGAGGAGAAAATTTAAGAAATTAGAGCCAATACAGAGGCTTACCGACAATCATTCTTCCCATGTACCATTGGCGGGTGGAATAGCGTTGGAGGGATAGATAATAGTACCGAAAGTACCCTCCGCCACACACCATTAGGTGGCTTGCGGAGTATGATGTAGATGCAGAACCATGGGCTCCTCCTAGAATTTACTATGTCAAAACGGACTTTAGTTATTAATATTTAATCAAGAAAATTCTGATTTTCTCTCCAGAACACTTGCGGTTCTCTTGCGTATTGACTGCCAGGCAAGATTTGCTCTCAGGTTTTGCGTACTTCTTTCCATTCCCATGATTCACTTCCACACCGTATGGTCCACTCGTCACCATCACCTTCGTGGCAACCTGCTTCCAACTCACTGTCATCAAATTCTGCAGAGCTGCTTGAGGTAGTTAATTATTTCTGCAGAGTTCTAGCGAACGTGAAATTCAGAAAATAAAATTACATTTCGGAACAGGAGGAACCTCACACACCCTCCTTCGGTGATTTATTTTCAAAATTGGTGGTTTTTGAAACAAAATTCCAGTTCTTAAAAGTAACAGATCCACTGTGTTATGGTTTACAGGAGAAGCATGTTCATTTGGTCCTTCCTTTTCTCTATGGAGTAAACTTAGACTTTTCAAAACTTCAAAAACAGGTACAGAATCTCATCATGATCTCCCCCACAATTTTTTTCTCATTAAATGATATTGGTGGACATTCGCCAAAAATGGATTTTACAAGTTTATATATAATATCGAAAGCTCACTTATTTTCAGTTTTTTAGCATCCACACTTCATTCTCATTTCATTTCCTATGTTCTCATATCTGTACCCGTTACCATTGTGATATTATAAACAATGAATACAAGGCACGTACAAAATGCCATTCATTACATTCAGTTTTCAAGAAAACAAACACAAAATTCGTGACATTCTCTTTAGATAAAATTTTTTGATTTTAATCTTAATGAGATATCATTTTGTTACACTAATTTATGCAAACAAACTAACCATTTCACTCACATTTTTCGGCGGTTTGGACCATAAACCCACAAAAACATTCTTTAACATTTCAGCATTACGTACACAAATAAAAAAAAGATGCTGTTATTAGCGACTCATTATCGCTCCAGATATCCAGTTACACTACACACAGCATAGCTATTCTCATTTTACTCTACAACAGCACCATGCCGTCCACCACACACTTTTAACAAGCACTTACGACTCTACAGTCTTTCTTTTATAGCACATACCACTGAGACATTAGCCTCATTTAAATCACGTTTCACTCGCTTATAAGATCTGCAAATCATGGTTGCTGTAGTCCCTTCATGCTTCATCATTGGCCCATCATTACGCACTTTCCAAACGAAGCTTTTTCCTTACTGACTGAGGCTCTGATTTTGGTTTCAGTTCTTGTCATCGAGTTATCGCGACCCCAAATTTCCCGTGATTCCAAGGCATCAGTTTCATTACAGTTACATGTAACAAAGAAACGTATTGTAAACACCCCGTACTAATAAACTATTAAATTTTCCATAATGTTTGTATATTATTAATCATTTTCTTTCTCTGACCAAACGGCAAAACGTTTTTCAACTTCCCAGGTAATAACGAATCTCCTCACTTTAGTCATTAAATCATATTCTTCAGTTAAACTACTTCATAATAAAGCAGAGGTTGTTACAAAACAAAATATCTTTCTTAGAACTTATGTTTATAAATATCGCTTAAGATTACTTATATTTACAGTTTCTGTTAACAAACACCTCGTACTGTAAATTGTTCCTGGTTATATCACCTTAGCATTTCATTGAGTGTCGGCCTTGAGTTCTGGACGCAACCTTCAGAAAGGCTATCTGTACCAGACTGCCCATCTGTCCATGTCCTTCAAATGCCACGCGAGACGTTACTCCTGCTCGCTCCTTATCTACACGACCGCTCACCACTGGCAGCCTCATGTAAGGCGACAAACATTTGATAAGACACATTATGTACGATTTCTTAACATTAGTTGCTTCTTGTCAGTAACATCTCTCCGTTCTGCTATACCCATTTACCTCTGTTTAATGCTTGGTACTTTAAACATCCTCCGTCTATTCACAAAAGAGGCGCTACTTTCGATACCTGGTATACATGCTAGTCAGAACCAAACAACTTTTCCCTTACCACCCAGATATTTTTTTAACATCAACCACCTTGTGTGTGTCTCTTACTGACTGGGACTCGGGTTGTGACATCTCTACTGCCTCTGATTGTTGTACACGGCTCACTACATACCGATCTTCGAAACTCTTGTTATATACCTTTACTTGGCGTTAATATTGAAAGATTTTTCGCCATTTTTTATTAATATTGTACACTTCAAAAACACGTTCTGCTGCCTCGAAAGAAAACCTTTAACCTTCCTTTTACAGCTTCGTAAATTACTTTCATCATTTTAATAACGTTATATACCTTCTCGCCATTTTTGTTCACGTTTGTACTGTTTGAAAACACACCCAGGTACTTCAGAATCAAATTCTTTTCTCCTCCTTTTACCATTTATTAACCATTTAATTTCGTTTATTTAACTTTTATTTCATTGTCTGTCTCATGTGTTTATAAAAAGTTCTGACTATTCGTTTATCTTCATCTGTAATTTCATTTTGACTGGGTTCGTACTGAAAACATTCACTCATCATCGTCATGTAGCATTGATTTTGTGCTCCTTCGCAAGGACCCTTAATATCTGTATACATTCTATTTTCCGTGCCATTTACATTAATGGTCACACTGTCCTTTTCAGAATTCACGTCGTGTGCATGGTGTACCAAGAGGTCCCTTCCTATAATAAAACTCACGCGTCGATCTGGTATCACCATGTCAATCATTATCAATATTTTTTCTTTATTTCTCATTTCTGCGAATACTTGTCTCTTTGTTCTAATGGCATCTCAAATCCCTGCAAACACTCTCTTTACCTATTAATTGCTCATGAAATCCTCCTTTTACAATAGCACGTAACTTGCTACTGATTCAAATGACCACTGCTGTTTCAGTACCACCAACTTCAATCCTCCCACTAAACTTGATGATTCTCTTTATTCACAGTCCTTTTTCCTTTCTCTTTCCCTTTAAGTTTTGTCATCATCGTTACTTAGTGTTACGATGAAAATTTGAAGTTCTTTCAAGGTCCTCTGTCACAATCGTTATATTGTCTCTTAAGTTTTATTTATCACAGTTATTGTTTTGTATACAGCCATGCAAATGTGAACGCCTTTATTTCCAACACATTCCTTTCCTAGAGAAACCGTCCCCGTGTCTTTCATTCTCGTTTTTGGGAACGTTGTTTACTTTGCCATGGTTTTTGTTCCTATCTTTGAGTTCTATTTTACGCCCTCCCAGCAGTTGTTTTTTTCCGGCAAACCAGTTACCTGACATGAAGCTTTCAAAACATTCCCATGTTTCTCTCTATGATTCCTGACATGGTACACTTTTTTCTCAGTAGCATATTTACGGAAAGTACATATTTTTAGATAGTAGTCGCTTTTGTTAACATCATGACTTCTTACTTTACTCCTACTTTCCATTTCCGACTTTAATTCTTTCTTTACATTTCAGTAGAAAGTTCAATGTCTACGTAGTTAAAATCACTGATCTTTCGCTGAATACAAAGTACATTCACAATCATCTCCTTTGCATTACTCACAACAAATTTTTCTTTAATAAATAGTTTGGTTTGAATCTGTTCATCTGGGACTAACTCACTATTTACGTTAGATACTGCCCTGTCACTTTCTTCAGTCTCATCACTAACAGTAGCTCGCAAAGTATTAATAATATTCTCATTTTTATTGATATTTCTACTAGGTTCTACCTGAAAGGTTTCACTCATATCCACGTTACTTGCCGACCTACTCTTCATAGCCTTACCACGAATTTTCATAGGCTCTTGATTAATTTCCTGAATGACTTTACTTATAAAGTAAAATTTTTGGTTAGTTTTCCTAGAAAATTCTTCTATTTGGTTGGTTTCAGTAATTTCAGTATTATGCATTTGCCTCATTTTCCTCAAAGTACACTTTATATTTTCATTTTCTATAGTTACATCCTCATCAATAACTGAGTTTTTGCTTCAGCTATACTGTCTGTAGTGCCCACAGGCCCTTTAGCCATTTTTTGCTCCTCATTGACCGTTAAATTGCTCATCTTATATCCCTGACCTCCCTTAGATTTTTCTAATGGATACAATTAACTGTATTCTGTTGAGTCTGTCGCATCTTGAGCCATATTCTGCTCTACATTTTCTACTAAGTTACCCATTTTGACTTTTTAGCTTGTCCTACCAGGCCTAAGCAACATAACCTTATACATACATTTTTTCCAAATTATTATTTAGTCCTTATATTTTATGTGAATTTCTACTTAGTTTAGGTAAGTTTCTTTGGTCTCCAGATGATAGTTATCTGTAGATTGTTCCAATGCTGCGATGGTGCGAGGAACACTAGACCTCCTTGCGTGCGCCACCTGAGCATACCCTTTCTGCCGTAGTGATGGACTGGTTCCCACTCACTTCCTGTGCACAGCAATGCCTCCTACAGGTTTGCGACTGGCCTCTCCACATCTGCTCCCACTGTCTTCTTTCTTCTTCCTCGCAATGTCTTCTTGGTGATCGTTAAGATTTCACACGTGAATCGTTCATAATCCTTGAACGCGTTTTAACTCTTTCGTGATGCAAACTTATTACGTTTCATGACTTGCTGTTCACACTCTGCGTCATGCACAATGTTGCTACCCGCAAACCACAAATTCCAGTCAATTATAATTCACAACTTACTTCTTGCTTTTCTTTCCAACGCACTCGATTTCAGGTCGCATCTTCTACACGAAACACAAGTTTTTTCTGACACAAGGTCCTTCGTACAAGGGATGCCACATGCAAAATTCCCGTACTGTGCTAAACCGATATAAAAGTTTCTCAGCTTAGCCATAATTCCGTAGGAAGTGGTATAGGTGACGTACAGTATAACTAGTAATGGCTTCCCAACCGAGACTGCACTAGTTAAGCTAAACCTTTCATGGACCATTTTAATGAATCGGCACATAGGCTTTCTTACAACCTCTTTTGTGTGAATTCGTAGATGATGTCCAGCGAAGCAGTTCTTGTAACGCACTAGATTCTTGAGAACATTCAAGCAGGCTTCCTGTGTTTATAAGAGGACATGCAGATAGCTAATTTACGTGAAATGCGTCCTGGAATAACATTACGGTGAACTTATTAGCAAACACTGTAAAACAGTAATAATTTGTCTGAAAAGATTAATCTCAAAAAGTTAAAAAAATTCGAGAGCGTGGTAAAGCCGACTATTACATGCGAACAGTCTCAGTGTGCATCCTATTGCCGACTGGAGAGATCAGCGCTTTGCCGAAATCTCTTGCTTACATGGTAAAACCTTTGTGGCTCTTCGTACATACTCGATAATTTAACAATGTTCATTTATCTACTGAATTAACTGGTTTATTACAAAGCAGTATCATAGTATTAAAGCCCTGGCAACCCATAGGCTTCTCGTAGTATTTGCTACGTCAAAAGTGGACTTTAAGACCTAACATTTAACAAAGTAAATTGTGAGTTTCATGACAGAACGCTTGTGGTTCCCTATACACTGACTGCCAAGCAAGATGAAGGAAGGAAGGAAAATTTGATTAAACATCCCGTCGACATCGTGGTCATTAGATATGGACCACAAGTTCAGAGCGTGTCAAGGATGAGAAAGGAAATCGGCCTTACCCTGTCAGAGGCACCATCCTGGTACTTGCCTGGAGCGATTTAAGGAAATTACGGTAAACCTAAATCTGGATGGCCGGACGGGTTTGAAGTGTTGTCCTCCCGAATGCGAGCCCAGTATTCCAACCATTTCGCCACCTCTCTCGGCGCGAAGCAAGATGAGATGACTGAGCGACATCACTGGACAGTGGATGACTCAGATTGAGTGATTTGAGGTGACTCGCAATATATCCTGCGGCACCCCGATGTAAGGGTTTGGGTTTGATGAATGCCTGGAGAACATTATCGGCCATCACACGTAGCATCAACAGTGATATAGAGGGCCAGAGCTGTGGCCTCTATGACTTCCCGGATGGTGTGAAGTGGATCGCAGTGGTGCGGATCTGTCGAATGCCCTGAGGTGCCAGTAAGTCATTCTTAACAGAATACATATTTATTAGTCATGGATACACACTTGTCTTCTTTCAGGGCCAAAGGAGAAAGTAGAGCTCCTGTAGTGCTAGTATGCACTGACGCCTGTGTGTCTCGCATTGTTGGCCACTGGCATCACAAGAGGTTGCTGATCTGAAGCACAGTGGATATTACCCACATGTCCTGGTAGCCAGCAGCATGGCTAGCAGATTACAAGGGTGGTCTCGTTGACATTACAGATGGTGCTCCACTAGCGGCTCTGCATGAGATGGCCACAAACATGAAGACTTACGCCCCATCCTCTCAGTGAGAGATGGCCAGTGACGCCAATGTCTGGTTATAAACACAGATTGGGGGGACGGCAGTTACTGCAGCTACTGGTAGTTTGGCAGCTCACCACAAACCATCATGTAGGCCTGTCGGGGCCCTGATGGTGGGAGACACCCAAATATTCTCATCAGCAAAGGCAGAGATACGGTGGCAGCAGACCACAGCTGCAAACCTGGCTGGATGTTGCATCATAGATCACAGTCATCTGAGCAGACCATGTATGGTGCTTCACACGTCCCGTCCTGGAACTGGTTAGCTACAAACTGAGGACTGGGCTTTGGAAGTCTGTATATTTGTACCAGAATGCTGACGACTTTATCATGTGGCAAGGTTGTTACCTAGTTTTCTGGACTGCTCATCACACCACTGCACCATGGCGAGTGCTGCAAACGCACTCTTGCATGCAATTTACGCATTGTTGCTTCATGCATGTGGCTGACAGAATGACGTTATGCTCCCTTCTCCACGAGTTCACTTTGGTGCTTTGGCAACATGCTCATCCAGCTCAGGTGGTGTGTGGCAATGAACTCGCTGGTGTGCCCATACTACATGCAGTTTCGACTGTTCTTTACTGTTGGGGTTCCAGTCCAGATATTGAATACTAGCCAGCCAGGGAACACTTTAAAAACTTTTCAGAATGTTCCTGGAATACTCTCGTCATACACGATTTACATCAACAGTTACACAGTGTATTTTGGTTGTCATCCTGCTCGCGTGGAACTGACCCTTAATCCTTTAAAGCTATGTTTCACATTCACTCCTTTCAACTTATCCTCTTAAACCCATATATTGTCTCCAGTTTTTCTCCTGTAGTCTAGTACAATCTATAATAAATTCACAATCTCGTCTACCACTTTAATCTTAACTCTCACTTACTAACTTCCAGTTTTATTGGTAAAGCAATCCACGGGTGTAAGGTGTACGGGTAACTCAGTGTGGTGTACAGATCTTCGTATAAAACAAAAGTGGATTACACAAATCGCAATCGGAACGATTGAAACGCTGGAAGTTGTAACACTTATGGTCATAATACTGTAACGCTACCTGTCATGACATTGTCGCACATGTTGACACATTTGCT
Organism: Schistocerca nitens; assembly: GCF_023898315.1. Classification (NCBI taxonomy): domain Eukaryota; kingdom Metazoa; phylum Arthropoda; class Insecta; order Orthoptera; family Acrididae; genus Schistocerca; species Schistocerca nitens. The sequence continues at coordinate 197,780,720 of NC_064617.1, read as the reverse complement.
CCTCTTTGATTCGTTCTTTTTGTACCTCTACGAGTTCGTCTAGTGAGTGTAGGTGGTCTGTTTACAGGGCTCTATTCAGGAAAGTTAGGTTTCGAACTGGTAGCACCTATAACGGCTTTTGCGACCAATACAACATAGGTTATGTCCACTTGAGCATGGTCGTATCAGTACTCGTACCTGGGAGATCGGTCATCATGATCTCTGTCACAAGTCGTATCGCTTAATAATATTGTGCTGTTCCATAGTGCCATTACTGTCATGCCCTTCGGCTTCCCATTTTCATAATAATTTATTATCGCCACATCCAGTGAAAAATAGAGTAGACAAAATGCGTGCCCACTCTCCGATCTCAGGGTGTGGGCCTAACACTTCCCTTCAACGTTGTTTATTGTTTTCCTAAGAACAATTGCATCTTACATGCCTTGCAACAGTCTGAACCATCTTAGCTTGGCATACTATAATTATTTCCTCTGACTTCCCCGTAAACCTTCCAACAACATTAGAAGGAAAGCTTCCCTTTGCTCTGAAAGTACTAATATCGCTCAGATATGCACCTATGACCTTTTTCCTATAATTTTCCACTTCCTCTCCCTCCTTCGAAAGACATGTCTGCATGGGTCAACAACAAAATCATAATAAACCATAAAATTACCTTCTGTGCTACCTACCAACGTAGTTTACCTTCAAGGAATGAAAAGGAAAACAAAACCCCAAAATACACGATGCATAACACAAAAATCGTGATAATTCTTTATAATCTAGAACGTAAAAACATTCATAAATCTAAAAATTCGGTCATATCACTACTTAATGGCCTGGTCTATGTGAGTAAGGCATCCTTTGTCCACCTGATTATTATTGGCTGGTCGTTTTTTTGATTCTTTTAGACTCAGAATTCTGTACTGAAGACAATAACGTAATTTGTGGTAAAGCATCCATAGCTACTTTGAATGACTTAACGCGCCCTGCAATGAATAACAGAAGTCTTCGTCAGCGCTTGCATCTCAACGTTGACAGGCTTTTGTGTTTCCAAATCTCTCGCAACACTTCCGCTTTTTTTTGTTACGGGTTCACGGTTTGTTCCAAGCCTTAGTTTTATCACTTCGATAGGCAAAGGCATTTCCCTGCCGTATACTGCCACAATCAATGAAAGGCCAGAAGCTGTAGTACCTTAGAATTGTGTGCTACGACAGTGACTCAAGATACATATTCCAGTTATCACGATTACTGTTCCCACAATAGCTTAATATCTTAGAAATTGTGTGATGTATCTCTCCATTCTCCCATTTCTCTGACTGTGGAAAGGACTTTTTCGAAGTTCGCAAATGCAAAGCAATCATCACAACTGTTTCATCATACTGGACATAAAGTTAGTGCCCTGATGCATGATTAGGGTGGAACAGTAAATGTAACCAGTTATTCACCAATAGTTGTGCTGCTGTACTTGATTGCTGATCAGGAATTGCAATCATCACTACAAACCATAAAAAATGAGCAATTGCTGTCAATATATAACAATTGCCTGCTGACATTCAATTATATGGACCTAAAATAACCAGTTTTATCATTTATGACGATTTAGACAGTTCTGGTAGTCTCTGTAACAGAATGTTTCAGTGACTAAGGTCAGCTCGTCGTGCACAAGGTACACAGTTCCTAACATTTTGATCAACATCCTGTTTCCTTGTCTCCCACCAAAACTTTCCAGCTACCTTTCGTTCAGTTGTTCTGTAACAGCCATGACCTGCCAACATGTGGTCATATGCGTGTTTCAGAACTTCCTCCCTAGATGCCACAGGTACCGCCATACGTGGTCTGCACTTTATCATTCTACTCAATAAGGTACGGTGCGACATGAACTATGACTGTGATCTAAATACCTGACGGTCAGCATCAGATATTTGTGCTCCCTGCAATTCAACAATGCTCTTGTCCAGTGTTCCTAAAACTCCAATTTTTCTGCTTAATCGGTGCTACTATCCTTTTTCCCTAGTTTGTGCACTACCTCATAACTGAAATTACTCATTTGCATTGCCCAGTGTGTCAATCTACTGGATGGGTCTTTCAAACCTAAAAAATCACTTTATGTGGCATGATTAGTCACTACTTTAAACTTTTGTCCATAAAAATAAGAAAAAAGTAAGAAATGCCATAGTTAAATGCTAGCATTTCTTTCTACATAGTGGAATAATTCCACTCAACTGTATTCAGTTGTCTGGAAGCGTATGCGACAGAGTGTATGCTATTATCCATACTCTGCTTGAGAATGCATCTGCTCGCGATAATACTCGCATAACAGAACAAAACGAATTCCTCTTCAAACAAAAAAAATGCTAACACTGGCTCTGACATCAGTGCCTGTTTCAAGGTGTCAAACACTGTCTGAGAGTCAGCAGACCTTTCAAATTTTGTTCATTTCTTTAACAAATTGTTCAAAGACTCGGCAATTTCAGCAACATTTTTTACGAATCTTTCATAATTACTGAAAGTGCTTACAAATATAGTAAATCTTTTTCTGTATGCTACAGCAAGAAATAGAAACTGACAACACTAATTATGTATCATTTTTTACGCTTTTATGACTGATCATGTGCATGATATAGTTTACTTATGTTGCTACAAAATGACATTTGTCAATATTCACTGTTTACGTGCTGTTCGTGGTCTCTTGAACACCTTCTCCAATCATCGTACATGTTCCTCCGTGACCTTTAAAAACACTATAAAGTCATCTAGATAGACGATGCGTATTTTTGGTTTTAGCCCCCTAATTACTCAATCCAATAGCCTCTGAAAAGTAGCTGGTGCACTTTTTAGTCCGAACAGCATTCGGCAGTACTGGTAACGATCCCATGGGATGATAAAAGTGGTCTTTAGCTGGTTCTCCAGCACTACTTGCAGCTGGTTATGGCCTTTCTTCAAATACATTGCCTAAACATATTAACATTGAGCACAATTGTCAGAGTCTCTGTTAGATTCACTAGAGGGCATGCATTGCCATAAGTTCTTGCGTTAAAGTATTCATAGTTACAGCAAAATCTCCACTTCCTAGTGGCATCTGATGACTTTTTGGGGACAAGTACCATGGCTGCATCCCACGGGTTGTTACTATGTTCAATAATCCCATCAGCCATGTGGTGATTAATAAATTCTTCCACTAACAGTTAGAGACTCTTGGGACCCTGTACGGTTTCCTATATACTGGAAGGTTATTGTCTGTTGGAATTCTGTGGTGACATGTGACTGGTGTTACTGGTCATGAACCACTTGGATTAAGTAACTCTGTAAATTACAGTAACAAGGCTTCCTTCCCTTGCTTTCCTATTTTTTCCCTGTAAGTGCTTCACGTTCTCACACAATAAAGTTGAATCAACAGTTTGCTTCTGGCAAAGTTTCTCATTTGACCTACCTATATCATCTTCCTCTAGTAGATCTAAATTAGCAATCAGTAAGCCCTTTGACAGTCTCACCTCGTCATGTCAAAATTATCAAGACTAACCAGAACTATAAAATCTCCATGTACTTCCCTGACGCAATCTACACTTCTGCACAAAAAACAATGTGACTTACACAACTCATCATTGCTTTATAATGGTTGTACAATACATAATACTTCCTTTGGTAAATCTGCACCTACACTAACGTAGACTAACTTCCCTGTGCCTTGCAGTATATTACGATGCAAATTGGTCTATAGCGTACATGTCTGCTGTTCATTTGGTACCATATTCATGATCAGTGAACCTTGTGACATTCTTACTTGCAGTCCTTTGGTAAATCTGCACCTACACTAACGTAGACTAACTTCCCTGTGCCTTGCAGTATGTTACCATGCAAATTGGTCTATAGCGTACATGTCTGCTGTTCATTTGGTACCATATTCATGATCAGTGAACCTTGTGACATTCTTACTTGCAGTCGTTGTGCCCAGTCGAAAAAATGTCCCAGCAAGTTCAAATGTATATAACGAAAGGTCAGTTTTTGTGTGATATGTATCAAGAAAGTCGAGGCCTAGTATCGCACAGTAGCCTCCGTGTACATATGACAACATTCCCATATGCTCCTGAAAACTTTTAGTTCCAACGCCCAAGCTATGCAGTGCTGCCACCAACCCCAAGTAACCTACACAGTGGGGACTTCAGTTTCTTCCTATCTAAGAAGCCTAGAGTACCCGTCATGAGTACCCGTGTGCACAAAAATTTGTTCCCTGCCGTTCATTATGCCCAGCAAGCAGCATTACATCCCTGCATTCGTTTTTTCAGTACTTTATTCTGTTGGGAATTCCGTCCCATGATTGAGGTGCCCCCTTCTGCATTTAACGAACACTTACCCAGTCACTGTTTACCTTCTTTTTATTCATTAACGATCAAGTGCGACATGTCCTGCTTCTTCACACTCTTAACATTCTGACTGGAGATGTCGCTTTTTGACGTGGCCTTTATGTGCACATCTATAACACTTCACCTCAGGTGAGAAGACACTGTGATTGTTGTGTCCCTGAGTTGAAATGTCAATTTCCTCCAGCTGAGTGACAGTCCTAATGATCGCGGAAAAATCACTTGGATTTTCCATCCTGACGCTTCTCAACATGTCAGTGAAATAACCCTCACAGACACATTTTAAGCTCTGTTTTCCACCTCACGTTCGATGACTGTCAGTCTCTGAATTGCGCATTAGCTCTGTGTGTGTGTGTGTGTGTGTGTGTGTGTGTGTGTGTGTGCGTGTGCGTGTGCGCGTGCGCGCGCTTCTGGCAAAGTTTCTCATTTGACCTACCTATATCATCTTCCTCTAGTAGATCACCTAATCCTGTCAGAGATCGATTCCACTGACCCATTGTGCTTTCATGACAATCCACTGAGTTTCTCCCTAAAAAGCTCGGCCTATTCCGCTTGCGATAAAGCTTAACAAGACCATTAGCCAACTGGTCGATTTTTTGCGCTTTTCTAAGAGTCTCATGGCACATAATGTATGTCTTCTGGTCAACCACTAACTGTAACTCAGCCATATTTTTAAAAAATTTCAGTCTGACCAGTTGCCAAATTTAGTAGTAGTCCTTACATCACTAATAAATACAGGAACTTTCTTGGTTCTCCTCGAAAAAAGAAGTACTGGGTTAGCTGCTATAGGCTCAATGGGAGGAACGTTATTCTCAACAAAGTTTTCGTGTCTCCTGCGTCCTTTTGTACTTGGGCACCTTTGTAATGCATCGTTAATCTCTTTCTGTTCAGCATTAATTCCAAACAAAGCAACTATATGCACTTTCAAAATTTCAACTGTTTCGTGCAAAGTAGCTGCACACGTTTCTGACATTTGTGTAACCTTCATCTGCTGTAATACTAGAAAAAATGAGGAATCGAAAAAGTAAGAAAACTATATTAATCATTGCACCGAACCATGGCCCAATAGGACTGTGTGCAGTTCTGTGCCTCATTGGAAAACCTTCTACACATAATGTAACTGGAATTACCTTAGTACATGGCAACTCATGCCGAGACAAATTACAAAACTGACACCTCAGTGGCTACAGGTAGAATTCCCTACAATTTCTGCGAGAGAGAGAGAGATCCGCAGGCTCCTACAGATTGGCAAACATAGCCTTCAAATTCCTGTGGGCATCCCTAAGGCCACAAACAAAAGAGAAACAAGAAAGTCCAACAAAAGACTTCACTCAACACACAGCATACTGGCCAACTGCAAATAGCAGCAGTCAAACTTGGTAACGTGCCGGGTAGAGACATTGGCTGCTGATGTTCTACATGTGTAGGTGTGATACCACGTGTTGACATCTCTATGGATGGCAGCCACTTCCAGTACCAAATACAGACTTCTGACACCATATATAGAGGGCTGTAGCTGTGTTCTCTACGATTGCTAGGATGGCATGATGTGGGGTGTGGTGGTGGGGATCTGGCGAATGCCAGGAGGTGCTAAGAGACATTGTTAACAGAATACACATTTATTATTCATGGATTCACAGTTGCCTTCTTTCATGGCTGCCAATAGCCAGGCGAGCAGGTACAGCTCACACAAAGCCAGTAGGTACCGATGCCTGCACGTCTCAGTGTCAGCTGCTGCAGTGATGGGGTACACACAGCAGGCAGCTACTTCACAGGAGGTTGCTGACTGAACACACCATGGACGGCACCTGCGTGTCCCAGTGGCCAGCAGCAAAGCTAGCATTTTACCAGGGCACTACCATTGATGTCATAGACAGTGCCACGGTAAGGCAGCCAACAGCTCTGCACAAGAGGACCGTTTACATCATGACCCCTGAACGAGAGAGAGCCTGCAATGCCGGTGTTTGCTCACAGAGACTGGCTGAGGAGTGGCAGGTACTGCATTCCTGCAGGATGACGATAAGTTGAGAGCCCACCAGGAACTGTCACCTACACCTCCTGGTCCCTGGCGGTAGGTGGCACCCAAGCCTTCTCATTAGTGGAGATGGTTGACAGATGTAAAATTGCATCGTACATCAAACTGATCATGGCAGATTCTGGATGGTGCATTACAAGCCCCACATCAGAACTCCTTACGTGTAAACTGAGAACATGCCTTTGGAAGTCAGTATATTTGTACCAGTCATTCTATGCTAATGACGTTATTAATGGCGAAAACGAACGAATGTGGCCTAGTTTTATGGACCTGCCAGCGGTACACCGCTTCATGTTGCCACAGCTTTTCTCTTCAGGCTTTATTTTGCTTATTTCTGCAGCGTTGTCCGCAGCTCGTGGTCTAGTGGCTAGCGTTGCTGCCTCTGGATCACGGGGGCATGGGTTCGATTCCCAGCTGGGTTGGGGATTTTCTGTGCCCAGGGACTGGATGTTTGTGTTATCTTCATCATTTCATCATCATCATCATCATCATCATCATCATTCGTGACAGTGGTCAAATTGGACTGAGTAAAGAAATTGGAGTGCATGAAAAATTGGGACTTCGTTTGGGCGCTGATGACCACACAGTTCAGCACCAACAAAATCATCATCATCATCATCATCATTATTATCTGCAGCGCCTCTCTGTTGAAAAGTCTTTCTTGCATAATACTTACGTGTTATTATTTCACTGTGCATGGTTGACAAAAGGAAGTCATGATCCCTTCTCCGTGAGGTTACTCTGGTGCGGTGACACCTCGATCATCCAGCTTGGGTGGTGAGTGGCAATTAATTCGGTAGTGCACCCATGCTACATGTCCTTCGTTGTTGGCATTCCAACCTAGATATTGCTTACCAGCCTACCTTGGATTCAACTCTGGTGCTGTAGCCAGCACGAAAAACTTCAAAAATTTTTCAAGTGAAATACGGAGGAGATAATGTGATGGCATAGGGGAATTTCCGTGGTTAGGTTTTTGGTCCCCTTATTGCGCTTAAGAAAGAGCTAAATGCAGAACGATATGAACACATTTTATTGGATTGTGTATTGCTTACAGTAGGAGAGCAGTTTAAAGACGATGACTGTATCAGCATGTGAATGCACTCTGTCATAAAGCAGCTTCAGTAAGACAATGGTTTGTGAACAATAAAATTCCTGAAATGATGTAGCCTACTCAGTCCGGATCTGAACCCAATGGAACATCTTCCGGACTACAGTGTCCAACATCACATCTTCTTTGGTTTAGGCTCTTGAGGAAGAATGGGCTAGCATTCCTCCACAGATATTCAGAGAGCTCACTGAAAGTGTCCCCAGCAGAGTTCAAGTCGTCGTAAAGGCGAAGGATGGACGCACCCCATATTAATGTCCATTAATAGGTTTCTGGACACTTTTGATCAGTGTATGTAGACACTCAGCGTCATAGGCACAGGACATTAAATGTAGAGTTTCCTGGAAGATTATATGCACTTTTGAGTCCTACATATGTAAGTTTTGACAGAGATGTGTACAACTTTACACCAGGCTGGGACGGTGAAGAGTTGTAAGATGATAATTAGGAAGACTGTAAGGCAGCAGAGGTTACTCCAGGAGCTGACATTATAGGGATGGACCTGGAAGGACTGTTGGGTCGTCTTAGTGGTAGCCAGCGATGTGGTGTCGTCGGTAAACTGGAGCCGATGAATGTATCCCATAATCTTGGGATTGGTATGTGGAAAATCATCATGTATCTATGGAAGTCTCTGTGTATCCTTCCCACTCCGTGGAAAGTTTGAAATCTCACTTATTTTGTACATGCGCGAGACTGCTTCTCTCCATAAAGCATGGTACTGCATCGTGATTCAAACGAAATCAAATAAATTTGCTCGAATGGGCTGCTCAATGCCTCAGACGTATTTAAAAATTATCTCACAAACCAGAGTGTCGATTGTGAGCCAGATGAATTTCTCCAAAATATGGACAAGAAGAAGAATAAGTTCCACCCTCGCATCTCAAGTTACTGGAGAGACTTATATCTACCCGCGAGATTAAAAGTTATAATCGTAGTAACAAACGATTTAAACGTAACAAATTACAAACCTCGTGTTTTTGAAAGAACAGCGTTGCCAGCATGGTCAAATCTGGGTGCAGAGTGTTGAAGGATTATAAGAGAAGTCGAATGACACCAAAAAGGAAAGCCAACTAATGTGAAGGAGCTGTTTAGAAATCTTAGTTGTCGCTGTAATATTAAATGATCAAATCATGAAATATAACAAGTTCTCACAAAGTACTTCTGGTAGATCTCATGTTTAATGACCTCTATGGTTGGGTTTCAAGTCAGCTGTCCAACTTAAAGCTCACTCATTTACTATATAATATCAGTTCTGCGATTACGACTGAGCTGGATTGTCTATAAAAAGAGCCTAGCATAAAAATCCCCGATTGTGCGCAACGGATCCTTTACGTAAATCTTAAATAGGACCAAAAATTTGCTACGGAGTGGCTAAACATAGGTAATTGTTATAATAAAATGTTCCCGCGCTCCCAGCGTATAACAGTCCCGAGGAACCAATAATTATCTCTACCTGCAAGACGTCCGCCCCTGGTAGCTGAATGGTCAGCGTGACGGAATGTCATGCCTAATGGCCCGGGTTCGATTCCCGGCTTGGTCGGAGATTTTCTCCGCTCAGGGACTGGGTGTTGTGTTGTCCTTATCATCATTTGTGACCCCAACGATACGCAAGTAGCAGAAGTGGCGTCAACTCGAAAGACTTGCACCATGCGAACGGTCTACCCGACGGGAGGTCCTAGCCACACGCCATTTCCATACCTGCAAGACATATTAAAGAAAGTAAATTGCATTGTATTGTAATTAATGAAATGTAAGTCACCACACAGTCATTAAAATACTCTCATCACGTAAAAGAGAACAAAGAAATGTAGAACAAACAAATCTTGACTATATTCTTAAAAACAATCACTTTCACTGAGCCTCCATATAACTTTCCTTCATATAAATCAAACAACATTAAGTTTAATATCAATTGTTCTGGCCCGGGGCAGCTAAAGGTATTATTTCAGTCAGAAATGGACACAATGCTGACTAAAAAATTCACATACCGTTCCTTGCTCGCCAGAAAACACCGGCAGGTGGACTGTATATCATTGCTTGCTCCTGGATTGTCTTCGCGCCTCCACGTTGGTCAGCGGTGTTTCGTACTCCCGAGTCCGTGTCGTCTCGTACCCTCTTTGAACATGAAATATATTTTTCACGAAGATTAATAAAAGGATTTTTCCCCACTTGCCGCCCCTCGTCCATCACATAGCAGACGTTTTCAACGAACCACCTAGAGTTATTACTCCAAGAGGGCGAAATAAAAAAAGTGCATGTACAGTCAACATACACTCTAAGACAAGAAAAAAGAACGGCAGAGCACGAAGCAATTATTTGAATGGGACGGATGTGATATACATGTACAGACAAATAACTGAGTACAACTTCGTTGGATGATATATTGAAGAAAAAGAGCTTCACAAATTGATCAACTCAATAACGTGTTGGTCCACCTATGGCCCTTATGCATACAATTATTCGGCTTGGTATTGATTGTTGGAGTCGCCGGATGTCCTCCTGATGGATATCATGAAAAATTCCATCCAATTGGAACATCTGATCGACAAACTCACGAGCTGGTTGGAGGGCACTGCCCATAATGCTCCAAACTTTCTCTGTTGGGAAGAGCGTGTTTGACAAGCACGAAGACAAGCAGTAGAAACTCTCGCCATGTGCGAACGGACATTATCTTGCTGGAATGTAAGCAGAGGATAGCTTGCCATGCGGGACAACAAATCGGGCATAGAATATCGTAGACTTATCGCTGTGGTGTTAGAGGCCGCGGGTGACAACCAAATGGGTCCTGCTACGAAAAGAAATAGCGTCTTAGACCATAACTCTTGCTTGTCGGAGCATATCGTGGGTAACAGGTAGGTATCGCACCGCTGTTCGGAGCGCCTCCAGACACGTTTTTATTCCTCAACGAGGCTCATTTCGAAGCGGGACTCATTTCTGAAGACAGGTCGACTCCAATCAGTGAGATACCAGACCGAAGACGTGTCTGGAAAGGCCCCAGACGGCGGTGGGATACCCACCACACGGTCCAACAATCAGGAGTGTTGGTCTGGGGTGCCATTTCTTTTCATAAGAGGAAACCTTTGCCTTTCATCCGCAGCACCCTTACAGCACAGAGGTACGTCGACGATATTCTACGCCCCTGTCGTTGCCTTCATGGCAAGCCACCATGGGCCATTTCAGCAAAGATACTGGCCACCCGAACACGGCGAGAATTCCTGCTGTTTGTCTTCGTGCTTGCCATACCCTACCTTGGTCATCAAGGATCCTGAATCTCGCTCCAACTGAGAAAGTTTGGAGCATTATCGGCAAGCCCTCCATCCAACTCGGGATCTTGACGATCTAACGCGCCATTGGACACAATTTGGAACGATATTCCTCAGAACAACATCCAACAGCTCTGTCAATCAATGCCAAGCTAACAGTTTGGCTAAGGACCAGAGGTGGAGTAACCCTTTATTGACTTGCTCAATTTGTGCTCTTTCTCTTGAATAGATAATCCAGTTTTTCAGAAAGTGTAGTCACTTGTTTGCCAGTACATGTACATCACATCTACTAATTTCCGTCCCTTCCGGATTATTAGTTCGTGGTGTGTCCTTTTTCTGTCTTACAGAGCACTTCCACTATTACAATCTCTTTATTGATCTATGTTCCATCTGAAATATTTTAATCTGTGACTGCATTGATACTTGAGCATAGGATTGCGGATTTATTGCTAGCTCATTACAATAATTCTTTTAATTTAATTCTTTTGGCAACATTGTCAGTAGCATCATGAAGTAAAACTATAATTAAATCAGCTTTCACTTGTTCAGTAGCATAGCAGCTTGCAGTATGTTACTATAATGAAAGACTCTTTGTCTGTATTGGTACTTAGTCTCAAATTGAAACTGTGTACTGGTCTGGACTCAAACTCACAACCTTGTATTTCGTGGTCAATGCTCATACCGACTGTCGTATCCAACCCTGACAGTCATTTCTGTCAGAACTTCGGTCCTACTTTGCAAACTTAAGAGAAATTGTCTTCGTCATAGCCTAGAATATCGTTTCTATAATGAAGCTGTGAGGGCGAGTCGTGATTTATGTCGGGATAGATAAAACGATAAGGGCATTGTCTTCATAAGCGAAGCCAATACATTGTAATCATTCATTTAGTCTGTATAACAATGTCTTTTTATTTCGGCAGTATGAAGAGACGTCATCGCAAGAGAATGTGACCTTCTGGGGTAATTTCACAGCGGGTGACTGCGGCGTTCGTATAAGAAATGTCTCGATGAGTGATGATGGGTCTTGGAGCCTAATTAGTATACAAACGAATGGAAACTATTGTGAATCTACAGAAGTAGAGTTAAAATGTGAGTATTCTTCGAAAAATTAGACTATGAAATTGTATTCCATATCTAACTCTGCAACATGGGTTAAGGAGAGTATAATTCGACTTATTACCACTTACATCGTTACGAGGGTCGTTTCCTCAGAACGTATTTATTATTAAGAGCTAGAATTTAGTCACAATATCAGTCAACCTTTCTTTTACACGAAGTGTTTTCCTAGTCTCCATTAAGTTCTATGGCCTTACGCCAGTGTTGTGTATGGACATGCATTCCCTGTTTGTAAACGCCCTTGTACTGTGTTCATAGCTATGTTTTCACTGCACGAATGACGCTACCATCATCTTCAAAGCGTGCCACGCTTAGAAAATCATCAAGCGGCCCAAACAGGTAAACATCCGAGGACGACAGAATTAGGCTATATGGAGGATGAGCCAATGATGTTCGACACAATTTGACAGTATGTTCCCGGGTTCTGAAATTTGTAGTCATATGGGAGCAAGATTTCTTTCCCATTCTTGTCCGATCAAACATGTTGGAAGCGCTCCTTGAGTTTGTTCAGAGTCTTCACACAGGCACCTGAAGCAGTTAGTGGTCAACACGTCTAGCAACACATGTCCGAGGACGACACCACCACTATTGCAAAAGACTGTCAGCGAGAATTTGGAGCTGCCTAGAATTTCTTTTGTGTTCAGGATTGTGGTTGGGCCGCTACAGTGACTGTATTTTTTATTTCCAGTTCAAAGCGATGCATCTAGATTTAGTCTCCTGTAAAGATTGGTAACAGAAAGGCTTCTCCATTGGCTTCGGATTGCTCCAACACTTCAGACGAAACGAAATGTGGTATAAGATACTCTTGTCGGACATCCACAACTGTTGCTAAAAATTTTATGATGAATAGAGCCACTCCAGTTGTACTTGACTAATCCTTTATTTGGATAAAATCGTACTCACGACCCGGGTTTCAGGATGTAAACCCAATCTTCAGGGGCGTTTGATTGCTTAAGAGAATGTCGTACCAGTCGTCTAAAATATCCAGCAGATTTATCAAACAGCATGCGAGATACCGTGTGGGTGAGGCATGAAAAGGTTCTCTGAGTCAACCAGTAACACACCGGGTAAACTGGGCCATATAAGTGCCCAGACCATAGTATATCGTAGATGGCCGTCAAGACTGGTCTACAGACTGCAGCGCGAATTGCATTGAGACTCCTGTGTACATGTACGAGGTGTGGCTAAAAAAAACCGGACTAGTACTAGTGAAACAATAAAACGAATGCAATAAGGCTGAAAGTCGCGTGGCCTGTCACGTGACTCTCGCTCCGCCTACTGCTAGAGTTTCATCTGCCTCCTGCACTCAGTCTGCCCGGGGCGTCTGGTTTAAGTAGTTGACGTTTTGTCTGTGCGTCGGAAAATGTTGAGTGTACAGAAAGAACAGCGTGTTAACATCAAATTTTGTTTCAAACTAGGAAAATTTGCAAGTGAAACGTTTGTAATGTTACAACAAGTGTACGGCGATGATTGTTTATCGCGAACACAAGTGTTTGAGTGGTTTAACGATTTAAAGATGGCCGCGAAGACACCAGTGATGACACTCGCACTGGCAGACCATTGTCAGCAAAAACTGATGCAAACATTGAAAAAATCGGTAAACTTGTTCGACACTTTCCTTGTCAACTCCTGTTAACTCAGACACTGCTCTGATTGTTAAACGGCGATCTTGTCGAACAAGTTTACTGATTTTTTTCAATGTTTGCATCAGTTTTTGCTGACAATGGTTTGCCAGTGCGAGTGTCATCACTGGTGACTTCGAGGCCATCTTTAAATCGTTTAAACCACTCAAACACTTGTGTTCGCGATAAACAATCATCGCCGTACACTTGTTGTAACATTACAAACGTTTCACTTGCAGATTTTCCTAGTTTGAAACAAAATTTGATGTTAACACGCTGTTCTTTCTGTACACTCAACATTTTCCGACGCACAGACAAAACGTCAACTACTTAAAACAGACGCCACGGGCAGACTGAGTGCAGGAAGCAGATGAAACTCGAGCAGTAGGCGGAGCGAGAGTCACGTGACAGGCCACGCAACTTTCAGCCTTATTGCATTCGTTTTATTGTTTCACCAGTACTAGTCCGGGTTTTTTTCTAGCCACACCTCGTGTATGTCAGAGTGGCAGCCACAGGAAATAACACAGAGTAATATGTAAGCATATGTCTTCGCTGTTGGTAAACGCTCTTCTATTGTACTCACAGCACTGTTTTCACTGCACGAATCACGCTCTCGTCATCTTCAAGTGTGTCCCGTGTAGAAAATCCTCAAGCAGCCCTCGATATTAGCCCCAATGGCGGCCACCCTCTGACCTATATATATATATATATATATATATATATATATATATATATATATATATATATATATATACACACACACAGGAGTCTCACTGTGGTTCACGCAATAGTCTGTTGACCGGTCTTGCTGGGCTTCCATTACATGTGGCAGGCTGAGCAGTTATATGGCCCCATTTACCCGATGCGGTACTGGCTGACTCAGAGAACCTTTCCATGCCTCACCCACGCAGGATTTCGCATGCTACTTGATAAATTTGCTGGAACATTTTCATGACTGGTACGATATTCTCGTACGCAATCACGCGCCTGAAATTGGGATTTACATAATGAAAGTCGGGTCGTGTGTACGATTTTATCCAAATAAAGGATTAGTCAATTGGAGCCGATTTATTCATCATGGGAAATGAACTTCCTTCGTACTTTGTAGTCTGTCGTGAGTATTCGTGGAAGGCATCTCGAACACACCTTTGGATACGCTAGATTGTGAAACATCGCACTTGCACTTTCAATGCTACACGATAACTTCAGTTGATGCACCGATCTGTGCGAATAACGGCGTCCGCGCAATCCATCATTTCGGAGCAGAGGCTGTGACGGGATGTCTCAAACGTGAGCAATCATGGAGCTCAGTTTCTCACTTCCTGACGCTTTAACTCTCTTTGCCAAGCATCCGCAAGTACGTCTATCACAGCATCATTACCTTATCTGCATACAAACATTTATGAATGTTCAAATGGTTTACTTTTCAGTAACTAAGAAATCAATTATAGCACATAGCTTGTAATGAGTGTCTTAAGTAGACGCCATTATGATTAACTACGGCAGTGCTATCTGTCGGAACTGTACGAAATTTCGCACATGTGGAGAAAAATCAGATTTGAAGCTTTTTTTATACACTGCACGAAAAAATTAGTACAGGTGGAAAGACTACGTTGATTTTGATCCGATGATGCATTGCCACCTGGGGCATAGCAGATGTACTGATAATGGTTTGTGTCGTCCGCCAGTAGGTAGCGAAGTGGCATATCCGCCAGAGCACCATCTTGGTGTACCTTGTAATAGGGAATGCTCACAGGCAAAAGGCTCAGTGTGGTGCAAACGTGTGAAGCAAGCAGGCAACCGTGTCGCAGAGATGCACTTCTGCAGCCAACTGAGTGAGTTTGAAAGGGGTCGAATCGTCGCCATCCGAGTGACGGGATGGTTCATTCAGAGACTTGCCTCACAAGTTGGACCTGCATTGGCAGTTGTGCAATGATACTAGTATCAGTGGTCACGTGATCATTCTAACACACGTTGTTGAGGTTGTGGATGTCCACGCAGCACCGCTGGCAGTCAGGATCGTCGTATCGTAAAGGCAGCAGTAGCATATTGTATAGATACCACAGTACAGATAAGATGGAGTGTCAACTCAGATGCGTTAGCAGGAACTATCGCGAACTGGTTGCTAACAGTGAGAGTACAGACATGCCACAGCATCGACCTGCACGGATCGACTGGTTCCGTCAGAGGATCACTTACAAGGGAACCTCCCCATCGCACCCCCCTCAGATTTAGTTATAAATTGACACAGTGGATAGGCCTTGAAAAACTGAACACAGATAAATCGAGAAAACAGGAAGAAGTTGTGTGGAACTATGAAAAAATAAGCAAATTATACAAACTGAGTAGTCCAAGTGTAAGATATGCAACATCAAGGACTGTGTAAGCTGAGGAGCGCTGTGGTCCCGTGGTTACAGTGAGTAACTGCGGAACGAGAGGTCCTTGGTTCGAGTCCTCCCTCGAGTAAAAATTATACTTACTTTATTTTCGCAATGTTACGATCTGACCATTCATTGACGTCTCTGTTCACTGTAATAAGTTTAGTGTCTGTGTTTTGCGACCGCACCGCAAAACCGTGCAATTAGTAGACGAAAGGACGTGCCTCTCCAATAGGAACCGAAAACATTTGATCGCAAATTCATAGGTCAACCGATTCCTCCACAGGAAAACACGTCTGAAATATTCTATACGACACTGGTGACGGCATGTGCTTCACATTACAGGAATATGTTGTCGACCCACCTAACTTGCACACTTCGCGAATGGGTAAAAAGTTTCTTCTACCTTGCCCGATTTAGGTTTTCTTGTGGATGTGATAATCACTCCCAAAAGAGTGATGAAAACATAAGAGTTTGTCACATAAACGGCAACAAATGAATGCAAGTTTCACAGTTGCACAGTTTTCCCTGTGCTCTGTCAAAACATACGTTTTTAACGTTTTCAAGTTTTTCCGTGTGTAGACCGTCAAATCCTGCATGTGTCCAAGCAAATCTGAACATGTCCTGGAATTTTGGAGAGCGAAGTTACTTTGATAATTGTCTGAAAATAAAAAATTAAAACTTTTCACTCGAGGGAGGATTGAAACAGGGACCTTCCGTTCCGTAGCTGCTCGCAGTAACCACGGGACCACGGTGCTCCTCAGTGTACACGTACCTTGATGTGGCTTATCTTGGACACGGACTACTCAGTTTGTATATTTTGCTTATTTTTTTCATAGTTCAATACAAATTCTTCCTGTTTTCTCGATTGATCTGTGTTCAGTTTTTCATGGCCTATCCCTGTGCCAACTTATAACTAAATCTGAGGGGGGTGCGATGGGGAGGTTCCCTTGTTAGAAGACAGAATGGCGCGCCATGGTCTTCAGCGATGATAGCAGATTCTGCGTGTATGCAAGTGATGGTCGTTTGTGCTTACCACGACTGGTGAGAGCTGTCTCGTAGAGTGCATTTCTTCAAGATACATAGGCCCGACCCAGGACTTAAGGTCTTGGGTGCGAAAAGCTTCACCTCAGGTGTTTCTGGAGAGGACATTAAACAGCGCTCGGTGTGTGCAGGTAGTTTTTAGACCCGTCATTTTGCTGTTCTTTCAACAGGAAATTGATGTTCTGTTCAACAGGATAATGTCCGCCCACACACAGCCCATGAAACTCAACGTCCTCTGCAAAATGTGCAGCAACTTCCCTGACCAGCAATATCTCCGGAATTGTCTCCATTCGAGCAGTGTGGGGTACGATGGGACGAGAAGTGACTCATGCAACTCGTCAACCAGCAACTCTTACAGAACTATGTGAACAGGTCGAGCAGACATGGCAAAATATGTCCCAGGATAGATTCGCCATCTGTACGATCGACTGCATGCCACAATCAGCGTCTACGTTGTCACACGGGGAGGATACACCACGTACTATTGCGTTTCAGCATAGGCCGACACCTGGTACCCGACAACTGCTGCTGCTATTGATCTGTAAATGGAAACATTTCACTTACTGTACTCCATATGCACTGTTTTAACAATAAATCTTAGGTAAATCGGAAACCTCTTAGATAAAAGTACTAATTTTTTTCTGGCAGTGTAAGCCAGTAGTATCAGTGCCATATTTTGACAGCATTTTATTGCTGCTAATAAATTTTGTGATGCTGTTTGTAAAATGAGACGAAGTAATTCCATATCCATGCATATTAACTCAACTTGATATCCATAAATTCCCAAACAGTCCTTTTTATTTTAGTTGTGTAGCAGGGTCAGGACGGTCCTGAGTGTAGCTGACTTCGTTACAGGCCACGATTTTGGTGCAGGTGGAAGACTGGAGAGCAGGTGCAATGAACCAGCAGACAGTTCACTTAACAGGCGGAGGCGTTGTCTCGATTGCTTGCAATACCTTCAGGCAGCCAAGTCCACGTCAGCACAATGCCACTAGCGTGCTGGCTGTGCACAGATGCCACCAGTCAGCGTCACTTGTATCAGCAGCTTTATGGCCAACGCAGCGCCAGTAGCTAGCCAATAGCCTAAAGCACAGGAGCACTGTACGTCAACAGGCGGTGACAGTATATCAGGAACGAAGTGTCCACATGCATAGTCGGTGAACCAAGGACCACTGGGTGGTATCTTGAAGCCAAATGAAGTCAGCCATCTGTATGCCCCCAGCTGGAAGGCAGCAAGGTGCAGACCTTTAGCAATTGGAGGCAACGTCTAATAGTAGCTAAGGCTGTATGGCACATCAGATTGAATACTGGCTTGGAGTACTTCTCTGGATAGGCTGTGACCGACGACAGATGTGGCATGCCCACAGCAAGCAGTATTTATGGCTGCTCGACTTGTTTCGTTGTGACAGGACATCTCTTTTGATGAGATAGACCGCGGAAGTAGCGCATCGCCAGGTCCAGGGATGGCATAATGGAGATAACCACCAAAGCAGCCTGGACCTTGTACCATGCTGCGTTGATAATGTTCCAGCCATGGCAGCAATAAGAAGACAAGACGTGTGGTAACACGCTCGCTTCAAGGTCCAAACGCTGACATCTGTCATTCCAGGTCTACAGCTTTCCAGCTTTTGACAGTGAAATGCAGAGTCAACCTTCTGTCTCAGCTATCTACGTATTATAAACGTCAGTTGCAAAGGTAGTCGCATAACATTCCCCCCTCGTTAGATAAGCTGGTCCCGTGGATCACAGACTGGTATTACTTCTGAAAATCACTTAACTGTACACATTATACACTGAAGCGCCAAAGAAACTGGCACAGGCATACATATTAAAATAGAGATATTTAAACAGGCAGAACACGGCGCTGCAGCCATCGACGCCTATATAAGACAAGAATGGTGCAGTTGTTAGATCGCTTACTGCTGATACAATGGCAGGTTATCAAGATTTAAGTGAGCTTCGTGGTGTTATAGTCGGAGTACGAGCGATGCGACATATCTCCGAGGTAGCGATGAAGTGGGGATATTCCCGTACGATCATTTCACGAGTGTACCGTGAATATCAGGAATCCGGTAAAACATCAAATCTACGACATCGCTGCGGCCGGTAAAAGATCTTGCAAGAACGGGACCAACGACGACTGAAGAGAATCTTTCAAAGCGACAGAAGTGGAACCCTTTCGCAAATTTCTGCAACTTTCAATGCTGGGCCATCAACAAGTGTCAGCGTGTGAACCATTAAACGAAACATCATCGATATGGGCTTTCGGAGCCGAAGGCCC
This sequence comes from Schistocerca nitens, assembly GCF_023898315.1. NCBI lineage: Eukaryota > Metazoa > Arthropoda > Insecta > Orthoptera > Acrididae > Schistocerca > Schistocerca nitens. The sequence continues at coordinate 197,761,539 of NC_064617.1, read as the reverse complement.
ACTCGTGTGCCCTTGGTGACCGCACGTCACAAAGCTTTACGCCTCGCCTGAGCCTGTCAAAACCGACATTGGACTGCTGATGACTGGAAAAAATTTGCTTGGTCGGACGAGTCTCGTTTCAAATTGCATGGAGCGGATGGATGTGTACGGGTATAGAGACAACCTCATGATTCCATGGACCCTTCATGTCAGCAGGGGACTGTTCAAACTGGTGGAAGCTCTGTAATGGTGTGAGCCGTGTTCAGTTGGAATGATATTGGACACTTGATACGTCTAAATAACTCTGACTGGTGACACGTACATAAGCACCCTGCCTGATGCCTGCGTCCATTCATGTCCATTGTGCATTACGACGGATTTGGGCAAGTCCGGCAGGACAGTGAAACCCCACAGTTGCTGTATTGGTACAGAGTGGCTGCAGGAACTCTTTTCTGAGTTTAAATACTTCCGCTGGCCACCAAACTCCCCAGACATAAACATTACTGAGCATATCAGGGATGCCTTGGAAAGTGTTGTTCAGAAGAGTTCTCCAACCCCCCCCCCCCCCCCACCGTACTCTTACGGATTTATGGACAGCCCTGCAGGATTGATGGTGTCAATTCCTTCCAGCACTACTTCAGACATTATTCGAGTCCATGCCACGTCGTGTTGCGGCACTTCTGCGTTCTCGCGGGGGCCTTACACGATTTCAGGCAGGTGTACTAGCTTCTTTGCCTCTTCAGTGTATTTTTTACGTTTATGTACGCTTCTCATTCTAGCTGCTCTTATGCTAACCTAATTTACAATGTGCAATGACTTAACAATTATTTATTTTCTAGTGGTTATCAACTCATCGATACATGGTGTGCAAGGAGTTCAGGAGGGTGGGTGTTTTTCTGCCGTAAATAAGCATAGGATGCACAGATGAAAGTCAGTATCAAGCTGGCATTCGAAGTTGAACTACCTATAGCAACGACTTTGTGGTGGCCGTTTCTGTGATATTTGCTCCAGGCTAATATGCCCCTTCTGTGATGTGACTTGCCTAGAGAACTAAGGAGGTTGTATCCAATGTGCTGTTCAGATAGGTGAGGTTCTGGGCTGGTAGTATATCTAAAGATTTGTTAGGCCAGTATAGTAACATCAGTTATGAATGCTGGAAGATGAAAAGTTGGAACTGAAATATGACAAGTCATACCACTAAAACATGGCTGGTGCATATTTCAAAAGAAACGTCATCCGCTGCTACTGATAATGACCCTAAGGAACCGTAAATGCAGTTTTGGCCAGTCCACTCATCTGGACTCGAAATTAAAAATAAAAGGCCTATCAGAAATTTATGGGTAGTACAGGAGATATTGAATTTAACTGAGGAAAAAAGAAAATAGAAAATGCAGTAAATGAAGTAGGCGAAAAAAATGAAACCGATAAAAAATGCAAACTGGCTAAGCAGGAATTGTTGGAGGACAGTTGCATGGATGAAGAAATATGCGTGACGGGTATAAATAGATGCTGCTTATAGGAAATTTAAAGGAACCTTGGGAGAAAAATAGGCACCTGTGTGATTATCAAGATCTCATTTGGCAAGCCAGTGCTAAGCAAAGAAGGGAAAGTATATATATATATATATATATTCCAACTCGTTTTAACCTACTTCCTCGTCTCTATAATATTGTCCTCAAGTTTGTTTCCATTATATATATATATATATATATATATATATATATATATATATATATATATATATATATATATATATATGGAAACAAACTTGAGGACAATATTATAGAGACGAGGAAGTAGGTTAAAACGAGTTGGAAGACACGATACTGCGACAAGAATATGACAGAGCACTGAAAGACCTACGTGGAAACAAGGTCCCTGGAGTAGACGATACCCCCTCACATTTATTGAGATTCTTGGGGGAGCCAGACAACACAAAACTTTCCCACTACCACAAGATATGTGGAACAGATGTTAATACTACAGAACTCTCAGTGTAATAAGTCATGATAGCAAAACACTAACTTGAATTATTTACAGAATAAGGGAAAAACTCATAGAAGCCAACATCGGGGACGATGATTTCGGATCCGGAAAACTGTAGGAACACATTGGGCAATACCCTACACCTTATCTTTGAAGACAGGTTGAAGAAAGGCAAATCTACATTTATAGCAGTTGTAGTTTTTCTGAGAACTCTTCTATTGTTGACTGTACTCTGAAAGTAATGGGGGTAAAATACAGGGAGCAAAGGGGGATACACAGATTGTACAGAAACAAGACAGCAGATATTAAAGTCGACGGACATGAATAGAAGCAGCAGCTCAGAACGGAGTGAGGCGGGCTTCCAGCCTGTCTCCAATGTTATTCTATTTGTATGTTGATCGAGCAGTGAAGGAAACCCAGGAGGAATTTTTAAAAGGAATTAAAGATGAGGGAGAAGAAATAGAAACTTTGCAGTTTACCGATTACATTGTATTAGGTTGGTGCGTAAGATCGTTGCGTTTTTTCATAAGTTTAATAAAGACAGCACACACACATAAGAGACTTTAGTCATCAACAATATATTCTCCTTCTTTATTTACAACTCTGCCAACGCTGGGGTAACTTTTCGATTTCGCTACCGTAGAAATCAAGTGGTTTTTGAGGCGAAGAACTCGCCGAACGATGTTCGAAGCCCATTTTCATCCGGAAAGGAATTTCCTTAAAGGTCCTTCGACAGAGCGGAAAAGGTGAAAAACCGAGGGCGCAAGATCAGACGAATAAGGTGGGTGCGGAATTACTTCCCAACCCAACTCCATTATAGTGCTTTTTGTCAGTCTAGCAGAATGCAGGCGGGGGCTATCGTGGAGTAGCATCACTTCGCACAGTCTTCCAGATCGTCTGCAAGACGTCTCATTTGTTGACAATAAATGTCAGCAGTAATGGTTACACCTCGGAGAAGCAATTCGCAGTACACCGCATCGTCGCTGTTTCACCAGATGCATAACATTATCTTTAGTGGGTGCGTGCAGATCTTTACAGAGGATTAACTGCTGTTTGGTCTCAGTCATTGCTTTATTTTCCTTGTGTTAGTATAAAGACACTATTGCTCCTTACCAGTAACGATACAGGATAGGAATGATTGGTGCGAGAAAACCATTTCTTTGCCATGCTCTGACCAGTGGCATTATCACTACACACGGCGCAAATGTTTCTGGTTATCTCCGCTGCTGTCACCCACCTACCGAAGTCAAACAGAAGAATATGGCGGAAATATTCCGATTACTCTACTTGGCATTCCATTTCCTAGCGTCCACAGCTCCAATCATTGTCCCCAAATGACAGTATATAAACTCAAACAGCAACAGTCAGCTACAAATACAATATGACAATCGGTAAATAAACCCTTAGCAACCGAACACCAACATGAAAAACAAAAACTATACGAACTTATGCACCAAGATATAATTCTGTCAGAGACTGCAAAGGAGTTGGAAGATCAGTTGAACGGAATGGATAGTGTGTTGAAAAGTGATTGTAAGATAAAGTTCAACAATAGTAAAACAATGGTGACAGAATGTAGTCCTTTTAAATCAGGCGATGCCGATGGAATTAGATTTGGAAGTAAAACACTAAAAATAGTAGAGGAGTTTAGTTATTTGATCAGAAAAATAAGGGGAGATAGCCAAATTAGAGTGTAGCAAGGAAACCACATTGAAAAAGAGGAATTTTATTAGCCAAATATCTAATATAAATTTAAGTGTTAGGAATGCCTTCCAGAAGGTATTTGTCTGGAGTATAGCCTTGTACAGAAGTGAAACGTGGACGATAAATTGTTCAGAGAAGAAGTGAGTTGAGGTTTTTGAAATGTGGTGCTACAGAAGATTGCTGGCGATGACGTGGTTGTATCGAGTAACTAATGAGAAGGTAATGGGCTGAAATGGGAGAAAAAATAAATTTACGGCGTAATCTGACTTAAAGAAGGGGTCGGGTGATAGGACTGATCCTGAGACATCAAAGAATAGCCAATTTGGTAATGAAGCGAAGTGTGTAGTGCAAAAACTGTAGATGGACACCTAGGCATCAATACAGTAAGTAGGTTCAAATGGATATAGATTGCAGGAGTTATTCAGAGATAGAGACATGTGCAGGTTAGACTAGCACAGATACATGCATCAAACCAGTCTTCGGACTGAAGACCATAAGATCAACAACAAGAAAATATTACAGCTTCCTACGTATCAGTCTCGCAGTCATTTTTCTCGCGCTCCACACGTGAACAGATCGGAAAAAATCGGGAAATGTGGTAGAATGGGAAGTTTCCTGTACCATGCCCTGCACAGTGGTTCGCAGAGTATGAATGAAGATTTGGGTGTATGATGCCTAAAAAGCTGCGTAGACAAGGAGCAGCTGTAGCAGCTCTCCAAAGGACGGCACCTTGAAGTAGCCAATCACAACAGCAGTTTGAGGAATGACTGCAGCGGCCACTGCTTTAAACACAATCCAGCTTGATATCCCTGCTAGGTCGCGTCAGATGCCACAGGTTAAGTGCGCTGACAGGGCTCACGAACATAACACGGCAAGTGCCAAACCCGATTTCCCAGAAACTTTGCTTAGTGGAAGAGGGGTCAAAATAAGCGAAAACGTGTCTCGGCTAATCCGTAGATATTTGACCGTTTCTGAGAAAACGACGGTCAAAATTCTCGTGGTACTTTTATGCTCTTTTTTAATGAGTAAACAGTCCATCCGAAGTGGTGACACGGTGGCTAGCGTCGCGGCTTCACACATCTGCGCCCTGTGTTCGAAACCTGATTTATATTTTTGTTTTTCATGTATTTACCCATGTCCATGGAAGATTACTACACGAATGTTTCCCACTGTATATTGAAATAACTTTGCTTGTATTCGCCTACTAATTCTATGCCTGGTCCATGAATAAAAAATAAAAAAAACAATAAATGAATGGAAAAACTATTTCAGGTTCCTGTAGTCTTACCTGTGTAGAATGAGCTGCAAGCGGCAGTTTTCGGAAAAGTGACCCATTATGCGCGGTTTGCCACGAACGTATTGCCAACGCGTGAAATCTATAGCAGTGTTAACGATTTTTCTTTCCAGACAGAGATTCATACGAAGAAATGTCGCTATGGCAAGCTTGCCTTCGCTTGATGCTCTTGATGTTCGGAATTTCTATGTTTCGAATGTTTCTACGATCGTTACCATCCAAGGGGAAGCATAAAATATTTCCGAAGAATAAACATAAGAATAAAATATAAGAATTAAGAACTGATATAAGAATGAAATATATGAATGAGAATTTAAAAAGACTGGAACCTTTGAAAGCACCATGCACACATATTACATAATAAATGTATGACAGTTACTGTGCATCCCAGTTATAATTGTACAATTAATATAACATCTTTGTATCCCCAACCTTGATAAGAAATATTCGTGCAATAACCTTCTACGGAGGTGGGTACACAAATGAAAAAATATAGTAAACGAAAACAATAATCGCATTTCGAACACAGCACACAAAAGTGACAGAGCGTGACGCTAGACTCTACGCCACCACCTGGGCTGAGCATGTTACCCACTAAAGGCTTCTAAAGTACGTGGAAAACCTTGACGATCGTTTCTTTGGAAACATCTGAGACAAGCGTTCGCATATTTTGACTCGTTATCCAGTGAGCAAAGTTTCTGTGGAATGGGGTAATGGAACTTGTCGTGTCATCCACGTCAGTGGGCTTGTTTCATTAAGCGCTTGGCCATGACGAAAATGTGTAAGCACCGAAGAGGCAGCATAAATATACGTCATCCCGAAACAAACAAAAGAAATTAACTGAACAGATCAAAACACCATTATATCATTTTACAAGCTGCAAAAGCTACTGTACCTCTCTAATCTGCTTTCTCTAAATCCAAATCGGTCCTCCGGTAGTCAAAAGAAGTAGCTGAAGCAATTAGAAGACGAGCCCTTCAAAAGTAGAAACGATCACTTCGCTATCCTCGTCTGTTACTTTAGTCCTGTTCAAACGAGCAAGAACAGAAATTGCTGGAAGCATTGTTGTTTCAGTGACCATACATATTCCCAAGTGTTCAAGTACAGATGAAGTTGAGGTGCATGAATAAGTTTTCTTCCCCAGCCAAAATTTATGGAATTATCGTTAGTGAATGCCTCTACGTTGATTATCATGAAGTTGCCAATCTCCTAGCGTCGAATTGTGCCATAAAGCCAGCAGCAATAGGCGAGAGTTCCTACTGCTTATCATCGTGTTTGTCAAACCCTACGTTGACCACAGAGATCGCTGGCTCTCTCCTCAACTGAGAACGTTTAGAGCATTATGGTCAGGGTCCTCCAAGGATCTCGAGATTTTGACCATCAACGTGCCAATTGGACAGAATTTGGCACGATATCCCTCAGGGCATCCGACAACTTTATCAATCAGTGCCAAGCCGAATAACTGCGTGCATAAGGGCCAGAGATGGACGAACGCGTTTTTGACTTGCCCAATTTGTGAAGCTCTTTCTCTTGAATAAATCATCCATTTTTTTCTGAAATTGTAATGTTACGTTTGTCTGCACATATACAACACATCTAACGATATCCGTCCCACTCGGATAATTCCTTCGTTGTGACGCTTTCTTTTTCTTCACTTTTTTGCGTATTTTCGAAACCTGTGTCATTTTGCCCATCCTGTAGTAATTTTGAAGCGTGACGAAACCCTGAGCTCTGTGAACAATTATCCATCGATTAGCTTAACACCAAAAAGCGCACATACATACATACATTCATTTTTCATACTATGTTTCTGTATGGTTGTATTATGTTTTATGATGTAGTTGCATAACTTCTAGACTTTACTGTTTAGACAGGCCAAAGCGTCTACTAACTGCTTTCTGCGACTGGAATTTATCGGCACTTAATCGAGATGCTTCTGAACTTACTGACACCACCTGGAGACACAACATCTTTCCGCACGGGAGTGGGAACAAGAAAACAAAGTACCACAGATATCCATTTTATGTACCACTCCTTCCGCCATTCCAGCTGGACATCAATGTTTTTTGCTTCTACTACAACCTTTGCGTAACTTCGATCCACTGCGATCTCCAAACTGCAGGAATGGGCAAAATATGACGGTACTGTATTTCATTTATGAAATGCCATTTGCGCATTTTTGGCAACTCAGCTCTGCTATAGGTAAATCATTAACTACTGCTGTATCTGTTGTTGACTGTGCCTGTTTCTTGGACTTACTGCTTGTTAGAAAGCTAATGCGGACGTCACACATCCAGCAGATGCGCAGTTAGTTGTATACAGAGACTAACTCCTTACTTCGGAAATATCTTCTGGTGATTGGCGGGGGCCATTTCTTAAGTAATGCCCAGTTTGACAGCACAAGTGAATGGCATATTTTTTTTAAACATTGTTGATTATGTCAACTGTAGGGAAAGGATTGCAGAGAAATCTCGTGTTCTAGTTTTCTTCAATATCATATTTTGCTTTGCAATACGAGGTGCATTCAAGTTCTAAGGCCTCCGATTTTTTTTTTCTCCGGACTGGAAAGAGATAGAAACATGCGCATTGTTTTAAAATGAGGCCGCATTCATTGTCAATACGTCCCAGAGATGTCAGCACCATACGGCAGATGGAATTTTACCGCCAGCGGCGAGAATGAGAACTATTTTAAAGACTTAAAATGGCGACGTTTTCCTTACTTGAACAGCGTGCAATCATTCGTTTTCTGAATTTACTTGGTGTGAAACCAATTGAAATTCATCGACAGTTGAAGGAGATATGTGGTGATGGAGTTACGGATGTGTCGAAAGTGCGTTCATGGGTGCGACAGTTTAATTAAGGCAGAACATCGTGTGACAACAAACTGAAACAACCTCGGGCTCGCACAAGCCGGTCTGACGACATGATCGAGAAAGTGGAGAGAATTGTTTTGGGGGATCGCCGAATGACTGTTGAACAGATCGCCTCCAGAGTTGGCATCTCTGTGGGTTATGTGCACACAATCCTGCATGATGACCTGAAAATGCGAAGAGTGTCATCCAGGTGGGTGCCACAAATGCTGACGGACGGCCACACGGCTGCCCGTGTGGCATGTTGCCAAGCAATGTTGACGTGCAACGACAGCATGAATGGGACTTTCTTTTTGTCGGTTGTGACAATGGATGAGACGTGGATGCCATTTTTCAATCCAGAAACAAAGAGCCAGTCAGCTCAATGGTAGCACACAGATTCACCGCCACCAAAAAAATTTCGGGTAACCGCCAGTGCTGAAAAAATGGTGTCCATGTTCTGGGACAGCGAGGGCGTAATCCTTACCCATTGCGTTCCAAAGGGCACTACAGTAACAGGTGCATCCTACGAAAATGTTTTGAGGAACAAATTCCTTCCTGCACTGCAACAAAACGTCCGGGAAGGGCTGCGCGTGTGCGGTTTCACCAAGACAACGCACCCGCACATCGAGCTAACGTTACGCAACAGTTTCTTCGTGATAACAACTTTGAAGTGATTCCTCATGCTCCCTACTCCTCACCTGACCTGGCTCCTAGTGCCTTTTGGCTTTTTCCAACAATGAAAGACACTCTCCGTGGCCGCACATTCACCAGCCGTGCTGCTATTGCCTCAGCGATTTTCCAGTGGTCAAAACAGACTCCTAAAGAAGCCTTCGCCGCTGCCATGGAATCATGGCGTCAGCGTTGTGAAAAATGTGTACGTCTGCAGGGCGATTACGTCGAGAAGTAACGCCAGTTTCATCGATTTCGGGTGAGTATTTAATTAGGAAAAAAATCGGAGGCCTTAGAACTTGAATGCACCTCGTAATGGAAGTTAGAAATGGCATCCACGTTGATCTTAGACACTGTTACAATTGAGTATCAAAGACGTGCAGTACGATCGAAACTATACATGGCAAAAATCGTCCGAAATTCACAGCGCTTTGCGTGAAATTCGTTGTGAATTTCCCGTTGAGATAATTGTTTATACTCAAACAACTTTCACAAAGACTCAAGAGCAGGAAGGGTGAGAACATCAACAGATTAACGAAGTGCGAAACTTGTGACAGATAGTCTTGAAGATCCTCGAAAATGTGAGGAATCTTCTGGAGCTACAAGTACTTATTCTGAGAAATGAATTAAACAAGAGAAGGTCTTCCACAGGACCAAAACAATTTCGTCGAGTTAGATCAAATGTCAAAAATGTCAAGCAACTGATCATCTTAGATTATGATTAGCAGGGAATCATCATTTTAGACAGCGTTCCACATAGAGAAAGTGTCACAGGAATATTTTATTGCGAATTAATTAATTTAACAATGAAACAGGAATGCAAAAAAAACCTGAACTCAGCAGCTTGAGGCTGTGTTGATTCACCTCGACATCATTCGCCCGCGCAACGCGTTTCATAACAAAAATCTACATGAATCTAGTTGCGAGGTGTTACCTCATGCATTCTATAGTCCAGACATAACAACACAACACTGACTTACTTGTATTCTCGATGTTAACAGTCTATGCTAACGCGCTGCTATTCATCTGCAAAAGAGTCGCTTTCACCCGAGTTATTCGTCAGCTGAAAAATGATGGATTTGTAAAACTCCCCCATGAGCGGGATGCGGTCATTGAGGGGTAACACTCGTCTCACAACACTTCCTGCAGACATGTCATTTTGACCTCACGCACAATACCAGGCCCACCGCAATATCATCAATCGATTCGGCAGGAGCCATTTTATTTGGACATATTTAGCTGTTTTATATTACAACTTGCAGTATGCCGTTTCAAGGCAACGGTGCACTGGAAAGGTATCACAAACATGTCAACCTTGTCATGAAATGTCAGTTAATAACACATCAAAGACGTAACCCTTCAATAGATACGATGATTGTTGAGACATAAGGTATATGAGTAGGCGATAAAAACATTGTTTTCTGATCGCTCTAGAAAATATTGAGAAATATAGATTATTTATTAACAAAAGTTTCTCGAAATTACTGAAACTAGTCGTCTATTGTTTTGTTCTTCAATTTTTACTATCTCATTACCGGTTTCGAACCGCCTAGCGATTCAGCAAAGAAGGGAAAGCAGAAAGGTGGAAGGAGTATATAGAGGGTCTATACAAGGGTGATGTACTTGAGGACAACATTATGGAAATGGAAGAGGATGTAGATGAAGATTAAATGGGAGATACGGTACTGTGTGAAGAGTTCTACAGAGCACTGAAAGACCTGAGTCGAAACGAGGCCTCGGGAGTAGACAACATTCCATTAGCACTACTGATAGCCTTGGGAGAGCTAGTCCTGACAAAACTCGACCATCTGGTGAGCAAGATGTATGAGACAGGTGAAATTCCCTCAGACGTCAAGAAGAATATAATAATTCCAATCCCAAAGAAAGCAGGTGTTGACAGATGTGAAAATTACCGAACTATCAGTTTAATAAGTCACGGCTGCAAAATACTAACCCGAATTCTTTACAGACGAATGGAAAAAACTGGTAGAAGCCGACCTCGGCGAGGATCAGTTTGGATTCCGCAGAAATGTTGGAACACGTGAGGCAATATTGAGCCTACGACTTATCTTAGAAAATAGATTAAGGAAAGGCAAACCTTCCTTTCTAGCATTTGTGGACTTAGAGAAAGCTTTTGACAATGTTGATTGGAATACTCTATTTCAAATTCTAAAGGTGGCAGGGGTAAAATACAGGGAGCGAAAGGCTATTTACAATTTGTACAGAAACCAGATGGCAGTTACAATAGTCGAGGGGTATGAAAGGGAAGAAGTGGTTGGGAAGGGAGTGAGACAGGGTTGTAGCCCCTCCCCGATGCTATTCAATCTGTATATTGAGCAAGCAGTAAAGGAAACAAAAGAAAAATTCGGAGTAGGTATTAAAATCCATGGAGAAGAAATAAAAACTTTGAGGTTCGCCGATGACATTGTAATTCCGTCAGAGACAGCAAAGGACTTGGAAGAACAGTTGAGCGGAATGGACAGTGTCTTGAAAGGAGGATATAAGATGACCATCAACAAAAGCAAAACAAGGATAATGGACTGTAGTTGAATTAAGTCGGGTGATGCTGAGGGAATTAGATTAGGAAACGAGACATTTAAAGTAGTAAAGGAGTTTTGCAATTTGGGGAGCAAAATAACTGATGATGGTCGAAGTAGAGAGGATATAAAATGTAGACTGGCAATGGCAAGGAAAGCGTTTCTGAAGAAGAGAAATTTAACATCGAATATAGATTTAAGTGTCAGGAAGTCGTTTCTGAATGTATTTGAATGGCGTGTAGCCATTTATGGAAGTGAAACATGGACGATAAATAGTTTAGATAAGAAGAGAATATAAGCTTTCGAAATGTGGTGCTACAGAAGAATGCTGAAGATTAGATGGGTAGATCACATAACTAATGAGGAGGTATTGAATAGAATTGGGGAGAAGAGTAGTTTATGGCACAACTTGACAAGAAGAAGGGACCGGTTGGTAGGACATGTTCTGAGGCATCAAAGGATCACAAATTTAGCATTGGAGGGCAGCGTGGAGGGTAAAAATCGTAGAGGGAGACCAAGAGATGAATACACTAAGCAGATTCAGAAGGATGTGGGTTGCAGTAAATTCTGGGAGATGAAGCAGCTTGCATGGTGAGCTGCATCACACCAGTCTCGGGACTGAAGAGAACAACAACAGCGATTCATCATCAGCGGGTACACATTTACTGACTGACTGCAGCAGTGTGGGAGATGTGTAGCCCTGGCAAGATGTATTAACGAAACATGTAAGCACTGAGTGTGGCGAGAATTATTCACTTTACGAGATCTAATTGTTGCATTACTTTCAATTATTGGTATCCTCTGGTTGGTTGTTGGTGCACACACTATTCTGGAAAACATAATGAATGTTTTCCAGTGACATTAATTTTACTGCACTTCACACACTTAGGCACAGGTGTGCTTTACAAAACGCGAATATGCCAAGGAGTATAGCTAAAGTTATGTACACAGGATGTGTCAAACAGTGAGCTCAGTACTAAACTCGAGAGACTACTGCACGAAGCAAAGCCGTGACACGTGACGTCACAGTGTCGCCATGTTAAACCGGGAGAAGATGTCAAATTGTTCTGATTGACAGAAAAAATGCAATTACAATTTATGTAAATTATATGACAATGTATGTGTTTAGTTCACTGTTAGCTATTGCCTTGTATCTTCTAACCCTTCCCTGCAAGATCAATTTCCCAATTATTTTGCTGTGTTTACGTATGTAATTTCCGTACTGTTGCTAAGGCTGCTGACAAATTATGCTTCTCAAAAATTGCAACAAATTTTTTCTTTCACTTTTCGCATTTTATTTTCTAAATGACGAAACTAAAAAGCGATACAAAATGACCAAAACATTGACATGAAAAATTTCTTATTTTAGATACCTCATTAGATATTTGGCGAACTTTCACACAATAATGCAGTTGATGCAAAGTGCATTTCTCTCTAAGCCTAACGAGAAAACTTCTGTACACATCCTTGGGCAACAAAACTGCCAAGTCATTGCTTTGTTGCTATTTCAGCGACTAACATTAGAAAAATCTTTGTTGTTAATATGAATGACTTCATAGTTTAACAATTTACGGGCAAAAATTTTGGGAAAGTATGGAGGTGGTCAAATTTTAATTTATATTTGTTTTGCTTGATTCAACATATGTATATTCACATATCATTGGCAAATGTAATTAGCTTCCCCAGCCACTGGCTCATGCCAGAATAGTTACCCTGTGCAGCAGCTGTTACCGTTTTGTGTCCCTTTAACCTGGAGGTGCATAGTAGCAATATGTCATATTAACTGTTACTCATGTATATCTTCACAGTCAATGGTAGGGACTAGCATATGTGCTTTTCCAAATACATTGTCTTGTTCACTAAGGAAACAAAAAACAGAATTAATAAGCCTGTCACAAAAATGCTTTGAGTTTAAAATAAAATCTCCCTAGAGCAGAACAAAATCATTTTTCCCTACGTTGCGCTATTTCGAACACTGCTACAGGTGGGTCAAGTTAACCACCTCTGTCAGCCTTCATAGTAATGGAAGTGTAGTCATTTGGGGCACATATAGGAAACAGTAATAAGTTCTTTCCACTCTGCACATCTTAAGATTTGCATAATCTTTCTCACAACATATCCTGATATATAATAAACAATAATCTACTGGTACTCACTGAGTAGTGTTTAGTCAAGAGCCTCAAAGTAACTAGTATATTCACTATCATCAGTTAACTTATAACTTCGCTTCTTATAGTACATGAATTCGACCACTGAAAGAACTCACTTTCTCTCTGTCATCTACATTACTCTTTTCACTTGCAGTAACATTGTTCTTGATCAACACTGTTCTCAGAGCAGACTGGAACTGTAAAGCTGTGGGATTATTATTCCAATCAAACCTAGCTCTAATGCAAGAAAGAAAGTAAGTTCTGGATGATCTTGAGACAGTTTGTGTGTTAAAAAATACTTTAGAGGTTCAGTATACCAAAACAGAAACTCCTGAGAGGCGCTAATGCATACACACCATCAGTCCTTAAGGTTTGAAGGAAGTTTTCTACACAACAAAGAAATTCAGCCCAATAATTTACATTTTCAGTTCTCAATGGTTCTTTAACGCCTTAGCACGAAACTTCCTAGAGTTTCGCACATCAGTTTATGAATTATTTTGATGACTTCTACAGTGGTAGAGACATCCTGAAAATCTAGTTGCTAGGAACACTCTAAAAATTCAGTGGCATCAGCAACAAAAAAATGGTTCAAATGGCTCTGAGCACTATGGGACTTAACATCTGAGGTCATCAGTCCCCTAGAACTTAGAACTACTTAAACCTAACTAACCTAAGGGCAACCATCCATTCCCGAGGCAGGATTCGAACCTGAAGCGCCTAGAACCGCTAGGCCACACCGGCCGGCCATCAGCAACACTGGAGCTCATTGTCTGGGCTGCCAAAGACACATTTATTTTCTTATTATAGAAATTCACATGTGAAATAGAGAGTGAATGGCACATTTTAAACATTCACTCTTGCAGGTACTATAACTTCAAAATAAAGTTCCTCTTCACATATCCAGCTTCACAGTTAATAATTTTCTTTTGAGCTAAAGTATTATGAACTAATTTCAGTATATGGCACAGATCAAAAATTGTGTGGACATTACTGTCATTGGGAGGATGCTTGAAGTAAGGGCCAAAATTTTCCAGAGTCAGTGAGAGCCCAACATTCTTCAGTGTCTGAATGTTGACAGCATCATCATCACATGTCACTGATCTCACAAAAACACACACAGAAAAGAGTTTCAGTGTACAAACTCTCGCAATTTCAGCCATTGCATCTGTTGAGAATTCATTAACAAAGAAATATTTAATCAGGTATTTAAACTTTCCAGTATACGACATTATCAAGAAAACTAAGGCTTCTGTAGCCAGTTCTTATGTATCTATATTCACAATCTCGCCAAAATCATGCATAAACTTCTGTGTTGTTCCAGAGAGGCTGCCTTCTAATTGACATACTATCAAAATCAAGTGCACACTCTTTAAGATATGGTTTGTCACTGGTATTATGTTTTAGATAGTGGAAAACTTCTTGTAGATAGCCAGGTTCACAATTTACTGGTTATACCCATCCACAAAGAATACTGGCTTGGGGCAAAAGAAACGTAGAGCTTACAAATCTATATGCCCTAGTGGAAACATCCCCCAGGCTGTGGCTAAGCCATGTCTCCGCAGTATCCTTTCTTTCAGGAGTGTTAGTTCTGCAAGGTTCGCAGAAGAGCTTCTGTAAAGTTTGGAAGGTAGGAGACGAGATACTGGCAGAAGTAAAGCTGTGAGTACCGGGCGTCAGTCGTGCTTCGGTAGCTCAGATGGTAGAGCACTTGCCCGCGAAAGGCAAAGGTCCCGACTTCGAGTCTCGGTCGGGCACACAGTTTTAATCTGCCAGGAAGTTTCATATGAGGTAAAGTTGTTTGGTTAGTTCACAGAATCGCCTGGATTGCCTTTTTGCACCATTATTTTTCAACTGGGTAACAATAATGTCTAAAGGAAAAATACTAAACTGTTCCTGAAGAACACTTGCCGTGTTGTCGTTTACAAAAGTTCGTTTTTTCAGCACTGTGATCAATTGTGCCACTGTGTACACTTCACGCCACTTCAGTTTCATCTGCTATATTATCACTTTTTCCCTAAGGGTCACATTTCTGTGAGAGACATCAGGCTGAACACTTGCATCACACTTCTCACAATTGCCATCGGATTCACACAACGTATTTCTCGTTTGGGTCTCATTCGTTTACTGAAACAAAATTTAAAAATCCATCAGCAACAATTACGAACTGCTAGAAATTCACAAAGATATATTAACAGCAATGTGTATTTTTGTTGCTAGTTAAAAACATGGTATTACCTCAGAAAGTGACGGTTTTGTTCCAGACAAGTTGCCTTCACAAATTGATTTTCACTTCCAAATGACCTGGGAAGTGTTAGTGAGTTACGTGTTCCATTGATCAATAGCACGGAAAAACCGTTATGATGTGGAACGTGTCAAATGCACAAGAAATGCGCACAGGAAACAAGTTTTTTTTTTTTACATTATAGTATTATACCAAAATATTTGTTATCTATCCCATTCCCTTAAATGGCACAAAATGCATGTATTATATCTCCAGATTTATTTACTCGTGTTCAAGAATTCATCTATGGTATAGGAGGAGTTGTCAAGGAGGTATGATTTCAATTTGTTTTTGAAACTATTACTGCTGTCAGACATTTTATTTCATTGAGTAATTTGTCAAAAAGTTCAATAGCAGCATATTTTACCCCTTTCTGTGGCAAAGATAGGTTACGTAAAGGATAGTGTAGGTCTTTCTTTTTTCTGGTATTGTAATCATGAATGTCTCTGTTGATTTTAAACTGGTCCATGTTGTTGAGAAAAAATTTCACTACTGAGTAAATGTACTGTGAAGCAGTTGTATGAATTCTTAACCTCTTAAACGAGATGTGCGACTAAGTACCCAACACATTATTCTAACTACTTTCTTTTGAGCAGTGAATTCGTTTTGCCTAAGTGTTGAGTTGCCCCTGAATATTATTCCGTATGACATGAGAGAGTGGAAGTGTGCAAAGTATGTTAGCTTACTAATTTCTACATCCTCAAAATTGGCAATTATTCTGATTGCAAAAGTTGCTGAACCTAGTCGCTTTAGGAGATCCAAAATATGAATTTTCCAATTAATATTCTCATCTGAACTGAATAAACTTGGTATAGCGTCATCCTTTAGTAGCTGTCAGCTCCTGGTCAAACCATGTAGCTGTCTTTTATAAAACTAGAGCTACAGATGACATTGTTTCCATGGAGTCCAATATTCCCTTCGTATGTACCCATTTCTTTAAAAGTTTAGGACGCAAGTGAGGAAAATTGAAAATATTTTGGATATCTTTTTACAGCATAAGAATTTCTCAAACACCATTTCCTTTACCATGTATTAAAGCATATGTAACTTGCAGGTGGAATTGAATACCACCTTCTGTTGCCCATCGACTACTGCATCTGTATGCAACACAAATCTCGACCATGTTTGTTAAAAAAAAAAAAAAAAAAAAAGAATCATTTTAAAGTCACGAGCAGAACAACGACGTAAAGTACTACTGCCCAGCTACGATAGGGCGACTCCACCGAAGAGCGTCACAGTTTTCTAGGCTAAGACGCCTCTGAGTAGTCTCTCCATTTTTGTATTGAGCTCACTCATGTCAAAGTGCTTGTGTTTGGGCAGAGTCTCTCTTTGTTCATCTCTTGTAATAACAATGGCGACATTCACTAAACGACACATCTCCCGGAAGACGAAACCCGAATTTCGGAAACCGTTTTTTGCTGTCGCGTTTACATGTTAATATCTGAAGCGGGTTTGCTAGCCCGAGATACTGGCAGAAGTAAAGCTGTGAGTACCGGGCGTCAGTCGTGCTTCGGTAGCTCAGATGGTAGAGCACTTGCCCGCGAAAGGCAAAGGTCCCGAGTTCGAGTCTCGGTCGGGCACACAGTTTTAATCTGCCAGGAAGTTTCAAATTTGAAGTGTTTACATGACCACCCAGAAGCGGTATTGGGAAATTGGATAATGAAATCCGGTTTTGGGAGCCCCAAGTAAATAGGGTGAGGTATATATGTCTTTCTCTACTTAAAAATAACATGTAATTATATGGCAAAAATTCACATGTGCTATTTATAAAAGCTATTAAACAATGAGCTTGGAAGATATTGCATCTGCAATTTTAGCACTGGAATTTCGTTTGAAATTTTTCTTTTCTTTAGCTAACATTGATCATTACTTACAGAATAATCAATAAACATCAAGCATTACTAAAAAAAGATTTTTAAGCAGGGTGGTATGTGGCAGGAGGAGATTCTCTCTCTCTCTCTCTCTCTCTCTCTCTCTGTGTGTGTGTGTGTGTGTGTGTGGGGGGGGGGGGGGGGGGGGGCGCACACTAGGAGAGGAGGAGAGTGTGTTGAGTTGCGTAGGTGTGCCACTGTGGAGAGAGAGGGGGGAGGATGGGTTTTTTTGTGATTTATTTAGTCTTTCAAGTTTAATTATCCCTTGAAATTTTGGAAAAATGAATTATTTGCTATTCGTTTAAGATGGTGTAGGGTGATTTATTGTTACGGTCGAAAATATGTAATTGTTCCACCTATAGTCCGAAAAAGAATCTGTAATTATCGTATTCATTCCTAAGAAACAATACTCTCGAAGAATAACGGATTTCCAGCCGATTAAGTTGTTGTGCACATAATTGAAAATAATTTCTTGTGCCATTGTGGCAAGATTCAAGCAAACCCTATCAGACACCATTGGGCCGGAACAGACGTGTAGCATACCTAACAAAATTGTTGTAGATGAATCTGCCCCTTAAGAGATACGACCTTCTACTCATGGAAGCATCAGGAAGAAACATTAGGGCTAGTGAACACCATTTAGAGGAAGCCTTCGATTAAGTCAGTCATCAGTACCTAAGGTGTGTTTTATCATTTCAGACTTCCATAAGCAACAGTAGATTTACTGTTATCAAACCAGTACCAACCGGTTTCCAAGGTGCATATCAACTGATATGTGATGCTGGTATTTCCAGTCCATTTCTGAGAGGTTTGTCTCTTATCAGTGATAATGTTTGTCATCCCTTCAGAGCCATTAGTCTGTACAGGCAGCATCCCAATATAAGGATTCCGTATTGATGCGCAACATTTCACTGTAAACGCCTACATTGATGATGATACCATTACAGAACCATAAAAATGTCAGAAATGATGGTTGGTTATAAAGAAGTAGAATGGGCAATGATAAAACACAGCTGCTGTAGCTAAATAAAAGTGCTCATCCCATGCCACACCCCTTCCTCGAATGTGTTGAAATGACAGTGCTGAGACTGAAATTATGAACAGCATAGAAGAGTTAATTGATGCCAATTCCAAAGAAGTGGTAGAAAAAGTAAGAGATACCCTTATAGCGAGTAGTACAAGAAAATTAAGTTATTCAAAGGGCTAAACATGTAAACAAACTGGCTCTCTCCAGAATGTGGTATTTGCTCGAAGCATATCCATCGGCAGAAAATGCATCGCACAAATTAAAAAGTACAATGGCTGGTTTACTTGGAAAAGTATGTTATTTCGCGTAGCCATGGATCAGCTGACGAAACCACTTAATGGAGGCGGCATAGCTTTAACAGAGTTTGAGGCAAAATGTTCAGTTCCTATACTGAATGATCTCTTACGTACCCACAAATTACCAGCACAGGCAGGCTGGGGTATTGTGACAGAAAATAGAGATGACAGAAGGATGCCAAGAAATATAATTCGTGCCTTGCAAACTGCAACATATGTTTTAGAGAAGACGCCAAATTTAAGAGTCTATATGACAATGAAAACAATCGAAACCATAGGGAAAAGAAAGCTGAGTATCCCCACCCCCCCCCAACAAACCAGATAAAACACAATGGCTTAAAGTGGAAGACGGTCTGACCTAATTTTACAAACAAATCCTCAAGTTCAGGGTTGCTCCTAGCAGTTTACACATTTATGAATGATTTGATCCCAACAGCTGTCCGATGTCACAGAATAAAAACAACTAGCAATCCATACCGCCAGTACTGTGGAATGGTTGACACTGCCACACACCGAGCAGTAGGTTGCTCCAGAATTGCAGGACTATGCAAATGGATAAAGTTTAAATCAGCAAGTGCACTGTCATTCACTGTTAACAAAATAAACACCAAGAAAATAATGTATATGGATGTAAAACGGTTTCCAAATCCAAGGCAATAACATTCACATTGTTCATATATTGTTTTATAAACTACATCTTCAACGAGGGAGGAAAGCCTATATATGACCTGAAACAACACTTGAAGAACGAAAAACAATAAATTCTCAACAATAATTGGGAAAAAGAAAAGTTCTTACCACTTAACATCTAATTTAAATATTGTATTCACGGTCAATGTAAAAGTTTTGTGATATCTGTTGGTGAATAAAAAACAGTAGGCTGTGGCATAATGAATAAGGTCGTGGATTATGAAATTGTAGGACAGAGGTTAGCATCTCATATGTTGTTAACACATTCTGGGCCTTTCTTATGAATGTAATACCAGTATTTCTGCAATATTCGATGTTATGTAACATTTCTGTCTAGAAAGATGAAATAAATATTTGACTGTTTATTTCCGAATATGTGGCGGTTTTAGAGTGTGTGGTTAGGCAGGAACCTAAGAAGACGATTTAAATTGCTGCGAGTGAAACTATGAGTAATAATATTCGTTTTGGTTCTAGTCACAAATATTTCGCAGTTAAGTCATCTTAAAAGTGCTTCTGCAAACCAATGGCACTTCCACTTAGTATACATCTGCCGTTAAGGAAATGAGTAAGCTGTTACTAACGAAAGAGAGTCCTACATCGAACGCCAACGAAATTCGATAGCAGTTCGTGCAGTCGTCGATATTGCGCTTTACGTCAAAATGACGTCACGTTTGTAGGAAGTGTGGTGAAACGAGTGTTAACCATACTGTGAAACAAGGTGACACTAGTGAAGATCGGCAAAGAGATAGCGTCAAAATACAGACAAATGAGATGTATGGGTACCGGTAGTAGATCTGAGGCGAATGTAAGACATAAATTTGTTGGAAAGTTTCTGGGAAGGTGCAGATGATCTCTAAACTAAATAGCAAACTTTGTTTTTTAGTCATCATCCACATCAGCCTACTTACTGCAATGCTGTGCTCCAAACGTACAGTCTCAGAAACGTCTTCCGCAAATTAAGGCGTATGTTTAATACTAGTAGACTTCTTAAGGCCAGGAATACTCTTTTTCCATGACGCCAGAGCGACAACTTCAGCTTTTGGGCTCAACATCAAGAAGGCACAGCAGCAGACATCGAACGGTTTCTGGACTTCGGCTCAAGTTGTAACATGCCGGTGTAGGACATATGCAAGTGTAACAGAAATGACTGAAAATGAGACACTTTAAAAAAGTTATTGTGTTTTCACGAAACTCTCTCGCAAAGGTGTACGGATAGTCAACTTCCCATCGTCAGGCGACAAAACTGCTAATATTGATAGAAGTGGTGTACGTGACGTAGTTAGGGTATACTAACTTATGAAAAGTATCAGGATACTCCTATTAATGCAGAATTGACCATCAGATGTCATTAGAGGTGGACCAGCCAGTAAAAAATGAGGCAGGTAGTATAGCGTTCTCAGCAGAGAAGCAGTAACAACAGAACATGAGATCTCAGTGACTTCGAACGTGAATTGGTCATTGGATGTCACCTGAGTAACATTCGTCAGGACATTTCAACAGGTCTGTTGGTGATGTGACTCTGAAAAATAGAGCAAACGCTCGTCATCTGTAGAATATGTTTGTAAGTGACTGGGTGCATTTGAGTGCACTGCTATACTGTATCGTCTGACTAATGTGCTGTTCTATCTTGTACATAAAAATAATACTCACGAAGGACTATCTCCCACCATCCAACGGACACTTGCACACAAAATAGCGGAACTGGGATGATCAAGTGGTGTCATTGTGGATCTTTAAGAGCATAAAAGGTGGTGTGATAGGCGCAGCAGGATTCCTTTGTTTGTTGTTATTACTGGAGATTTCAGACAATGTTACAACGAAATATCGATAATATAACTCGCATCGAAGATGTTATTCTCTTTATCGGAATGAATTTAAATGTGCTTACATCCCCTACAGTAATGTTTTGCAATGAATTTTTCGCTATTTGCAGGGCTGTAGCACAGTCGAAATAAAGTACAAGTAGTTGAAATCGAGACATCGCGATTGGTAATATGCACGCATAGTCTCTATATGTATGTGTGCAGAGACGTCAACGGCAGACGGTTGTGGTTCGAATGCATAGCTAACTGTTGGTCTATGAGTTATGCTGCTAGGGAGACGCACTCTGTAGGTACAGAGAAGGGAAACTCTCATGTTCCAGTATGTTAAGTACAGTCGACACACTGTCAACTAATGATTAACTTGTTACTAGGATAAAAGAAAATATACAGTTTGTAGATGTCCTGATAGTGTTGTGGGAATGTATCGAAGTTGGAACGTATAAGTAGCAAAGCTCATCTGGTAAGTAGTAAGTGCATATACTTAGGACAAAAATATCAGAGCAGCAGAAGAAATCAGCTCTGTACACATGTCAGCTCCATGTTGCAAAACCCTACACATTAGAGTGGAAGTCATATGAACATGTAGAACTGTTTCAGACAGAGTTTCCATCAACTGCACACCTACATGTGTCTGCAGACAAGCTCTCTGATGTGTCATAGCAGTACACGGAATTGCTTCCAGACTTCGAGTTTCCAATCTGTAGACACGCTTCGCTGGTCATTGGGGGCGGGGGGGGGGGGGGGGGAGGGGGGGGGGTTGTCTTCGTTCGAAGCGGGAATCACCACTGAAGACAATTTTACTCGAGTCAATAATATTCCAGGCCCTGATGACCAGTGAAAACGCGTCTGGAGACGCTCTGGACAACAGTGGGCTACCAACCCGGCTGTCACCCGCCACACGGCCAAGCAGCCAGGTGTGATGGTCTGGGTTGCCATTTCTTTCCATAGCATCTGCGGCACCCTTACGGCACAGCGGTACGTCGACGGTATTGTCCGGCCAGAGTTGTTGCCCTTCATGGGAAGCCATTATGGGCTCACGTTTCGGCAAGATAATGCCCACCTGCACACAGCGACAGTTTCTACTGCTTGTCTTCATGCTTGCCAAACCCTACCTTGGCCAGCAACTTGGCCGGTCTCTCCTCATTTGAGAACGTTTGGAGCTTTATGGGCAGGATCCTCCAACCAGCTCGGGATTTTGACGATCTAATGCGTCAGTAGGGCAGAATTTAGCACGATAACCCTCAGGAGGACCTCTAACAACTCTGGCAAGTCGAGTAATTACTTGCATAAGGGCCAGAGGTAGATCAACGGGTTATTGACTTGCTAAATCTGTGAAGCTCTTTCCCTTGAGTAAATCATCCAATTATTGTGGAACTGTAAGTGGAATTGTCAGTACATGCAAGTCACACCTACCGATTTTCGTCGTTTTCGGCAAATCCTTCGTGGTGAGCCCTTCCTTTGTCTGCCAGTGTATTACGGGTATGGCAGCCATCACTAAGAAGTTGTTCCCGTAATATTACGGCCAAGTCACTCCGAGTGTTAGTTTTCTGAGTTTCAGTTCTGTCAAACAATCAAACTGGTACAGTGTTCAACGTAATGGTCTGCCTGCTAGTTGCCTGATCCAGAGACGAGAAAGGGATGAGGTGACAAGGAAGGATGTAATCAGCACGGCGCCCTTAATTCAATTCCAACCACCACGCACCAGAAAGTTAAGTTTCGTGTAATAACCAGAAGATGGAGTGCTGGATCTACCACATTCCTAATGCCTGAGCGAAGTGATCAGATAAATTGAAGCAGTTTTCATAATGTACACAAAACGGAGGTCAGCTTTATAAGCCAGTGTTTTCCTGCGCCAATCACCGCAATGATTATACAGTAGTTGCCTGGCTAAATGTTGTAGCGAATTGTCGTCTTCCGTCTTATATGTTTGTGACTTACAAGCAAAGTGCTTTCATTGAAACAGCAAGCAGTAGTTGTTGGCTTCAGTACAGAGAATGGTTTGATGGAGCTCTCAGTGTTAGTATACCCTGCGTAATCGTCGTCACATCTTCGTAACTACTGAAACCAACATCGATTTGGACCCAGGTAGTCTAGCCAAGCCTTGGTCTTCCTCTACAGTTTTTAACCCCATACTTCCTTCCATTACGAAATAAACAATTCCTTGGTGCTTCAGTACGTGAACTGCAAACCGACATCTTCATTTAGTCAAATTGTGTCTTAAATTTCTTTTTTCACTAGTTTGATTCAGTACATTCTCACTAGTTGTTCGGTCTAGGCAGCTGATCTTCAGTATACTTCTGTAGCACTACGTTTCAAAAGCTTCTACGCTCTTTTTCGTCAGAACTGTTCGGGTTTCACGTCTGTACAAAGTTACATTCGAAACAAATACCTTCAGAAAAGAATTAATAATCCTGAAATTTCTATTCAATGTTGTTGTTGTTGTTGTTGTTGTTGTTGTGGTCTTCAGTCATGAAACTGGTTTGATGCAGCTCTCCATGCTACCCTATCCTGTGCAAGTTTCTTCTTCTCCCAGTACCTACTGCAACCTACATCCTTCTGAATCTGCTTAGTGTATTCATCTCTTGGTCTCCCTCTACGATTTTTACCCTCCACGCTGCCCTCCAATGCTAAATTTGTGATCCCTTGATGCCTCAGAACATGTCCTACCAACCGGTCCCTTCTTCTCGTCAAATTGTGCCACAAACTTCTCTTTTCCCCAATTCTATTCAATACCTCCTCATTAGTTATGTGATCAACCCATCTAATCTTAAGCATTCTTCTGTAGCACCACATTTTGAAAGCTTCTATTCTCTTCTTGTCCAAACTATTTATCGTCCATGTTTCACTTCCATACATGGCTACACTCCATACAAATACTTTCAGAAATGACTTCCTGACTCTTAAATCTATACTCAATGTTCACAAATTCCTCTTCTTCAGAAATGCTTTCCTTGCCATTGCCAGTCTACATTTTATATCCTCTCTACTTCGACCATCATCAGTTATTTTGCTCCTTCACTACTTTAAGTGTCTCATTTCCTAATCTAATTCCCTCAGCACCACCCGACTTAATTCGACTACATTCCATTATCCTCGTTTTGCTTTTGTTGATGGTCATCTTATATCCTCCCTTCAAGACCCTGTCCATTCCGTTCAACTGCTCTTCCAAGTCCTTTGCCGTCTCTGACAGAATTACAACGTCATCAGCGAACCTCAAAGTTTTTATTACTTCTCCATGGATTTTAATACCTACTCCGAACTTTTCTTTTGTTTCCTTTACTGCTTGCTCAATATACAGATTGAATAACATTGGAGAGAGGCTACAACCCTGTCTCACTCCCTTCCCAACCACTGCTTCCCTTTAATGTCCCTCGACTCCTATAACTGCCATCTGGTTTCTGTACAAATTGTAACTAGCCTTTCGTTCCCTGTGTTACACCCCTGACACCTTTAGAATTTGGAAGAGAGTATTCAAGTCAACATTGTCAAAAGCTTTCTCTAAGTCTACAAATGCTAGAAACGTAGGTTTTCCTTTCCTTAATCTATTTTCTAAGATAAGTCGTAGGGTCAGTATTGCCTCACGTGTTCCAATATTTCTACTGAATCCAAACTGATCTTCCCCGAGGTCCGCTTCTACCAGTTTTTCCATTCGTCTGTAAAGAATTCGCGTAATATTTTGCACCTGTGACTTATTAAACTGATAGTTCGGTAATTTTCACATCTGTCAACACCTGCTTTCTTTGGGATTGGAATTATTATATTCTTCTTGAAGTCTGAGGGTATCTCGCCTCATACATCTTCCTCACCAGATGGTAGAGTTTTGTCAGGACTGGCTCTCCCAAGGCCGTCAGTAGTTCTAATGGAATGTTGTCTACTCCCGGGGCCTTGTTTCAGCTCAGGTCTTTCAATGCTCTGTCAAACTCTTCACGCAGTATCGCATCTCCCATTTCACATTCATCTACGTTCTCTTCCGTTTCCATTGTCCTCAAGTACACCGCCCTTGTGTAGACCCTCTATATACTCCTTCCATCTTTCTGCTTTCCCTTCTTTGGTTAGAACTGGGTTTCCATCTCAGCTCTTGATATTCATACAAGTGGTTCTCTTTTCTCCAAAGGTCTCTTTAATTTTCCTGTAGGCAGTATCTATCTTACCCCTAGTGAGATAAGCCTCTACATTCTTACATTTGTCCTCTAGCCATCCCTGCTTCGCCATTTTGCACTTCCTGTCGATCTCATTTTTGAGACGTTTGTATTCCTTTTTGCCTGCTTCATTTACTGCATTGTATTATTTTCTCCTTTCATCAATTAAATTCAATATTTCTTCTGTTACCCAAGGATTTCTACTAGCCCTCGTCTTTTTACCTACTTGATCCTCTGCTGCCTTCACTACTTAATCCCTCAGAGCTACCCGTTCTTCTTCTACTGTACTTCTTTCCCCCACTGCTGTAAATTGTTCCCTTATGCTCTCCCTGAAACTCTCTACAACCTCTGGTTTAGTCAGCTTATCCAGGTCCCATCTCCTTAAATTCCCACCTTTTTGCAGTTCCTTCAGTTTTAATCTACAGTTCATAACCAATAGATTGTGGTCAGAGTCCACATCTGCCCCTGGAAATGTCTTACAATTTAAAACCTGGTTCCTAAATCTCTGTCTTACCATTATATAATCTATCTGATACCTTTTAGTATCTCCGGGATTCTTCCATGTATACAACCTTCTTTTATGATTCTTGAACCAAGTGTTAGCTATGATTAAATTATGCTCTGTGCAAAATTCTACCAGACGGCTTCCTCTTTCATTTCTTAGCCCCAATCCATATTCACCCTACTGTGTTTCCTTCTCTCCCTTTTCCTACTGTCGAATTCCAGTCACCCATGACTATTAAATTTTCGTCTCCCTTCACTACCTTATAATTTCTTTTATCTCATCATACATTTCATCAATTTCTTCATCTGCAGAGCTAGTTGGCATATAAACTTGTACTACTGTAGTAGGCGTGGGCTTCGTGTCTATCTTGGCCACAATAATGCGTTCACTATGCTGTTTGTAGTAGCCTACCCGCACGCCTATTTTTATTCATTATTAAACCTATTCCTGCATTACCTCTATTTGGTTTTGTATTTATAACCCTGTATTCACCTGACCAAAAGTCTTGTTCCTCCTGCTACCGAACTTCACTAATTCCCACTATATCTAACTTTAACCTCTCCATTTCCCTTTTTAAATTTTCTAACCTGCCTGCTCGATTAATGGATCTGACATTCCACGCTCCGATCCGTAGAGCGCCAGTTTTCTTTCTCCTGGTAACGACGTCCTCTTGAGTCGTCCCCGCCCGGAGATCCGAATGGGGGACTATTTTACCTCCGGAATATTTTACCCAAGAGGACGCAATCATCATTTAACCATACAGTAAAGCTGCATGCCCTCGGGAAAAATTACGGCTGTAGTTTCCCCTTGCTTTCAGCCGTTCGCAGTACCAGCACAGCAAGGCCGTTTTGGTTATTGTTACAAGGCCAGATCAGTCAATCATCCAGACTGTTGCCCCTGCAACTACTGAAAAGGCTGCTGCCCCTCTTCAGGAACCATACGTTTGTCTGGCCTCTCAACAGATACCCCTCCGTTGTGGTTGCACCTACGGTACGGCCATCTGTATCGCTGAGGCATGCAAGCCTCCCCACCCACGGCAAGGTCCATGGTTAACAAACTTATGTTTTTCAGAAACGATATTTTTTTACTATTGCCGTTCTGCATTTTATATTATCTCTACTTCGGCCGTCGTCAGTTATTTTGCTACCCAAACAGCAAAACTTGTGTACTCTTTGTGTTTTATTTCCTAATATACACTGAGGTGACAAGTCATAGGATAGCGAGATGCACATATACAGAATCGTGAACAGAAGATATAAAAGGGCAGTGCATTGGTGGAGCTGTCGTTGATACTCAGGTGATTCATATAAAAAGGTTTCCAACGTGATATGGCCGACCGACGGGAATTAAGACTCTGAACGTGGAATCGTGGTTGGATCTAGACTCAGGGGACAGACTATTTCATAAATCGCTTTGGAATTCAATATTCGAACATCGATAGTGTGAAGAGTGTGCCGAGAATACCACATTTCAGTCATTACCACTCACCACAGGACAATCAACTAACGACCGAGAGCAGCGGCGTTTGCGTAGAGTTGTCAGTGCTAACAGACAAGCAACACTGCGAGAAGTAGCAGCAGAAATCAATGTGGGGCGTACGAAGAACGTATCAGTAAGGACAGTACTGCGAAATTTGGCGTTAATAGACTGTAGTACCAGAGGACTGACCCGATTGCCTTACCTAACAGCAGATCGCCTGCAGTACCTCTTGTGGGCTCGTGACTGTACCGGTTGGACCCTAGTTGACTGGAAAACCGTGGCCTGGTCAAGTGACTCCTTATTTCAGTTGGGAAGAGCGACTGGAAGGGTTAGAGTATTGCATAGATCCCGCGACGCCATGGACCCAAGTTGTTAACAAGACACTGTACAAGCTGGTGGTTGCTCTGTAATGGTGTGGCTGTGTTTACATGAAATGGACTGGGTCCTCGGTTATGGGCGGCTGCTTGGAGACCATTTTCAGCCATTCGTGGACTTCATGCTTGCAAACAACGATGGAATTTTTATGCACGACAATGCGCCATGTCCCTGCGCCACAATTGTTCGTGACTGGTCTGCAGAACATTCTGGACAGTTCGAGCGCATGAATTGGCCACCCACATCGCCCGACATGAATCCCATTGAACATTTGTGGAACGTAATCGAGTGGTTAGTTCGTACACAAAATCCTGCTCCGTCAACATTTTTGCAATTATAACGGCTATAGAGGCAGTAGGACTCAATATTTCTGCAGCGGACTTTCAACGACTTATTGGATCCATTCCCCGTCGAGTTACTGCACTACGTCGGGCAAAAGGAGGCCCAAAACGATGTTAGGAGGTATCTGATGACTTTTCACATTACGGTAACTTCCTCAGCATCGTCTCACCTATCTCGAATACTTACATGATACTTGTTTCACTTTTGTCGAAGAGGCTGTAGTCTTTGCATTCCGTTCAACTGATTTTCCAGGTCTTTAGCCGTCTCTGAAAGAACTACAGGCTCCCTGGCAAATCTCGTCTGCCTCCGGTAGCTGAATGGCGCCGGCATGGTTGCTCAGCGTGTTCGGTCAGAGAGCTGATTGGCTTCTGTAATAAAAAAACTGAGTGAAAGGATCAACAAACGAACTTGACCGTATGTCATGTGACGTCCGCAACGACCAAACACAACGAACAAAATACAAAAAAGGCAGCGTGACGGATTGTCAATCCTCTCGGCCCAGGTTCGATTCCTGGCTGGGTGGGAGAATTTTCTCCGCCCAGGGATTGGGTGTTGTGCAGTCATCATCATCATATCATCTTCATCGACTGCAGGTCGCCGAAATGGCGTCAAATTGAAAGACCAGCACCTGGCTAACGGTCTGCCCGACAGGGGGGCCCTGGCCATACGATTAATAAATAACTGACAAACCTCAATTTTTTATTATTTCTCAACCCTAAACTTTAGTTCCCTTTCCAGTTTCCCCTTGGCTGCCTCCACTATTGCACTACTGTTGCGTTCGGAGCATATTGCCTTCTACATGTACATACATACTCGGCAAGACACCGTACGGTGCGTGGCGAAGGGTACCTTGTACAAAGACTACCCATATCGTTTCCTGTTCCACTCGCAAATAGAGCAAGGGAAAGTCGACTATGTGTCTCCGTACGAGTTCTTATTTCCTAATCTTCGTGGTCCTTGCACGAAACGTACGTTGGAGGTAGTAGAATCGTTCTGCAGTCAGCTTCAAATACTGGTGCTCTAAATTTTCTCAATAGTGTTTCTCGAAAAGAACATTACCTTCCGCCCAGGGGTTCCGATTTGAGCGCCCGAAGCATCTCCGCTGTACGTGCGTGTTATCGAACAAATCTGTCAGCCCGCCTCTGAATCGCTTCGATGTCTTTCTTCAATCCGACCTGGCGTGGATCCCAAACTATCGAGCAGTACTAAAGAATGTGTCCCGTGTGCAGTCTCCTTTGCAGATGAACCATACTACCCTAAAATTCTCCGAGTAAACCAAAGTTGACCATTCGTGTTCCCTACTACAGGCCTTAAACTTTCGTTCTATTTCATATGGTTTTGTAACGTTACGCATAGATATTTAATCGACGCGATTCTGTCAAGCAGGACACTGCTAATGCTGTACTCGAACTTGACGGGTTTGTTTTCCCCACTCATCTGCACTGAATTATATTTTTCTACAATTTGAGCTAACTACCATTCATCACACCAACTAGAAATTTTGTCTAAGTCATTTTGCATCCTCCTACAGTCACTCAACGACGAGACCTTCCCATATACTACACCATCATCAGCAAACAACCGCAGACTACTGCTTATCTTGTCCCCCAAATCATTTGTGTATATAGAAAATAATAGCGGTCCTATCACATTCCCCCCAGGGCACTCCTGACTATACCCTTGTCTCTGATGAACATTTGCCGTCGAGGACAACGTACTGCTTCAGAAGTCTTCGAGCCACTCACATACCTGGATACCTATCCCGCACTGTGTTAACAGTCGACAATGTAGTACTATTTCAAGTGCTGTACGCAACTCTAGGAATATGGAATCCGCTTGTTGCTCTTCATCCATGATTCACAGGATCTCATGTGAGAAACGGGCAATTGCACGAGCGATGCTTTCTTAAAGCGTGCTGGCATGTGGGCCGAAACTTTTCCCCCTCAAGGAAATTTATTAATGGTTCAAATGGCTCTGAGCACTATGGGACTCAACTGCTGAGGTCATTAGTCCCCTAGAACTTAGAACTAGATAAACCTAACTAACCTAAGGACATCACAAACATCCATGCCAGAGGCAGGATTCGAACCTGCGACCGTAGCGGTCTTGCGGTTCCAGACTGCAGCGCCTTTAACCGCACGGCCACTTCGGCCGGCGAAATTTATTACAATGCATTCGAACTGAGAATATTTTCGAGGATTCTGCAGCAGATTGATGTCAGAGATATTGGTCTGTAAGTTTGCGGGTCCGTTCATTTACCCATTTTACATACAGAAGTCTCCTGCGCTTTTTTCCAGTCGGTTGGAACTTCGCGCTGGGGGAGAGATTAGCGATAAATGCGAACTAAGTAAGAGGCCAAATCTGAAGAGTAATCTTTGTAAAACCGAATTCTGATTCCATCCGGACCTGTAGATTTATTTGCTTTTAACTCTTTCTACGCCATGGATGGTTATTAGCTACTACGTGCTTCATACTAGAGCCTGTGCGATGGTGAAACGAGGCTATGTCTGTACGATTTCGTAAATGCGAAATTTAAATCCTCGTATTTACTGGTGTTATCTTCTACTGCCACACCAGATTAGTCAACAAGTGACTCTAAAGAAGCCTTAGACCCGCATAGCGATTTTACATAGGACAAGAATTTTCTCGGGTTTTTGGCTGCTTTATTATGAAGGTTTGATAGTACAGATATAGTTGTCTTCTAGTGTTTAAAACGCACCGAAGTCCTTGAAACACATCAAATTTCGTGAGAGCCCCAACAAATGGAATATTCCAAGATAAGGTACACGTGTAAACAGTTGTGAACGAATATCAATATCTGATAACGCGAGATACGGCTGCAGAGATTTCTCGTGGCTTCTAAAGGCTAATTTTGGCTGTTTTGGCTGAAGTATATGCAGCTTATCCAGCTTCAAAGCATACACCGAAAGTGTGAAGATTTCGGTTAACTGACTTGTTTAATGGAAAGACAATCAGTTATCTGATATAAATCTGCTTTTTGCTTTGATAAAAGCAAATAATGAGTGCATAGGTTATTTTCTTTTGTTATACATTAACATCTCACGGACAGTCATGTTGCCAGGTGCGCTTTAATTTAAGAGGTAAGTGGAAGAAGTACATGATTTCGGCATTTTTGAGACACTTGTTCTAATATTCGGCCTCAGTTATTGAATGCTAAACAAGGAATTTCTGAGTCCGATTAAATAGATACGAATTGGACCACAATTTGTCATGTATACTAGACAGCTGGTTTAGTGTGAATCTCAGTAAGAACGTGTAGGAACATATTGAGCTGATATGACAGTGGCTGTAACGCAGACGATTTGTTTTTGAAACATCATAAAAGTCAGTTTATCGGCAAGCTTGGTACTACTCGTCACGTGAATCATTTTCGTTGAGAAACTATTTAGCGCACAATTCTAATTAAGCATGCATTCTCCATTTCCTTACAGATGCTGTTCTCACTGTTGGTGGCGTTCACTTCACAACATTGTTAGTTTATTGTAATGTTTCTCTTTGACATACTTCTAGTTTACGATTTAACGTCGCTATAACATCGAGATCAGTAGAAATGGAACTCTGTCTTGGCGGTGCAAACAGGGGCAAGTAAATCTGGAATTTGGCTAAAGTGACGTAGGGGAAACACGGAAAACATAAGTAATGCAACATATTTTCTTTCTCGGCCAATTTCGTTTGAAAAACTGAGGAATTAGTTGTGCGAAATCGTGGAATATCCGGCTTTAGTCCCTATAGTTTCATGATGTTCCGATAGGGGGCTTCGCTATACGTTGCCTTCAAAAAGGCTTCTGTAACGGAATTGGGTTCCAGGCAGGGAGCTGTCACTGAGTTCTTTTGATGGAAAACCAGAGCATCGAATATATTCATAGGAGCTTGGGAATGTCTACTGAGACCTGGCAGTGAAGAAAAGCATGAAGAAAAGCACGGTTAGTCGATGTGCGAGGCATCTGTCATGTTCGCAACATGATCGCGCAGACCTATCCGATCTCCCGCGTCCCTGTCGGCCGCACACAGCTGTGACTCCTGCAATGTAAGAACTTGCGGACATTCCCTTTCGAGATAATCGTCAGATTACAATCTAATAGCTCACTGCACAAGTGGACGTCTGTGTCTTGGCGACGGTGTTCACGAACGAGGGCATTGACTTTGTCGACGTTTTCGTCACTTCTTGACGTTGAGGGGCGTCTTGAACGGGGTTGGTCTTCAATTGGAATTTCTCCACTTTTAAAACTTGAAAACCATTACTAGGCTCTAGTTTTACTTAGGGCAGCATCCTCATAAGCCGTCTCAAGCATTTCAGTAGTTTCCGCGGCCGATTTGTCCGGAACCGCGCTGCTGCTACGGTCGCAGGCTCGAAACCTGCCTCAGGCATGGATGTGTATGATGTCCTTAGGTTCGTTAGGTTTAAGTAGTTCTAAGTCTAGGGGACTGATGACCTCAGATGTTAAGTCCCATAGTGCTTAGAACCATTTGAACCATTTTTGAGCGGCCGATTACCCAAAAAGGAAACAAAATTTCACAGCTTCGCGTTGTTCTCGACAATCTGTCATCACATTTTCGCCGAAATGGAAAAAGTTGTTTTACTAAAAAAAACTCACGGGCGAACCGATGCACTCACAGCGGCACAACTTTGCACGCTAACTCAGGTGGCAGGACCGTAACAGAACCTAGTCAAACCACCGGTTCCCCCACTCTCCCTCCCCACCGCAGCCTAATTCCCTTTGCTTTAGGATCCCCCCTCCCCCCCTCCCCCCTCCCCCCCCCGTATAGTACACACGCACTGTGGGTATCAGAAAACAAATGGTAGAATAGAAAAATAATTCCAAAAGTACTGCGCAGCATGAACTAAGAATCCAAATAGTTAGAAATCTGCAACTCAACTCGGCTCCTCTCCAATTTACAAAGGTACCGAACGAGACAGGCGGGAAAGTGAGACCCTTATATGGCTAGAACAACCACGCTCACTTGCAAAAGTCTGATCCACACTTTCAGATAAGAAGTGGGTTTCTCGGAGCCAAAATTCATACTAGGCGAACAAGCAACAAGTGGGCTTAATTCTGGGGCCCGAATCAGCTACCATTCGTAACTAGATTAACACAAGACGAATTAATCAATTCAGGAAGACTTAGGTGAGCACTACGCTAAGAAAGGACATAACCCCAGACAGCCGTTGTATACACACACAAACTTCCCAAAGTCAGTATGCCTCGCCACAAATTCCAGCTTCGGGTTTCCCTTGACACCGAGAGAGGAGGACATCGCTGTTCAAGCATCACTGGTTCCAGGTCACTACTCCACATGGCAACGCCTCGCTTCTCCGATCGCGACACCGCCACCACACCACCTAAGCGAACAGTGCACTCTATAGCGTGCCCGCGAACTCATGTAGGCGAGGTGAGCAGTTTCTAAAAGGAAAGGGAGCCGACACAACTCATTTCACCTCATCCAACATTCTGGTAAGGTAAAAGATTGACACGAATGCTTAAAATACACACAATTTCTTCCTGTAGCGAACCTGAAGTCAGTCGTATCAGCCCAATCATCTGACCTCCAAAGTATCGTCTATAATTGATGTATAGTATTAGCGAGACTGGAGGAATAACAGAATCCAGCGTAGTCGTCCACAAATAAGGAATTTTTGACTGGGCTTTTTATTGTAGAAAATACTACTGGTTGTTAAGGAGAAATGGGTTCGAAAATGGCTCTAAGCACTATGGGACTTGACATCTGAGGTCATCGGCCCCTAGACTTAAAACTATGTAAACCTAACTAACCTAAGGACATCACACACACCCATGCCCGAGGCAGGATTCGAACCTGTGATCGTAGCAGCCGCGTGATTTCGGACAGAACCGCCTAGAACCGCTCGGCCACAGAGGCTGGCCGTAAAATGGATGGTGTTCAGGACACTGCCCTGCGGAAAAACATTCTGTTGTGAGAATCGATAGCAGTACACGTCACCGCCTCGACACCAGAAATATTGTTCAGCGAGGAAGGTCCGCTGCAGTATGGGGAGCTGCTCAAGATATACCCATTCATGCGCTTGAGGGGCAATGTTATGTCTCCTGGTGGTATCGTATGATTTCTCCAGATCTAAGAAGTTACCAATAAATTGCTGTTTGCATAGGAATGGCTGTTGTATCGCCCTTGTTGAGTGCAGTAAACTACCAGGTGTGAAGTGGTATTTCTGAAACCCAGATTGGAAACGGCTGATCAATCCCTTTGTTTCGAGAGTTCTCACTGGGCGTCGGTTTATCGTCCGCTCAAGGATCTCTCCAAGACAGCTCGTCAGCACAACACTCCTGTGGCTGTCTGGAGACACCTTGTCCTTCCATGGCTTGATACGTTGTGTCATCATCGTTTACTGCTATGGATCCAGATAGTTGCCTTCAGCCCATATTTCACTAAAGCTGCATAGAAGGACATCTTTCGCTTCCACGCTTGTAGCTTGAAATATTGAATCCTACCGGGTCTTGGAACACTGTCAGGTGCAGCAATTGGCACAAACTGCAGTTCCCACATGGAGAAGTAACAGTTTTTCAATGAGAAGTCTAATCTGTTTTTCCCCATGTGCTGCCCATGTTGGCGGAATCTCACACATTATCAGCAATGTGTCTGTCTCGTGCTATATGCCACCTTCAGTTCTAGCACTTCTGTTATTTCCTCATCCTCCCTAGGGTCATTCATACACACTAAATTCTAGAGCACTTCCTCACGGAATCCTCTCGCACTCTTCTTATCCTTTATAGCTTGGCTCATTCGTAAACTCATTCTCTACTCTCTGCTGTTTGCCTTTAGACCAGTACTTATCAAGGAAGGCCTCAACAAATTCCTTAAATGTTATACTGTCTCCTGCCCTTTTAGTTCCCAAAGAAAGACTTCCCCCTCTAGTAACCTTTACATGTAAATAATTTTCTCCTTTTCTGACCAACTTGTAGTCAATTCCCTTAGAGTTTTCACAAAAATTACTGGGTGCACATCTGGCTTCAACTCACCTAAACCAGCAATCGCCTCATATCATGTTGTCCCGTGAATAATTTATCTTATTTCCTGCTTATCTACAGTCTTCACCCCCACCTCTTTAATGGCACGGTTTATCTTGTCTTTATACCCAATCATTTCATCCACAGCACACTTCGTTTCCCTTTCCATATGATATAGTGAAAACTGCATCAATTTGTTTTCTTTCTCAACTATTGCCATACTCTTATTACTCTCATTCAATTTTACAACTGCATTTGTCAGGTCTCTTGCTAATGATTTGTTACCTTCTGTCACTTTCTTCGCTATCTCGGCTATCTCCTTCCCCAAAATAGACTCAACTAATTTCATCTTGGAATCCACAATCCCACAAATTGCCTCTTCCACTTTAGTAACTCTATGGTCTGTTTCTATTCTGTATCACTGTATTTTATCATCCACGTCATTTTAAGTCTCTCCTTTAACTCCTGTTTTAATTCTTCCTGACTATTATTAATTTTTCTCTCAGCTTCCCAACTTTTTATTTAATGTGCAGTATTTCTTGTCACTCTCCACCGTTAACTCGGCTGATTTTTTTTTTTTAACCAATACGTTACAGAATTCCTGATTTCTCTTACTTAGTTCTTCCCATCATTTTCTGTTATCATTTAACCAAATCCATAAGAAACTGCCATAATCCTGGACTCCCCACCTCCATTCTTTCCACCTTCTGGAATGTCTTCTTTGTAGCCTACCATATTTTTATCAAAGATTCCATCATCCACGCTACAAATATCATAAGGATCATCATCTTGGCTTAAATCTGGATTTTCCCATGCCTCAGCCGCTTTTTACACCAATGCAGTGCCATACCCTCAAAATTTATACCAACTTCAGATAAAATGGTCCTAACCAATTCACAAACAGTCAAGTATCTCACATATCTACACGAAATGTCGATCAGTTGCAAATCAAACCCAAGAATAGCCACAAAACCAGTATCACAGTCAAACTGTATCTATGGTGTCCGTAACATACACGGAATAGACAAGAATTACAATACACCGACAAAAATATTTATTTTTCCTATAAATACTAAATTTCTTTCTCCTGAAAAAATGTGCTGACCGTTTCCCCACGTGATCTGGTTGCCGTTTCTATAGTACCAGGTCTTTACCCCTACAAATTTCTAACAGAGCAGTAACTTTGTGCTGTCACAGAAACATAACGTTTATAATCTTAACTGCAATATCATCATCAAGTGTTAATCTCAGTATCACTAAACATTAAACTCTGACCTACTTTCTCTTAAGAAACAGAATTCCAATTAATAATTAATAAATAAATTAATAATTAATGATTAAGAATTAATAAATGCACACTAAATAGCCCCATACAAGCAATAACGTTTAGAATTTCTACGCAAAGCAACAGTGGCCACATTTAACCCAGTAGTACAATCATTAAAAATCATTAAACACTGATGCTATTTTCTCTGAAGAAACAAACAATCCCAGTAGAATTATTATTAACAAAGACATACTAATAGTTCTATACAAGCAACAAGTTTTACGATTTCTACGCAATGCAAGTGTGACCACATTTAACACAATAGTAAAAGCAACATCTATGAAAAATTCGAAGTATTTCTTCCGTATCAAAGTTTTGTGGAACCATGTGCTCAAGGGGTACCATGTGTAACGTCTTGTTACCCTTTTCAGCATACCTGGCGTTGTCGTCGTATGTTTCTCTAGCTAGGTCAACATACTCGAAACTTGAAAATGTCGCATGGGCACTCTGCATTTCATTGTTGCTTTTATTTTCAACGCCAACCCGAGACATGTCGCAAGCAAGCCTTTCAGGGATTCGTGTTGACGTATAGGTTAAACAATAAATACTGTTTATTTTCACATATGCTTCACACAGTACACATTTTAACACAGTAGTACATTGGAGTAAACATGCCACTTGACCACAACACACACACACACACACACACACACACACACACACACACACACTAATTATTTCTTTCGAACCGACTAATCGCAGCAGAGTAAAACATAATTTTTGTGCCATACGCTTTTCACCTCTATTGTTTGCAAGGCATCTTCAACGACCTGGAATATGTACATGTTTTTGTTGATACTTTTAGTTTATATTTAGGGTATTGTATCTCACTAGGGGTAAGATAGATACAGCCTACAGGAAAATTAAAGAGACCTTTGGAGAAAATCAAGAGCTCAGATGGAAACCCAGTTCTAAGCAAAGAGGGGAAAGCAGAAAGGTGGAAAGAGTATATAGAGGGTCTATACAAGGGCGATGTACTTGAGGACAATATTATGGAAATGGAAGAGGATGTAGATGAAGATGAAATGGGAGATACGAAACTGCGTGAAGAGTTTGACAGAGCATTGAAAGACCTGAGTCAAAACAGGACCCCGGGAGTAGACAACATTCCATTAGAACTACTGACGGCCTTGGGAGAGCCAGTCATGACAAAACTCTACCATCTGGTGAGCAAGATGTACGAGACAGGCGAAATACCCTCAGACGTCAAGAAGAATATAATAATTCCAATACCAAAGAAAGCAGGTGTTGACAGATGTGAAAATTACCGAACTTTCAGTTTAATAAGCCACAGCTGCAAAATACTAACGCGAATTATTTACGGACGAATGGAAAAACTGGTAGAAGCCGACCTCGGGGAGATCAGTTTGGATTCCGTAGAAATGTTGGAACACGTGATGCAATACTGACCTTACGACTTATCTTAGAAGAAAGATTAAGGAAAGGTAAACCTACGTTTCTAGCATTTGTAGACTTAGAGAAAGCTTTTGACAATATTGACTGGAATACTCTCTTTCAAATTCTAAAGGTGGCAGGGGTAAAATACAGGGAGCGAAAGGCTATTAACAATTTGTACAGAAACCAGATGGCAGTTATAATAGTCGAGGGGTATGAAAGGGAAGAAGTGGTTGGGAAGGGAATGAGACAGGGTTGTAGCACCTCCCCGATGCTATTCAATCTGTATATTGAACAAGCAATAAAGGAAACAAAAGAAAAGTTCGGAACAGGTATTAAAATCCATGGAGAAGTAATAAAAACTTTGAGGTTCGCTGATGACATTGTAATTCTGTCAGAGATAGCAAAGGACTTGGAAGAGCAGTTGAACGGAATGGACAGTGTCTTGAAAGGAGGATATAAGATGAACATCAACAAAAGCAAAACGAGGATAATGGAATGTAGTCTAATTAAGTCGGGTGATGCTGAGGGAATTAGATTAGGAAATGAGACACTTAAAGTAGTGAAGGAGTTTTGCTATTTGGGGAGCAAAATAACTGATGTCGAAGTAGAGAGGATAAAAAATGTAGACTGACAATGGCAAGGAAAGCGATTCTGAAGAAGAGAGATTTGTTAACATCGGGTATAGATTTAAGTGTCAGGAAGTCATTTCTGAAAGTATTTGTACGGAGTGTAGCCATGTATGGAAGTGAAATGTGGACGATAAATAGTTTAGACAAGAAGAAAATAGAAGCTTTCGAAATGTGGGGCTACAGAAGAATGCTGAAGATTAGGTGGGTAGATCACATAACTAATGAGGAGGTATTGAATAGAATTGGGGAGAAGAGGAGCTTGTGGCACAACTTGACTACAAGAAGGGATCAGTTGGTAGGACATGTTCTGAGACATCGAGGGATCACCAATTTAGTATTGTAGGGCAGCGAGGAGGGTAAAAATTGTAGAGGGAGACCAAGAGATGAATACACTAAACAGATACAGAAGGATGTAGGTTGCAGTAGGTATTGGGAGATGAAGAAGCTTGCACAGGATAGAGTAGCATGGATAGCTGCATCAAACCAGTCTCAGGACTGAAGACCACAACAACAACAACAATTTATAGGTTATGAACAGTCCTGGCACGTTTTGATTTTCTATGATGTAGTAATAATTTAAAGTTCTACTTACAAATTTCGTGGATGCTGACCTACATGTGGTCTTGTTTCTTTCATACAGCTGTTCTTCGTCTGATAACTGACAATTGAAATGTTGTTTTCCCACTTCACAGACGATCCCCAAGCAGCCTAATAATTATCAACATATCGTAATACTATACACAACTGAGAACGATAGGACTACAAAAGTTGCCACCTGTGCACTCTGAGAGAAAAGACGACGCACCACGAAGGAATTATTCCAATGGAACATAAATCGATAAATGTGACGTGTACACACACACACACACACAAACACACACATTACGGTTTCAGAAAGAAATTGGATGATTTATTGAAGAGAAAGAGCTTCACAAACTGAGGCAGTCAGAAACGCATTGGCCTACCTCTTTCCCTTATGCAGCAGTTACTCAGCTTGGACTGATTGCTAGAGTTTTTGGATCTCTTCTTGAGGGATATCGTACCAAATTCTGTCTGTCTGGCACGTTAGACGTCAAAATCCAGAGATGGTTGGTGGGCCTTGCCTATAATGTACCAAACGTTCTCAGTTGGTGAGAGATTCAGTGACCTTGCTGGGAAAGCATTAAAATAAGCAGTAGAGACTTCCACCGTGTGCAGGCAGATGTAATGTTACTTTTGAATACATTATGGGAACAGCAGTGATCAATGTCTTATAAATAATTACTATTAAAAACAGTCTTGATCACTTTTTATTTAAGAAGGTGACCGGTCTCGACCACTACTGTGGTCATCTTCAGACCATTGAGTAGGAACCTCTGTTCTGTTGTGATTCCACAACAGAACAGAGGTTCCTACTCAATGGTCTGAAGATGACCACAGTAGTGGTCGAAACCGGTCACCTTCTTAAATAAAAAGTGATCAAGACTGTTTTTAATAGTAATTAGATATAATGTTGCTGAAATGCAAGCACAGGATGGATTGCCATGAAGGGTGCAACTGCCCTCGGTCTTGTACACAACCTTTTATCATGACTCGTCTGCAAAAGGGGTTCGGTTGTGCACAGTTGCATTCGCGCCCTATATTGAGTAAATAGCCAGCCTAAGTACAGCAGTGAATGAATTCAAGTATTTGTCTATATCACGATCGTTCACAAATGATTTACACCGACAACAGTTTAGAATGAAAACGTTTTTATTTTACTAAATCACATCCACAAGAGCTCTTATGTTTATGGAGTACTCCTATTTCAGTGATCAGATACCCAGCAAATCCAATGATTAGCAAGACAAGCACGCCTTACATTATTAACATATGTACCAAGTTATGCACTGACACATAGGCAATTATGCAACTAAGTAATTCAATGTGAAACTGTTATATACTGCCTCCTCTCTTTATCAGGAAGGTGACTCCATAAATATATTGACTTGTGCTTGCTACACCCCAACTGTTCTTCCACAGTAAACATTACCACATCCAGCAAATTAGTTATACTATTACAGTATCCCTTGTAACCTCACAAAGGCTACAAATCGGGGCGTAGAATATCGTTGACATACCGCTGTGCCGCAAGGGTGCCGCGGATGACTACCAAAGAGGTCCTGCTATGAAAAGAAATGGCTCGTGAAACCAATACTACTGGTTGTTGAGCCGCGTGACGGGTGACAGTCATGTTGGTAGCTCACAGTTTCCTGGGCCGTTTCCAGACACGTGTTCGCTGATCATTAGAGCTCTGTTCGAAGTGGGATTCATCACTGAAGCAGTTCCACTCCAGTCAATGAAATTCCAGGCCCCAATGGGCTGCGAAAATGCGTCTGGATATGCTCCACACATCGGCTACACATCAGCCTGCGTGAGCATATGTCCTGACAACCAGAAGTGATGGTGTGGGATGCCATCTGATTTCATAGCAGGACACATTTGGCTGTAATCCGCGGCATCCTTACGGCACAGCGTTATGTCAACGATATTCTATACACATCGTTGTCCCTTATGACAAACCATCCTGATCTTACATTTCAGCAAGGTAACACCCGTCCACACACGACGAGAGTTTCTACTGCTTGTTTGCGTGCTTGCCAAACCCTACATAGGCCGGCAAGGTCGTTGGTTCTGTCTCCAGTTGAGAACGTATCGAGATTTAAGGGTAGGGCCCTCCAACCAGCTCAGGGTTTTGACTACCTAAAGTGCCAATTGGACAGAATTTGGCATGGTATCCCCAGAAGGACAACCAACAAAAAAATGTTCATATGTGTGTGAAATCTTATGGGACTTAACTGCTAAGGTCATCCGTCCCTAAGCTTACACACTACTTAACCTAAATTATCCTAAGGACACAAACACAAACACACACACACACACACACACACACACACACGCACACACGAAGGACGACTCGAACCTCCGCCGGCCCCCCCTGCGGGTTCGGGGGTTAGAAAAGGCCCGCGGTATTCCTGCCTGTCGTAAGAGGCGACTAAAAGGAGTCTCAAATGTTTCGGCCTTATGTGATGGTCCCCTCTCGGGTTTGACCTCCATCTTTCTAAATTATTCCGAAGAGCGAGCCAATTGGGGAAGGGCGCCTTACATGGTGCACTGTATCCGTCGTGTATTGAGACCTTTAGCCGGCTTTTTCGTCGTTGCAATACTGTCCCGCTCGTTTTCCATCTCTTGGGCGAGGATACGTACCTGGGTGCGATTACCACGCTGCACTCTGCAGTGTTGCTTTTAACTGCGACGACGACCTTGGACATTTTTGCACCTAAGATCCAGCACAGTAGCCAGTCCGTTGTGGTGGGGCCGCCATGTACCCTGTTGGTTGTAGCCCCCTGACAACACAGGGATCGCTCTACTGATGCCTGCGCCGTTAACTCCCCAAGGAGTAGATGCCCATCTCCCTGGGGCATCAGGACTCCCGGCAATGGCCATCCTGCCAGGTGGCTATTGCTGCGGCTGGGTGGCGCCCGTGGGGAGGGCCCTTGGTCGGAGTAGGTGGCATCAGGGCGGATGACCCGCAATGAGATGTGGTACA
Organism: Schistocerca nitens; assembly: GCF_023898315.1. Lineage (NCBI taxonomy): Eukaryota > Metazoa > Arthropoda > Insecta > Orthoptera > Acrididae > Schistocerca > Schistocerca nitens. The sequence goes on along the minus strand of NC_064617.1, from coordinate 197,719,617 downwards.
TCATCTCTCGCTGGCGGCCAGCCACCAGCAGTCTCTAAGCGTTCGAGGGCTAATTTTAAAGCTAACGTTTATGATCCCAAATCGTTCCCATCCCTGGCTACACCATGGGAGGAACGAAAGGCAATGAATGACAGTGACGTGTATTCGCCCAGGTATCTCGTCTGTACCAGAGCTGATGGTGACTCGTTTCTATCCGTGAAGCCTCAGTTCTTTGTAGAGCATTTAGAGGACAAGTTTGGGGAGGTGGAGGGCTTGTCCAAAATGCGCTCTGGGTCAGTTTTGATAAAAACGGCATCCTCTGCCCAGTCACGCAGGTTACTTGCTTGTGACAAGTTGGGGGATGTTAACGTTACCATCACCCCACATAGGAGTTTAAATATGGTCCAGGGTATTATTTTCCAACGGGACCTACTTTTGCAGTCTGATGACGAGCTGCGCCCCAATTTAGAGCGCCGAAGTGTACATTTCGTCCGGCGCGTTCATCGGGGTCCGAGGGACAATCAGGTAGCTACCGGCGCCTTCATCTTGGCCTTCGAAGGCAATACGTTACCAGAGAAGGTCAAGGTGATGGTCTACCCATGTGACGTCAAACCCAATATCCCTCCCCAGATGCGGTGCTTTAAGCGCTGGAAGTTCGATCACATGTCCTCTCGCTGTACTTCTAGCCTCACATGTCGAGATTGTGGACGCCCGTCTCATCCCGATACTCCATGTGCTCTGCCTCCCGTCTGTGTCAACTGTGGAGAGCCTCATTCCCCTTGCTCACGGGACTGCAGTATCTTACAGAAAGAACGCAAAATCATGGAATATAAGACCCTGGACCGACTGACCTACACTGAGGCTAAGCGGAAATTTGAACGGCTACATCCCGTGCGCATGATGTCATCTTATGCCTCCACTGTCACTCCTGCTCCAGCTCCTTCAGCTGCAAGACATAGTCAGCTCTCAGAGGACCTCACCTGCCCCCTTGATGATGGGGGCCCCTTCTCTCGCTGTTGCTCCCACACCATCTACCTCGGGAGCAGCACCCACTAAACCACTGGGGACACCAGTCCCCACTTCTAAGCCAGAGAAGCGTAAGTCTTCTTCGGCTTCTCTCGCTTGGAAGGGATCCCTTGGGTCACTCCCTTCCCAGGTTCCTACCAGCAGCACAGCAGACACCAACCAGTGGCTGAAGAAGCCACAGGTCGCTGGTCGACAGGCTTCGCAATCCTCTTCGGTCCCAGAGACTGACTCCAATAAGCCCTCTCAACAACGGCAACCAAAGGAACAGCTAGAGAAAACGACTTTGAAGACCCGTAAGAGCAAGACACCTGCGGTGGCACCTACTCCACCGCTACCTGAAAGCTCTGCGTCTGACGATGAGGTGGAGATCCTTGCGTCCGCTGAGGACCTCGATCTCGCCGGTCCCTCAGACGCAATGGATAGCACTTGCACGGGTGCTCCATCGGAGGCAGCAGGTGACCCAGCAGCGTAATCTGCCTTCCCAGTCCCGTCACGCCTTTCTCCGCCATGGACAATACTATCCTCCAGTGGAACTGCAGCGGTTTCTTCCACCATCTAGCTGAGCTCCGCCAACTTATCAGCCTTCACACTTTCTTCTGCATTGCTCTTTAGGAAACTTGGTTTCCAGCAATGCGAACCCCCGCCCTCCATGGCTATCGGGGTTATTATAAGAACCGGGCAGCATATGAAAGGGTGTCTGGTGGCGTCTGCCTCTATGTCCTTCACACTCTGCACAGCGAGTCTGTCCCTCTCTAAACACCTTTAGAGGCTGTCGCTGTTCGGGTGTGGACGCCACAGGCTGTTACCGTCTGCAGTCTTTACCTTCCACCGGATGGTGATGTCTCGCAGCATGTCCTGGCTGCACTGATAGCCCAATTGCCGCCACTTTTCTTGCTATTGGGCGACTTCATCGCCCATAACCCTCTGTGGGGTGGGTCAGTGGCAACAGGTCGAGGCGCCAGCGTTGAGCATTTATTGTCACAGCTCGATCTCTCGCTGTTAAATGATGGTGCCTTCACACACTTCAGTGTGGCGCATGGCACCTACTCCTCCACTGACCTTTCAATCTGTAGCCCTAGCCTCTTACCGTCTGACCAATGGAGTGTGCATGACGACCTGTGTGGTAGTGACCACTTTCCGATCTTTCTGTCACTACCACAGCGTCACTCTTCTGGGCGCCCTAGCAGACGGGCTATGAATAAGACTGACTGGGACTTGTTCTCCTCCACTGCCGCTATTGAACCTCTTTCTAATGATGACATTGATGCAGTGGTTCAATCGGTCACCACCGGCATCGTTACTGCCGTCGAATCTGCCATTCCCCGTTCCTCTGGGTCCCCACGGCGGCGAACTGTGCCTTGGTGGTCGCCTGAGATCGCTGCAGCGATTAAAGATCGCCGGCAGACGCTGCAGCGTCACAAGCGACATCCCTGCATTGAACACCTCATCACCTTCAAACGGCTGCGTGCGCGGGCCCGCCGCCTTATCCGCCAAAGCAAGCAGGAGTGCTGGGAGCGGTATGTGTCCACCATTGGCCTCCATGTCTCTCCATCGCAGGTCTGGGCCAAGATCCAACGCCTCTATGGCTATCGGACCCCTGTCAGTGTCCCTGCGCTCTCACTGAGTGGAGCAGTTTGTACAGACTCCGACGAAATTGCCAACAGCTTGGCAGAGCATTTTGCTCTTAGTTCCGCTTCTTCCAATTACCTACTGGCGTTCAGCTCCATTAAAGAGCGGATGGAACGTCGGAGCCTTTCGTTTCGCACCCACCACCCAGAATATTACAATGCTCCATTCAGTGAGTGGGAATTTCACAGTGCCCTAGCTGCTTTCCCTGATACCGCTCCTGGGCCAGATGGCATCCACTGTCAGATGCTGAAACACCTTTCAGTGGACTGCCAGCGGCGCCTCCTCGATCTTTACAACCGTCTTTGGGTCGAGGGGGAGTTTCCGTCGCAATGGCGGGAAAGCATTGTCATCCCCGTTTTGAAACCTGGAAAGAACCCTCTGGAGGTGGACAGCTACCGTCCCATTAGCCTCACCAACGTTCTTTGCAAGTTGCTTGAACGGATGGTGAGCCAGCGCTTGAATTGGGTACTGGAGTCTCGGTGCCTTCTGGCTCTGTCTCAGGGTGGGTTCCGTAACGGCCGCTCCGCCACCGACAATCTGGTGAGCCTGGAGTTGGCCATCCGTACTGCCTTTGCCCACCGTCAGCACCTGGTCGCTGTCTTTTTCGACATGCGGAAGGCGTACGATATGACATGGCGTCATCACATCCTTTCTACGCTTCATGGATGGGGTCTTCGGGGTCCTCTGCCGCTTTTTATCCACAATTTTCTGTCGTATCGTACCTTCCGCGTGCAAGTCGCGGCCTCATATAGTTCCTCCCACGTCCAGGAGACTGGTGTGCCACAGGGTTCTGTTTTAAGTGTCTGCGTGTTTTTAATAGCCATTAACGGGCTCGCTGCGGCCGTGGGAAATTCTGTCTCCGCTTCCCTGTATGCTGACGACTTCTGCCTTTCCTATAGCTCTATTGGCATTGCAGCTGCTGAACGTCAGCTACAGGGCGCTATCCGCAAGGCGCAGTCTTGGGCTGTAGCGCATGGTTTTCAGTTTTCGGCTGCCAAGAATCGCGTTATGCATTTCTGCCGGCGCCGAACGGTCCATCCTGCGCCGCGGCTTTATCTTGACGACGAACTTCTTGCTGTGGTGGAGACCCATGGGTTTTTGGGTGTACTTTATGATTCCCGGTTGACTTGGCTGCCTCATATTCGGCAACTCAAACAGGCGTGTTGGCGGCATCTCAATGCTCTGCGATGTTTGAGCCACACCAGCTGGGGCGCCGACCGATCTACCTTGTTACGGCTCTACCAAGCGTTAATCCAGTCCCGTCTGGATTATGGGAGCCTGGCTTATGGCTCCGCTTCCCCGTCTGCGTTGTGGGTACTGGACCCAATACTACACAGCGGGATACGACTTGCCACTGGTGCCTTCCGCACCAGCCCTGTGGACAGCGTACTAGTGGAGGCAGATGTCCCTCCCCTGCGGTTACGGCGCCAACGTTTGCTGGCCACTTATGCTGCCCATGTTTTTAGCTTGCCCGGGCATCCAAACTATCGTCTCCTGTTCTCGCAATCGGTCGTCCATCTGCCAGAACGTTGGCCCCGGTCTGGTTGTATGATCACGGTCCGCGTCAAAGAGCTCCTCTCCGGGCTTGGGTTTTTCCCTGTTCCACCTCCTTTCCGGGCCACTTTGCGTACTCCCCCATGGTGTGTTCCTCGCCCTTGCCTTCAGCTCGACTTGGCACTGGGCCCGAAGGACTCCGTCCCTCCAGAGGCCTTCCGCCGCCGCTTTTATTCCATCCTGGCCACGTATCAGGGCTCTGGCATTGTTTACACTGTCGGTTCGATGGTTGCTGGTCATGTCGGGTATGTGCTAACTCTAGGGGACCATTCCGAACAACGTTCCTTGCAGGATGGCTGCAGCGTTTACACTGCTGAGCTGGTTGCCATCTTTCGTGCCCTAGAGTATATCCGCTCCTGCTCAGGTGAGTCCTTCATTATCTGTAGCGATTCCCTGAGCGGTTTACGAGCTGTCGACCAGTGTTTCCCTCGTTCTCGTCTGGTGATGGCTATCCATGAGTCCCTGCATACTCTTGCCCGTTGCGGCCGCTCTGTGGTCTTTGTGTGGACCCCCGGTCATGTCGGTATCCCGGGCAATGAACGTGTTGACCGCCTGACCAAACAGGCCACCAGTGAACCCACTCTAGACATTGGCCTTCCGGAGACTGATTTGAGGGTGGTCTTACGCCGCTAAGTTATCTCGCTCTGGGACGCTGAATGGTGCGGTCTGACCACCCGTAACAAACTCCGTGCCGTCAAGGAGACGACGATTGTGTGGCACTCCTCCTTGCGCGTCTCTCGCAAGGAGTCTGTCTTCCTATGCCGACTACGCATTGGGCACACACGGATGACCCACGGCCACTTATTGCGCCGTGACGACCCACCTCTATGTCGCTGCGGCTACATTTTATCTGTGGTCCACATTTTCTTGGAGTGTCCGCTTTTCTCTGTGCTCAGGCAGACGTTCGCACTGCCTAACACGCTCCCTGCCCTTTAACTGATGACCCTGCTATGGCTGGCTTAGTTTTACGTTTTATTTGGGCAGGGGGTTTTTATCATATAATCTGAGTGTTTCTAGTTTTTAGTGTTGATTCTAGCTTTTGGCCTCCGATTTTAAACTGAGTTTTTAATGTGTTCTCGGTGGTTGGCTTTTCCTTTTTTTTTCTCTATGGTCGGCCAACCACCGTCACACTCTGTGTGATTTTAATTTGTTTTGTTTGATTTCTGTCGGCGTATTTCTTGTCCCATGTCGTCTGACGTTTTTCCTGCTGTTCGTTTTTATTCTCTTTGGGTGGTTTTAATTTTTTGGACAAAGGGACCGATGACCATTGCAGTCTGGTCCCTTTAATCCCACAAACCAAACCAACCAACCTCCGCCGGGACCAGCCGCACAGTCCATGACTGCAGCGCCTTAGACCGCTCGGCTAATCCCGCGTGGCGACATCCAACAACTCTGTCAATCAATCCCTAGGCGAATAAGGACCAGAGGTGGACCAATGCACTATTGACTTGTTAAATTTAAGAAGCTCTTCCTCTTGAATAAATCATCCAATTTTTTTTGAGATCATGCTCATTTGTTTATCTCTACACGTACGCCTCATCTGCCGATTTCCGTCCCATTTGGGACAATTCCGTCGTGATTTTTTTTTTTTTTTGTATATTACCAACTTAACACTTTCAAATTCGCACCGATACAGATATCATTGACCACCATAATTAAAAAAATAGATGTTCAAATACATAAAAAGTATTGTAAATTAAATATTGTAATGTTTGTAACTTCCCCCATGAACCATGGACCTTGCCGTTGGTGGGGAGGCTTGCGTGCCTCAGCGATACAGATGGCCGTACCGCAGGTGCAACCACAACGGAGGGGTATCTGTTGAGAGGCCAGACAAACATGTGGTTCCTGAAGAGGGGCAGCAGCCTTTTCAGTAGTTGCAGGGGCAACAGTCTGGATGATTGACTGATCTGGCCTTGTAACATTAACCAAAACGGCCTTGCTGTGCTGGTACTGCGAACGGCTGAAAGCAAGGGGAAACTACAGCCGTAATTTTTCCCGAGGACATGCAGCTTTACTGTATGATTAAATGATGATGGCGTCCTCTTGGGTAAAATATTCCGGAGGTAAAATAGTCCCCCATTCGGATCTCCGGGCGGGGACTACTCAAGAGGACGTCGTTATCAGAAGAAAGAAAACTGGCATTCTACGGATCGGAGCGTGGAATGTCAGATCCCTTAATCGGGCAGGTAGGTTAGAAAATTTAAAAAGGGAAATGGAGAGGTTAAAGTTAGATATAGTGGGAATTAGTGAAGTTCGGTGGCAGGAGGAACAAGACTTTTGGTCAGGTGATTACAGGGTTATAAATACAAAATCAAATAGGGGTAATGCAGGAGTAGGTTTAATAATGAATAAAAAAAATAGGAGTGCGGGTTAGCTACTACAAACAGCATAGTGAGCGCATTATTGTGGCCAAGATAGACACAAAGCCCACGCCTACTACAGTAGTACAAGTTTATATGCCAACTAGCTCTGCAGATGATGAAGAAATTGATGGAATGTATGACGAGATAAAAGAAATTATTCAGGTAGTGAAGGGAGACGAAAATTTAATAGTCATGGGTGACTGGAATTCGTCAGTAGGAAAAGGGAGAGAAGGAAACATAGTAGGAGAATATGGATTGGGGGGAAGAAATGAAAGAGGAAGCCGCCTTGTAGAATTTTGCACAGAGCATAACTTAATCATAGCTAACACTTGGTTCAAGAATCATAAAAGAAGGTTGTATACATGGAAGAATCCTGGAGATACTAATAGGTATCAGATAGATTATATAATGGTAAGACAGAGATTTAGGAACCAGGTTTTAAATTGTAAGACATTTCCAGGGGCAGATGTGGATTCTGACCACAATCTATTGGTTATGAACTGCAGATTGAAACTGAAGAAACTGCAAAAAGGTGGGAATTTAAGGAGATGGGACCTGGATAAACTGAAAGAACCAGAGGTTGTAGAGAGTTTCAGGGAGAGCATAGGGGAACAATTGACAGGAATGGGGGAAAGAAATACAGTAGAAGAAGAATGGGTAGCTCTGAGGGATGAAGTAGTGAAGGCAGCAGAGGATCAAGTAGGTAAAAAGACGAGGGCTAGTAGAAATCCTTGGGTAACAGAAGAAATATTGAATTTAATTGATGAAAGGAGAAAATATAAAAATGCAGTAAATGAAGCAGGCCAAAGGGAATACAAACGTCTCAAAAATGAGATCGACAGAAAGTGCAAAATGGCTAAGCAGGGATGGCTAGAGGACAAATGTAAGGATGTAGAGGCTTGTCTCACTAGGGGTAAGATAGATACTGCTACAGGAAAATTAAAGAGACCTTTGGAGAGAAGAGAACCACTTGTATGAATATCAAGAGCTCAGATGGCAACCCAGTTCTAAGCAAAGAAGGGAAGGCAGAAAGGTGGAAGGAGTATATAGAGGGTTTATACAAGGGTGATGTACTTGAGGACAGTATTATGGAAGTGGAAGAGGATGTAGATGAAGATGAAATGGGAGATAAGATACTGCGTGAAGAGTTTGACAGAGCACTGAAAGACCTGAGTCGAAACAAGGCCCCGGGAGTAGACAACATTCCATTAGAACTACTGATGGCCTTGGGAGAGCCAGTCATGACAAAACTCTACCATCTGGTGAGCAAGATGTATGAGACAGGCGAAATACCCACAGACTTCAAGAAGAATATAATAATTCCAATACCAAAGAAAGCAGGTGTTGACAGATGTGAAAATTACCGAACTATCAGTTTAATAAGTCACAGCTGCAAAATACTAACGCGAATTATTTACGGACGAATGGAAAAACTGGTAGAAGCCGACCTCGGGGAGATCAGTTTGGATTCCGTAGAAATGTTGGAACACGTGATGCAATACTGACCTTACGACTTATCTTAGAAGAAAGATTAAGGAAAGGTAAACCTACGTTTCTAGCATTTGTAGACTTAGAGAAAGCTTTTGACAATATTGACTGGAATACTCTCTTTCAAATTCTAAAGGTGGCAGGGGTAAAATACAGGGAGCGAAAGGCTATTAACAATTTGTACAGAAACCAGATGGCAGTTATAATAGTCGAGGGGTATGAAAGGGAAGAAGTGGTTGGGAAGGGAATGAGACAGGGTTGTAGCACCTCCCCGATGCTATTCAATCTGTATATTGAACAAGCAATAAAGGAAACAAAAGAAAAGTTCGGAACAGGTATTAAAATCCATGGAGAAGTAATAAAAACTTTTAGGTTCGCTGATGACATTGTAATTCTGTCAGAGATAGCAAAGGACTTGGAAGAGCAGTTGAACGGAATGGACAGTGTCTTGAAAGGAGGATATAAGATGAACATCAACAAAAGCAAAACGAGGATAATGGAATGTAGCCAAATTAAATCGGGTGATGCTGAGGGGATTAGATTAGGAAATGAGACACTTAAAGTAGTAAAAGAGTTTTGCTATTTAGGGAGTAAAATAACTGATGATGGTCGAAGTAGAGAGGATATAAAATGTAGACTGGCAATGGCAAGGAAATCGTTTCTGAAGAAGAGAAATTTGTTAACATCGAGTATAGATTTAAGTGTCAGGAAGTCGTTTCTGAAAGTATTTGTATGGAGTGTAGCCATGTATGGAAGTGAAACATGGACGATAACCAGTTTGGACAAGAAGAGAATAGAAGCTTTCGAAATGTGGTGTTACAGAAGAATGCTCAAGATAAGGTGGGTAGATCACGTAACTAATGAGGAGGTATTGAATAGGATTGGGGAGAAGAGAAGTTTGTGGCATAACTTGACTAGAAGAAGGGATCGGTTGGTAGGACATGTTTTGAGGCATCAAGGGATCACAAATTTAGCATTGGAGGGCAGCGTGGAGGGTAAAAATCGTAGAGGGAGACCAAGAGATCAATACACTAAGCAGATTCAGAAGGATGTAGGTTGCAGTAGGTACTGGGAGATGAAGAAGCTTGCACAGGATAGAGTAGCATGGAGAGCTGCATCAAACCAGTCTCAGGACTGAAGACCACAACAACAACAACATGTTTGTAAATAGCATCATTGACTGGATTCACTGATGAGGGTCATCACAATATTATATGTTTCAGCTGCTACTCCTGCAGTTGTATTTGATTTCTCCAACGTTCCAAAAAAGGTGGATACATGGCGGCCGCAATATACAACGCATAGAATGAAAACTAACGTACTTGCGAGAAGCAAGTTCTCGTCGCAAAGTGTTAAGTCTCTGCAGCGAGAGGGCGGCATTTTGTAAGCGCTCCGGATCAACAGGGACCACCACGATGTGTGGTGCCCATGGACAACCAACGAGTGTCAACATGACTCGCAAGCAGAGTGTCCGAAAGTGCAGCCAATCAAAACACAAAAGTATGAAAGCGCCACAGGGTGAAGAAATAACAACACATAAATGCAGGCGAGTGTAGGCTGGGTAAATAAGGATCAGACCAACACTAGTAAACAACTGACTCTGTGTGGTCGAACCAGAAAAGCAACGACTCTAGAGGCACAGCCCCATGTACACGACGCTCACGAAGCTCAGGGTGGAGAGCAAACAATTCCTCGTCTGTTATGCCCGTGTCTGCTGAGGATGTCAAAGCTGGAGTAATGGCATCTAGTACCTACACCACTGGTTATGGATAGAGCAGCTGTCTGGGCAATATGCTTCCGATTGGGCTTAAGGAAGCAGTCATTTTGTACTGTCTCAGGAGTTGATTGGGTTATGGCATCTTTCTGAGATGCCAAAGTATCACCCTCTATTTATCAAAATAAAATGAATATTATTTTTAACGATGTGACGCTAACACCTACATGCTCTTTAAGAAGTGGATTGTGCCTGAAAACATAGAAAAAAAAAATAGTACACCTCTTTAGAGGTTTCCAATTCACTCAAGGTTTATTGTTGCAACAGTACATATGGAGTACAGGAAATTATGTTTACAGATCAGTAGCACAAGCGTTTTTGAGGTACCGGCTACCGACCCATGCTGAAACACACATGAGTAGGTAGTGTAAGTTCTACCAGCAGCAATGCAGGTGCTGACTCTGGCATCCAGTCGATCGTACAGATAGTGAATATTGTCCTGGGATATGTTATGCCATGCCCGCTCGACTTGTTCACGTAGGTCTGTTGTCGGCTGATGAGATGCATGAGTCACATCTCGTCCCCCCACAACTGCTCTATTGTTGAAGAGTCCAGAGATCATGCTGGCCAGGGAAGTTGCAGCATGTCTTGCACAGCTCATTGTGTTTCTGTGGCAGTGTGTGAGTGGGCATTGTCGTGTTGGAACAAAATATCACCTTCCTGTTGCAAGAAAGGCAAAATAATGGGTCTAACAACATTCCACATATACCGAACTCTGGTTAGCGTCCCCTCTAGAAACACCGAAGGTGAACGACAGCTGTAGCTTGTCGCACCCCAGACCATAAAGCATTGGGCGGGACCAATGTGCCTTGGACAAAGCACTCTGAGACAGCACTCACCAGGACTACATCGTATGCACAAACGACCATCACTTGCGTGCAAGCAGACCTGCTTTCATCGCTGAAGACCACGACATATGCCATTTCATCTTTCAGGTCATCCTCTGACGGCGCCAGCCGAGCCGTGCACGTCAGTACTGTGGTATCAGTGGAAGACTGGCTGGAGGTGTGCGTACCCGTAGTCCCAATCCTAATAAATGGTTCACAACAGTTCGTGTTGACAAATATGGGCTCACATGCCCTCTTATCTGTGCTGCGACAGACGATCTGCCACTTGTAACATCATACGAGGGCTATCCACAAAGTACATTACGTTTTGGAATTAAAAATAAAGTATTGGAAATTTTTTTATTATATACAGATGAAAGCCGCACTTAAATACTACTTTTCTACATAGTTGCCATTTAAATTAAAGCACTTATCGTAGCGATGGACGAGCTTGGAAATTCCTTCGTCGTAAAATTCGGCCGCCTGCGCCTTCAACCATGTGGCGGCTGTCTTTTGGGACAGAAAAGGTGTGATATTTGTGGATTTCCTGGAGAGAGGCACTACAATAAACTCTCAAAGGTATTGCCAAACTCTGCACAACCTCAGAAGAGCAATACAAAACAAGCGCAGCGGAAAGTTGGGCTCAAAGATCTTGCTGATTCATGACAACGCCCGGGCCCACACGGAAAATGCCACTCGTGAAGTTCTCGAATCTTTTAAGTGGGAGTTGTTTCCTCATCCGCCGTACAGTCCCGACCTGGCACCGAGTGACTTCCACTTATTCCCAGCAATGAAGAAGTTGTTGGCTCTGCAGCGTTTTGATGACGACGCACAGCTTCAAGAAGAGGTAACCACGTGGTTGAAGGTGCAGGCGGCCGAATTTTACGACGAAGGAATTTCCAAGCTCGTCCATCGCTACGATAAGTGCCTTAATTTAAATGGCAACTATGTAGAAAAGTAGTATTTAAGTGTGGCTTTCATCTGTATATAATAAAAAAATTTCCAATACTTTATTTATTTTTAATTCCAAAACGTAATGTACTTTGTGGATAGCCCTAATAGATTAAGGGGCTCCAGAACGCCCTATACTTGCAATGTTAAAATAACGCTTATAAATTACATCTTTCCTCACAAAGTATTTGAGGTAGGAAGTTGAACTTTTTACAGATTATTTATTGGAATATGGGCTACAACTTAACACAGGGATTTTACAAAATTTTAGTTCAGTTATTAAAGATGATTTTTTTTTCAATTGTAATGAAAATTCACAACATTTTTTGCAATTTTTTATTTATATATTCAAAAATATACAGTTTTTTGGAAAAAATTATGCAGAAGGTACTTTGTAACATTTACTGAAAGTCTGAAACAAATATGTTTGGAAGATCCTTAGAAAACATGTAATTAGTATGAGAAAATAAAAGTTTTGGGAATCGAGCGACAAAGATTGGATTAACTTTTTAGTGCATTCCAGGTCCATAGGATGGATTATCTTCATCCTCTGCAAACTCCTCCTCCAGTTTCCTCTTGCTCCTCCTCCTGTTTACTCTTGCTTGTATTTCTAGACTCTTTACAGCCCTGTCTGCAGCCCGAAGGCGTTCCTTGTCTAAAGCAAGCATCGCTCGTACCATGTTAGTACCTATCTTCATTCCCATATTTCTAAATACCTTGCACCTTACAATGTTGCCATCACTGAAAGTCGCAACAGCATCATACACACCAAAGTGAAGTGTTTCTATTCCAACAAATACAGTCTTGGGGATTCTCGACCATATAACACTATTTACACTTTCATTGGCGTTTTGAGTTTTTCCGTGAATACACTTTTTCAACAGTTCAGGTGCTGCTAAGTCTCTGAGAATAGGTTTTATCACCTCCATTATTGCACAAGGCAGACTATGCTTATGAGTGTACACTTCACCAGTTAGCAATCCTTTGTTATATTTACACCAACTGTCCTCTTCTTTGGGACACAAGCTATGTTGGGGATTTTCATCGGTTGAAGAAGTATGAAAAAAAAGAGCCCAAACAGCCTTCTTCATTTCGTCGACACTTTGTGTATTTTGCCTAATAGCCATTCCATAATAGTTCTGTATTTTGTCAATTACACTGTCAGTTAACCTTCCCTTCCCATCCAACCCTTTACCATCACTGAGTTTTTGTTTTTTTGTACGTAGCTTTGTCGCCGAAGTCTTGTTCCCATTCGCTTCTGTACGTGTCCAATACACTCAGATTTCTGCACTACAACATCACCACCATAGGGCTTCAGTCCTTGAACATGTTTGAAACTTTTAGAATCACCGTCACCAAGGTAATTAACATATCGCACTTTATCACACACCTCAGAACGCTGGAATATACTGGCAACACCAGCCACTTCCATTCCTCCACTACTGCCACTATAGTTAGCTTTGCAATTATTTTCATGTGTACCTTTATAATTTTGTGGACATCTACAATACTTTGATATTACTGCTACATCTAAAACTTTCCCTGTATACATACTGGTGGCAGATACTACACCATGAAGAGATGTGTGTCCCCGTTTATGCCAGGTACCATCGAACGCTGCAGTCAAATCTCTGTTACCATTATTTTCCATTACTGCCTCTTCCACAGCGTTCTTCATAGATTCTATACAGACATCTTCTACTTTAGACCCTATTAATTTATTATAGGTCGTAAACTTGGTTGGGGGATTTGGAAGATTCATGATGCCACAGAAAATTGCACCTGCAGTAGCACCCTTACCAACTGAACGCAAGGAATAAACAAATCTAATGTTGTGTTCGTAGATTTTGCTACCATTTTCTTCAGTTGCAGTTACTGCAACACTGTTCCAAAAGGTGATCATGTATGAACACTTATCACATTTCAGTTGTATTTCACTAACAAGTCCTACGTGCTTTATTATGGAGAGTTCCAGACCAACTTCACTACAATGAATACATCTTACACAGTTTGAAAAAATTCCTTTGAGAACCGACATATCAAATATTTCATTCACATCCGATTCGCCCATAAAATATTCATAGTTTTCACTCATTGAACCAAGCTTCTTCTGTGAAGTATTTTCTTTCCCACTTTGACTGCTATGGGCAGGTGTACTTGAGAGGTTAGGTTCACTCACTTGGTTATCGTCTTTATTGTTTACAGTAATAACACATACCTTTGGCTTTCCAACATTTCTCCTTTTCTTAAAAGCCTTCAGAGGATTTCTAATAACTTTACTTTTACTCATTATTATACTTCAACAAAACAGAGACTCAAGAAACAGAATTAATTACGAATATTTTCGAGATAACGACAGAGTAAATAAACATGAAACAATCGTCAATCTCACCAGCGATATATATTGAACCATCACAGGTTAGCCACAACACATACTTTATCTCACATCACTAAAATGTACCTGATGAACACGGACGTTATTAATAACACCATTTGATAGCAGTTTAACAGCGCCACAGTGGGTCACGCCCATGTAGAACACATTTCAAAAAAAATTTAAAAATAGTTGTAGTCTTCGGAATTGAATAAATTATATATCTATTAAAAGGTAATAGTCTGCAGATTCAGAAAACGCAAAAAAGTAGAAATTGAACTTTTCATGATTTTGAGCCTTTCCGGTGCCCCTTAAGGGTCGACCTGCGACTGCAATCGTACAACTTGCGTACGGGCCGCTAGACGCCTCCACGATCGCTAAGAGTGCATTGCGATCGCAGGCGCGCGTGTTGTGAATGGGCCGCGAGGTGCCAACACGAGCGCAACCGTATAGAAATGCCGACGGAGTTCGGCCAGCTCTCATTTTGTTGGCATCTCATTTTTGCCTATTTCTTATTTGCTTGGTTGCTTAGCTCTTATTCGTTTATAGCTCATGTTATTGTGCTCTCTTTCAGCCATTCTGATTGTTTTGATTTACTCCCATTTGAGAAGTGCTCATTTTGGCATTTCACTTTTGCATATTTCTCATTTTGCTAATAATATGCTCCTTAGCTTTTTACAGTTGAATTAACATAGTCTCACGTACTGTTTGTTCATTTCAGCCTGTTCATTCCTTCCCTTAAACTTGTGTAAAGTATTCTCGATGTAGGATTTGTTCTGTGACACAGGTGTAAGGTATTGAATATAAATTATATACGAAACTGTGCTTTAAAAGGAATTTATTTTTTCAGTTTGTACTACATCAGACGACAATTTTGTGATATGAGGGAGAAATTTGAGGGGCGAACCCATGGAAATAGTCTTAAGTGATCCCCTTTAAAATTAAAAATTTGTGTTACCCTGAAAGATGTGACACTAGGCAGTCATACACTGCTACACTTACAACACGACGATCCTGGCGGCAGTCTGCGCTTTGTGGACGTCTACGGGTGTGAGGATGTCCACGTCACCACTGAGACGCAGCACGGGCAACTTGTGGCAGTTCTCCAAAAGGACCATCCTGCCGCTCGGAAGGCCATAATTTTAACCCTCTCGAACTCGCTTATGAAGCGCGAGTGTGCCTCCGTGAAATGATTAGCGACTGGTTTCACACGTAAGCGCAACATTGAACCTTCTGGCTGTGAACATTCCCTAGTATAGGGTAGACACAGATGGCTCTCTAGTAGCTATGCCACTACGATATCTGTTGGCAGGCGACGTTGAAGCCTATTATCTTCCAGGTGGCAAATGCTGTCGTCAGATCAAAATCGACATCGTCTCTCCAGGTGTCTAATTTTTTCCGGTAGTGTATTTACAATACAATAATCAGAAACCACAATGCATCATTAATTCCTCGATTCAACAGCACACGCATAGTAAATTTTCAAGACTATAACCTAGACATAGTTAATCTACACTCATTTTACTATCATTTGCGTGTCATTAATATTTACTGAAATTATTCATTTATACTAAAAACACGTGACTAGGGCCTCCCGTCGGGTAGACCGTTCGCCGGGTCCAAGATTTCGATTTGACGCCACTTCGGCGACTTGCGCGTCGATGGGGATGAAATGATGACGAATAGGACAACACAACACCCCGTGCCTGAGCAGAGAAAATCTCCGACCCAGCCGGGAATCGAACCCGGGACCTCAGGATTGACATTCTGTCGCGCTGACCACACAGCTACCGGGGCAGACTGAAAATAATGTATCAACCTAACGTAAGAGTTTTGTAACTCACATTACATGCTTTTGCCAAAACTGAACTTTCTGTATTAATTCTCTGCCAATCGTAACCAAACATCGAGAAGTATGCAATAACTCCAGAAATCCTTACTTCACCTTCTTGAAATTTTGCTAATTGTATCTCCTTCCATCTGTCACAGCTTAATGATAGAAATGCTACACTAAAAACAAGTATTATTGCTGTTGAACGGTTGTACAAGTAACACGATGTCATGTAACTGCTGGACGCTATCATAATCTCACCCAATGAGCGGCACAGACCGAACGCAGAACGCCTCATAAAAAT
The DNA here is from genome assembly GCF_023898315.1 of Schistocerca nitens. NCBI lineage: Eukaryota > Metazoa > Arthropoda > Insecta > Orthoptera > Acrididae > Schistocerca > Schistocerca nitens. Next base: position 197,703,514 of record NC_064617.1, on the reverse strand, counting down.
CAGTTATTCTTCTTTCTCCTGGTCTTAACCTGTATATTCGTGGAGTCAGCATGTTAATCTGCATTAGGTGATGCTACTGGTAAGTGGTGGCCGGACGCCACGGCTGAACCAATTCCTATTTGGCGCGCCTCATACCTGGCTGTATCTTCTACCGTGACGACTTCCCTCCTTTAAGTTAAGTGATCATTATAATGACAGAAAGGACATCTCGCCACAGAGTTAAAAAAATAAATGCACGAAATCGTGAAAATTGTGGACCTCGTACTGTGGGACAAATGTTAGGAAATAGAGGGAGATATAGAGTTTAAAGGAGTGATTTCTTAACTCAAAATATTGAACTTTCTTAACTCACTGAAATTTTGACTAAATGTTGCTTCGAAACTGAAGTAATTGTCTTTCTTATGGACAATTTTGTAGATCCTCTGTTTTGAAGCTTTTCTCTCACATATGTTAAAATTAGAAGTTTCAGATTTTCCTTGAAAGGTCATTTCATGCTAAAAAGCATTATGGCAATTTAAAATAGAAGGGACGCTAATCTACGTTTTTATTAAGTCAGTGTGTATATTGGTTAGGTTTCAGACTTTTTACTTGCAATGTGCATGGACAAAAAAAGTCTTTCTGTCTATCAGTATAATTTATTACACTCAAGTGCCAGGTGTACTACATTTCGTTTCAGTTTTTTATTTTGGGTAACACTCCAAGGACGATGTAATGTTCCTTCCCTCCAACTGTCTCCCGGATTCCTTCGAAAAAAATCATTGACAAGATCCGGATTTTACCGTCTACTGGAAGTAGACCATGTTTTATTCAAAATATATAGCAAAGAGAATAAAATCCGTAAAGTCAAGGCAAGTGGTAAAATAAGCTAAGCACTAGACGAGAAACTCACTTACTCAAAAATCTGAATAAACGAATATACAGGGTGTTCTGTAATTCCTGTGCCAAGCTTCTAGAGAGGGCTTAGTAGACGAGTTTTGGTAAGGAACTCGTGTCGAGAAATGTACAGTTTCAAGGGTCCTGCTTCACGATATGCACACAGCGGAGACACTACGCTCTGACTTGTGTGTTCTGCAGGAGCCCATGACATGGGTGATGTCTGGAGCAAAGACAAATTCAGGAGAGTGTTGGGTTCTTTGGGGGCTGCAATTCTCGCAAAACTACACCTGTTTCTTCCTAATCTAGAGAGAGAGAGAGAGAGAGAGAGAGAGAAAATCTTTGCAACATATCTTTCACACTAGACAATCTCGGAAATTTTCTCGCTATTGTAGTTGGTATTACAATAGATAAGGCAACACCTTCGATTACTCTAGAGAATTTGAATACGGCACGGAGATAGAAAATTTCTATGAGCTCCGACGCCCTTCCGCCAGACCAAAATCCTGGATTCGACTCGTAATCGGGTTTTCTTCTACATGACAAAGTATGTCCTCTTCAAAAGAAAGTTTTCCACGTCCACGGAGGACTAGTCAACCCTCCTAGTTGCGAACGTACAGTTTCCTGCAGCATTCGTTGCAGTCGGACGAAAATGGTATATGACGTCATAATTACAACATGACTGATTAAGTCGCCATCTTCTCAGCGTATGTGCGTACCATGAAGCGAAAGATTTCGAATGTGATTTGATCTTCAAACTCATTTTGTATCTGTACGGTACATTTCGAAACATGGTTTCCTTATCAAAACTTTATGTACTATGACCCTTCAACGACCTTTAGAAGACTAGGAATTGCTAAACATCCTGTAGGTTCCAGTGATATGACTGATAGGCTTCACTTCTGCACCGATTATGAAGTCTGAACACGTCAGCTAAGCTTATTTGAGAACGTATCTTTACAAGGTCGTTACTGCGTCGATATACTCTACATTAATTTTATATTATCCTTTGCGTTTTTGGAAATTTAAGAAACTTTTTCGTATTTTCTCAGATATTGCTCCTGAAGATAAAAACGTGAAAGTAAGCGCTGGAAGCCGTTTATCATGGGATTCTATGGTCGATGGAGCTTCTTACTGCAGCATAAAGAAGCCAGACGGAACTCCTTATTATGAAATGTTTGCTGGTTACTGCAAAGTGGACATAGATAAAGCTTATTATGGCGATGCTGGTGCATGGACTGTTTTACTAGGCTTCGATGGCAAAATGGAAGAAGTAGAGGTGACAGTAAACGTGGAAATTGAAGGTAATTTCTATAATTAATTATCCTTTAATGATACTTATTATTAATAGTTCCTGAGTATTTCATAGCAAATTAGTTTATATACCAGTGGTTCCTTTACTCTCACTATTTTATAGCCTAGCATGTCACATGATACTCCTATTAGGAAAGTAGCAAGAGTTTATCTTAGTAAAACATATTTCCCAGCCTATATTTTTTACACAGTCCCACATTCAGTGGGCAGCCTTACATCATGGAGAGGGATGATATTTGGATGAGGATTGTTTAGCACACTAATTGACGAAATGACACTATGACTACTGCACTTAACATTCTTCTTCTTCAGTAGCGCTACAGCCCTTGGTGAGCCTTGGCTTCTTCAACAATCTTCCTCCACATTTCTCGGTTAATTGCTGCTCTTTTCCACCCCCGGACTCCCATACTGGTGATATCCATTATTACCTCGTCGATCCATCTTCTCCTAGGTCTCTGTTTTCGCCTAACTGAATGGATCACGCCTTTCATAATTTTCTTTGGAATGCTATCCTCTGCCATTCTCTCAAAGTGTCCTAGCCATCGTATTCGCTGTGATTTCACAAATTTTACTATGTCCCTGCCTTGTATTAACTCTTGCAATTCGGCATTGTAGCGTATTTTCCAGCCTTCTTCCTCCCTTATTGGCCCATAGATTTTGCGTAGCATTTTCCCCTCAATGGTTCTTAGTGCATTTTTATCGTGTTCTGTCAGCGTCCATACCTCTGACCCGTATGTGATATCTGGGCGGACTAGGGAATTATATATTAGCAGTTTAGTTTTTCTTGTAACAAGGCTATTTTTGACAAGTTGCGTATTTGCAAAGTAAGCTCTGTTTCCTGCTTGTATTCTTTCCCTTATAGCCTTTCCAATACTGTTATCATTTGTTATTAGGGCGCCCCCAGGGGCTCAGCATTCATTTGCTGGGTACGGGGTTGGCGACCCCGGGGTTCCTGAGCTGGGGACTGGTAAGCGCCGCCAGTCCCCCATCACCGTAAGCTCTGAGCATACTTCAGCGACCACCATGCGGCGCGGCGGTGGAACGTTGTGTGTCTCAGGGAATGGGGATCTTGGCTTGACCGCCCGGATCGCGAGGATGGAATAAACCTCTATAAAAAAAAACCCTCAATCTCAAGGTGTGCTGCGCGCTGATGAGATGCATGGCTGTTGAGGTGGAACAGTCGTTAGCGGGCAACCTCTGGGGAACCTGCCGCACCTCAGTCGTATAAGGTTTACCTAGGCACGCGGGGCTCTGTCTAGGTGGACTCCTAGTTCCCTAGCTGCTCGTGGGACCGAGATGGAACCCTCGAACTTTTCTTCTTCTCCTCCCAGCGGAAAGGGTGGGCCACTGGTAGGTTCTAACACCCAAACTCACAAGAGGGCTCGTGTAGCCAGTCCTCCTGATTCACGTAGTAGTAACAGAACGCATGCTCCTTCGCAGAATGTGTTTCTTATAATTAAAAGAAAAGATGGGAGTTTCGAAAAAGTTTCACCATTTTATATCCAGAAAGGCTTAGAAGGTATTGCTGGCACATTAAAATCTGTTAAGCGCTTGCGAAATGGCACCTTGTTGGTTGAAACATCTAGCTTCCAGCAAGTCCAGAACCTTCAGAAGGCACAATTTCTTGGGGAGTTTGCGATAGAGACTGAATTTCACGACACCTTGAACTACAGCAAGGGTGTTGTGACTTGCTGAGAACTCGTTGACATTCCCCAAGACGAACTGAAGGCTGAATGGTTCCGGGCAGGAATTGTCGACGTGCAACACGTTATGAAACGGGTGGATGGTACTCTCATAAAGACTGACTCATTTATCCTTACATTTAAAAGCACCAAATTGCAAGAGCATGTGAAGGCAGGTTTCCTACGTCTCCGTGTACGGCCTTATTACCCCAACCCCATGCGGTGTTTTAAATGCCAACACTTTGGACACACTACTCTCGGCTGTAGAGGGGAAGCCACTTGCGGGAATTGTGGTAAAGCCGCCCATGAGGGAGTTGGTTGCTCCTCTCCTCCCAAGTGTGTCAACTGCTCTGGGGATCACCCTGTGTAGAGTAGGGAATGCAGAGTTTTCCTTGAGGAACGGAAGATCCAGGAACTTAAGACTACAAAACGCATCCCGTATTGTAAGACGAAGAAAATTTACAAGTCCATGCAGCCACCCACGTTCGCTGCTTCCTTTTCTTCTGTTCTCAAACAGCCAGTCTTGAAAACCGATGCCGCTACACAAACGGAGGTTGCTACTGTCAGCACTAGCACCTGCGTTTGTCAATGTACATGTGCTGCTACCATTCGTGTGAAGCCTGCTGCTCCCCCCCCCCCCCCCCCCAGCCTTCTGAGCAGGCTGTGGTAGCTGACATCATGGAACTTCCTGCCCCTCCCGAGTTCAGTCTTGTGCACTCCCCAGCGCTGCTACACCCCCTACTGCTTCTGAGGTTTTGGCTCCAATGCCACCTCAGGCCAGAAAATCGAAGCCAAAGCCAAAGGTGAAGACTCGCCCACTAAAGGAGACTGAAGTTATACAGTCTGCTGACATCTCTCTCGACTCCTCTTCTGAGGCGATGGAGGTTGATGTCAGACTGGGGCAATCATCTCGCCCCAAAACTGAGCCTCCACCTTTTGTGGGCTCTCCTCCCTGACAGAAAGTGAGAATGAAGGTACTTCCACCCTGATAGATGGCTCCCATTATACAGTGGAACATGAATGGATTCCGGGCACATGTGGAGGAACTGAACCTCCTAGCACGGCAACGCCCCCTGTGCTTGTGTTTACAGGAAACGCATTTCAAACCATCTGATGCTCCTGTACTAAGGGGCTATATGTTATATCGCCGAGATGACCTGACTGGAGAAAGGGCCAAAAGCAGAGTCGCCGTGTTTGTCAATAATGACCACCACTCCTCTGCTCTCCCCGTGGATACTGACCTGCAAGCAGTTGCAGTTGAAATTTATTCCCATCGGAGGCTTACCGTTTGCTCCCTTTATTTACCCCCTCTGGATGCAGTGAACTTAGAGGCTCTCACAGATCTTACCGACCAACTCCCCCGCCCGTTTCTCCTCCTGGGAGACTTCAATGCCCGTCATGTCCTGTGTGGCTCCACTTCTCTTTGCGCTCTAGGTCGAATTTTGGAGAGCCTCCTAACATCTCAAGTGTTGTGCATCCTCAACACAGGTACTTCGACTCATTTCTCTAGTGCTACAGGGTCATTCTCAGCCATTGACCTATCTTTCTGCTCTCCAACCCTCACTGACTCCGTTCACTGGGAGATCATTGACACCCTACATTCCAGCGATCACTTCCCTATCCGCATTCATCTCCTGGATGGTGTATTGCTGGAGCAGCGGCCACCATTGTGGATGATTGGCAGGGCTAACTGGCCACTGTTCACTCGGTTGGCTGTCTTTGACCGCCACAACAGCGTACAGGAATGGGTGGATCACATCACGCTTGTGATCCACCATGCTGCTGACCTGTCCATACCACAGTCTTCTGGCACTCTTAAGCGGCGCCTTGTGCCTTGGTGGACAGAAGATTGCCGTTCAGCCATCCGGGACAGGCGTGCGGCTTTTCGCCGATTTAAATGCCGCCCAACATCGGTCAGTCTTACTGCCTTCCGTATCGCGAGAGCCAGTGCACGCCATGTCATTAAAGAGAGCAAGAAAAGGTCATGGCAGGAGTTTCTGGACTCCATCAACCGTTCCACTTGTTCCACAAAAGTATGGGAAGCCATCCGGAGGATTTCCGGTAAATGCAGCCGTTTACCAATAGCTGCAGTCCTGAACCAGGGATGCCTCCAAACGACACCCAGAGCCATAGCTCAGTCGCTGGCAGAGCATTTTGCACAAAGTACTGCCACTGCAACCCAGGATCCAGCGTTTCGTCGCTACCGTGCGACTGTCGAAAGAGCGAACTTGTACTTTCGGTCGAACAGTTCTGAGGCCTACAACTCCCCTTTCTCCATGTGGGAACTTGAATCGGCACTTAATGAGACTTCTGACACTGCACCAGGTTACGACCGCATCCGGTACTCCATGCTTCGACATCCGCCAGCGGCGTCAAAGGAAATCCTCCTCGAATGTTTTAATCTCATATGGCAGACAGGAGTGTTCCCCACCTCGTGGAGGGGGGCAATCCTCATCCCTCTCCTCAAACCAGGAAAGGACCGCACATGTCCCAGTAGTTATCGTAGTGTCGCCTTGACAAGCTGTGTCGGAAAGACCCTGGAACGGATGGTTAACCGTCGTCTGGTCTGGCTGCTAGAGACCAGACAGCTCCTTAGCCGCTTTCAGTGTGGATTCCGAAAATTTCGGTCCACAGTCGACAACCTGACCCTCCTCGAGGCGGCTATTCAGCAGGCTTTCCTCCGTCAGCATCACTGTATCGGTATCTTCTTTGATATCAGTAAGGCATATGATACTACTTGGAGACACTGTATTCTTGCACAACTGCATCAATGGGGTTTTCGTGGCCGCCTCCCCATTTTCATTCGGTCTTTCCTGTCTCAGCGGTTTTTTCGGACCCGCGTTGGTAACACACTGTCTGATCGCTTTGAGCAAGAGAACAGTGTCCCCCAGGGCAGTGTTTTAAGCGTTACCCTCTTTGCCATAGCCATCAACAGTATAACGTCTACAGTCAGGAGTCCAGTACAGTGCTCCTTGTTTGTGGACGACTTTGCTGTTTTCTGTTCCTCCTCTAGTATTGCCACTGCGAGCCGTCAATTGCAGCTAACAGTGCGGCGGTTAGAGGAGTGGGCTGCAAAGACGAGTTTTCGGTTTTCTGCCGATAAGTGTGTTTGTGTTCATTTTAATCGTTCTCGTCGTCATTTTACGTTGCCTGCCTTGCATATGGGGGCTACTGTCCTACATTTTAGAGACACTGTGCGGTTTCTGGGCCTAATTTTTGACTCCAGGTTGTCATGGTTGCCACACCTACGTGACTTGAAAGCCAGAACGCTGAAGGCACTGAACATCCTCAAGTGCCTCAGCCACAGGTCTTGGGGAGCGGACAGGGCGCGTCTCCTTCAGTTTTATCGAGCTTTTGTGCGTTCACGGCTGGACTATGGGTGCACAGTATATGGGTCAGTGAGGCCGTCTTATTTGCGGATCCTTGACGCTGTTCACCATGCTGGGATTCGACTGGCCACGGGTGCTTATTGGACCAGTCCCATACCCAGCCTCTGTGCTGACGCTGGCGAACCGCCACTTACCATCCGGCGGTAGCACCTGCTGGTGCGTCAGGCATGTAAGTTTCTTGCAGCTCCCAGCTCGCCTGCTCACCATCTTGTTGCCCATCCGCCTCTGGACCGCCTTTTTTCCCGCCGTCCCCGGGCTACGTTGCCATTTGGGATCCGTGTGCAACATGTGCTTGAGTCCCTCGGTGTGGAGTCTGTACAACCCCAAATCCAGGGTTTTAACCGCCTACCACCCTGGTTACTAAAGATGATTTTAGATTTATTGCAGTACAAGAGAGATTGCACTCCTGTCACCGTTTTTAATGCAGCATTTTCTGCCATTTTATCTGAGCACCACGACTATGTAGCTGTTTTTACGGATGGGTCGAAACAAGGGGATTCTGTTGGTTGCTCAGTTGTTTCTCCGGATTGTGTCCTTAAGGTCCGACTGCCTCAGACTTTTACTGTCTTTGATGCAGAATTGTCTGCGATCTTGCGGGCACTGGAGCAGATGAGGCTTTCTTCCTCTCCTAAATTTCTTGTCTGTTCCGATTCACTCAGTGCCCTTCACTCATTGCAACGTTTGTATCTGGCAGACAAAATAGTCCAGACCATCCAGGATGCCCTCCTCCGACTACAGCGACTGAGGAAGGTTGTAGCTTTCTGCTGGGTTCTGAGGCATGTCGGCATTGCTGGGAACGAAAGGGCAGATCTCGCAGCCAAGGAGGCATGTCTCGAACTACTAGTATCTCAGTGTGCTATCCCCTTGCACGCACTCACCTCGCTGTTGAGCTCACGAGTCATGCATCAGTGGGAGGATGAGTGGCTGGAAGTGACTGACAATAAGCTCCGTATAGTCAAGCCCACTATGCGTGTGTGGTGTACTTCCTTTCAGCCCCATCGACGGGACGAGGTTCTCCTCACGCGGCTTTGAATAGGCCAAAGCTCTGTTGCATGGCTTCCTGCTCCGGCGGGAGGACCCTCCAATGTGTGGTGCTTTTGGCGTTCAGGTCACTGTGCGCCACGTTTTATTGGATTGTGTTTTATTTTCTGACCAGCGGGCCGCGGCTGACTTGCCAGCAAACCTGCCATCTCTTTTAGGCAACACTCGGACGAATGTGGTTAAAGTTTTAAAGTTCTGTGCCATGTCAAATGTTTTTACAAAGATTTTAGGGAGAGGATTTTAATTTGCTCACTGTGTGACAAGCTCGCCCATATTTTATGTAAGTGGCCAGCCGATGACAATTTCCTGTGGCATTCTTGTTGCTATGTTTTCCCTTTCCTTAGGTTTTACTTTCTTGTGCAGCATTTGCCTTCTTTTCCTGATTTCTTTGAGTGAGTGCTTCAGTTTTATTAGGTCTGTCCACATTCGTCCCTTTTAATGTGTGTCAAGGCGCTGATGACCTCGATGTTGAGCGCCCATAAGCCCCAACACATCTAGTTATTAGGGCTCCCAAGTAGTTAAAGAGGACACTCCTTTGAAGAATTTCCCATTGATGTTTAGGTTTTTAGCGGTTCTTCTGGCCCCAGATTGTGACATTACTATATATTTTGATTTCATTCAGTATGAGGCCAATTTTTAAGGCTTCTGTTTCCACTGCGCCGTATGTTTCTAGGAGTGTATTGGTATTTCTTCCTACCATAGCAATGGCATCAGCGTATGCACTCACCTGGCTAGTTTTCATAAATATGGTGCCTCTTTTGTTGATTTTATTTACTACACTATGCAGGGCTATATTGAATAGGACATTGAGGAGACTATCGCCTTGCTTCACACCTTTATTAAAGTCAAAGCTTTCACTTGTTCTGCTAAGGACCTTTACTTTTGCTCTTGTCTCTGTCATTATCATTCTGATTATATTATTAGTTTAGCACATATACCAACTTCTTTCAGTAGGGTAGACTGGGTATAGTTGTGACAATTTTCATTTGATTCCCTATATTGTTGTTACTATGCGAGTTAGATGGAGTAAAAATGTTTTTTATAGTACAGTGTACATTTGTCTAAATGAAAATATTAAAATTTTGTCGCTAGTTACAATGGTTATCTCATAGGAGCAAATTAGAAAAAAAATGAAAAATGTCACAACCGACCACACCCCAGGGGCGGTTGTGACAGTACCTGGGGTTGGTAGTGACACGTTAAATATTGCATCAAAATAATATAAAATCAGTTTTATTGCAACTAATATCTAACATAATAGCAACATAATCTTCTTCTGTAAAAATTTAACTTTTATGCAACAAAAGAAACATATTCTTGGAACACTTTAATAGCTTGTAATTAATAAGGAACTCTAGCATCTACAGCTGTTATTATAACAATCATATTACAATCAGCAAAAGAATTTAACTAAAATATCAAACTATACCATATAATAAGTGTGTTGAAATACAAAACATGTAAATAAATAGGCATTATAAAAACCAGTGAAACAAAAATCTTAAAATGTCTTATTCAAGGAAAATCTAAGCATTTGTGTAAATATGATCACAAAAAAACAAAGAACAGTAGAAATATAAGGTTGATTCTTAGTTCTAAAAGTGCAAAAGTATGACACTGTGATCTAGTCTGACTCATCACAATTATGACAAATGTAAAACCGACTGCCACCTGCGCACTCCAAGTGGGACCAGAGCTCACATTTTCCTTGACATTTTATCCATTTTTCGCCAGGCCTACTTTTTGAATATGCGCCTAAGCAAAGCAGACAGAAATAAACTTCTTCATCCGATGACGATGGTGGTATCTTCCTTTTCTTTGCTTTGTTTTTTCCTTTTCCTTTATTTATTCCTCTTGATTCAGTAAGATGTTTCTTTACCTGGTGAGCCTTCAATCGTTTTTCTTTTTCGTCATATTCTTGCCTAACTGCCTCTTTTTCAGGCATATCTGTATAAATGGTTGACTTTTTATTTCTGGAACCTCTTGTTTTTCTTTTCGGAGCCTTAGGAAAAGGCCGAACAATTTCAGGCGAGAAAATAGGTGGAGTGGCTGAGAATGACGCAGTTAGCTCAATACTACTTGAACTTGGGATTGAAGATTCGCATAATAAAGAAGCTGAAAGTGGCCCCAGTTCATCATTGCATTCAGGATTGTTCTCTCCAGAGTCAGGTCTTTCTATTTCAGACGATGGTGAAAAGCCAAATTCTTGTGTTAAAAACTGTGGTATTTCATTGTTAACTCCAGCATTGTTTTTCCCAGTCTCAGGGTTCGGTGTGCGCATTTCAAGAGATGGTGTTGCACAAGTGTTCTTTTCTGTGTCAGGGTTTGCTCTGTCCGTAACAAAGGAAGATGCAAAGTCAGTTTCTTTAAATACATTACGATTATAGGGGTGAATACCAGTTTTGCAAAAACCAGCCTGAATGTTCGATTGTGTGAAAGCCAGAGGCATAGCAGTTTTGATAATACCTGGTACATCGTAGATTGTCATTGTTTTTCCAGGGTGACTCCGCATCCAGCCATCACAAGCAGTATTTATAGCTATCTTGAAGGGTCCGAACACAGATCTATCCAAGGGTTGAAGTTTGTGCGAACAGTGTGGAGGAAATGAAAGCAATGTGATTCCATTTTCTTTACAAAAATCCAGTGTGTTGATGTGGATGTGTGAGGAATGGTTGTCCAGCAATAGCAACACTTTATGCGTTTGAGAAGCATTAGAGAATTTCTTAAAATGTTGGAGAAATACTAAGAATGATTCATCTTGCATCCATCCTGAAGGATTTGCAGTCCCAATTGATCCTACAGGCCCATCCCTAACAAAATGACCACGATAACGAACCCGTGGAAATATAAATAGAGGAGGCATAGTATTCCCAAAGGCATTTACTGCAAAAGCAACTGTGACTAATGTGCCTCACTCAGCTGAAGTAAGAGCTCCCACTTGGAGTACCCCACGTCTTGCTACTACCTTGTCAGGTTTTTGGACAGTAGTGACGCCTGTTTCGTCAACATTGTATATATCCTGTGGTTCATATTTCTGTCTGTCCATAACAGTTTGAAAATTGTCATAAAAAGCTTTTACATTTGTTTTATTAAAGCTCGTTGCTCTTGAAAGGCTAGTTGCTTGAGCTACGCGAACAGAGTGTGAAGGATTTCTATTCATGAATGAACGAAACCATTCCTTGCCAGCCATCTCATTCTCGAGCCAAGTAGCAGGTCGCTTCAGATTGTATTTAGTACTAAGTTCGAAAGCTAGCTTCCGCACCTCTTTCGGAGAAAGGCCAAAACATATTTCTGCGCATCGTGTTATATAAAGTGCCAGCTGCTGTTCCTGCTCCTCAGAGAACACTTTATTATGTGCGACATATCCCATGCTGACGCTGTCTTCATTCTGGCCTGCAGTGACTCCATCGCGTTTACGAATGTATCGTAGCAAAGACATGCGATTAACTTCGTGCATTTCCGCGGCTCTACGTATAGAACTCCCGTTTTTCACTTCTTTATAAGCGTCTTCATATTTTGTAATGCCACACTGCCCTGTGTCAGTCTTCCTCAACCTCTTTCTGGGCATCTAGAAAAAAATAATTATCTTCGTGTTACAACGGTATGTCACAACTGTACGCTTAAAACATGTCACAACCGTACCCAGAAAATATGTCACAACCGTACCCAACGCACTCCTCCACAAGAAAAACATCGCAATGGCAATACAAAATTTTCTACGTGCGAAGTAATCACTGATATTAGACTACTAATGTTTAATGTTTAACGAGAAGAAACTCTCATTACTTTATCAGTACACATATAGCAACAATCATTAAAAGAAATGGAATCAAGAAACTTACTTTTGACTGTTGAAAAGTAATGTAGACCGCTGCTAGCGTTACTGTCGCGCGACGGCTGACGCAGTACTGTGATACAAGTCCAGACAGGCACGCCGCTTTTGTCTCCCTCCCACTCTCCACGTTATTCTTTTTTGTTTGGATAATATGGCGACTGTCCCAACCTTACCCTGGCACAACCGTACGCAGTCTACCCTACTCTGTATAGTTCTTGCCGATTTATGCTGTCACAGGCTTGTTTGAAGTCGATGAATAGGAAATGCAGATCTGTATTATATTCATAGAACTTTTCCATCATTTGTCTTATCACAAATATTTGATCGGTTGGTCCTCTTCTGGTCGAAAGCCACACTGATATTCCCCTACTATGCCTTCTGCACACTTCTGTATCATTTCGTTTAATATACTTCTGAAGATCTTATAAGCTGTACTTAGAAGTGTTATACCTCTATAGTTTTCACATGCTGTTCTGTCCCCTTTCTTATAAATGCGGATTATTATTCCAATTATTCACTTAACATTGGGATTTGTTATGTTGTTGTTGTCTTAAGGCCTTCCTGCGCAAGCTTCTTCATCTCCCACTACTTACTGCAACCTACATCCTTCTGAATCTGCTTAGTGTATTCATCTCTTGGTCTCCCTCTACAATTTTTACCCTCCACGCTGCCCTCAAAAGCTAAATTTGTAATCCCTTGATGCCTCAGAACATGTCCTACCAACCGGTCCCTTCTTCTCGTCAAGTTGTGCCACAAACGCCTCTTCTCCCCAATTCTATTCACTACCTCCTCATTAGTTATGTGATCTACCCACCTAATCTTCAACATTCTTCTGTAGCACCACATTTCGAAAGCTTCTATTCTCTTCTTGTCTAAACTATTTATCGTCCACGTTTCACTTCCATACATGGCTACGCTCCGTACAAATACTTTCAGAAATGACTTCCTGACACTTAAATCTATACCCGATGTTAACAAATCTCTCTTCTTCAGAATTGCTTTCCTTGCCATTGTCAGTCTACATTTTTTATCCTCTCTACTTCGACCATCATCAGTTATTTTGCTCCCCAAATAGCAAAACTCCTCTACTACTTTGTCTCAATCAAATTCCCTCAGCATCAGCCAACTTAATTCGACTACATTCCATTATCCTCGTTTTGCTTTTGTTGATTTCCATCTTATAAACTCCGTTCAAGACACTGTCCATTCCATTCAACTGCTCTTTCAAGCCCTTTGCTGTATCTGACAGAATTACAATGTCCTCAGCAAACCTCAAAGTTTTTATTTCTGCTCCATGAATTTTAATACCCACTCCGAATTTTCTTTTGTTTCCTTTACTGCTTGCTCAATATACAGATTGAATAGCATCGGGGAGAGGCTACAACCCTGTCTCACTCCCTTCCCAACCACTGCTTCCCTTTCATGCCCCTTGACTCTTATAACTGCCATCTGCTTTCTATACAAATTGTAAATAGACTTTTGCTCCCTGTATTTTACCCCTGCTACCTTCAGAATTTGAAAGAGTATTCCAGTCAACATTGTCAAAAGCTTTCTCTAAGTCTACAAATGCTAGAAACATAGGTTTGCCTTTCCTTAATCTTTATTCTAAGATAAGTCGTAAGGTCAGTATTGCCTCACGTGTTTCAACATTTCTACAGAATCCAAACTGATCTTCCCCGAGGTCCGCTTCTACCAGTTTTTCGATTCGTCTGTAAAGAATTCGGGCTAGTATTATGCAGCTGTGACTTAATAAACTGATAGTTCGGTGATTTTCACATCTGTCAACACCTGCTTTGGGATTGGAATTATTATATTCTTCTTGAAGTCTGAGGGTATTTCGCCTGTCTCAAAATCTCCATCGTCTCCATCAACAGCAACTGACTGTCATGGCTGCTGTTGTGTGACCATTTATAGCATTAGGGGGCTTGTGATTGGTCGGTGTACAACACTACGTCATGTTATCAGATATTTGCCCATGTCTGCACTTGTAGCGCCACTTTTATCATATGGACGCAAACAATTCTGCGCATCTGCCTGTGTCTTCTCAGCGCTGAGAGCTCGCTTCCATGAACCACTAAGATTACAGCTGTTATCTCGGTTACAGTAGCAGTAATTTCTATTTCTTCTTTAATAGCTGAATCCTGGTAAGCAGAAACGTGGGGCAATATTTTAGTTTCATGAAATATTATTATGTTCATTTTAACAATCATGTGGTGCTGTGCCTATTGTAGAGTCTTGTACTACAAGGAAGCAAGGGAGGGGAAGTCGTTATGTGTGGCCAGTATCCTCCTCCTACAACACAAATGCACATGTTGATTAATACGGTTCTTTATTTACATGAACCAGTCAACGGCTGTGGCTTAGATACATGCTGTCGAGAGGGCGTTGGCGACGTGTTGCTTGTGGGTGTGGCTCTGGCCTCTTTCATGATAGCTGCGCTTGATCCAGTGCCTACTAATCGATCTTCGCACTTCGTATTTGCTGACTGGCGTGCTGGTGACAGCTTACACTAGTACATCTATTGTGCTTCTACCTTGCCATGGCGCTACATCTAGCAAAATAGGTAGGGTCCTGAGAAGAAAGTACATAAGTTCTAATTTCTTACCACCTGAAGAGATAAAGGAAATATTGCCCCTGTCTGAGGTCAGACTCAGCCTCAGAATCCCCGCAATTTACGAGATTCATTTTGAGTGCTGAAGTAGCTACATCAGTCAGTGGATGTGGGCTATTACCAACCTCTATTCAGAATAACAAAGGCAAAATCAAAATCGATAACTCGAGAAATCAACAGTTGCTGAGCATACTGTCACAAATAAATACTGAATATTATTTGATGAAACTGAAATTTGTCTCACACGTCTGTAAACTAGGACCCTGTTATTAAAGAAAGAGTATAAATTAGAATGTGTGGAAACATGCCCAGAATCCCAATCTGAACCCAGTGGAACACCTCTGGCATGAGTTAGAATGTCGACTATACTGCAGACCCCAGAATCCAACAGCACTACCTTGTTTAGTTTAGAGGGCTGCCACTCCTCCACAGATATTCTAACAGTTCATTGAAAGTGCCCTCAGCAGTGTCAAAGTCATCATAGAGACGAATGGTGTATACACCCCTTATTAATGTGCCCTAATAGATGATCAGATAGTGTCTGTTCAGTGCGGATACTTCAGCTTCTTGCCTACATGGATGGGCTTCTGTCCAGGTGACCTGCATGGACGTCCCAGCTAGGTAAAGGCTCCAGTTCACAGACTGTCCATACAAGCTACCGACAACAAGTCCGACACAGCTACTAGATTCCAAGATAGGATCTAAAAACCGTGGGAAGTTGAATAAGGCAAAAGAGAAAGGAGAGATTCCCCTGTAAGAAAAATAAGACCCACATAATGACTTCCTGAATCTGTACGAAAATTTACTAGCATGATAAAATTCTTGAACGAAGCAACTTTCCTGTGTTTTATTTCTATTTCATTTTCATTTCGCGTATTGCGACATTTTGGATGTGTAGCTATCCTTGAGTAATATGTTTAACGTCTTAACGAAATATACTGCGTGTCAAAAAAAGTGAAACTACCAGAAGAGAACTAGGGAATGAAATGAAAGCACGTGAGCTGAGAGGGTATGTGACGTTATTTCAGTTATTGCATAACGGAGTCAAATTATCAAAGAGCATTGCAATATGAGCTCCCTTTCCAGTATGACATTGCAGTCCCTCTGACTTGGATTCAGCTGGGAAGGGTGTCAAGCAATTAAATACTGCCCTGAGATAAGCTGATCCACGACTGTTGTAAATGGTTATTGACCATGCCTGATATGTAAAAAACAAAAAAAGAAAAAGAGAGGTTCTGGAACTGAGACTACTTAAAACGATATTCCAACACTTTTCAGCGCATTTTGAAAGTGCAAATACAACATTTGTACTGGTAGAAAACATAATTCTACTACCACATTTCAAAATATGTGGTTCCAATTTTTTTTTGTCAGAGGTACTGGTATGGAGTACCAGTGTCTGCCGTCACAAATTAAGCACTGGTCCTTGATATAATGGATTCCAGCACTGGGACGGAGTTAATGTCCAAGCTGGTTCCACACGTGTTCTATTAAGGACAGATCAGGGAAGCTTGCTAGGCACGGGAGTACCTCTAAATCACGCAGACAGTTCTTAGAGGCACGTGGCATGAGTGGAGGAGCATTTTCCTGTTGCAAAATGGCATCTTAATACTGTCGCACGAGAAGTAACACATAAGGATGTACCGTGAAATGTATTCACAGTTGCGGATATATAAAACCATCAACTGTGTAACGGAAGGATGGCAATGAACATTTGTGCCAGACTGGGATTCGAACCCAGATTTTCCGCTTATTCAAGCGGTCACCTTTACCATTAGGCTATCAGAGCATGAGCGACGGCCACGCCCAAACGTTCATATGTTGTCAAGCCTGTGCCCTGTCTGGACAAATTTTCATTGTCGTCATTCCTTTACACAGTTGATGGTGTCCACATTAGCATCTGTGATTACAGTTCATACATCTCATAACGGTTGTAGTTACTGCAGTGCCTGTTCCTTTGGACATTACTGGACAGAAGAACCGTATTACGATTTTCTGCAGTGAAACAAATTATGAAGATCGAATGCAGGGTTTTTGCTTCTGTGCCATCTTCGGCTTCGGTGCCAGTGATGTCACTCAGCGATTGAATATAATTATACTTCGATCCACTCTCTGACTTTGTATATAAAATGTTAATAAGAGTCACCCTGTGTATCAGTTTCAGTCCATTACTCATTAAGACCAGAGTTTATTCAGTAAACATAAGTCATGGAACGTAGTATCAATCTGGGCGCCTTTGACACGTTTAAAATCCCCCCAAGCGATGCAAATGACGATGAGACATGAATTTTAATATAAGACACATGGGGGTCTCAAATGTCGGGAAATACCCCAGAAATGGACGAGAAATGTTGAACACTTGACGTCACCAGATGACTTACCTTGCCGCACGAGCAGCGGTCGGGCTCGGGCGTGAAGGGATGACAGCGGTGCAATGCTTGCATTTAAGCAAACGGTGCAAATTTCGAACACCTGTTGCATATATGTTCGATTGTAAATGTAAATGTCATAATTGTTCTCACTGTAAACAAGTAAAAGATGTTCTTTGTTGTTTTTCTTTCCTTTTGTCCCTTCTTTTTTTGTTTACAGATATTATTTAGTAAAGAAAACGTAGGTCATTTATGGGTAACGAAGCAGTTTGAAACCTTATACTCATTTACATGGGACACAGTAGGGTAGGTTTTTGTTGTATTGTATATTGGAATAAACCAGGGGAGACCGCGAGACCAGTAAAAAAAATAACAAATCTTACCTCAATGTAAACACACAATTGTCTAACACAGTGAAAAAAATACTGCCTGCCAGACGCAAGAATCAAACCCTGAACCCCATGTGGTAAAGTCACTCGCATAGGTTCTGAACCACATCAATGTGAACACGATGATGATGATGATGATGATGATGATGATGATGATGATGATGATGATGGGATGATAAGGTGCGACAGACCGATAGGCTCAACTGCGATGAGGTACATCTGGCGTCATCCATTTTTGGGATATATCCCGACATTTACGACCCCATGTGTCATAAGCTACCTGTCTCTGTGTCACATACGCCTCTGTATGTAAATGTAATTTCGGGAGTGCCCCAAGAAAGTGTGATACGGACTGTTACTGTTTATAATATATATGTAATTGATCTACTGGGTAACCTTGGAAGATCCTTGAGGCTGTTTGGACACGATGCTTTGACTATAGGAAAGTTACACCACCAAAAGACTGTAGAGGAACGAAGAAAGATCTACAGAGGACAGATAACTGGTGAAGAGACGGGCGGCTGATGCTGAACATAAATTAATGTAACATATTGCACGCAAAGAAGAAAAGAGACCCCACCACTGTCCTATTACGCTATTGGCAATAAGACTCTGGAAACAGTAACAACAGTAAAAAAAATGTCTCGGAGTAATTGTCCAGAGCGACCTAAAATGGAATGACCACATAAAACTGTTGGAAAAACAATAGCCAGGCTGAGATTCACTGGAAAAATGTTAAGGAATTGCATTTTATTCACGGATTAAGCTGTTAACAAAATGCATGTAAGACCGATTCTTGAGTATCGCTCATTAGTCTGTGACCTTTTCCAAACTTGATTAATATAAGACAGACAGAAGAGCCCAAGAAGAGCGTCACATTTTGACACAGGCTCGTGTGGCAAGTGCGAGAGCGTTTCAGAGATGTTCGACGAAGTCCAGTGGCAATTGCTGCAAGAGAGGCGTTGTGTATCTTGGAGAAGTTCACTGGTAAAATTCTGGGAGAGTACGTTCAATGAAAAGTCGCCCACCATATTACTTCCAAATGATTGCAATGAAAAATCAGAGCTCATACAGATGTTTATCGACAGCCATTCTTCCCACGAATCATACGCAAATGAAACAGGTAAGGGTAGGCAGTGTTATTTGTTCCCTCTGTGAAATACCGTAAAGCAGTTTGTGATGTATAGATGTAGATGGTAATTGAAATACTGATAATGACGAATGCACACATCGATTGTTTACTCTGTAAATGCATGGTGTCCATAAAAGTGTCTCCCAGTCACAAATTTTAATGATATCAGCTGTAAGTATTGTAGAGTGTTGGTTCAAGGTCACAGTTAAAGAATAACTCATACGGTTTTAGATGAGCACATAACGAGCAGTGCTTTGTTGTTTTCCCACTTGCAGTACCACATACCCAAAACGGCGCTTCCTCAATGTAGAGTGTTTTATGTCTGCAGTTCGCTAAAAATGAACCTGTAATATCAGTTCATTTGTGTTTCACTCAAAGTTGAACTGTGATCCTCCATATGTCAAAAACTTATGCAATATCAAAGAGACTCCCCAAAATTAAATGTTTTCTGCACTCTGTCCTGACGTCAAGAGCACAGGCTGTTTTTTTGTCGCTGAAGCTACTGTAACATAAGTGGTTATCTGAATATGTTCCAAGAATGGCTCTGAAGCCCCTTCTCATTGAAATCTCTTTGTATGAGAGAAGACAATGACCACTGGAGATTGGTCATAATGTTCAATAAGACAGAGCTCTTTCGTGCTGGTCCTCATGGCCACACGATCTCGCACCATGAGATCATCTTCCTTTGGGATTTATAAAAGCTTATGTCTGCATTCCAACGTTACCTAATGATTTTCCACAGTTGAGATACAGAACTGAAGACAGCATTGCTTCCATTACTCTGGATTTGCTAACCAAATTGTGGGAAGAATTGGATTATAGCTTGGATGTGTGCCGTCTAATTAAAGGTGCACATATTGCACTTTTGAAAGAAAAACTGTGCTAGTTTACCTGCTGTTCGATGTACGATTTGTTGAAAAAATTGTCTGAATTAACTGTTACAATACACCGTTGTAACTAAGGCAGTCTTTTACAGACAGCATATATATTGTCAGAGTTGTGATATTTTGTTGTAATCATAGTTCTTAAACTTACACAAGAAGGTGGGAAGAAGAAGGAGAAGAATAGAAGTAGAAGATACAATATAGAATAGACATGTGGAAAACTATATAGACGAAGATAGAAGACAGATATAAGAAGACATAGAAACCCAGTTATAATCAAAAGCATCTCTGGCATGTTAGAAGTGATAGTGGTGGCAGCTTAGAATTGAGTGGAGGGAGAGAGGGTTCATGGGGAGAGACAGTAATAAACTATGACCCTCTGCAGAACTGAACCCTGGATTTGCACCTGCTCATGCCAGGCGCTGCCATTGTGTCAAGCTTTCAATTAGTTTCTAAAAAAACTGTTCACTTACACGTGCTTATTGTATGTATACAAAGCTGAAATAGTTTTTCTGATTCCCTTCTAGTACACAGATCCAACGTTGTTGATTGGTAGTGTGGCACCTAGTGCCGAGTTTTAACTTTTAATTCTCTATTCACGAAATCCCACAAAACATGAAATAATATTTTTGGGGGAAGTAATTTTCAGTACAAAGGGTTAAGTAACCAAAGTATAATGTTAACTATTTGATAAATGGTTTTTATGAATGAAAACAAATAAGTAAAAAGTATTTTTATAAATAACACCATTTAATTATGAATGAAGTAGTAAAAATAACCAAAGATCTTCTTAGGGATACAAGACTTTAATGTGAAACTTAGCATCTTTTCCTTCTAACCTTCTTCCCACCAGTTTTGAAAATAGGTAATTAAAATAAATACCTTTAGCTACACTATTTTTGATTGACAAAATTTCCAAACTAGAGTGTAATGTTTGACTCAAAGTGGACCTTAAACAATTATTAAGTTGTGTAAGTTTCGAAAAACTCCTCCCACAAGATGCTGCCAAAACACAAAGATAAGAATAATTTTAAAGCCAAAGTGATTTTAGGAACGGATTCAGAAAATTAATATTCAGCTATGAACTGAATTAATCTTAAAGATGTCTAACCAAGAGACTGTTCTTTTGGGAGTTCGGCAGCTTGCAGAGATCCTTAGGGGTGAAATTGCTGCAAGGATACTATCTTCAGAAATCTCTTCATAATTGTCAGCTAAATTCTTACAATATGAGAAGTTCAGTTTCTGAATATTTAAATGGACTGCTAGGTCCTAAACCAGCAGAACATGATATACTGAAATTTATTCCTACAATTAAACTAAACTGTAATAGGTATAGATGTACGACCTAAAGCGCCATATGAAAATTTGGACTCAATCCTGGATTTCCCGCTTGTCGCAAGAAGTTGCCTTACCACTTACACATCCAAGCACGCTGCCTGGACTGACCCAAACTTCCATATGCCAAATGCCTATCTATTTCTTCTCATAGATTATTAATTCATTAACCTGTACTCGCACATCTCGTAATTCCTGTGCAGGGTTTAGAATCAAGACAGTGAGAAGTCATATACATTGTCATTTTCGTCATAGGCCTTTCTTCACTTATATATGTTATAAATGATGATGAACTATAGTTCCCAACATTAAATTTATTGCTGTAATTCAGCTTCACTGTAACACATATAGATGTACTCCCTAAAGCAATATATGAAAGTTTGTGCCAGACCAGGACCCAAACCCAGATTTCCAACTTATCACAAGCAGTTGGCTTAGAGCTTATGCTATCTGAGCATGCTTCCTGGAACTGACTCAAACTTCCTCATGTCACACAACTATCTATTTCTTCTCATACATTATTAATTCATTTACCCACTCTCATATATCTTGTCATACCCATGCACCTTTCACAACTGAGACAACGAGAAGTCTTTGACTATCATTGTCATTTACATCACAAGCCTTTTGACTATCATTGTCATTTACATCACAAGCCTGTCTTCGTTTTATATATATATATATATATATATATATATATATATATATATATATATATATATATATATATATATATACTTGATTCTGAAACATGCACAGGAATTACGAGATGTGTGAATATGCAGAAGTGAATTAATAACTTATGAGAAGAAATAAGTAGATGAAAGACATAAGTTTGGTTCAATTTGAGTAGCATGCTTGGGAAGTCTAATGGGAAGGCGGTCACTAACGATAAGCAGAAAATCTGAGTTCGAGTCATAGGCTGGTTGCTTTAGGTAGTACATCTATACCTATTGCAGTTAAGCTGAATTTCAGGAATAAATTTCAATGTTTGAAACTGTAGTTTGTCATCAGTTAACTTGCTATATGCTCCATGGTTTTGTAATGTGCACTGATTTCTTGTACGAACTTCTCGATGCACTGTAACATTGACCTTCCCAGTGCCTGGTGCAAAAGCAGCGTCTCGTCCAGCCTTCCCTCCAGGGATCATTTTCTTCTTCTTGATAGTTCATCTTTCCATAGGAATGCCCATCTCATCACATGTACTGAAGTGCTTCATTGACAGGATAATTTCTCTTGCCGTTTAAAAAAGAGCTTTAGCCTTCTCAGTAATACAAATTCTGAAGCTAACTCCAAGAATGTTGAAATACTTTTGAGTATGGTTGATTTCATATAAGACAGTACACCATAAAAACACAACCAAAAAATGTCACAGTGCAAGCAACTGAGTTTGAACAGCTTCTCTGCTTTCTATACATTCCAAAGAATCGGGCAGTTCCTCAGTGGCACAGATAATCATTTGTCAGCTTGTTTTGCAGGATAAAAATACTTCAGTTTGCTGTAGATTTTGTTCAGGCATCGTCAGTAAGCGTTTTGTCTACTGCTGAAATGAACAACGCCTCCAAAATGGAACGAGTTACTCATCAGTCGTCCGATATTTTGTAGGGTTATACACTTTTATCAATTTTTGCCTTACAAAGGTGAAGAATTCAAGAGAGCAAACAATAGATGATCACTTCATCTCATAATCCTGTCCTCAATATGTACTGTAAATACCAAGCGACACCACTATATGATGCCACAGCTGCATTAAATAATCAAATGATATGGTATTTTCTTGTAGTTTTTAACCTCTTATTGTTACACTATACAATACTGTATAGCTTACCTTACTGATAGCTATGACGAAAAAGAAACTTGAATTTACCCTAGACCAGTTTCGTAGTTGGGTCCTGCTTTTCACATCGAGGCAAATGGCAACCCTAGTCTCAGATAAATTGCGATGTTATTTTATATTTTTATTTATTTAGTGGTTAAATGGCTGCTTGTTTCATGTGGTTTCACCGTTCGGATAGGGGTGATCGTTTCATCATCATCAGAAGTGCAGTAATATCTGAATAAGAAGTATCGTATTCACTCTCTTCAACCAAACCATGTTCAACTTCAGATAAACATTTCGTTTTCTTCATCATCAATGTCGCAAAGTAATTTAGCTTGAATATTCAGACTTTGCGTAAACAAAAAAGACCCCTTCTCACCCTACTTAAAACTAAGAGAAGAAAAAATGATATACAAAAAATATTTGTAAATAACTCTACTCACTTACATACACATTAACAAATATTTTACGAGTTCTTCTGCGGGCAGAAAGCACGCTTGCATAGGGTCAGATGCACAGTAAAGGCAGTTTAACCTGAAACAATAGTACCATCAGTGAACTCTGAATACACGATTCCAAACACATAAATAAAACACATTGCAGTAGAAATCTCCAGGAAGAACTGCAAAGCTAACACCCCCCCCCCCCCCCCAACACCTCTAATACTAAATTTCCGCAATTTCTGTATGCAGATTCAGCAGATGTTTTGATAGTCTAAGTAAGTAGGTTTAAAAAATCCACACGAGCACGACTATCAGGCTCTACAACATTGTCCGTCGAATGAGGTTTGATACAAGAACTACATAGATGAATCATTTAGCACAGTGATTAACAAAGAAACTTGACTTTCAATGTTTTGTTAGCTCTAGAACAACAACAAAATACCTGACACACAAATGTCAGGCCTACTTCCAGTGGTCTTATGACATAAACGCTTGATCAAGGAAGCTGATTACCATTTTATTAACATGAAGGTGCAAATAAGATAACAGAGTATTGCTGCCTAGAGGCATAATGATTTTCTTGTGTAAAACAATTAATCATCAACAGAAGACATATTCTTGTATTGTTCTTCTCGGGAGGCCTGTGGTTAAATAGCAAATTTGCTTCAGCACTTGTTCGCCGATTTTTCAGTTCTTACAATATTATTGTGGAGTTGCACCAAGAAATTCACCATTGAACACGAGTGAGCTGTGTATGGGGCAGCTGTTTCCAGCTACACTAAAAAATGGTTCAAATGGCTCTGAGCACTATGGGACTTAACGGCTGAGGTCATCAGTCCCCTAGAACTTATAACTACTTAAACCTAACTAACCTAAGGACATCACACACATCCATGCCCGTAACGGTCGCGCGATTCCAGACTGAAGCGCCTAGAACCGCTCGGCAACACGACCGGCACAGCTACACTACTCTACCGAAAGAAGTCTGTTCGGTAGTCGTTATTTCCTTGAGATGCTACTAGGATGAAATGACGCTGTGACAATGGAGAGTGTTTACAGTCGCGGCCGAGGGAAAGTTTGAGTCTGTCTTTGACGGCAGATAACTCGTTGATCAATCTTCATAATTCAGACGGTTGTGAGTTAGGAGGTCGGCTTCAGTGGGAAGAATGGACAAGGCGTTCAATCTCTCCTCAGACAATTAGAAAGTGGGTACGATTTCAGTCTTTTAAGAGCCAAAAAACGAGCGTTCTGCTGAGCAATTTGTAAGTTCCATACATATAAATATTCTAAGAGCAATGTCAACATTCGGAAACACGGACTGTAACCTCTCTTTTCGTAAAGATTCACTTATTTCGTCTGGTATATCACAGGTGAACTGTTCTCAAGTTTACTGGAAACTATGGAGGAGTCCAACAGTGTTCTATAGTTTTTCCTTTCTCTTCACTAATTCCCCGTATAGGTTGTCGAGTACTGGGAGAAATGTTTCGATTCTAAGTTTTTCGCTTCCAGTCAGAAGAACTACTTCAGAGTCAGCTTTTTCATCATCATCATGAAGTTTGCTTTTTTGTGATCTTTTACAGGTGCATTCATAGCCTACATCAGTCACAATCTCCACGGATTTATTTTCATAATAGTCGAACATGACACGAATAAAAGCAATAAATCCTACAAGTGATTCATATAAGTCATGCACTATTTCAATGTCAATATTTACACTTTGCAATTTCAGATTTACACTATTAAATCTCTGGAGTGTGTCCTTCCAAACTGTCAACATGAATACTGTTTCTAGTCTGCTGAGTTGATTCAGTAAAGCTGAAGTCTCATTTCGCACAAGTGGTTTTTCAATCGTGTTATTGGCAATATGTGTGAGGGCATTGATAACACTCTCCCAGTTTTCATATAGACTTACACACGCTTCCTCTCTTGCTGACCAACATGTTTTTGATAAACTTTTTTACCGTTTTGCTACCTGGTTTCTTGAAAGAAAGTTTATACCAGCGCTCTGTAGAAGCAGAGAAAAAATTATTAAGGTTTTGCACTACACTGAAAAATGAACATGCTTCCTGACAACAGCTTACAGCACTAGTGATGACTAAATTCAAAGAATGTACTAAACAAGGCACATAATGTGCTTTCGGATTTCGTTCTTTATTGCGCGCCTGCAAACCAGTGTAGGTTCCTGACATATTGCTTGCGTTGTCATATGACTGGCCTCTACAGTCACTAATATCAATGGAATTTATAGACAGGACTTTTAGTGCGGCCTCAGCTAAGTTTTCGGACTTGTGTCCTGTATTTGGTAAAAACACAAGGAAACGTTCAACAGATTCACCATTCTCGTTCACAAATCTTAATATAAAAGATAATTGATCAGTATGTGAAATATCCGCAGTAGAATCTACTATTATAGATAAATATTTGGCCTGTTTTATTTCACTTACGATAATTCTTTTTATTCGTTCAGAAAGAAGCTCTATTATTTTATCACAAATTGTTGAGGAAAGATAACGTCTATGTCCCTGCCCTGGATTTCCATATCGTTCAATGTGCTCTGCGAGAAAAGTTCAAGAGACATCATAAATTGACTATTATGTAATGAATGGAATCTTTCAACGTGGGACGTAGGGGAAGCCACGACTTGTTAGCTTCTTCACTACTGCAAACATCCTTTTCAACACACTGCGCCAATACTTTTTTCTATCTTGAACATATGACTGGAAATGATTATCTATTGTTCCAAGTGACTTTTTTCTTGTTAAGAGTGATAATTAAGAATTTTTGAGTTCAAGTGAATTCTCATGATGAGATAAAATATTAGAAATATTTTTCCAATCTGCAATATCATTAGTAGCAATCGCAGCCTTACCTCCGAACAATTTACATGGTGCACAAGAAACAGGAGTATACTAAAAAATCATGCATAGTTGATTCACCATTTAAAAGTTTACAGTAAAATACATTGTTGTTCAAATATCTGGTTTTATCGCCTATTGATATTCTTGAGTGAGAAAAATCATCGTTTCAATTTTGATTAATGCCATGTTGTAAGATAATGTCAGTTGTTGATTCATTGACATACCATTCTGCAGGATCATCACTAACAAGGTTATTTCTTTTTGTAATGTCTGACTCAACACTTAGTTTTTCGTGAAACCCAAAATCAGGAACAATTTGCTTTTCTTCATTTTTAACTTTTTTTCGTCTGTATTTACTTCTTTTACAACAGCTGCAGTGCCAGAAATATCCGTACTACTTGAACTCAAAGTCGAACCACCAAAACGTTTTGTGGAAAAGTTGTCTACTATGCGAAGCGTTTTTAGTTCTCGCCTTTCCTTCGATAATTTCCGAAATGTTGCCCCCACTTAATTTTGCACGTTTGGTTTTTTTCACTGTTATTCATGTTAAGGCAGTTACAAAATTGTCAACCAACAGTCAAAATACAAGAAAAAAATTGTAAAAGGAAAGAAAGAATGACTGTATCCAGTTCCAATCTTACTACACTGTACATGAGCACAAAGCTTTTTACTTTAAACACGGCACACGAGCACAGATTTTTCCTTGAAATTCGGAGCGATGAACTGACCAGCTCGCACTACTCGACGTAGCTGTGCTATGAAAGAACGACATGCAGAATAATTTAATTTTTCACCTGTTCCTTTGTTGTTAGTGAACAATAGAAGCACACCTGCTGGCTGGAATTCGTCTCGGAAAGAAAACTGGACAGTCCCTTTTTTGATTCCTGTTTCCCACGTTGCCATAATTTTAGCTGGGACGCAAATATGTTCTGAATATTTTTGACACTGTCTTTCTAATTTAAAAAGCAAATAATTTTTGAAATTTCTTGGAGCGAGGCGTGCTGGATCGACTCTTATCCCACTATTATTATAACATTTTAGTCGTTTCTGTGGGCAGAGAAGACAGACTACAAAGTTTAAGTAGTCTAGTTGGCAGTTAATGTACTGTGTTGTCATCCGTGTGAACACTGATGTTATGTCTACACACAAATGCACCTTTTGTTCCAACATAAAATAAAAATAACCTTTCCTCGAAGAAAAAAGGTAACATTATTGTTGAAACTATCATTGATATTGTCATTGTCATTACGTGTGTCAGTATCAACAATTTCACAAAATGAAGCACAGTACGATATTTATCGGTCAGCCACACCATCCCATTCCTTCTTTCTTGAAGGCTTAGTGTTCCTTTCTTCTGGCTCAGTTTTAAACCACACGCTTTGAATTTACCGTGAAGTTACTGTAACTCAATTTTAAACTGGCCAACTTTCTTCAAAAATACTCGACATCAAAGAGTTCAATTTGCAGTAATTTGAAAAGAGCTGCTGACTTGCATAGTGTACACAAAAAACATTAAGCAAAAAGTTGAAATTAATTTGCTTAAGTGCCAGGTAAAAGTCGTTGGCACACACTGTCTCTCACATTTTCATCTTTCACAGGCTTTGAGTTATAGTTCACCATGAGCTCAGTTAATCTGCTGTTACATAACCATTTGGTATTGGATACTGAAGGAAAACATCGTTTGATCAATTCATCCATTCTTTTAGGCGATTTAAAGAAAAAAAGATGCAAAACCAGAAATTCTCTGGAAAAATATTTTACTCTCGCATATATGTTCAACACACTGTTTCAGTACTAAGCCGGCCGGTGTGGCCGTGCGGTTCTAAGCGCGTCAGTTTGGAACCGCGTGACCGCTACGGTCGCAGGTTCGAATCCTGCCTCTGGCATGGATGTGTGTGATGTCCTTAGGTTAGTTAGGTTTAAGTAGTTCTAAGTTCTAGGGGACTGATGACCTCAGTAGTTAAGTCCCATAGTGCTCAGAGCCATTTGAACCATTTTTTCATTACTAAATTCAGTTTATAAGCATAGCAATGTATGAAGAAAGCGTAAGGGTATTTGCCTCTCACAATTAAAAAATTAAATACCTTGGGAAGTTTGGCCACTGAGCTGCAAGTCTTTTCAGTTCACTCCACACAGGTTACTTGCATGTCTTGAAGATGAAATGATGGTAACACAATACCCCATCCTAAAGTGAAGAAAATCTCCTACCCAGCCAGGAGTCCAACCCAGACCCACTGCATGGCAGTTAGATGTGCTAACTACTCAGCAAAGAGGGCAGACGCCTCTCGCAACTTTTTGTACCACATTATGGTACTCAGCCATGATGGCACAGGCACCATATGTCTGATCTACAAGTTTTCTACCACTATCAAATTCACTTATGCGGCCAAACATCGCTCCTCGCAGCTAGCAGCACTTCGATTTTCACTAAAGTATGCGTCATTTACGACGGCGGCCGAGTTTAGGTTCGTTCTGCGCATCTGACGTCACAAAACACAGTCAGCCAATGAACAGAGAACGATGTTGCCAGAGCTTGACTGCAGTGTCTTCAGTTTTAGAAACGTTCAGTCATAAATAAAGTAATTGAACAAAAGCAATGTCTTGATAGCAGACTTTCTTTTATAGAAAGTTTGGAAAAAGCATTCTTTACACCAATTGCTTCATATTCTATTAATTAATTAAACCAAACAAGCAATAAGCCTCCTAATTCTGGCGATAGCAAGGAAAGGTGTTTGTATCATTCTCACGAACTGCTTTTTCGCAATAAAGAACAGCGGTAATTGTTTCTTTCCTACTGCACTTCGACGAAACTTGAGCAATTCATAGTCATACCAACAGTGTTTATCCGTATTTTGCGTGCTAGTCTAAAGTCCTTAGGAAGTTCCAATGAATGACAAGTTGCGTTAGCGTAATGGTTCAAGTGTATGGCTGCTAAGTGAAAGGCTCTGAGTTCAAACCTTCTTTGGTGCTTATTGTTTTTTTTTATTTTAAAACAATATCGAAGTGTCTTACTTCACGAATTTTATTCGTTTCAATGTAATTTTTTGAAATTTCTAGTGGCAACTAAAATCGACCATACAGAAATTATATGCTATGGACTTTTACCTCTGCAATCTCTTCAAAATTTCGTGCAATGGCTTACTACATCTAATGCTGCACAATAACTGCGTTGAACGTCGAAACAAAATTGTCATTTATGGGGGAAAGGTATCAGTCTAGAAGATGTGTAAAAATCAATTTATTGAGCCAAATAGATTTTGTGAAAGCGAATGATAAAGTGTGTCAAAGCAGTCGAAACACAATGTGTCTGCACAGGCGAGTAGTGCAGTGATGACAAAATCGCGCACAGCGCGGAATGCGGGCAGCACGTCTCTGAAGCAGCGAAAGGGTTAATGCGGCCGTGGTGGCTTTACTGTATAAACTGCGCGCTCCCCTCCCCCCTCCAACAAAAGTTTGCATACTATACTATGGCGCTGCTCCCCTTGGCGCGTACAACTGGCAACGCAGCAATCTCCCGCGTCTGGGCGGGCATGCGCGAACCGCCAAGATAAAAGAATTGAACTATAACATCAACAAATCCCAAAAATCTCTCCTACACTTCACCAGTGAATAATACCTGTCGCAGAACAATTGAAAGTAGGAACTACCGTGTCATCCATAATAAACCCTACAACAAATGGCGTTTCTATTAGTTCTTTTGAAATATCTTTATGAATGACTTCAGCAATGGAATCGATGAGGTCATTCTGTATATCACATGAAATATCTTGATAAACAGTTGAAGTCTGCAAATGATTTGACAAACATTCGTGTTTTTGTGTCATTAATTGTAACAGTTCAACATAATTGCTCTGATTATCACTGCCCTCTGTTTGATCGTATCCTTCTGAATATTTATGTCCAAGCATTGTTCAAAGAAAAATCTGTCCTTGTACTGCCAAATTTAATGAGTTATCCATACAGATGCTAAATATAATCCTTGAATTCTCGTGCTATTTCCTTAAGTTGCTGGACTTGTTCTTGTCACTCGCGCCATTTTTTGCCCACAACACATTGGAAGAAAACAAAACACATGGCCAACAGAGCAATTTTTAGCTTCTTGAAAATGTCTGGCATTAATTTCAGTTACTGTATTTAAATGTGGAAGATGTGGTGTAGGTCATACCTGTTTGACCACGTTACTTTTCCCCTCAAAACTAAGCCCTCCAAATGGATGCACCCACAGATTTTTCCAGTACACTGATATGTTTGTATCTTTTGAGGAGCCCGCTACTTCGTCCATATTGCTTCAGCAACCCCTCTTCACACTTATGTAGAAACTCGTTTTAAAATAATTAAAAAATATACCTGTTCACTAAAACTACATGTGAATAAAAATATGTACCAATACGTTATTAAACACTGAAGTATGTATCGTGATTTATATCTGAACACTTTCAGCACTGTAGCACGTGAAAAAATAATCCACGTTTGTGTAGAAGGCGCCACACGATTATCAACTGCCTTTAACTGCTGCACAACCCCCCCCCCCCCCTCCTCTTTGTTTAGCAGAAGTGAGGAAGGGGATGGACCTTGCAATGGGATGCGTGTGCACCGTTAATCGCTGTTGCTGAGAAGTTACAGGAGTGTAGCATGTAGCTGACGAGCCCATGTGGCTTTCAAAATTGGCGCTTTTAACATCTTAAATGCCCGTGGATTAGTAGTGTGTTTGGCAAGTATGAACAGCCCCGGATCTACGATATTTCGGAACCGGGGCAAAAATTTGATAGTGCCGCACCCCCCGCCACCCATTGAGCGTTTGAGATAGGATGTCAAAAATTTTAAATAATCGATTTTTCAAAAATATGATCATTTTATAGCTCACATCTTTCTGAAGAGTATGATACAGAAAACACATATGTTCCAGGAAATGTAAGACATGTGTGTGCCAAAGTGTAGTGCAACACCTCTTCACACAGCATTCTATCCCATGTCACTGTATTTTACTCTGTGGTATTCCAACGTGTACATTTTGTAAAGGAAGCCATCAAACCTATATTCAGGACAAAGGAAATTAAATTTGGTAAATTAAAATGTCCTTTGGTGCCTCTCCTGCTTTCAGTCGACAAGTTGGACATCCTATGCCTCTTTCTTTTTATTTATTTATTTTTTCTTTTTAACTCACAATTAATGCTGTGTGGCATTATTTGTGACTGGGAGAATAAGACCTCTTCAGAAAATTTGCTCTCTTTACTGCCTATTAGCTAATAACTTTCTCTTTTATGTGACATAAAACTAAATGCAGGAAACATAAAACCATTAAAGACATGAGACAAGCAAGAAAGTACAAATTTTTTCAAAACTTAAGGTCTCAGCATTTTCTGTCTCTCTAATCATGTTACAGCTATACAGGACGTCCTTTCCTTTCTGCAAAAGTATCTATTACCTCATCAACATTCGTCAATCGTTTTACTATGCCAAAAATCAAAATTTCGATGTCTAATACTGAAAAAGCTGTTAATACGAAAAGTGCCCAAGACTGGTGTGGTTTCTCAATTTCATTACATCTATTTGATTATGGTCTGATAGATAAAACAAAACAGTCCTTTGTAATATTGGAAGAATTGTAGCACACGCCAAATAAGCGTGATTGTTTTGGCACAACTGATCATTTTTATGTACCTCATCTACACAAATTACACAACAGAACACAATTCACTTAGTACCAATATCGAATGCCTATTATGCCTACTACAAGCAAAAAGTTGTTTTATATTAGAAAATTGTTTCACATTTCATTCATATGCTCGGTTCTCAAGCATGAGATCGAAAAGCAGTAGCACGAAACTTTCATATAAATTTGGAGTCATCGTATTCTGCCATATAATTTGTGTCGTGTCCCCGATTCTTCTCCTCACTCGTTCTAACAAACAATCTTGTCTGTCTAACTATTCCTGTCATTGTCAAAACTTATCTTCTGGTTAACTTCACTAATCCTGTCAGAATCACAAATAAAATTACCCCGTATTTATTCTCCGCTTAGGCATTACTACGTGTTCGTACAACGCGTTTTCCGCTCTGTTCCGAGAATAGAACTTGAAGCAGCTGCTAACCCAGGACTGTACAACTGGTAGTGAAGCGATCTCGCAAAAAATTTTCTGTCAAAATTTCATTTTCTTGGATACAAAGAGAAGATAATATGTAGGCTAATCTTTCTTATCTGTTATTCCTGTTAGTCGTTTATTTCCATTCTAGTAATCTGAATCTATGGATTTCGCTAATAACTATAACAACGCTGATCATTCACACACCCAATCAACCACATAAACTAACAGCTATTGGCATTCATACGTTCAGGTTCATTTGGCTCACCTCCTATAGCCCATCCCCGTCCCTTTTTGCCTGTGGGGACATTTTTTTTTTTTCTAGATGCAATGGGGATTTCCCTGGCAGCGACATCACATACATTTCGCATTCAAAAATCAACTTATGATTCCTTCAGAAATCAACTTAGAATGTGTTCGAAAATGCTCGAAAACCTGTTGGGATGTGTTTCAAAATATATGAACAATCGATAGACCAACGTGCCCTTGATGCTACGCCCTTTAAAACAAGGCTTCTTTTTCTTCGAGAATGTGAATTTGGTGCAACCTTTTTGTCGCCCCCTAGATCCGGGTTTGAGATTGAAGCATAGCCACAACTGAAATTGTTGAAAAAATGCACTGATGGAAAAAATTGCAACATCAAGAAGTAGTTGTGTGACATAAATGAATGTTTTTAGGCATGTTTCTACATCTGAAAGATGTTGTCTATTCACAGTTTGTGCCATTCGCGTAAGAGTGGCGTTAGTAGCACCACTATGAGGACACAAATCAGTTTTGCTTTAAATACGTGCAGCAACGGCCGTGAGCGTTAGTTACCTTTGAAATTCGACACGGCGAGTTGATGTTAGGAATGGTTTTAATGCTAGGAAGATGTCATTATCAACACCTCACTGAGATTTAACGAGGTTGTGTAAAAGGGGCACAAGAGACTGCAATATTGTGAAAAGGTTGGCAGGAATGTAGACAGTGTACATTATTGCTGGCGGTGGTGGTCACGAGAATGTATGATCGCAAGAATACTTGGTTCAGACAGCCATTTGGCAGTACCGAAAGGAAAGACCATCATGTTTAGTGTATGACACTGTCGCATCATAATGCATCTGCAGCAGCAATTTGAGCAGCAGTTGGCACAACCGTGACACAACAAACGCTTGCAAAGCAGTTACTTCAAGGGCAGCTCAGAGAGAGACTTCCTGTAGTGTGGATTCTACTGACCCAAAACTGCCGCCATTGGCAACTTCAGTGGTGACAAGCGAGAGCTCAGCGGAAGACAGGGTGGAAATGTGTTGTGCTTTCTGATGAAAGTTGGTCCTGCCTCGGTGCCAGTGATGGCTCTATGTTGGTTAGGAGGAGGCCAATTGAGGATATGCAACCAATCTGTCTGTATGCTAGACACATTGGACCTACACCTGGAGTTGTGGTCTGACGTGAAATTTCGCATGACAGCAGGGGTACTTTGATGGTTATCCTGTGCACCCTCACTGCAAGACTCAACGTCAATCTGGTGATCCAATCTGTTGTGTTGCCATTCATAAACAGCATTCCAGGGGATGTTTTCCAACAGGATAACGCTCATCCACATACCACTGTTGTAACCCTACATGCTCTACAGAATGTCAACATGTTGCCTTGGCAGATTTCATCAGCAGATCTGTTTCTAATCGAACACATACGGGACAACATCGGATGACAACTCAAGCGTTATCCACAAACAGCATTAACCATCCCTTTATTGACCGACAGTCCAACAGGCATGGATCTCCAACCCACAAGCTGACATCTGGCACCTGTACTACACAATGCATAAATGTTTGCATGCTTGCATTATCGGTTACTAATGTAACAGCATCTCACTTTTACAATGACTTATCTTGCACTTACATCAACCTGTCATCTTGCAGTGTATTCCTGAAATTTCATTGCTCTACATTCATTATTTTTTGATGTTGTAATTTTTTCCCTTCAGTGTATATACCAAGACAGTTTAAATGTAAAAAAAATAGCTCTTCTGTGTAGCTATAATCGGCAATTACAGCAAATACTGACATGCCTCACCCTGCCTTCCATTTAACCAGACTTTTCATATTCAAAAAGAAATCTTCCATATAAGAAAGACAAGTCGAAGTAACGTAACAACGTGTTACCCCCAGTAACAGTTGCTTAACAGAAGCACTGCAATGTTAAAAACCATAATGTGGACTAATTTTACCCTTACTCCAATGTATGGGCTGCTTAGCGCACCAAAATAAGCTGATAGTCTGTGATGTACAGCAATGTGCTTCTTTTAGACTGAAATGTGATAGTCAACATTCATGTACTGTACGTTGTGTACCACTGATATGAACTTTCATTTTGACTCTTAGCCATTCTTGCTATCTGTTATAATTCTGATCAGATATTGCTCTAATTTTATTACTTTATTTCTAGGAACTGTGTGGCATGGGTATTGATTAGGTGTCTGACCATAATTCAAGAAACCTTGAATTATGCTCAATTTTCCCTCAGCAGTAGCATTATTTCGTGTAAATTATCACTTCTTGCACTTTTGTCAATGATTTTTTTATATGTTAAAAATGCTGTGTTGCAGTGTGGTTCAGAGGCCACAATAGCTACAGGGCTGCCTATAAGTCAGTTAAAAGGTTGTAGGAAGGCAATAGCATACCACCTGCAATGGGACCATACCTAGTAAAGTGTAATAGTGTTCAAATCAGCTTAGTGTTCAGATCAAGCATAAAGTTCATGACGACTCTATTTTAACTCAAAAGAAAGAAATGACGCATTTCACACACAAATAATTCTTTTAATGTAAACCTTTGGTTTCATTGTCTTGGTGCTTCATTCTTAGATATAATAGTTTTACTTAATTTATGTCCATAAAAAAGCCATAAAATTTATTACATTAATGTAACATTTGATAACAATTTTAAGAGTAATGACATCTGACTCAGAACACATTACTTTTCTCAAACTAAGCGCCTATAAATACTGACTGTAGTCACAGTTCCAGCAGTTTTCAAAGATAAATTATATGTTTTGTTGATTTATTTCAGAATTATCACTGGAGAGTGGATTGGTGGTAGATACATCAAATAATGGTGCTATAAACTTGTTCTGCAACCTGAAAAGTTCTTTCTACAGCGTGACTGCATGTCGTTTCATAAGACCCGGTGATAAGGTTTGTTGCAAGTTACTTTGCTTCATTTCTGTTGTTTTATTTCTCAATAAAAAATAGATGTCAGTACCATAGCAACTTTTACTGCAGTGGTGGTTATGGAACTCTTGCAGCAGTAAGTCTTACACTAATTTAATTCTCAGCATTCAGTTAAGAAACTGTTAGCTACAAAGAAGAGTGCATAAAGTCTCCTCCAGAATACCATACACTTCATGCCCGTATGACTAACTTAGACGTAGATATTCTCGGAGTTATGAACCAATTCATATCACTTAATAAAACAAGTTTTCCAATCCAGACTATGCACCAATTAGGTTTCTTTCAGAGAATGCTGATGAAACAGCTCCATACTTAAGTCATATCCAACCACTCTCTCAGGGAAAGATCTGTACCCAAAAACTGGTGAGTTTCACAGATCACACCAATATTCAAGAAAGACAATAGGAGTAATCCCTTAACCTACAGGCCGACATCATTAACATCAATATGCAGCATGATTTTGGAGCTTATATTGTTTGAACATTATGAATTTCCTTGAAGAGAGCAGTCTATTGACACATTGTCAATATGGATTTAAAAAATATTATTCTTGTGAAACACAACTAGCTCTTTACTCATATGAAGTGTTGAGTGCTATCAGCAGGGGATTTCAAACTGTTTCCAGATTTCCAGAAGGATTTTGACACTGCACCACAAAAGTGGCTTGTAATCAAATTGTGTGCTTATGGAACATCATCTCAGTTATGTGGCTGGATTCATGATTTTGTGTCAGAGAGGTCACAATTTGTAGTCATCAAATAAAACAGAAGCGATTTCTGCCATTCCCGAAGTTAGTGTTATAGGTCCTCTGATGTTTCTTATCTGCATAAACAATTTAAGAGACAATCTAAGGAGCTGCCTTAGGTTGTTTGTCGATGAATATGGTGTTTAACTTCTAGTAAAGGCATCAGAAGATCAAAACAAATTGAAAAACAGTTTAGAAAAAATACCTGTATGCTGCAAAAATTGACAGTTGTCCCTAAATAATGAATTGTGAGATCATCCACATGAGTGTGAAAAGGAATCCATTAAACTTCAGTTACATGATAAACCAATCAAATCTTAATCCCATAAATACAACTAAATGCCTAGATATTACAATTACAAACAATTTAAAATGGAAAGAACACACAGAAAATGAAGTGGGGACGGTGAATTAAAGACTGTTTTTTATTGGCAGAACACTTAGAAGATGCAACAGATCTACTAGAGACTTCTTACACTATGCTTCTTCATCCTCTTTAGGAGTACTGCTATATAGTGTGGGTTCCTCACCAGACAGGATTAGGAGTGCACCAAGAAAGTTCAACGAAGGGCAACTCATTTTGTACTATCGAACAATAGTGGAGAGAGTGTCATGGACATAGAACAGGACTTGGGGTGGACATAATTAAAACAAGGGAATTTTTCGCTGCTGTGGGATCTTCTCATGGAATTTCAGTCGCCAGTTCTCTCCTTTGAATGCAAAAATATTTTGTTGACACCAACAAATTAGGGAGAAATGATCATCATAATAAAATAAGGGAAATCAGAGTTCACATGGGAAAATGTAGGGCTTCACTTTTCCATTCACTGTTCAAGAGTGGAATAACAGAATTATTGTGAAGCTGTTCGATGAACCCTCTGCCAGGCACTTGAATGTGATGTAGATGCAGATCAGAAAACTTATGTTTGGAATACTTCAAAAATCTGCTCTAATTTCTATATTGTTGAAGCAGATAATGTATTAACTGAGAATATTGTCTGTAATAATGGATTCATTAAAGTTCTCATTGTTCATTACATCATAATATCCAAAAACACCAATAAATTTATATAACTCATCTGAAGAATCTTCTGCACCCAACATGTGGGGGGTGCTGGGGAGAGGGGGATGAGCAGTGTACTGCAGATCCATTCAAAACATTGTTGACACTGTTGGAAATATCAGAGTAAATTTTGTACACTTGTAGGTCACAATCACCAATGTGTTATTCCTAATAGTCTTTCTTAAGCACATGTTGTTTAAATTTTGCAGTAAATTTTGTCACCTGCCTCCATAGCCGAGGTTACTACTGGGCACTTGTGCGAGGGCACTCGACACAGAAATATACCATTTCAAATACTGATGATGGTAAATCTTCACTGCCAGTATGTTTCTGGCAAGTAAATGGGGTCAGAGGACTGGTGGCACAAAAGTCCTGGTCACCATCTTTTTCCAATGTCCTGGATTAAACTCCAAATCTCTCCACAGTGGCTCATGAAGTGAACACATGTGACACTTATGATGGTAGTCTGTCTGTTGGATGGGGACTCTAAGCTCAAAGGTCTCATTGTTGCTATTTGAGAGGAGTAGGCTATGTGCAAGCACTGGGTTTCATCCTCCTCCTTCCCTTTAAAATCCCGATCGGGCCATGGATTTTTCAGTCTGTATTTTAATCTATCATTCACCTTTCAATGATGTAGGAGTCACCAGAAATGGCACATGGTTCAGGTTCCACATTAAAATGTAGATCACCTTTCCTGGTTGGATAACTGGAGTTGGTTAGGGGCACACAGGCCACTGAAGTGGCACCCAATTGAAAGACCTACACCAGGCCATTATGCTGCCTGAAATTATTACTATCCATAGCAACATAAACGTAACACTGCATTGTAAAGGTATTCATCACAGTCATCCACGTGACACAGATACACACATCACCTCATAGGAGATTGAAAGAATTCATTAGCAGACCACCTCCACTAGGATATTGCATCGAACAATCCACATGACACAGATACAGACATGACAATTTGTAATAGGTCTGAGTAAGTCAATGGTAGACCACCTCAACTAGTTCAGTGCTTAGAATAGTGATGCAAGATTCCTGCATCTGTTCCCCTGCACTCTTTTGCTAAGTATGGGACTGCTTTGACTCTTTTGTTAATCCTTCAGTAAGCAGTAATTGGGGTATGCTGCAGTGTTCACTGGAGGGTATGGAAATAATACCTACTGCTATCATCGCTTCTCCCTATCTCCAACCTACAACCCAAAACACATATGGTTACTTTATGCCACAGCTCCTGACAATGATCATGAGATGAGTTCTTCCAGTTGTCACATTTACCAATTAAAATCAAAAAACTTAGCAACAATCAACACAAGCACAGAGAATGCAGAAAGCAGGCTGTAGCCAATGTAAAAACTGCTGGTAGGAGATGAGCGGTGTTGGAGAAACGAGTCCCATCAGCCTTAGGCAGTGCTGTCGCTGTATTTGTCCTGAGAGTTTCTTACTGAGCATCAGCCTGAAAGTAGAAGTAATAGATGGAAGTAACAAATGTCTAAATTATTTGTGAAATTATCTTATTGACA
Source organism: Schistocerca nitens (assembly GCF_023898315.1). NCBI lineage: Eukaryota > Metazoa > Arthropoda > Insecta > Orthoptera > Acrididae > Schistocerca > Schistocerca nitens. The sequence continues at coordinate 197,664,912 of NC_064617.1, read as the reverse complement.
TTCTCATTAGTAATATTGGAACTTATTGGTAAGAATTCTGTCAATTATTGCAAATATATGCAATGATTCTCAGTTTTACATTATCACAAATTTTGAAAGAAACAATCCCAGCAATGCAAAATCAGATTTACTGCTTACTGCAATGGTTACTGGAAAGTTAATATTGTTTTTGTTACACATGTACTTTACACACAACGTAACTCGGCACTTTGCACTGCAGCTTCTTGGAGGGGACGCACATATTGGAATGCCTCACATTCCAGTATCAAGTACATCGCACATACAGGGTATTTCAGCTGCTCCTACAAATGCAACCTGCAATGTTATATCTGGCCTTCAGAAACCATGCCACAAGATTTTCATCTGTTGCCCACCAAGTGCCAACTGTTCGTCCTACAGAAAAAATGAACAGGATCCTTTTGCAGGAAATATGATGCAGTTAAATGTTGTACTATGTTTTTGCTAAAGGCAGCAGTTATTGAGTTATTTGAGAAAAATATATGAAAGCTACCTACCGATGCTGCCCCATTCCCCCACACTGGTCAAGATTTCTAGTAAGTTGTTCATGGTACTCCCTCCCACCATCGTACAAAGGTTTGCAACTGCACAAAGTATTTTCCACATTCGACCTATTTTGGTCTTCATTGTCTGCCCTTATTATGCCACTGGCTAGCCGACCACTTACAAACTGTAAAATTGATGATTGTGTAAATTGTACCAACAAGTTTTGTGAATTTTGACAGAATAAAATAAACAATTGTGTTGCTTTATTCATCAGGTCTTCTGACTATAAAACTACTATGCGTGTAAGCATTAAGCTTGGATCGAATGGTCAGTGTAATTGGTTTTAGCGTAACATTTACAAAAGTTTTTCTTTTTTTTTTTCTTTTTTTTTCCACAGACATATTTAAAGACAATGCTGGTGGTACAATAACCCAGCCAGCAGAGACCAAAATAGGCTGAATATCTGTAGCAGTTCATGTAGCAGTTCATGTAGCAGTTCATGTAAATCGGGAATTTTTGTACAGCAGTAGGAGGGAGTGCCACAAACAACAAACTAGAAATCCTTATTGAAGAGGGATGTGTGTGGGGTGCATTTGAAGATAGATTTTGTACATTTTTCATGAATAACTAGTAAACCAATGCTCCAGAGAAAAAGTATTCCTCTGTGAGTCTATTAGAGAGGTGTTGATCACCAGAAGCAAAAATGTCATCAAGAAAGCTGACAATTATTTGTGTTTGGTTGAAGTGATAGACAGTCACTAACAATGTACTTAAAAGATTAACTGAGAATATCTTGTTAAATATTAAGCTCAAAGACATTATAAAACCATGGCCTAGACAGATTAAATAGATAAACATCAAGTAAATTAGTAAAGATCCATCTTACTTTAATTGTACCATTCAGAGAGTGTATATAGAAAACTTGGGAACTGTTCATTACGTATATTATGATTCGTATCCAGAATCCCATATGTCACAAAAACACACTCCTAAACCCTTGCTACAAAACAGTCTATATGGAAACTGCTGGAGAATATGTAATAACAATTTGTGCATCTATAAGAATTGTGTGTGGACTCTGCAGAAAATTTCTGCCATCAGATCCTGGTGAAAGACCTGTCATAATTTGTTAGAAACCTTCCATTCAGTTTCTTGTGTATCAGGCTAGAGTTGAAACTGCAAATAGCTGATAGTACACAGAAATATCAAATTCTGCATTTTAAAATGTGTTTACACATCAGGACACTACCATGAAATATTTCGCCATTCCACAGACTAAAAAATGAAAGATACTCATTTTATTAAGGTTTCAAGCTCCTCTTTTTGTTCTTCCATGTTTGTGATTTAAAAACTAGGTAGTTTTGGAAATCAGTTTATTTTTATATTTACCCAAACATGTTTTGACACCAATGTGTCATCTTCTGTAGGTCAAATTTTGTATTCCTGTAAAGTACAATATCACATTTGTAATATTTTAACTGCTGTAGGCCTAAGAAATACAATATTTGCAATTTGCTTTGCTTTGTTTTGTTTAGACACTCACTTAAAATTACATCGTTAACTGAACTGTATTGTTATAAATTGGTTTTAGTGCTCATTTTTTGTCATTTTTGTGACAGCATGTCATCTGCAAACTAGCCATGAAGAAAATTATTGCATATTTGTGGAGAGCTGTTTCAGGGGTAGAGATTATGTACGTTTCTGTACTTACATTTTCCGTTCTGTTTCGTGTCACTGGTTGGTGTCTCAATAAGCTGCTATTTAGTGCATTATTTTCACTCAGTTTTTCACAAATTTCCGTTCACTACCTCACCTCATGTGCGCTTACACAAAATGGGGCGAAATATGATCTGAGCAGACACTTGCTGACTACACACTCAGTGAGAGGTGTCATGTTTTGTCATTGCTCACTTATTCAATTGTTGGTCTTGTGACTAGAGATACTGGTGTATACACCCCTGCTATAGAACAAAGTTGAAGACTACTTAAAATGAACAAGCCATCAGACCCTCACTTGATTCCATTTTGATTTGGCACTGAATATATTGTGCAAGTATCCCCTTTTCCAGCTTATACTTAGAATCTCCTGCTTCTGCATAGTAGGGAAAGAGTGCAGGTGATTAATGTTTATCAAAATGGTAAAACAATGGGTGCACAGAATTTCATCTAATATTTCTGGCATCTTCCTAGTGTAAAATCCTAGAAGATATCCCAAACTCAAACTTTATAATATTCCTGGGGGGGAAATAATTTTCTCAAAGAAGGAGCACAAATTCAGGAAAAGCCACTCATTTGAAACACAATTTGCTTCATTCGAATACTGACAAACCTGGCAATGCTTCACGATTGCTAAATATGTATGAGAATTGGATATATGTCTGGATCTTAGGTATCCCTGTGTGATGGGTCAAAATATGTTGCCCCTGGGACCATGACAAAAATAAGTATAATAACTATATTCTAACTGTAAGTTAAAACATGGTTGTAGCTGTGACATATTTATGTAAATTGTTATTAAAAAGTTATAAACGGAAGGAAAGTAGAAAGGTAGTGTGAGCTACGGTATTTCAGTGTTTCCAGCTGAACAGCAACTTGAGTGGCAGAGAGTTTATGCTGAGATTCATCTGGCCAGTCAGAAATTCGCCAACGGACAAAAAACACAATATGCAATTGTTAAGGAGTGGTGGTAGTGCTCTTTGTTTGTTAAAATTTAATGTTTCCTGAAAACTTAATATATGGTTTTAATGGCAGTTTGATTTTGGTCGGGCCATCAGAGAGTTGTCTGCTCATGAGTATCAATTTGACCTGGCCACAGCTGAGTTAATGTTATGAGATTTGCTAAGTCAGCATAGAAGCTTGACTACCTGTGAATGCAGTTATTTGAAGGGGGTTGTTTTTTTAAATAGATATTTGAAGATATGTATCAAATTTTATTTAGTGTTGCACTGGATTTGAATTGTTCTTAATGGGCCAAAATAGAATGGTTTATGCCTAAGGGATATTAACAAGATTATTGTATGATAACACATCATTTAGTGTTGTGGTTTGTGTTTGAGGATTTTTGGAATTGGTTTACGTTCTGATTTTGTTCAGAACTGTAGGAGCAGTCATGTACAGAGCTAGTACTGTTCAGAGCTGGTTAATGGTATGACTCAAGTGCTTAATATTGTGTTAGCAGAAACTATACTAATTTTACCAGAACTGCAGATTTGTTACCAAGTCCTGTTTGGCCTGAATGTGACAAAAGTAACTGACTTGTATTCTATATATCATCATTTGCCATACGGAACTATTGATTTGTGTGGTGTTTAGAGCTGCTATTCACTTCTAGGGAACTTGTATCGAGTATCCAACTAACACTGTAATACATAATGGGTGTCGGTACCGGTCTGAATTACTGCGATCGACGGTTTAACATCTGTGTGTGCTTGTAGGCTGAATAAGAGAAGTAGGCTTGTCTCAGCTTGAGGGAATATTTTATTTACGAAACCCTGCAGTCACAACAGACAATATTACACTGCAACCAATAACTCATGCGAATGCATGAGAATAGTTCAGTACAGTAAATTATTCCGTATCTAACACACTTGGTTCCACACTTTCGCCACGGAGTAGAACACCGAACCAAAATCAACAATCAAAGAATAAAACACAAAACAAATGTTGCTTGTGTATAGCGTCTCTGGTGTCCAGCGGGAAAGTTTTGCAGCCCTGTACTTTCAAACACCCGAGCATGTCACGGCACTGGATGATGACAGAAGATGCCACATCAGCCCCCATGGTGGAAGCAGAGCGTCATTCCAAATAGCGTGTTGGAAAATTGACATGTCGTCCGTATCTTGAGGTACGTGGTCGTGGGTCAATGGCGGCTCCCGGCTGCGTCAGCGACGATGTTGACGGAGTGATTGCTGAGTGAGGCGGAAGTTGTGGTAGGTCAGGTGTTGTTGCTTCCGGAAAGACATACGCCAGTTTCACGTGGTCTATGGAGACTGTAGTCGGTTTCCCATTGATCAAGATGTCCACAGTCTTGCTTCCTCTTTGGGCTGTAATATGGTGGTTGGAGCGAGGGTTTAATACCTTCCATTCGTAACGTGACGTGTGTGCAGGAGGATAGGTCATGATGGACAAACGCGGCAGGAGTCCCATGTCAGTGAGGTTGCTGTGGTCCATCTGGTGTCATGACACATTAGTGCAGCTTTTAGGATACGGTGCCATCGCTCAATTAAGCCATTGCTGGCAGGGTGATAGCTCGTCGTCCGGTGGTGAAGTGTGCCACAAAATTTTGCCAACTCTCGAAACAAATCGGACTTGAATTGACATCCCCTGTCCATCGTAATGTGCAGCGGGCAACCAAATCATGACACCCAATGTGTGATGAAGGTGAATGCAATAGTTTCTGCTGTAACATTGTCCACTGGTGCAGCTTCCAGCCATCGAGTGTACCGATCAGTCATCATGAGTATGTAACAGTGACAATCGGATGATGACAGTGGGCCAACAATGTCAAGGTGGATATGGGTGAATTGTGCTGTCATGATTGGAAAGCTTCCTACCAGTGAGTGGACGTGGCAATTTATCTTGCTATACTGGCATTTCAAGCAGCATTTCACCCATTCGCGGCAGTCAATTTGCATTTCAGGCCACACGTAACGTGTTGTTACTAAGCGTATCGTAGCTCATATGCCTGATGACAGAAGTTGTGCAGTGAATGAAAAGCGTCCTCCCGAAATTTCAGAGGTAGGAAGGGTCTCAGCTTCGATGTGGACATGTCACAATACAGCTTTACATTGCTTCCAAGAATGTCTACCAGCTGCAGGTCCAGCGCTGATTCACTATTTGACAGAATCACTTGTAATTCCGCATCAGCTTGCCGTGCTGCAGCAAGGTTGGTGTAATCGATCGTATTGGAAATGCTGCTGACTCTGGACAAACAATAGGCCACTACATTGTCGATCCCAGACACATGACGTATATCAGTGGTAAACTGAGAAATACACATGAGCTGGTTGTGTTGTCTGGGGAACAGTTCATGCTGTTCTGACGGAATACATATGTTAGTGGCTTGTGATCCGTAAAAATAACAAAGTCATGTGCTCCTAGTTGCGGTCTGAAGTACTTTATAGATTCGTAAATGGCCAGAAGTTCTGTCGTATGCACTCCAAAGTCTTTGTGAGGTTGTCAACTTGCGTGAAAAAAAAATGCGAGTGGCTGCCACGTGTCACTACATTGTTGCTGCAACACAGTGCCGACTCCAGTCTGGCTAGTGTCGACTACCAGTGCTAACGTGGCGGTAGGATCTGGATGTGCCAGCAGGGCTGCATTGGCGATGCTTTTCTTGGATGCTTCAAATGCGACAGTCATTTCGTGAGTCCAAGTTATGGGTGCGTTACCCTTGGCTTTCGGACCAGTTAGCACTGTGACTTAAGGTTCCTGTAGCTCAGTAGAGTGTGGCAAGGCGGTAAAAATTTAATGTCCCGAGGAAACTCCGTAATTCCTTGGCTGTAGCGGGTCTCGGAATGTGTGAAATGGCTTCCACCTTCTCAGGTAGTGGTAGCAATCCTGCCGCAGAAATTCTATGTCTGAGAAAGTCTACTTCAGGTTGACCAATGACACATTTTGAGGTATTGAGCACGATTCCGTAGTGTTCCAACTGCTTGAATACTTTGGTTAGATGCTGGTGATGTTCCTCAGGCAACAACAAAAAAACCAAAATGTTGTCCAGGTATGCAAACGCAAAAGGTAAACCCTGTAGCACAGAATCTTTGAAGTGCTGCTGTGTCTGTGCAGCATACCCCAGTCCAAAAGTCATGAACATGCTCTCGAATAAACCAAAAGGAGTGATGATGGTTGTCTTTGGAATGTCATGTTTGGCTACAGGTGTCTGTGTGTATGCCTTTGCACAGTCTAACACAGTGAACACTACTGAGCCACTCAATGCGTAATTGTAATTGCGCAACAAGGGTACAGGATAACGATCGGGTATTGTCCGGACGTTCAGGGCTCTGTAATCGCCGCTGGGCCTCCAAGCACCCTCCTTCTTTGGCACTAGATGTAATGGTGAGGACCAAGGGCTGTTGGAAGGCTGGATTACACCTTTGCACAACACACAGTCAAATTCTGCCTTTGCTATTTTGAGGCAATCTGGGGTTAAACGTCGCAGCCTACAAGAGGTAGGGGGTCCGTCAGTAGTCTCAATATAATGGACAGTATCACGTCTTACCTCTTTAGGTGCTCCGGGCGGTCACATAAGGGCTGGAAATCCTCACAGTAGCTCCACGTACTTGCCATCCACTACCTGAATTACCTTGGCAGTATGGACAGCGGCATCTCGATGGAATCCGGAAGTTTTTAGGCTGGTGGTGTTGTCGACCAGGCGAGAGTTTCTTATGTCAGGCAGCAGGTTGTAGTGGGCGAGGAAGTCAGCTCCAACGATTGGTTCAGCGATGTCTGCGACAGTAAAGTCCCACGCGACAGCGCGCCGCAACCCGAGGTCGAGCTCCAAGCGCATTGTGCCATACATCATAATCCGGGAGTTATTAGCAGCTGTGAGGCATATGGGCATAGACCGTCGCTTCTGATGTAGCATGGTTCGAGGAAAGATTGACAATTTGGAACCATTGTCTACTAAGTACTTCCAGGTGGAACGTCGGTCACTTACAAACAGGCACCTCAGTGTCGGTCAGCAGCCGGAGGAGGCGCTCATTTCCGATCGCCGCTGCCATTTGGGTAGGCGCAGGGTGTCATACACTTACATGCTTGCTCGCCAAACTTGCGATGGTACCAACAGACTGTTTGTTCTGTCCTTGTCGTAGTCGAGGCTGTTGATGATCGGCTGCGTGAGTGACGATGGAATCGATGTCAGCTCCTGTTGTCTGTGTTGTGGCAGTGTAACAGCTTGCTGATTTGTCGTGATAATAAGTCCACTTTGTTGGCAAGAACATCATAATCTGCACACAAGACCGCTGTCGCCGCGCAGGCACACGCTGCAGTGGCGGAGCTTAACTATTGACGGCGTCATTGCCTCTTGGATCTTATCAGCTAAATCGGCCAGTGCATCTAAAGACGTGTCAGTCTGTGACACCACGATTGCCTTTACTGATGATGGTAACCGGCTGCTCCAGATAGTGCACAGTAAGCTGTCCAGGACTGTACCTGCGTCTACTTTACTTCACAGATAACAAAGATACTGTGAGGGTTTCTTATCGCTGATGTCCTCTTGGGTAAGCACCTGCCAGATTCGTTCTTCTTGCAAAGTGGACACGCACCAAATTAGTTCTGCTTTCAATCGGTCATAGCTGTTCATTCCCAGTGGGCTAATTATGATGTCTTGAATGTCAGCGGCGTACTGGTGATCTAGTTGGCTGACCACCAGAGTGAATTTCATGGCGTCGACTGTGATACCCGCAGAGGAAAAATTTGCTTCGACTTGGGCAAACCACAGGGATGGATTGTGCGGCCAGAAGGGTGGTAGTCACACCACTAGACCCGCCACAGAAGTATTTGTTGGCTCTGGTGGATTTGCCATCTCAATTTCTTGCAAGGACTTCTTGTAAATTCAGCGTGCATACAGGAGATCACATTGGGGTCACCACCTTGTCGGTACCGGTCTGAATTACTCTGATCGATGGTTTAACATCTGCATGTGCTTGTGGGCTGAATAAGAGAAGTAGGCTTGTCTCAGCCTGATGGAATAATTTATTTACGATACCCAGCAGTCGCAACAGGCAATATTACACTGCAACCAATAACTCGTGCGAATGTGTTGAGAAAAGTTCAGTACGGTAAATTATTCCGTATCTAACACACTTGGATTCACTCTATCGCCACGGAATAGAACGTCGAACAGAAATCAACAATCAAAGAAATAAATGCAGCACAAATGTTGCTTGTGTATAGCGTCTCTGGTGTCCAGTGGGAAAGTTTCGCAGCACTGTACTTTCAAACACCCAAGCATGTCACGGCGCTGGACGATGACAGAAGACGCCACAATGGGTAATAGAGATAGTTAGTTCCTCTCCTACATCTGAGGTGGAGTAGATTTGCTTGTTGATTAAATGTCAGGAACAAAGTGGTGGTGCCCTTTTTTATTTTTTATTTATTTATTTAATTTTTTAGTCGGTGTGTAACTGACTTTATTGAAGAATAAAAACCTGTCTTTTGTCAAAGAAATAATAAAAAAATATTGCCTAACTTGTTATTATATAAAACTTGAAATATATACACTTCATTACAACCTTTGAGAAAAGTAAATCCAAATCAAAGTTGGAAGAAAAGAATAGATAGAGATTAATTTTGTTGTAACAATTTATTACTGAAAGTGTAAAAAAGAAAATAAAGGCAAAGAAAGATATTAGTAATTGCCATAAAAAGTAAGGTCAAAGATACTAGCGCCATATATTTTTTTCAGTGGAATATTCAGATTATTCAAGGAAAAAGTTTTATTAGAGAAACTAATCTTCCACATAACACAAAAAATATACAAATTAATAACTTTGAGAAAGAGGAAGGAATGATATTCAATATCATAAATAAGAAATTTTTAGATAACCGTGTAGATAACAGATAATACATTTCTGACTTTGTGGATGTGCAGATTTTTGTTTTTTGATAGACAACAGGCATAACAAAAGGTGAAGGGCACAAAATACACAAAAAGTGAAAATAAGTAATGAGAATAAATTGCTATATTCAACTTATGTCTGATATACCTATATATACAACTAGAAAATTTGGATTCTTCTGTTGCAGAGAAGTGTATGAGTAATGTTGATTTATAATTTTTAGACTAAGATGTGTTAAGAACTAGTGAAAGGGCATATACAATGGACCTCTGTAAAAACACTTTGATTGTAAAACAGTTCCTACATATTTGAAGACCCAACCTTAAGACTTGTTTACTATGACAGCAAATGAAGCTTTCAGTGTCATAAACTGGATAGGAAAATTGGTTGGGATCACTGGTACATGGTGTTTTGAGAGACAGCATCATAGCTGGGGGTCATGAGTGCCTTGGCAAAATTTGAATTTTGTGCCCCACAGATTAATTTTCTGGAGAGAGAAACAACACAATAACTTTGAAAGTGTAATTTAAGTTATGTATTCATTTAAGCATAAAATTATTTGTGACTTATTGTTACGTAGGAAGGGAAGATGTACAATATGTTCTTGTTCATTTAAGCATTATGAAATCTCTTAGAAGTTACTTTTCTGGCTTTTTTCTGAGGACAATGTGTCAGTAATATGGTTTACATTAAAACTTTTTGCAATGTCATACTCAGCTGATATATGGTCCAGTCATCACCTTCGTTAAACTCAACAGCAACAGCCACTCTCAAGCAGTAGTGGAGGGTATATAAAGCGTGTCTGGGGGGAGGAGGGGGAGGGGGGAGACCGTGCAGCTGCTGTCATATACAGAAACAGAGTGATTTATCTGGCGTCCAAAAGAACATGAGCTTTGGCTTTCAGGCCAAGTGTGAAAACATTTCTGAAACTGCTAAGTTTGTAAACTGTTCACATGCTGCCATGGTTAATGTGTACCATGTCTGACACAATGGCCCTACTCAAACCCTGTGCTGAGGTAACTATGGTGCACCATGGGCCATAGATGGCAAGGGTGAAAGGTGGCTGCAGAGATATATAAGAGTGAATAGACATGTGACTACTGAACAGCTGACCAGGCAGATGAACCGAGGGGCTGCCAATTGTCTCCCCTCAATGACTATTCTGTAAACGTTGCTGTGTATTTGCCTCTGCAACAGGTGCCTGGGTCATGCACCCAAGCTGACTGCTGTTCATTAATAAAAAAAGGCTGGAATTTGCATGCCAGTACCTCAACTGGACATTCACTGAGTTCTGCCAGGTGGCCTTTTCAGATGAATCATGTCTTACACTCCATAGGACAGATTGCCATTGGTGTGTGTGGCCCTGCAACAACCTTTGGAAGGGTCCAGGCCAGAAGAGGCAGTGTTATTGTCTGGGGAATGTTTTCATGCCATTCCCTGGGTGATCTTGTCATTATGGGAAGCACAATGGATCAGCACAATTATATATCTATCCTTGGGGACCATGTCTAACCAAACATCCTGTTTGTTTTTCCTCACCACAGTGGCATCTACCAGCAGGACAATGCAACATGTCACACAGTTCGCAGTGTATGTGAATGGTTTGTAGAGCACCAGAAAGAGTTTAACATAGTCCTGTGGCCACCAGACTCCACAAATTTAGATCTAATTGTGAATCTGTAGGGCCACCTCAATTGGGCTGCTCATGGCTTTGCACCATGAATCGTCAGCTGAGAAATCTAGCACTGCTGGTCATGCCACTGGAGTCAGTATGGCTCCACATCCCTGTAAGCGACTTCCAGAAACTCATTGACTCTTTTCCTGCACATCTGTGCTGTGAAATGTGGTTATTCAAGGTTTTAACAGGTGACCATGTTAATGTGATTGAGCCGCATAGTTTAGCGGATTGTTCCAACATTGTTTACCAATGTCCATTTGGAAATAGTATTTTATTAATTTTTCAGCTGGCAGTGTTAGTATAAGTGCAATTCATTCATTGGGATAACTGTTCACTAAGTAATATTCTTCATTGGAGTTAAGAAGTGCAATGTAATCTTCATTTCTTAAATAAAGCAATAATTATTTTATTGGTGTTTAAAGCTTTCAGTCTCTAAGCATAACTCATTGGCACTTAAATCACTTTGTATTTTAATGTGAGATCAGCTGCGGAATTTGTTAGTTCTCCAAAAGAGGTTTCACATAACAAAGTCCTGTCAGGAAACCACAATTAGAAGCTACAATAGCTAAACCTCAAAATCTCCATCGCATTGCTAAATAAGTGTGTCTGGTTCACTCTGAAGCTTAATTTAAACTTTTGAAGTGAAGTCATTATGACCACTTCATCCTTGGCCCTTCCCTTAAACATTGTTCTAATCTTTGATTTACACTTTTCTGAGAATTCTGTGTCTACTAATAGCTCACCTGCTTGATTTTTTACCGAAACAATACACAGCTGTATTTGATTCTTTTCTGAAATCATTCAAAAAATACATGAGACCCTGCAAGTGTTTTGATGCAAGCACAGTGAAAGTGATTTTTTTCTGGTAAATGCAATTAATGTGTCAGTATGTCCAGGAAGGTGATCTCATATGACAAATAAATTAAAATTAAATATTTTTAAAATGATTTTAGCTGAAGGTACAGAACCTGGTATAATGTGCACTTTCCATCAGTTCCTTCTGCAGTTGTATTTTTCATTATTTGCAGTAGCTCAGTGTATAAAGCTTCAAATGACCATCTCATATCAGAATCATCCTTCAAAATCAAATTTCAGTTTCATAAGGCTTGTCAACATTCAGTCAACCTGGAAAAATAATCTGTTATACATATATGCATACATAATGCCTCTCCTAAGAAACGTCGTTTGCCTTTTCTCTGGTGTTTCAGGACATATTTGTAATTTAGTTTTTGCAATATGCTACTGGAGTAAACCCAAACAAAAAATTGCTCAGCACCATCCCACATGATGCCAAGTGCCAATGAAAAGTGTCAATTTGTTTCCTGTTACAAACTAAATTATTTTGAAAGTGCAATTTTACATCACCATTTGACAGAGCAGTTCCACGTTAGTCTATTGGGATATTCATTTTATCCATGTGTATTACCTGGACAGTAAAACATGAAGAATATTCAGTAGTTCATAAATGACAGCACCGCTCTGGCCCACGGTGACTGTTACTGCCGCTACTGAAGTACTGATTATTCTTCATGTTTCAGTGTTCCTGTTAACTCATATCAATAAAAGAAATAATCCATTATTCTAATTTGGAACCTCTCTATCAAATGGGCACATAAAATCCTGATTTAAATATCATTTTGATTGTAATGAGAGCAAACCAATGCTTTCCGTCAATGCTGGGTTTCATATGATAGACATGATGAGCAATGTTTGTTTGGGCTGACTCCAGTTACACACTGCAAAACCGAAATTACAATATCTGCTGAAGCACCATAGAAAATGTGCATGATGGTCCGGAGGAGAGATACACAGTATAAAGTAGTGTGTATGTTTGGATGTCAGGGATATCCTCCAAAACACCTCGATCGATTTTAACCAAATTTGGCATGGAAACATCAGGCCTTACAAGTGTCAGCATTATGTGGTGTATATCCTCCTAGCTCCAATGGAAGTGGAGATATGGGGGAAAATGGGTGTTTTTCATCCCATGGTCTACAGGCTGCCCTGCATGACAGGTATGTTGTGTGGGAACAGTCTCGACCTGCTAAATCAATTTGCTGTGCAAGGAGGTGTATGTGTTGGGGACAAGAAATAGATTTCTGGGTACCAACATGTAGGTTGCCATGCATGGCAGTCATGTTATGTTGGAGTTATATTGGCCTGCTTTATTGACCTGCTTTGCATGGTGGCCTGTATGAGAGGGGCAAATAAATGATTTTCAATCCCTTATGTGTAACCTGCCCTGCATGAGAGGTGTGTTCTGGCAGTAGTATCAGCCTGCTTTGTTGAACTGTATTGCAGGGGCTGTGTGTGACAACGAGCATGGTAGGGGACAGATTGAGATGGATAGAGGAAGAGGTTGACAGAACAAGTGCGAGGAGGAAATGGATATAGAAAGGGGAAGAGGGGGAGATTTATGACATAAGTGGAAGGTGTAGGGAAGTGGTGGGCAGGTGGAAATGGAAGAGGAAGAGGCGTGGGTGGAAAAAGAGATGGGGAGAAGGATGTGGTTAGAGAGGGGAGGGAGGAGGAAGATATGGTGTGTGTGTGTGTGTGTGTGTGTGTGTGTGTGTGTGTGTGTGTGTGAAGGAAGTGGACAAAGAGAGAGAGAGAGAGAGAGAGAGAGAGAGAGAGGGAGGAGGAGATAAAGAGAGTGGGGAGGAGGACATATACAGATAGAGGTGGGTGAGTGAGGTGAACAAACAGGGGGAGGAGCCAGGTGTTACATAAGAAGAACACAAAACAACATCATGATTTTTTCCCCAAATAACGAAAAAGTTTTTCACATGGAAAACGTACTATATTGCATGGACTTTCTGGGCAAAAAAATTATTTGCAGTATGCTTGCTGGTCGTTCACATAGTGTACGGTGAGCCAACATGGCCAGTTTGATGCCAGCATGCTGCCCGGCTACTTTGGTTGGCATGTACAAGTCTAGAAAAAAGAGCAATATTACTGTATGAGTGTGACTAAATTTTGGCTTGTGTGCAAAGTTTTTTTTTCATGTCTTCTACTTAGGGTTTGCTACAAATTTTTGTGTAACGTTATGAGGACTGTTCCTAATCGGTGGGGGTGCTGATCATAATCAAGTGGAAGATTTTTTATGTGAGTTAGCATCATGTTTTAATTTTGTGTGCCTGTGCCCCATCAAGCCTCAGGCTGTGGGTCTTAAAAGTATGCTCCCTGGAGGATGGTGCCTCTGGCCAGTCCCTATCTATGATGCTAATGAGACAGACCTCTCCAGCTGTTGGATCTGTGAGGATAGTAGCTTTCTGTGACATAATTTCACACAGTTTTAATCTGCAAACAGATAGCATTACAAAATTTTGGACAATGCAGATTGTGTAGTAATATTCTAATCATAAGCTGATAAGCCATAACTACCACTTTCCTAATTTACAGGTTTTCTGTTTAAATGGAGTGCAAGAAAGAAGAAAACAGCACATTGTTGTGTATACAATTTTTGTTGAAAGCTGTATACATAGAGAAACAGTATAGATTGGAGACACATTTTGTATAACACTTTAAATATCCAAACACAAACACACACACAAAATTCAAGCTTTCGCAACAAACTGTTGCCTCATCAGGAAAGAGGGGAAGGAGAGGGAAAGACGAAAGGATGTGGGTTTTAAGGGAGAGGGTAAGGAGCCATTCCAATCCCGGGAGCGGAAAGACTTACCTTAGGGGGAAAAAAGGACAGGTATACACTCGCACACACACACATATCCATCCACACATATACAGACCAAGCAGACATATTTAAAGACAAAGAGTTTGGACAGAGATGTCAGTCGAGGCGGAAGTGAAGAGGCAAAGATGATGTTGAATGACAGGTGAGGTATGAGTGGCGGCAACTTGAAATTAGCAGAGATTGAGGCCTGGTGGATAACGGGAAGAGAGGATATATTGAAGAGCAAGTTCCCATCTCCAGAGTTCGGATAGGTTGGTGTTAGTGGGAAGTATCCAGATAACCCGGACGGTGTAACACTGCGCCAAGATGTGCTGGCCGTGCACCAAGGCATGGTTAGCCACAGGGTGATCCTCATTACCAACAAACACTGTCTGCCTGTGTCCATTCATGCGAATGGACAGTTTGTTGCTGGTCATTCCCACATAGAATGCATCACAGTGTAGGCAGGTCAGTTGGTAGATCACGTGGGTGCTTTCACACGTGGCTCTGCCTTTGATCGTGTACACCTTCCGGGTTACAGGACTGGAGTAGGTGATGGTGGGAGGGTGCATGGGACAGGTTTTACACCGGGGGCGGTTAAAAGGGTAGGAACCAGAGGGTAGGGATTTGGTTTGGGGATTTCATAGGGATGAACTAACAGGTTACGAAGGTTAGGTGGACGGCGGAAAGACACTCTTGGTGGAGTGGGGAGGATTTCATGAAGGATGGATCTCATTTCAGGGCAGGATTTGAGGAAGTCGTATCCCTGCTGGAGAGCCACATTCAGAGTCTGGCCCAGTCCCGGAAAGTATCCTGTCACAAGTGGGGCACTTTTGTGGTTCTTCTGTGGGGGATTCTGGGTTCGAGGGGATGAGGAAGTGGCTCTGGTTATTTGCTTCTGTACCAGGTCGGGAGGGTAGTTGCGAGATGCGAAAGCTGTTGTCAGGTTGTTGGTGTAATGGTTCAGGGATTCCGGACTGGAGCAGATTCGTTTGCCACGGAGACCTAGGCTGTAGGGAAGGGACCGTTTGATGTGGAATGGGTGGCAGCTGTCGTAATGGAGGTACTGTTGCTTGTTGGTGGGTTTGATGTGGACGGACGTGTGAAGCTGGCCATTGGGCAGGTGGAGGTCAACATCAAGGAAAGTGGCATGGGATTTGGAGTAGGACCAGGTGAATCTGATGGAACCAAAGGAGTTGAGGTTGGAGAGGAAATTCTGGAGTTCTTCTTCACTGTGAGTCCAGATCATGAAGATGTCATCAATAAATCTGTACCAAACTTTGGGTTGGCAGGCCTGGGTAACCAAGAAGGCTTCCTCTAAGCGACCCATGAATAGTTTAATTGTTGGTATGTCTGGTCTTCAAAAGTGAAGAAGTTGTGGGTCAGGATGAAGCTGGCTAAGGTAATGAGGAAAGAGGTTTTAGGTAGGGTGGCAGGTGATCGGCGTGAAAGGAAGTGCTCCATCGCAGCGAGGCCCTGGATGTGCGGGATATTTGTGTATAAGGAAGTGGCATCAATGGTTACATGGATGGTTTCCACGGGTAACGGATTGGGTAAGGATTCCAGGCGTTCGAGGAAGTGGTTGGTGTCTTTGATGAAGGATGAGAGACTGCATGTAATGGGTTGAAGGTGTTGATCTACGTAGGTGGAGATACGTTCTGTGGGGGCTTGGTAACCAGCTACAATGGGGCGGCCGGGATGATTGGGATTGTGAATTTTAGGAAGAAGGTAGAAGGTAGGGGTGCGGGGTGTCGGTGGGGTCAGGAGGTTGATGGAGTCAGGTGAAAGGTTTTGTAGGGGTCCTAAGGTTCTTAGGATTCCTTGAAGCTCTGCCTGGACATCAGGAATGGGATTACCTTGGCAAACTTTGTATGTGGTGTTGTCTGAAAGCTGACGCAGTCCCTCAGCCACATACGCCCGACGATCAAGTACCACGATCGTGGAACCCTTGTCCGCCGGAAGGATGACGATGGACCGGTCAGCCTTCAGATCACGGATAGCCTGGGCTTCAGCAGTGGTGATGTTGGGAGTAGGATTAAGGTTTTTTAAGAAGGACTGAGGGGCAAGGCTGGAAGTCAGAAATTCCTGGAAGGTTTGGAGAGGGTGATTTTGAGGAAGAGGAGGTGGGTCCCGCTGTGATGGAGAACGGAACTGTTCCAGGCAGGGTTCAATTTGGATAGTGTCTTGGGGAGTTGGATCGTTAGGAGTATGATTAGGATCATTTTTCTTCGTGGCAAAGTGATACTTCCAGCAGAGAGTGCGAGTGTAGGACAGTAAATCTTTGACGAGGGCTGTTTGGTTGAATCTGAGAGTGGGGCTGAAGGTGAGGCCTTTGGATAGGACAGAGGTTTCGGATTGGGAGAGAGGTTTGGAGGAAAGGTTAACTACTGAATTAGGGTGTTGTGGTTCCAGATTGTATGATTAGAATTTTTTAGGTTTTGGAGGGAGTGGAGCTGGAAGTGGGAGGTTGAGTAGATGGGAGAGACCGGGTTTGTGTGCAATGAGAGGAGGTTGAGGTTTGCTGGAAAGGTTGTGAAGGGTGAGTGAGTTGCCTTTCCGGAGGTGGGAAACCAGGAGATTGGATAGTTTTTTGAGGTGAAGGGTGGCATGCTGTTCTACACGATCAAAGGCAGAGCCACGTGTGAAAGCACCCACGTGATCTACCAACTGACCTGCCTACACTGTGATGCATTCTATGTGGGAATGACCAGCAACAAACTGTCCATTCGCATGAATGGACACAGGCAGACAGTGTTTGTTGGTAATGAGGATCACCCTGTGGCTAACCATGCCTTGGTGCACGGCCAGCACATCTTGGCGCAGTGTTACACCGTCCGGGTTATCTGGATACTTCCCACTAACACCAACCTATCCGAACTCTGGAGATGGGAACTTGCTCTTCAATATATCCTCTCTTCCCGTTATCCACCAGGCCTCAATCTCCGCTAATTTAAAGTTGCCGCCGCTCATACATCACCCGTCATTTAGCAACATCTTTGCCTCTGCACTTCTGCCTCGACTGACATCTCTGCCCAAACTCTTTGTCTTTAAATATGTCTGCTTGTGTCTGTATATGTGTGGATGGATATGTGTGTGTGTGCGAGTGTATACCCGTCCTTTTTTCCCCCTAAGGTAAGTCTTTCCGCTCCCGGGATTGGAATGACTCCTTACCCTCTCCCTTAAAACCCACATCCTTTCGTCTTTCCCTCTCCTTCCCTCTTTCCTGATGAGGCAACAGTTTGTTGCAAAAGCTTGAATTTTGTGTGTATGTTTGTGTGTGTTTGTGTGTCTATCGACGTGCCAGCGCTTTCGTTTGGTAAGTCACATCGTCTTTGTTTTTAGATATATTTTTCCCACGTGGAATGTTTCCCTATATATATAAAGATGATGTGACTTACCAAACGAAAGCGCTGGCAGGTCGATAGACACACAAACATACACACAAAATTCAAGCTTTCGCAACAAACTGTTGCCTCATCAGGAAAGAGGGAAGGATAGGGAAAGACGAAAGGATGTGGGTTTTAAGGGAGAGGGTAAGGAGTCATTCCAATCCCGGGAGCGCACACACACACACACACACACACACACACACACACACACACAAGCGCGCATGCAGGCCCATGCAGTGCAATAGGTGAAGAGAGATTGTAGGCAGTAGTAAATCTAAGTGTAGACTGGATTCCACTAGTCCCAAATTCATCAAACTAACTGCATATCTGTTAAGATATTCCATTGATCATATTTCATTTATTAATCAAGGTTGTAGTGCAATGCTGATCACCTTTCAGAAACCTTTGAAGACAGAATTTATGTCTTAATCTGCATCTGCTCTTTGCCAGGTATTATCTATACTAAAATATAAAGAGAATACAAGAAAATACAGTGCTTCGAAATATTTCAAAACATTATTGATTGTTTTACGGCTGAAAGTTATATGTGAGTATCGTTTAATTGTGCCTGTCTGCAACTTGATGTGTCTTCTTTACAGTAAGTAGCAATCTGTCTTTCCTATGGTAATTATGTAAATTTTTATTTATTTTGATGTTTGGATAGTGGTTATTCTAGAGGGGAAACTTGCTTATGGCTTGCTTGCCTGACTAAATATCTTTGTGGTCAGCATTTTGCAGAGACTCAGGGCACTATTATGTGCATGCAACAAGATCCACTTGACAAGGCTCCACATATACTTACCAAACAGATGTTACAGTGAGTGCTTGATGTTCAAGAAAGATTATATTAGATTAGATTTACTTTCATTCCAATTGATCCGTAGTGAGGAGGTCCTCCAGGATGTGGAACATGTCAGAAAAACAACAATACATGACAAATATTTACAACTAAAACAAATAAGCTAATGTACCATTTCACAGGTCCCAAGTGGAATGATCGTCATTTTTTAATGAACACTAAGAGTCATTATACAAATACTAATGCACTGAATTTAAAATAAAAAAGTTTTTTATTTATTTATAAGGTAATACAACTACTGTAATACTTATTTACAATGAACACATTACTGCACTGAAATGGTGCAGAAGTTAGATTATACTAACACACACACACACACACACACACAAATTTTCAATGAACACATTACTGCACTGAAATTGTGCAGAAGTTATGTTGTACTTATATACAAATCAGTTGGTTTTACTAAGAAATTCATCAATGGAGTAGAAGGAGTTGGCCACCAATAAATCCTTTAGGCTTCTCTTAAACTGAATTTCATTGGTTGTTAAGCTTTTTATGGCTGCTGGCAAGTTATTGAAAATGTG
This sequence comes from Schistocerca nitens, assembly GCF_023898315.1. Lineage (NCBI taxonomy): Eukaryota > Metazoa > Arthropoda > Insecta > Orthoptera > Acrididae > Schistocerca > Schistocerca nitens. The sequence continues at coordinate 197,645,721 of NC_064617.1, read as the reverse complement.
TGTTCCTGAATAATGCACACCTTTTTGTACAAGACTAAGTGACTTTAAATCCTTGTGAAGATTATTCTTATTTCTAGTATTGATTCCATGAATTGAGCTGTTGGTTTGAAAAAGTGATATATTTTTAATGACAAATTTCATTAAGGAATAAATATATTGGGAAGCAGTAGTTAGTATCCCTAGTTCCCTAAACAGGCTTCTGCAGGATGTTCTTGAGTTCACACCACATATAACTCTCACTGCACGTTTTTGTGCCCGGAAAACTTTAGCTTGGCTTGATGAATTACCCCAAAAAATAATCCCATATGACATTATGGAATGAAAGTAAGCATAGTATGCCAGCTTTTTCATTTTTATATCCCCTATGTCTGACAAAATTCGCACTGCAAACAGAGATTTGTTAAGACGCTTCAGCAGTTCTGTGGTGTGCTCCTCCCAGTTGAATTTATTATCAAGCTGTAATCCCAAGAATTTAACACTGTCCACTTCTTCTATCTTCTTGTCATCGTATGTTAGACATATACTCTTGGGACACCCCTTACAAGTTCTGAACTGCATGTAGTGTGTTTTTTCAAAGTTTAGTGACAAAGAATTGGCTAGGAACCAGTGATTAATGTCCACAAATATTTTATTGGCTGATCTTTCTAAGACTACATTTGACTTGCTATTTATTGCAATGTTTGTATCATCGGCAAACAAAACAAACTTGGCATCTGGTAATGTTACTGATGAAAGGTCATTGATATACACAAGAAAAAGTAAGGGCCCCAAAATGGAACCTTGTGGGACCCCACATGTAATTAGTTCCCAGTTGGATGAGGCCTGATAGCTTGATACATGTCTCTTTCCTAATAACACCCTTTGTTTCCTGCCAGAGATATAAGATTTGAACCATTTTGCAGCATTTCCTGTTATACTATAATATTCTAGTTTACTTAAAAGGATATTGTGATTTACACAGTCAAATGCCTTTGACAGATCACAAAATATACCAGTTGCCTGCAATTTTTTGTCTAATGAATTAAGCACATTTTCACTGTAAGTGTAGATAGCCTTCTCAATATCAGAACCTTTTAGAAATCCAAACTGTGACTTTGACAGTATGTTATTTGAGATAAGATGGTTATAAAGACGACTGTACATTACTTTTTCGAAAATTTTTGAGAATGCTGGCAACAGTGAAATTGGACGGAAATTTGATGCTATTTCTTTATCTCCCTTCTTAAACAGTGGCTTAACTTCAGCATATTTCAGCCATTCAGGAAATATTCCACTAATAAACGACTGGTTACACAGATAGCTTAATATGTTACTTAGCTCAGAATCACATTCTTTAATTAACTTTGTTGATACAGAGATGCAATTGGCTGGCAGTAGCTTCCACCACCTGACTTTGTTGGAATGCGTTGCATATACTGACCTGTTGACTATGATGCCACTGAGACTGAAAAAATATTTGATTTAAATAAGTTTCTTATGTTGATTCACATGAACAAACTGGGGAGTCTGTGATGTGTATTCCGTGGAGGTAACTTGAGAAATTTCCATGATCTTTGGGGGAGAACTGGTTGCAAATTATAATGATGTCAGCTTGGTGCTGTCATATTTCTTCCCACTCTTCTTTTTATTCATTACATCTCCTCATTTTAAATTCAGTGATATTATAGCCTTTGGGAATCATGGGCAAGTGAAAAAAAGTTCGTTATGCACTGGGACATTTGCAAAAAGGTCCATGTATGTACATTGTTCATTGCCTTGATCAGCTGGTACTCAGAAAAAAGGTCAGTCAAGTTCTACGCTGCTGTAGCTCAACTACCTTCTGCATTTTGTCCATATGGTGAATGTTGTTTTCCATCTGTATGACTGGGATATTGAGAGTTGACAATACCTTTGATCATCTATATAGTAAATAAGACCCTGTTCAGTCCATATGACCTGACAACCCAAAGAGTTTGCATAATTGCTCCTGCCTCTGTTATAAACACTGATGTGTTTTGAGGGAAGAAGGGTGGCCATTCAGCTTAGAGGTCAGGACCTTATCCATATATGGTTGATAAACTATTTTTGACCTGTCACTGACTATATCATCAGCATTAGGCCTCTGTATTTGCATAGTCATAATTATGTTGGTAATGTCATATGTTGCACATTTAGAAAATGGATGGATGTAACACAGAGTGAGTGGTTGGGACAAAGGTATTTCCAAGAGTTGATTTGCTCACTCAACTGGCAAGGAAGATATCCAATTAAGAATTAGTTAATACTCATCAGCTCACTTTTTGTTTTGATAGAGGAATAATAATTGGTCCAAAGAAACTCCTATAAGTTGTCATGGCATAGAGCTACTTAGTCCTTTCATAATTAGACCCAGCATAATTTCTTTTCCATTATTCCAGCATAATTGGTAATATAATAAGAGTGAGTTATGAATTAATATCTCAAAATATTATAAAAGTCCAAAATTATTAATTTTTTATATGTAAATGGATAGGTGTGGGTTGTAAGTTGAAGGGAACTACGTTTTTGGGGCTTGTGTCAAACAGCTTTTTCTGATTAATGATTGACTTTATAAATAAAAGTCTGATACTTTTTGAATGACCCTCAGATAAAAGGTTGTATATAAGTACATACATCTGTTCCACAGCTCTTCCTAAACCACTTGATGGATTTTAGCCAATTTTGGTACACATGCTGTTTATGAAAGATACACTGTGGTTGATAACACCTTACATATAGGCTGCCCTAGAGTGTTGTGCAGATAGTACTGGAATGTGTTCCAAGAGATGTGTGTATAGATGGGCAAGACTGTGCAGGGAGAGGGGGAGGATGAGATGGGTAGTGAGATGGGGAGAGAGAGAGACACAGACAGAGAGAGAGAGAGAGAGAGAGAGAGAGAGAGAGAGAGAGACTTGGGAATATGAGATGACTGTAACTGACTCAATGATCTCTGACCACAATATATTAGTTATGGGACTATTTACAAAAAGAGGTAAAAATCAACCAACTGTTATCTGCCATTCTAATTATGTATTCAGAAAGAGAGTCATAAATAAGGAAACCTAAAATGCTTTCCAGACAGTAGTATCTGCAGTAAAGTGGCAGCTTGAACTGCAGGAAATGGCAGTGACTGATGCATTTAAAGAGCTTTTTCAGATCATCAAAGCCAAGTTTGACTATATCTATCCACAGAAGAACAAAAAATGTCCTGTAAGCATGTCAAAACATGGCCACAGTGTGAAAGAAAAAACATGGTATACTGATTAATTGAAAAAATTTAAATGCATCATACTGCTATTACATGAACACTACAAAACAGCAATACATCCCAGTGCAAGGAAAGTTTCCTACAGCAGATATTTACAAGCAAAAAGGCATTATAGAAAGGGTGTAGAAGAAACCAGAAAAAAATGGTAACCTCATTAAAAGAGCTCACATCTCATGCAAGGCAGTCTGGGACCTGATCAATGAACACAGGAAGAAAACCACCTCCCTCTTAAGCTCTTGTAGTCCAGAAGACTTTAGTAGTTGGTTTATTGACATTGTGGAAAACACTGTAAGTACAATCCCAGACCTCAATATAGAGCTTGCAGCTGCTGTAATAAATGACGTAAGATGTACCATGATGAATTGAAGGGAATTACAAAAAAATGATATAATAAAGATTATAAAACCTTATAAACCTTCTGACGGTCAGGATATATATACGGAATGTCTACTTATCTCCTCAAGAAAACTCCCTGTGAAATTGCTGACACATTAACTGTGGTAAATTAATGAATGTTTTACTGATGGTGTACTTCCAGACTTTCTGAAACTTGCACAGACAATACTCATTTTCAGAAAGAGTGACAGCAATGGTAACAAGCTTCAGACCAATCTCAAACATTCCAGTCTTTATTACAGTCATTGAAACTGTAATGAAATACCAAGTATCAAATTACTTTGAAATTAACACAGATGCACAGCATGATTTCTGGAAAGGCAACTCTAATTGTATTAGTCCATGGAGTATTATTATGTGACCAGAAGTTGGGGAATGCCCCCCCCCCCCCTCCCTCCCACCGATTCTAGTATTTGTATATGATTTAAGCTCTCATGGACATTACTTGCAGTTCACAGATGACACAACTCTGTGCTAAAAAGGTATTGATGCCAGCAAGGCTCAAGAAGTAGTAGATGCTTTATTTAATGCTACAAAGGAATGGTTTGCTGTAAACAAAATGAAAATAAATGAAGAAAAAACTCAAAAATTGGTGTGTAGCCTAGTGACAAAGGATACCTAAAAGTGCAGAACTGAGAAACTTCTGGGGTTCATGGTGGGTAGTAAATTCACTTGGCAAGACACACTGCACATATACGTGACAAATTGTCACAAGTCATATACCTCATGTTTGTCCATCCACCCTTGCCTTGAGGCTTTCAGCCTAGCTGATATATATATATATATATATATATATATATATATATATATATATATATATATATATATATATATATATATATATATATATATATAAAAAGAAAGATGATGAGACTTACCAAACAAAAGCTCTGGCAGGTCGATAGACACACAAAAAAACACAAATATACACACAAAATTCTAGCTTTCGCAACCAACGGTTGCTTCGTCAGGAAAGAGGGAAGGAGAGGGAAAGATGAAAGGATGTGGGTTTTAAGGGAGAGGGTAAGGAGTCATTCCAATCCCGGGAGCGGAAAGACTTACCTTAGGGGGAAAAAAGGACAGGTATACACTCGCACACACACACATATCCATCCACACATACAGACACAAGCAGACATATTTAAATATGTCTGCTTGTGTCTGTATGTGTGGATGGATATGTGTGTGTGTGCGAGTGTATACCTGTCCTTTTTTCCCCCTAAGGTAAGTCTTTCCGCTCTCGGGATTGGAATGACTCCTTACCCTCTCCCTTAAAACCCACATCCTTTCATCTTTCCCTCTCCTTCCCTCTTTCCTGACGAAGCAACCGTTGGTTGCGAAAGCTAGAATTTTGTGTGTATATTTGTGTTTTTTTGTGTGTCTATCGACCTGCCAGAGCTTTTGTTTGGTAAGTCTCATCATCTTTCTTTTTAGATATATTTTTTCCACGTGGAATGTTTCCCTCTGTTATATATATATATATATATATATATATATATATATATATATATATATTAATTATTTTATTTGTAATTGTAACTGCCTGTTTTCACTCACTTGAAATTTACCTTGTTGATTTTTAAGATTTGTTGTTTGAAGGCCTTCAGCCATGAAAGATTTGGAGTTGTAAAAGTTCGGCTATATGCCTCTTTGGTTGTAAATGTGTTATTAAATTAGAATAAATTGCAATTTTAATGTGAAACTGGCCCCAACCTTATTTGGCCTTATCTGCAATCCTAATCACCTGTGTTGCCTAGTGGGTTTAGCAGGTGTTTCACTTATGTTAGTGCATGCAAACATTGCAGCATCCAGAAAGAGTAACTTGAACAATCTGAACTCTGAAGATGGATTTAACATGTGATCTCGATGTGCACACCATGGAAGTTCTTGAGCCTGACACCATATTTCTTCTTGAGGATACTCTGTTTCAGCAGGACAGTGCTGCATATGTTAAAGAGCAGACAAACCTTCTGCAAAGGATGATGGATACCACTGCTTTGCTAGCCTCCACATTCACCCGACTTGTCAATGAAATGTGTTTAGAATATGGTTGGTTGGCAACTTGCTCTTCACATTCTTCCACCAAACACTACTGATATTTTGTGGACTCTTTGGCATTGCTACTCTATCAAAACATATACAAAATAATAATTTTAGATATAATTAATACAGCATAGTGGTTTTTCATAGAACAAAAGCTGTGCACAACCCCAGTAATGGAGGTAGTAATCCTAAGAAAAATGAAATACTTTCTCTGGTAGCCAGCTGAATTGGCCCAAGGTTGAAAAAACAAAATATTGTTTCATACAATTTATACTTTAACATACAGTCCCCACCTTATAAACAACAAAAATCCAAAGACATCATGGTCACTGCCACTGACATATTTATGATTTCTAAATAATTGCTACTTTTCATTTCTTTATTAAAATAGCAGTTACATTTGATTTAATTACACACATATATGTTTATAAGATACATTTTATGAGCGTTTCATTTTACTAACATAAATGTTTTTCTCCTTTGACTATAATTTTGAAATTTTCTAAGGCTTTAATATTTTCATACATTAATATTGTAATTTAATATCAAGATAAATTCAGAATCAGAATATTACTTTTTATTAAAACATCAAACTTTAAAAATTGCATCTTTATATTACATGAACAATGAAGTGACCCATACTATTATATTCTTATCTGACATTATTAACTTTGCCAATTAAACAATCTAAATTCAGAGAAGCAAAAATCATCTAATAAACAACAAAAATTGTTGATTATCTACTCAAAAATATGACAATGCCAAAACTCCTGAAAAGAGATAATATAAATCAAAAAATATGTGTGTGTATGGTGCTATACTAATTATTTTTATTGCATACCACATTATAATCTGGCTGAAGCAGTTAGATTTCAGCTCATATAAAAACTGTTCAGACATATATTCCCAAGGAAAAAATTTAGTCAATCATTAATTTCAAGCCATCATATAGACACACACAGATTCTAACATGTGACATGTTCATGCCATAAATAATTCTCAAAGACACAGTCAAAGTGCTGTATTTCCAAGCAATTGTATACTGCTGAGTAGCTAACTTGTGGTATAAAGTTAATTTCTATCACATGTATTCTCCTTGATGTTAAAATTATCACAGACATAGTGTACATACCTGATATTATCGATTTATATTGGTTACATCCTGGAAGTTATGTTATTGTTATATTAATAATAATTAACTGAGTTATAAACGAGGAAAACATTTATGAGAGGTGAAGACTACGGAAGATTGACCTTCTACTTTCCAAATAACAGAATACACAAGTTAGTTAGTTAGTTAGTTAGTTAGTTAGTTTGTGTGTGTGTGTGTGTGTGTGTGTGTGTGTGTGTGTGTGTGTGTAAAAAAGAATTTATCTAAAAGTTGGCGGAGTTGTCAGTCTTATTTATGTACATATCAAGCCTCTACTATTTAATGAGTTGTTATCTTCACTCGTAAATTATTTACATTCTACTAGATCTTTCCAGTACCATAGAACAGTCTATTCATTATAAAGCAGTGATTTTCATAGAACTGTGTTTTACATGTATTACGTCTGCTTTCAAACATTAATGTATTACTTACCAGGCTTATAACATCTCAATATTCCAAATGTGATACACTTTCAAAAACTGATGTTGTTCTTTAGCATTAGTTACAGATATTTTAGCACGCGAAGAGATAAATTAGAAAGTGTGTGCTATAAAGACTGTGTTACTTATCTGCAGTGATGGCCACTTGAAGTTTATTTATAGGCCCGTTGATGTTGTTTCGGCCTAGGGATTCCCATGTCTTTATGTGTGTTAATTAAGACATTGTTTTCTGAATATTTCATTTATTATTTCTGCATTTGGTGACATCATCTAAACTTCACAGACCAGTAATACTTCTTTTTCAAAAGATAACACATGACAAAATACTTCTTCCTCATTATAACATTGTGTAACAAAGGACCTCAGAAAGATATACTGTGTTTGAAACAGTCAATGTACAACTAACAGTTTTGTATGCTGTGAAAAAACTGAGATAACTGTGTAACAATTTCCATCTCATCCTCACTTAAATTGCTACAGTTTTGGTGCCAGAATTTTCTATATAAACAGTCTTCTAGAATTACAGACTATTTTCTAAACAAAACAAATTTATAGTGAATATACACTGATCAACCAGAACATTATGACCACTGACTGACTATTGATACAAATGCATCCAGGAAACAGCAGCGTCACCTGGTGAGGAATGACTGCTAGTCAAACATATACCTGTATATGGTGCATGTAGTATCAGTAAGTGTGCTGTCCATGTGTAGAGTGGGAAAGGCACCCGATCTGTCTGAGTTTGACCAAGGACAAATTTTGATGGCCCAGAGACTTGGCATGAGAATTTCAGATACTCATGACTTACTGAATGTTTGAGGAGTGACATTGTGAGTCTCTTCAACACATGGTGAAACCCTATCCAGACATCACCCCCCATTACAAATGTTGAATGTCAAAGGTTCAGCAGACTGCTAAAACAGGATAGGCAGTGAAGTTTGATGAAACTAGCATCAGAGTAAAAGTGTGTCTGCACACACAGTGCACCATCCACTCCAAACGATGGGCCTTTGCAGCCAATAACCCATGCATGTGCCAGTGTTAACACGACATTGGCAACTATGACTGAAATGGGCACATGACCATTGGCACTGGACACTAGCACAGTAACAGTGCAATGCATGTTCTGATGAATCCCAATATCTTCTCTGTCATGCTGGTGGGAGGACACAAATCTATTATCTTCCTGGATAACAGTTCCTTGGCATCTGCTCTATGGGATGGAGACAAGTTGGCAGTGGCTCCATTAAACTCTGGGAACATTCACATGGGCAGCCATGGGTACGGTGGAACTCATGCAATGCACCATAATGGCCAAGAAGTACTGTACACTGGTTGCAGACCATGTATGTCCCTTCTTGATGTTCATGTTTCCCAGGGGCAGTGGCATTTTTCAACAAGATAATGCACCATGTCACAAGGCCAGGAGAGTGATAGTGGTTCAGGGAACACAGTGGCGACTTCCACTTGATGTGTTGGCCCACCAACTCACCAGATCTGTACCCAATCAAACACATGTGCGGTATGGTTGAATGTGACATCAGTACTCATTGCCTTCCTCCCCAGAATTTATGGGAATTAGGTAACTTGTGTGTGCAGATATGGTGCCAACTCCCTCCAGAAAACTACCAAGGCCTCAGTGCTTCCATTCCACAATGCAACCCACCGTTTTCTGCGCCAAAGATGGACATACCGACTATTAGGTAGGTGGTCATAATGTTCTGGCTGATCAGTGACTCTGTTTTGAAGCGACAATTTAACTGTAGCAAGAGTACAGTTTTATTTTCTTGAATTAAAATTCATTTAAAATGGAAGAATTGAGATGTTCTAACTTTGTTTACATCCTTTTTTTTCAGGACTCTTACATTTAATGAATTATTTTTATTGAAGTTTTCTGTTTGACTGCAATCAACAAAATTAATACAAGACAATGAACAATAAATTATCATTTTTAGCCTTTCAAATAGAATTTTGTTTGTCTTGACCAATTTTGAACTTCTCAATCTTTATTAATGGAAGTTATAAAAGAAAAGCCAATTGTAATTAACTCAGTTATAACTCATTTATTCCTGATATTGTTTATTTATTGCAAAAGCTGAAGAATAAGTTTTTGGACTTTAATTACAAAATGTTATATCTTACGTATGTCAAAAAAAATTAAAATTCAATACATTATTTTCGAATTAAACATTTTTGTGGCAACCATGGTCTAGATCTATAAAATGATTCATCAGTAAAAATTTATTGTGAACTACGAATCTGAAACTGTATCAAATAGTTCAAAACCAATCTGGTATCAGTCTATTTATATTATTAATTTGCCCTTTTTCCTGTTATTTTACAGGCTGGTTACAGAATGACAGAAGGGGTTGGAAATAACAAATATGTTTATTTTGGAGATGGTATAAAGAATAATGAGTGTGGTATAACTATTTTTAAACCTGAAGGTGTGGATTATGGATCTTGGCAGTGCATGCTCATCATCACTTCTAACCATGATGAAAAACTTATGACATCTTTTATTACTGTAGAAAGAGAAAATTCGTCATCTACAAAAGGTATGATTTTTAAATTTTCTTCATATAGATATAACCTGAACAGTATGAATGCTATTTGTGTGGCATTTATTGGTACGTTTTTTTTTTTCTTTTTTTTTTTTTTTAAAAAAAAGTATGTCATTTTAGTGCATTGAAAAGAACAGGGAAAAATGAACATAAAGTGCTAAATAACACATATATAAAGCTTTTCTTTCTTGCTGTATTATAGAGTTAACTTCTTAGGCTATACATTGAAAATATATCATGCATTTATTCAACAGAAGTGAGCAGTAAGAATAGTTTGTAAAGTGGATAACCATGTATCTTGCAAAAGCCAAGGACCCTGGAGTTCTTATACTCATTTCCCAATATATTTACTCCTTAATAGTTGTTGTTGCTGAGAATAAAATTAGTTTCAGCTGAACTGTGATGTACACAAAAACTATAGAACACACAAAATAATTGTCACTTTGTCTAGGATTCAAAGTGGAGATACGTATTCAGCAAGCTCAGATTCGGCATTAGGTACGGTATATGGAGTCCCAAACAGTTTAAAATAAAAAAACAATTCCTCTTCAGCCACTACATATTACAAACAAATAGTGAGAAGTCTCAATTTTGATTAACACTATTCAGTGGAAACTATAGTACAAAGAAATCAGAGAAAGAAAAGCTTTATATATTATGTATGTGTTATTTAATTGGATAGATAAAAAATCTACTCACCAAGTGGTGGCAGAACACACACATAAGACAGTTGTAATTGGCAAGCTTTTGGAGCCAGTGGCACCTTTTTCAGGCAGAAGGGTTGAAGGCAACAGAAGAGGGGTGAAGGAAAAGGACTTGGGAATGACTTATTATTGGGGACTGCATCAGATGAGTTTTGAAAACCTGAGAGCTTAAACAGTTTAAGCAGTAATCTCTGTCTGTGTATTACCCTGTCTTCCACCTTTAAGAAGTTCAAGCAGTAATCTCTGTCTGCATATTACCCAATCTTTCCTTCTCGTCCCGTATGGTAAGTCTCTCCTAACTCACAGTTCTGGGTGACTTTCCTGAAATCTACATCTTGCTTGCTCCTTCAACCCTTCTGCCTGCAGGAGGAGCCATTGGCTCTGAAAGCTTGGGAATTACAACCATCTTTTATGTGTGTGTTCTGATGCTGCTTGCCAAGTAGATTTTTTATCCATAAAATTAAATAATTTTGTCAATAATTGGTTGTTTTCATTGTTATGTGTCATTTAGCACTGTATGGTTCTTTTGCCCCTTTTCTTTTCAATGTTAAAGTTCGGCTGCTTTATCTTAACTCTTTTTTTTAAATTATTAAATGAGAGAGTATTATAGAAGTATTGTCAATCCATTTAGCTATATATATAATTGTTATGAGTACTTTAAAATATAATTTCTTATTCATGATTAGAGAATTATGAATACTGTGACATGCAAATTATTCTGTACTGACTTTAACAACATTGAATGAAAAATAAAGTAGATTGTTTATCTAATATGAGTTTCCTCATTTAAAATTAAGTTTAGAATAAAACAATTTAAATTTATCTTTACTAATTGTGTTGTATAGCATTACAATTGAATACTATTTCTTCAACAACAAATAATTTTCAGTTCTGTATGTATCTTGTTTTCAGTCCTAGGTTAACTTGGAATCGTCACTAATAAATGACATAACAACACAAGAAAACTTCATTTGTAGGCATGACAACTACTGAAATAAAATTCCTCCTCACATACAGCCACAACTAATTCAGAGAAATTTGAAATTTCAGCTTGGAAACCTCAGGGAAATGCTTTCATAAAGCAGTCACCACCCTGTAAAAATCATTCATCAAACTCATGACGACTCAGTTGTGATTACACTTTCATTGTTGACATAGCATATTTCTTGGTAAATTTTACAATATACTGCCACAAAGACAACAGTTAGATACTTTCTTCAAATGGCACCTTGGAGCTAGTCGGATGTCGGATATAGGCCACAGTTTGTCCAGTACTGAATGTGTCAGAAAGTGTTATTTCAAGGCTTTGTTGACCCTTCCGAGACCAATCAAATGTTCAATGTATGTCAGTTCAAGGTTAACTGAAAATAACTACACCACATCAAGATCAGTATCTGACCTCAACTGCAGATCAATAATGTTAGCTACAAATTTTATCCTTTGTATCAACAACTTTTTATCCAGGGAGGAGTACACATACTTACTAAAATAGTTTGGCTGCAAAATTAAATCATAGCTCTCATTTACTGGAGCAAAGCTATAATTTTAGTGCATCCAAGTGTGTGCAGTCCATTCATGACTTTTCCATTCTTAGTAGATGCCAAGGAGAATAATAGCTCTAATGAAGTGTCTTGAAATCCTTCATACAGTGTGCACTTTTTCTTGCCATCTTAGCTCCCAATTCTGAATTGGTGGAAGAGAGGAGATTAGGCTACGAAAGTACTGTCATAGCCAACCTAAGTGAACTGACAGTAGTGTAGCAGCCACTAATGGATAATAATTTCGATTTCTCTGTGCCACGTTAGGACAGCTTAGTTAAGCTTTCCTTTATTTAAACAGTTCCTTACACTTCAATTATCAGGTAAATTTGGGCAATGAATATCTGTTTTTTATATCAAACCATACATTCTTTGCAATTCAGATATGCATGCAAGCATCTGAGTTCACACCAACAATTTTAGGAATGCAATGCAAAATCCTACTTTACTAAAATGTAACTTGACAGCATCTCAAAGAAATATTGTTTTAAAGTTGTATGTAATTATACATCATCAGTCAAGCATATTCATCAGAAATTTATCCTCAAAACTAATAACCAGTTCTCTTCTCAGACCTTCTGTCAGGTTGTGATTTTGGTTTCACATAAATATTTGGAAATAGACTCACTACCATCTTCAGATGACTGTTGATGAAACAACTGTTTTAGTAAGGTATCATTAGTCACTCTCATCAAACCTGCTGCATTATATAACACATGTTAGTAGTCTTCATGTACAGAAAATACCCTAATATATATCCTTCATACTGTGGTTAAGGCAGTGGACTCAGATTTTCCAGGAGAGGATTCAAATCCATGTCAAACAGATTTAGGTTTTCTGTAAATTTCTGTATCACTTAGGGCAGATGTCTGAGTAGTCCCTTTGGAAAGGCCATGGTCACATTCCCACCCCATGTATGTTACACACAGTATTATATATAGGAAGAGCTAATTCCAATTAAAAGTCTGTCACAAATAAAGCTTTCAACCAGTAAGGCTTTCATCAGAAGTAGACAACAGATGCGCACACACACACACACACACACACACACACACACACACACACACACACACACACACACAACTGAAGTCTCGGGCAACTGAAGCCGCACTTTGAGCCAGCAGCACTAGTGCATGATGGGAGTGGCAACTGGGTGGGGGTAAGGAGGTGGCTTGGGTGGGGAGGGGGATGGATGGCAGGGTATGGGTGGTGGACCGTCCAGTGCTGCTGCGGAGTGCACAGGGATACGGTGGAGAGAGTGGGCAGCTATGTGTAGTCATGAGGTTAGGCAAAGAGAGGGGAGAGGTAGGGAGGGGGGAGGTTGCAGAAAAGGAGAGAAGTAAAAAGACTGGATGCGATGGTGGAATGAGGGTTGTGTAGTGCTGGAATGGGAACAGGGAAGAGGCTGGATGGGTGAGGACAATGACTAACGAAGGCTGAGGCTAGGAGGATTACGGGAATGTAGGATATATTACAGAGAAAGTTCCCACTTGCACAATTCAGAAAAGCTGGCATTTGTGGGAGGGATCCGTATGGCACAGGCTGTGAAGCAGTCATTGAAATGAAGGATGTCATGTTTGGTAGCATGCTCAGCAACAGGGTGGTCACCTTGTTTTTAACCTGAGTTTGTCAGTGGTGATTCATGTGAACAGACAGCCTGTTGGTTGTCATGCCCACATAGAATGCAGCACAGTGGATGCAGCTTAGATTGTAGATCACATGACTGGTTTCACAGGTAGCCCTGCCTTTGATGGGATAGGTGATGTTTGTGACTGGACCGGAGTAGGTGGTCGTGGGAAGATGTATGGGACAGATCTTATGGTATGAACCATGAGATAGAGGGTTGGGAGCAGGGGTTGTGTAGTAATGGATGAGTATATTGTGTAGGTTCAGCGCATGGCAGAATGCCACTAAGGGGGGGGGGGGGGGGGGGAGGATAGTAGGCAGGGCATTTCTCATTTCAGGGCAGGCTGATAGGTAGTCTAAAACCTGGTGGAGAATGTAATTCAGTTGCTCCAGTCTTGGGTGGTACTTAGTTATGAGGGAATGATCCTCTGTGTCCTGACCATGGGACTTTAGGAGGTGGTGGAAGACTTGAAAGACAAGGCATGGGAGATTTGTTTTTTGTACAATATTGGGAGGATAATTGCAGTCAGTGAAGGATTTAGTGAGACTCTTGGAATGGAATGGGTGGCAGCTGTCAAAGTGGAGGTATTGCTGGTGGGTAGTAAGTTTAATATGGATGGCGGTATTGATGTAGCCATCTTTGAGGTGGAGGTCAAAATCTAGGAATTCCTATAGATGGCCCATGAGTAGGTTGGCATAGGATAATGCCATGTGGGTGCACATAGCCATACCCTGTATTTGTTTGTAGGTAATTCTTTCAAAGGAGTATTAATTGAGGATGAGGATATAGTAGGTCATGGCAAATAGGAAGGAGGTTGTTGATTTGGTATCCATCAGGCATTGGGAAAGATAGTGTTCAAAAGGAGTGAGGGTATGGGCATTAGGGATGTTTAGTCTAAAGGGAGATGGCATCCGTAGTGATGAGCAGGGCACTGTGTGGTAAAGGGACAGGAACTCGGGAGAATTGGTGGAGGAAACGGTTGGAATCTTTTATATAGGAGGGTAGGTTCTGGGTAATAGATTGAAGGTGTTGGTCTACAAGAGCAGAGATTCTGTCAATGGGGACACCATAACCAGCCACAATGGGGCGTTCTAGGTGGTTGGGTTTATGGACCTTGGGAAACATGTAGAAGATAGGAGTGCGGGGAGTGGTAGGGGTGAGCAGAGAGATGGACACTGGTGAGAGGTTGTGGGATGGGCCTAAGGATTTGAGGAGTGACTGGAGATCCTGCTGGATTTCTGGAATAGGGTCACTATGACAAGGTATGTAGGTGGATGTATCTGACAGCTGGCAGAGTAATTCTGCCAGTTAATCCTTGCAGTTCAAAACAACAATGGTAGGATTATAAGATCAGTATCAGTTTTTAGATGGTGGACTGTGGTTGTTTCTATGGATGTAAGGTTAGTTTGCACATTGAGGGCTTTGGGAAATAATGGTGAGGCAAGGTTCACAGTGAAGAAATTCTGGAAAATTAACAAGGAGTGATTTGGTGGCACTGGGGATGGATGGAGTAATGAACTGAGTCAAGTAGGTTTCAGCCTTTGTCTTTGGTTGAGGCTGACTGATAGGATTGGTGGCAGAAAAGTGTATCCACTGAAGGGACTGAGAGAAGGAGAGAAGGTTTTTAACAAGTTCTGCATGATTGAATTTGGGAGTGGGGCAGAATGTGAGGCCTTTGTAAAAGACTGATATTTCAGTGGGGCTAAGGCTTCTGGAGGAAAAGTTAATGGCTGTACTTTGGGTCTGTTTAGTATCTGGATTCTTTATGGTGGTGGGAGGGAGTTTTTGAGGGTGGAGTAAATGTAGTAGGTATGCGTGACAGGGTTTATCAGCTATGAGGGGACGTAGAGGAGGTTTGGAGGTTGTTGGAGGGGTTATTCTATATGGACCCTTCCCATCAACACCAGATTTTCTGAATTTTGCAGGAGGGAACTTTCGCTGCAATATACCCTACACCCCTGTAACCCTCCTGGCCTCAACATTTGTTACCCATTGTCCTCACCCATCCAGCCCCTTCTGTGTTACCATTCCAGTGCTACACAGCCATCATTCCACTATTGCACCCACTATTTGTCAACTTTGTGTTTCATAATATTGTTACATTCCATCCTGGATTTCCATCATTTTACTTTTTCCTGATGACTTTTCTTTGATCCTAACCCAGTGCTATTGTCCTTTGTTACTATTTTCTAATGCGTCACTATACTCAATGTCTGTTCTTCTTTCTCTTCTTTCCTGTGTTTCTCTTGTTGCCTTAAAAACGGCACAGCACACTGTACTTACAAGCCACACTGTATCAACTGTCTTGGCTGCACACAACAGACGGCCTCAAGACCACACTGATTGTTGTTGCAGCATCTTGTGTCCCACACTATCATTGACTCCCTCAGGTTTCATCTTGTTTCCCCCTTTTGCATCCATTTCATCCTTCTCATGATTTTTTACATATATTTGGGAGTATTTATGTGAATTTTTTCACACATAATTCTACACTATTTACATAATTTTTCGCATGTTTTCCATCACCATGGATCCTTACTCCTTCCATCTGCATCAATACTGAAAAGCTTCCTTATTACTAGCCAGAACACAGTCCCACATAATGTTCCTGGAATGTTGCTTGGCTCATGGAATCTCCCCACCCCCCAAATGGCCTTACCATCAAATTACCCATCTCTGGCTGGACACCACCTTCCACAATGACCTTCACCTGTCCAGATTCCAGCAATCCTTATCCTTCACCAACATAGTCCTGCAAAACCATATCAACCAAGTGCAAACCTCCTTGCAGTACATTCTCTACATCCGAAAAATTCTCCTGCTATTCAATCCCAAATTCCTGAATCCATAACAAACATTGAAACCCCTTCCTCCCTGGAACTAGAGCAATATGCACAATGCTACCTCAAGAAGCTCTCCACCCTGCTCACTTCCTACTCCCGCCTTGGAGCACAACTGTCCACCACCTCTACAACAACCTCC
This sequence comes from Schistocerca nitens, assembly GCF_023898315.1. Lineage (NCBI taxonomy): Eukaryota > Metazoa > Arthropoda > Insecta > Orthoptera > Acrididae > Schistocerca > Schistocerca nitens. The sequence goes on along the minus strand of NC_064617.1, from coordinate 197,629,009 downwards.
AAACCTCCTTTATGTGTCCTCATAGCTAACAAACTCTGCCTCGCCAAAACTCCCTCCCACCACCACACAGAATCCAGATCCTAAACAGACCCAAAACACAGCCATGAGCCTTTCCTCCAGAAGCCTTAGCCTCACAGAAATATCAGTCTTTTTCCAAAGGCCTCAACATTTGCCCCACTCCCAAATTCAATCATGCACGAGTTGTTAAAGACCTTCTCTCCTTCTCTCTGTCACACTTTTCTGCCACCAATCCTACCAGTCAGCCTCAATCAAAGACCGAGGTTGAAACCTGCCTAACTCAGTTCACTACCCCATCCACCCCCCACTGCCACCAAATCACTCCCTGATAACTTTACAGAATTTCTTAACCATGAACCTTGCCTCATCGTCATTTCCCAAAGCCCTCAATGTGCAAACTAACTTTACATCCATAGAAACAACCACAGTCCACCATCTAAAAACTGATCCCAGTCTTATAATCCTACCTTTGGACAAAGGCTCCACCATTGTTGTTTTGAACTGCAAGGATTAGCTAGCAGAAGGACTCTGCCAGCTGTCAGATACATCCACCTACATACCTTGCTACAGTGACCCCATTCCAGAATTCCACCAGGATCTTCAGTGCTTCTCAAATCCTTTGCCCCTTCACAGAACCTCTGTCCAGAGTCCATGTCTCTGCTCACCCCTACCACTTCTACGTTCTACATGTTTCCTAAAGTCCATAAACCCAACCACCCAGGATGCCCCATTGTGACTGGTTACTGTGCTCCCACTGACAGAATCTCTGCTTTTGTAAACCAAAACCTTCAACATATAACCCACAACCTACTTTCTTATATAAAAGATACCAACCATTTCCTACACCGACTCTCCACAGTTCCTGTCCCTATACCCCACAGTGCCCTGCTCATCACTATCGATGGCACCTCCCTTTATATTAACATACCTAATGCCCATGGCCTCACCGCTACTGAACACTATAATTCCGAATGTGTGACGGATTCCAAACCAACCACCTCCTTCCTATTTGCCATAACCAACTATATTTTCACCCACAATTAAATCTCTTTTGAAGGCATTATCTACAGACAATTCCAAGGTATGGCTGTGGACACCCGCATGGCACCATCCTATGCCAACCTATTCAAGAAATATCTAGGGAAATCCTACCTAAACACCCAGAATTGTAAACCCCTCACCTGGTTCAGATTCATTGATGACATCTTTGCAATCTGGATCAAGGGTGAGGACACCCTATCCACATTCCTCCAGAGCCTCAACAACTTCTCCCCCATTTGCTTCGCCTGGTTCTAATCAACAAGCTACCGTCCTGTGTGTTGACCTCCACCTCAAAGATGGCTACATCAGTACCTTGATCCATATCAAACATACTAACCACCAGCTACACCTCCACCTTGACAGCTGCCACCTATTCCATACGAAGAGGTCCCTTTCATATAGTTCAGTCACCCACGGTCATCACATCTGCAGTGACGAGTGGTCTCACTGAAGCCTTCACAGACTGTAATTATCCTTCTGACCTTGTACAAAAACGAATCTCCAGTGCCTTATCTTTCCAGTCTTCCACCACCTCCCAAAGTCCCACCGTCTTGCCACAGAGGAGCATTCCCCTCACAGCTTAGTACCACCCAGCACTGGAGCAATGAATTACATTCTCCGCCGGGGTTTTGACTACCTCTTATTGTGCTATGAAATGAGAAATGCCCTGCCCACTATCCTTCCCAACCCTCCCACACTGGTATTGTGCAGTCCACCAGACCTACACAATATACTCATCCAGCCCTGCACATCCCCCTTATGTCATGGCTCATACCCCTGTAATAGACCTAGATGCAAGACCTGTCCCATACATCCTGCCTCCACCACCTTTCCAGTCCAGTCACAAACATCACCTATCTCATCAAAGGCAGGGCTGCTTGTGAAACCAGTCATGTGATCTACAAGCTAAGCTGCATCCACTGTGCTGCATTATATGTGGGCATGACAACCAACAAGCTGCCTGTCCACATGAATCGAGGCTGTGGGCAAGAAACAAGTGGACCACCTTGTTGCTGAGCTCGCTGCCAAATATGACCTCCCTCATTTCAATGACTGCTTCACAGCCTGTGCCATGTAGATCCTTCCCAACAACTGCTTTCTTGAATTGCGCAGGTGGGAACCTTCCCTACAATATATCCTACATTCCTATAACCTTCCTGACCTCAACCTTTATTAGTCATTGTCATCACCCATGCATCCCCTTCTCTGTTCCCATTCCAGCACTACACATTCCTCATTTCACAATCACATCCAGTCATTTTACTTCTCCCTTTTTCCTCTGCCCCACCCCTCCCCACCTCTCCCCTCCCTCTGTCTAACCGCCCAACTGCAAATAGCTACCCACCCTCTCTCCAAGTCATCCCTGCATGCTCCCCATCAGCACTGTACTGTCTGCCACCCCTACACTATTATACCTCCCCCTCCCCACCTCAGCCTTCTCCTTACCCCCACCCAGTTGCCACTCCCATCATGCACTGGTGCTGATGCTCACAGTGCAGCCTCCGTTGCCTGAGACTGTGTGTGTGTGTGTGTGTGTGTGTGTGTCACCTATTTTTTGACAAATGCCTTATGGCTGATAGCTTTTTATTTGTGACTGCCTATTTGTTGTGACTATCTGCGACTCAGCATCTCCATTATATGGTAAGTGGCAATTTTCCTTTTCATGATATTGTTACATTCCATCCTGGGTTTTCCATTGTTTGGTATCTCCAATTAAATAAGCTTATCAGCAGCACCCAAATACTTTTTACAACTGGAAAGAAACCTACCCTTTGTGGTAACTGGCACCCACACAACATAAGGACGAGAAGGAAACAATGAAGACAACCATACACATTCTGTACATGGGCAATACACTGAAGAAAATTAGCTGAATCCTAAAATGGAACAAATGTGGCAATTTGTCAATGTGTACAGTGGTGAGGTGTACTCACACTTGTGGAGACTCACCACAAGCACATAACTCCATCATTCCAGAACTCTGTGTCAAAACTATCCATGCCAGTAATTACAGGAAACATCCCAAACACTCATCTTTCACACCAGTCTGTGTACCAGTGCAAATCCAATTTGACAGGAACCTGATCACCAGATAGCCAATTAGGCCTTCACAAGGTATGGAGCCCTATGGTTGTTATACTGAGTGTGCAACATGATGCGGATGAGAATTTAGTCCGTACAGCAGCAATGAGTCATAAGAGCTTGGCTTTAATGACTGCAAATGCCTGCTATCATCCAGAGGTCACTGAACTGGAGCCACCCTAATTTCATCAATAGTCATCTATCTAAGGTAACAGCAAGCCTTGTTGCCTAAAATTAGTGCAGAACTAATGCCAAAAAACAGCAGAATACTTGAGAAGAAATCTGATATGTCAAACATATGTTTAACGAACTTTAATGACTTGTTTATTTCTTATCCGGCATGTGCTCATTGATCACTACTTCTGTACTGATGATAAAGATGACATGTTGAGTTGCAGGCAAGCACAATAAAAAGACCGTTACATAAAAGCTTTCAGTCAGTCTTCTCCAGAAAAGAAAAACACACACACATTCACACAAACAGTTGCACCTCACACTCTCTGACCAGAATGCTACTTAAACACATCAAATGGGAACAACAATCTTGAGTGGGGTGGGGAAGCTAGTGGGATGCCGGGAATGGGTGGGAGAAGAGGACTCGGTGCTATGTGGTGGAATGTGCAGGGACTAGAGGTGGCTGGAAAGGCTACCAAGTGCAATGTTGGGACGTTGACGGGGAGGCAGGGTAGCGTAATCTGGAAGTGGAAAGGAGAGGAGCAAGGAGCAGAGAAGAGAAAAATATTGGTGGGTGTGCTGGCAGATAGCAGCACCCAATGAGAGTGAGGGGACAAGAATTGGGAGGAAGTGACAGGACAGAGGGGATGTAAATAGTTGGGTGGTTAGTGGGGAGGGTGGGGGGAGGGGGGGGGACAGTAGACTGAGAATGGAATGATTTCAGAAGTGGAGAATGCATTCAAAGGACAATTCCTATCTGAGCAGTTCACAAAAGCTGGTGGTGTAGGGGAGGGTCCAGATGGCCAGGATTGTGAAGCAGCCATTCAAATAAAGCATGTTATGCTCAGCTCCGTGTTGTGCCTCACTTTGCTCTTTGCCACAGTTTGTCAGTCCACTTTGCTCCTGAGCACAGTTTGTCAGTGACCATTCTTCCTGGTGGATGGTTGGTTGGTAGTCACACCAATATGAAAAGCTAAGCAGTGATGCCAGCAGAGGTAGTATATGACATGGCTGCTTTCACAGGTGGCCCAGCCTCTGATGTATTAGTATACACCTGTGACAGGACTGCACCATAAAATGCTGCATGGGTGGATTGTATTGCTTCCAAGGGATATGATCCCTGGAGCAAGGGGTCGGGACTGGAAGTAGCATTGGGATGGGCTAGGAAGTTATGGGGATTCGATGGGTGACTGAGCGTCACTTTAGAAGAGGTGGGAATGAACTTGATTAGGATGTCCCTAATTTCAGGGCATGATATTATATAATCAAAGCCCTGACGAAGGAGGTGGTTGAGCTGTTCCAGTCTGGGATGGTGTTGGGTGACAAAGGGAGTGCTCCTCTGCAGCTGTTTAAAGAAACAGGGTGGTGGTAGGATTGATGGTGTGTGTGACTGTGACATGGGATATCTGTTTGTGGTCTAGGTTTGTGGAAAAGGGGGTGGGGGAGTAATTGCCTGACTATGAAGGCCTTTTAGAGGGCCTTCAGCTTACTGGACAAGGAAGCTCCCATCATTGCAGATATGCCATATCCTGGTGGCCAGGCTGTATGGGAGGATTTTTTGGTGTGGAAGGTATGGCAGCTGTTGGTGGTTGATGGGTTTAATAAGGACAGAGGTGTGGATGGAGCCATTAGAGAGGAGGATGTCACCATCCAGGAAGGTGGAACACCGGGTTGAGGAGAACAAAGTGAATTGGATAGGAGAGAAGCTGTTGAGGTTGTGGAAGAAATGAGGATAGGGTATCCTGCTCTAATTCCAGATCCTTAAGCTGTCATCAGTTAACCTGAACCAGACCAAAGGTTTGGGAACAGATTTCTTGTGCCACAGCCTCATACAAACCAATCCTCCCACCATACTCGAGAATCAACGACAAAGGAGCACTGCCACCATCACTCAGTCACCCCACACTGCATCATCATGTTCTGAAATTAGTAACATCTTACACAAGATCCTACCCACACCTCTTAAATTGGCATTCCATCAACCACCCAATCTTCATGGCCTCCTGGTCCATCCCAATGCCACTCCCAGTCCCAACCCCTTGCCACAGAGATCACATCCCTGTGGAAGACCCAATTGCAAGTCCTGCACATTCCATCAACACGGTACTTCTTGTTGCAGTCATGTTACGGGCTTATCCTACCCCATCAGAAGCAGGACCACCTGTGAAAGTAGCTGTATCATATACCACCTATGCTGCAATGATTGCTTAGCTATTTATATTGGTACGACTACCAACCATCTGTCCACCATGATGAATGGCCACTGAAAAACTGTGGTCATGAGCAGAGTCGACCAACAAACTTTGACCAATAGCAAATTGGACCACCTGTGGTTCAACATGGAGCTGAACATTACATGCTTTATTTCAGTGGCTGTATCGCAACCCAGTTCATCTGGATCCTCCCCTCCACCACCAGTTTTTCTGAACTGCTAATAGGGAAGTTTTCCTTACAACATGTTCTTCACTCCTAAAATCATCCCAGTTTCAACCTACTGTCTCCACTCTCCACCCAGTTGTTTATGCCCCCTCCATCCTGTCATTTTCTTCCAGTTAATGTCCTCTCACCCTCATTGTGTGCGAGTCTCTGCCAGCATACCTGATAGTCTTCTATCCTTCTCTGCTAATTTGTCCTTTTCTTTCTGCTCATTGATTTCTTCAACCCCTCCCCCACCCCCCTCACTCCCCCACAGCCTCTCAAAACTGTGCTTGAAAGTCTTTTCCTGCCACCTCTAGTCCCTGCACACTCCGCCAGGCAGTGCTGATTCTTATTCCCCCAGCTGGGACTCTACACCCCTACCCCTTTCCCCCCACTCTGGGTTCTTGCTCTCATTCAATACATTTCATTTGCATTATAGCTGCACAGGCTGGAGATAGTGGTCATGTGTCTGTGAGGTGTGCTTGCTTCTGTGAATGTGTGTATGTTTTTCTGTTTTGATGTAGACTTGGGCCAAAAGTGTTTATGTAACAGCCTTTTTTGTGCCTGTATACATGGAAGAATCCTGGAGATACTAGAATGTATCACATAGATTACATAATGGTAAGACAGAGATTTAGAAACCAGATTTTAAATTGTAAGACATTTCCAGGGGCAGACGTGGTCTCTGACCACAATCTATTGGTTATGAACTGTAGATTAAAACTGAAGAAACTACAAAAAGGTGGGAGTTTAAGGAGATGGGACCTGGATAAACTGAGTAAACCAGAGGTTGTACAGAGGTTCAGGGAGAGCATAAGGGAACAATTGACAGGAATGGTGGAAAGAAACACATTAGAAGAAGAATGGGTAGCTCTGAGGGATGAAGTAGTGAAAGCAGCAGAGAATCAAGTAGGTAAAAAGACGAGGGCTAGTAGAAATCCTTAGGTAACAGAAGAAATATTGAACTTAATTGATGAAACGAGAAAATATAAAAATGCAGTAAATGAAGCAGGCAAAAAGGAATACAAACGTCTCAAAAATGAGATTGACAGGAAGTGCAAAATGGCTAAGCAGGGATGGCTAGAGGACAAATATAAGGATGTAGAGGCTCATCTCACTAGGGGTAAGATAGGTACTGCCTATTAAAGAGACCTTTGCAGAGAAGAGAACCACTTGTATGAATATAAAGAGCTCAGATGGAAAGCCACTTCTAAGCAAAGAAGGGAAAGCAGGAAGGTGGAAGGAGTATATAGAGGGTCTATACAGGGGCGATGTACTTGAGGACAATATTATGGAAATGCAAGAGGATGTAGATGAAGATGAAATGGGAGATATGATACTGTGTGAAGAGTTTGGCAGAGCACTGAAAGACCTGAGTCGAAACAAGGCCTCAGGAGTAGACAACATTCCATTAGAACTACTGACAGCCTTGGGAGAGCCAGTCCTGACAAAACTCTACCATTTGGTGAGCAAGGTGTGTGAGACAGGCGAAATACCCTCAGACTTCAAGAAGAATATAATAATTCCAATCCCAAAGAAAGCAGGTGTTGACAGATGTGAAAATTGTCGAACTATCAGTTTAATAAGTCACAGCTGCAAAATATTAACGCGAATTCTTTACAGAAGAATGGAAAAACTGGTAGAAGCTGACGTCGGGGAAGATCAGTTTGGATTCCATAGAAATGTTGGAACACGTGAGGCAATACTGACCTTACGAATTATCTTAGAAGAAAGATTTTTTTTTTTTGTCATCAGTCTACTGACTGGTTTGATGCGGCCCGCCACGAATTTCTTTCCTGTGCTAACCTCTTCATCTCAGAGTAGCACTTGCAACCTACGTCCTCAATTATTTACTTGATGTATTCCAATCTCTGTCTTCCTCTACAGTTTTTGCCCTCTCCAGCTCCCTCTAGTACCATTGAAATCATTCCCTCATGTCTTAGCAGATGTCCTATCATCCTGTCCCTTCTCCTTATCAGTGTTTTCCACATATTCCTTTCCTCTCCAATTCTGCATAGAACCTCCTCTTCTGTTCCGGTTTTCCCACAGTCCATGTTTCACTACCATACAATGCTGTACTCCAGACGTACATCCTCAGAAATTTCTTCCTCAAATTAAGGCTGGTATTTGATATTAGTAGACTTCTCTTGGCCAGAAATGCCTTTTTTGCCATAGCGAGTCTGCTTTTGATGTCCTCCTTGCTCCATCTGTCATTGGTTATTTTACTGCCTAGGTAGCAGAATTCCTTAACTTCATTGACTTCGTGACCATCAATCCTGATGTAAAGTTTCTCACTGTTCTCATTTCTACTACTTCTCATTACCTTCGTCTTTCTCCGATTTACTCTCAAACCATACTGTGTACTCATTAGATTGTTCATTCCATTCAGCAGATCATTTAATTCTTCTTCACTTTCACTCAGGATAGCAATGTCATCAGCGAATCGTATCATTGATATCCTTTCACCTTGTATTTTAATTCCACTCCTGAACCTTTCTTTTATTTCCATCATTGCTTCCTCAGTGTACAGATTGAAGAGTAGGGGTGAAAGGCTACAGCCTTGTCTTACACCCTTCTTAATACAAGCACTTCGTTCTTGATCATCCACTCTTATTATTCCCTCTTGGTTGTTGTACATATTGTATATGACCCGTCTCTCCCTATAGCTTACCCCTACTTTTTTCCGAATCTCGAACAGCTTGCACCATTTTATATTGTCGAACGCTTTTTCCAGGTCGACAAATCCTATGAAAGTGTCTTGATTTTTCTTTAGCCTTGCTTCCATTATTAGCCATAACGTCAGAATTGCCTCTCTCGTCCCTTTACTTTTCCTAAAGCCAAACTGATCGTCACCTAGCGCATTCTCAATTTTCTTTTCCATTCTTCTGTATATTATTCTTGTAAGCAGCTTCGATGCATGAGCTGTTAAGCTGATTGTGTGATAATTCTCGCACTTGTCAGCTCTTGCTGTCTTCGGAATTGTGTGGATGATGCTTTTCCGAAAGTCAGATGGTATGTCGCCAGACTCATATATTCTACACACCAACGTGAATAGTCGTTTTGTTGCCACTTCCCCCAATGATTTTAGAAATTCTGATGGAATGTTATCTATCCCTTCTGCCTTATTTGACCGTAAGTCCTCCAAAGCTCTTTTAAATTCCGATTCTAATACCAGATCCCCTATCTCTTCTAAATCGACTGCTGTTTCTTCTTCTATCACATCAGACAAATCTTCACCCTCATAGAGGCTTTCAATGTATTCTTTCCACCTATCTGCTCTCACCTCTGCATTTAACAGTGGAATTCCCATTGCACTATTAATGTTACCACCGTTGCTTTTAATGTCACCAAAGGTTGTTTTGACTTTCCTGTATGCTGAGTCCGTCCTTCCGACAATCATATCTTTTTCGATGTCTTCACATTTTTCCTGCAGCCATTTCGTCTTAGCTTCCCTGCACTTCCTATTTATTTCATTCTCCAGCGACTTGTATTTCTGTATTCCTGATTTTCCCGGAACATGTTTATACTTCCTCCTTTCATCAATCAACTGAAGTATTTCTTCTGTTACCCATGGTTTCTTCGCAGCTACCTTCTTTGTACCTATGTTTTCCTTCCCAACTTCTGTGATGGCCCTTTTTAGAGATGTACATTCCTCTTCAACTGTACTGCCTACTGTGCTATTCCTTATTGCTGTATCTATAGCGTTAGAGAACTTCAAACGTATCTCGCCATTCCTTAGTACTTCCGTATCCCACTTCTTTGCGTATTGATTCTTCCTGACTAATGTCTTGAACTTCAGCCTACTCTTCATCACTACTATATTGTGATCTGAGTCTATATCTGCTCCTGGGTATGCCTTACAATCCAGTATCTGATTTTGGAATCTCTGTCTGACCATGATGTAATCTAATTGAAATCTTCCCATATCTCCCGGCCTTTTAAGTATACCTCCTCCTCTTGTGATTCTTGAACAGGGTATTCGCTATTACTAACTGAAACTTGTTACAGAACTTAATTAGTCTTTCTCCTCTTTCATTCCTTGTCCCAAGCCCATATTCTCCTGTAACCTTTTCTTCTACTCCTTCCCCTACAACTGCATTCCAGTCGCCCATGACTAATAGATTTTCGTCCCCCTTTACATACTGCATTACCCTTCCAATATCCTCAGACACTTTCTCTATCTGTTCATCTTCAGCTTGCGACGTCGGCATGTATACCTGAACTATCATTGTCGGTGTTGGTCTGCTGTCGATTCTGATTAGAACAACCCGGTCACTGAACTGTTCACAGTAACACACCCTCTGCCCTACCTTCCTATTCATAATGAATCCTACACCTGTTATACCATTTTCTGCTGCTGTTGATATTACCCGATACTCATCTGACCAGAAATCCTTGTCTTCCTTCCACTTAACTTCACTGACCCCTACTATATCTAGATTGAGCCTTTGCATTTCCCTTTTCAGATTTTCTAGTTTCCCTACCACATTCAAGCTTCTGACATTCCACGCCCCGACTCATAGAACGTTATCCTTTCGTTGATTATTCAATCTTTTTCTCATGGTATCCTCCCCCTTGGCAGTCCCCTCCCGGAGATCCGAATGGGGGACTATTCCGGAATCTTTTGCCAATGGAGAGATCATCGTGACACTTCTTCAATTACAGGCCACATGTCCTGTGGATACACGTTAAGATTAAGGAAAGCCAAACCTACGTTTCTAGCCTTTGTAGACTTAGAGAAAGCTTTTGACAATGTTGATTGGAATACTCTCTTTCAATTTCTAAAGGTGGCAGGGGTAAAATACAGGGAGCGAAAGGCTATTTACAATATGTACAAAAACCAGATGGCAGTTATAAGAATCGAGGGGCATGAAAGGGAAGCAGTGGTTGGGAAGGTAGTGAGACAGGGTTGTAGCCTCTCTTCGATGTTATTCAATCTGTATATTGAGCCAACAGTAAAGGAAACAAAAGAAAAATTCGGAGTAAGTATTAAAATCCATGGAGAAGAAATAAAAACTTTGAGGTTCAATGATGACATTGTAATTCTGTCAGAGACAGCAAAGGACTTGGAAGAGCAGTTGAACGGAATGGACAGTGTCTTGAAAGGAGGATATAAGATGAACATCAACAAAAGCAAAACGAGGATAATGGAATGCAGCCGAATAAAATCGGGTGATGCTGAGGGAATTAGATTAGGAAATGAGACACTTAAAGTAGTAAAGGAGTTTTGCTATTTGGGGAGCAAAATAACTGCTGATGGTCGAAGTAGAGAGGATATAAAATGTAGACTGGCAATGGCAAGGAAAGCGTTTCTGAAGAAGAGAAATTTGTTAACATCAAGTGTAGATTTAAGTGTCAGGAAGTCGTTTCTGAAAGTATTTGTATGGAGTGTAGCCATGTATGGAAGTGAAACATGGACAATAAATAGTTTAGACAAGAAGAGAATAGAAGCTTTCGAAATGTGGTGCTACAGAAGAATGCTGAAGATTAGATGGATAGATCACATAACTAATGAGGAGGTATTGAATAGAATTGGGGAGAAGAGGAGTTTGTGGCACAAGTAGACAAGAAGAAGAGACCGGTTGGTAGGACATGTTCTGAGGCATCAAGGGATCACAAATTTAGCATTGGAGGGCATTGTGGAGGGTAAAAATCATACTGGGAGACCAAGAGATGAGTACACTAAGCAGATTCAGAAGGATGTAGGTTGCAGTAAGTACTAGGAGATGAAGAAGCTTGAACAGGATAGAGTACCATGGAGAGCTGCATCAAACCAGTCTCAGGACTGAAGACAACAACAACAACAACAACTTAACATGCCATCCTTAGAGTAAGTAGCAATCTGTCCTTTTCACAAATTGTTGATATTCCAGTCTGGACTTTCCGTTATCTGGTACATGTAAATAATTTTGCTGTGTTTGGTATTTCATAATGTGACTCTTCATAAGATTAAACTGTTTGTTATGAACCAGCTGTAAACATGTGAAATTATTCTCTAGCTGTTTCTTGCATTGATGTGTTTAGGCTGTGATTCACTGTTGCCAGCAAACGTCACATGTTTTCAAGAGTCCTCCAGTGTTCCACATAAATCATTTATATAGGTCAAGAATGGATAGGACCAAGCATCAGACCTTGTAGTACATTAGTCTTAATGTTTACCCACCAAATGTAGTCTTACTCTTGTGTTTTCATTTCCTAATGTGGCAGCCTGTTTCCTGTTGTTAAGCTATGACTCAATCCATGCTAGGAAAAAAAGAATTCTAAATTCTGTGATAAAATTTTATCATTATTTATTTATCATATGACAATACAAACTGATCTGCAACTAACGTTAATGAATTTAATAATTTTGGAAAATAAATGGAATTAAACAACTAAAACTACAAACTAATGTCTAAATTTTCAATTTATTCAAGAGCTGCTTGTGTCACTTTGAAGAAATCTTCTAAACTTCTAGCGTAAGCTTGTTTGCTACAGCTTGTTACAACAGGTTTGATGGTTTGATGTTCATTGCCACAGACACACTGAGAAGTTGAAGCCTTTCCCATTGGGGGAAGCTTGCTGCACAGATTCCATGGTCTGTATGAATCCTCTTAATTGTTTTCCAAGTGCATTGTGGTAATTCCATGCCAGTTGGGTCTTGTGCCAGGTCTTCCGAGAGTCTGATATGTCTCATGGGTAATCTTATTCCGCATATCTGACTACTTTCTGCTCACGTTGAAATCCACTGCTTGCAGTGATTCTGTCAATATGATAGGTAACTGACTAGATTTTAATTGGCTCAGTCAAAGTGTAGGTACATGAGAGTGGATTGGGAGCTGAAGAATCTTAATGAATTTTTCATACTCCTTGAGAAAGCAATTCCGTCTTTGAAGATATGGTGGCACAATATGGCTTAGTAGTGGTAACTAGTGAAGAGGAGTTGATATTATGGAGCCTGTGATTGGCTTCATTACTGATTTTATCTGTGCATTGTTTTTTTTCTCAATTATGGAATATTAAGCCACACTGGGGCACAGTATTTTGCAGCAGTGTAGATGAGTTCTAAGGAAGAAAATCACAGTGTGGTATGTAGTTTTTGCATACCATGAGGTACCACTCAGCTTCTGCATAATGTGAACTCATATTTACTGTGGTGTTTACTACAGGGGATCAGCAAAATAATATGAACAGTGGTAGTAATGGGATGGTTGTCTGATGGTCAACAAAACAGGTAAAACATGTGTTGTGCTGGACTGGGTGTGTTCAGTATGGCCAAGGCATCAGTGCAGGTTGTTTATGAGTAGTACACACTTTGTATTTGCATTCAGAGGCTGAGGTTGACCTGGAATGAAAGACCTAACAGAGTTCAAAGAGGACAAATTGTGGGGGCCCAATTAGATGGAGTATCAGTAACCAAGAGAGCCAACTTACTGAATGTTTCAAGAGCAACTGTTTCAACAGTCATGGCAGCCTACACAAAACTTGGAAAGACATCATCATGTAAACATAATAGTGGGCAGAAATCAAAACTAAATGACAGAGACTGTCATATGCTAACACAAATTGTGTCAAAGCAACACAAAACTATTGTGGCTAAAGTGACTGCAGAGCTCAGTAGCCATCTTTGAGACTCCATATCTATTTACACTGTCCACCAAGAATCCCATAAAGTGAATATTCATGGATGAGCTACTGTGCTAAACCATTAGTGATGAAAACAAACACAAAAAGCATAAAACATGGTGTCAGGAGCATAAATCCTGGACAGCTTAGCAGTAGAAACATGTCATGTGGTCTGACGAGTCAGCAATTTCATTATTTCCAACATCAGGCCAGGTTTACATCTGGAGAATGCCAAAAGGAAGCCTACAATCCTAATTGCTTGATTCCAGTGGTTAAGCTTGGACGTGAAAGTGTGATGGTGTGGTCAGCCATATCAGAGTATTCTACTGGTCCCATCATTAGGCTCAAAGGCCGTGTTACAGCCAATGGTTATGTGAATATTTTAGGTGATCAGGTGCACCCCATGATTCAGATGTTGTTCCCAAACAATGTTGGTATATTTCGGGTGATAATGCACCCATTCACACAGCCAGTTGTATGAGGAGCATGCAACTGATCTGCAGTGTCTTCTCTGGCCAGCAGAGTGCCCAAACTTGAACATTATTGAACCTTTGTGGTAGGTATTGGAGTGCAGTCTCTAGAGCAATTTCCCACTTCCCTTGTCACTAGAGGAGTTAGAACAGGTTCTGATTGAAGAGTGGCATAACATTCCACTGGAGACTATTCAATCATTATACACCAGTATTCCAAGAAGAATCACAGTTTTATTATGAGCAAATGGTGGTCCAACCCCTTATTAGTAAATCATTCCCATGTAAGTACAGGTGTTCACATTATTTTACCTGTCCCCTGCATGTGTTTATTGTACAACAAGGTTCTGTCAAGAGTTATTCCTAGATATTCTTGGAAGTCTTGGTGGTGAAGGACTTGACCATTAAACGTGACATGTAACTTTGCATTCGCCATTCTATTGTTAAGATGAAAGAGCTAACTTTGGTCTGCATTTGATATAGTGTTTAATCTCCACTTTCTGAAGTAATCATGCATTTTACATAGATCTGCAGGGAGTATCTGTTCACCATCTTCAATACTTCTTTGTTGAGTGGCCAAAAGCAAATTTTCTACACATATGAACATCTTCAATTGTGTTTCAGAGAGATCAGATGAATATTAATTGAATAGAACTGGTGACAAAATTGAACCCTAAAGAAGACCATTACTAAATTTCTTGTGCCTAAGCAGACATGTTGTTTATGGATTGCCAATGGCAACTTGGAATTATCTCTCAGATAACATGTTGTTTATGAGCCTAGTTAGGGTTTGGCATAGTATAACACCTGTGAGTTTTTACAGGAGTCCATGTTCCCATGTTGTACCATAGGCAGCTGTAAGATCAACAAAAGTTATTGATGTTTTAAGTCATTATTGGAACCCAGCTTGTGTGTCTGTGGTTAAGCTGAGCACTTGGTTTATACAGACAGCTTCTGTTGGGTCTGAATCCTGCTTGTTTGACGGAGTACCTTCATGGATCTCTGGACTGATTCTGTTAAAGATGAGTCTTTCTAACAGCTTGTAGCAGAAGCTCAGGAGGTCAACTGGATGACAACTAACAGCTTTATTTGCTGGTTTCCAAAGCTTCAGTATAGCTATGATTTTTTTAAGGCTTTTGGAATGTTACCTGATAGCTACAAATTTAAAGACCTAGGAAAGATCACAGAAAATACAAACAGGATAATTTGTCTCATTTAGTTCTACCAAAACTGAGTTTATGAGAGCACATATTGTTTTGGCAGTAGAGAAATCTTTATGGAAGTCCATGAGAGATCAGTTGCTTATGTCCTCTTTTATAAGTACCATATATATTACTACTAAATATGTCAGTCTTTTAGAAAATACATTTTGCCTCATTGATTTGTCATAGTGGTAACTCAATGGGGGCACTACATAGCTTGCATAAGATTTTAATACTTTGACTAAAATACTATCATAATCAGATGAGTTGCTCTTTTCAGTGACCCAATGATTTTTGTAATCTTTCTAACAGACGATTTGCAAAACTGATGTTGAGTGGTGGAATATGGAATGCCCTTCTAAATAATTTGATAGGATCTGCTTCTGATAGTCCATTTGTGTCCCCCTGTTTTCAGCCATTGTCAGGATTAACTCAATGAATTACTAGTCAATAATTTGAATTTGATATCATTTATCTCACTGCTTCTATGATTGTGGAGATGGAAATAATTTATCTTAAAATTTATTCATTTCATTCACAATAATACTTCAAATTACTTTATTCTTGGAATTTTGAAGTTTTTGTGCATGGTGCTTTTAGATAATACAATGAAAAATTTTGCAATGCTGCTTATAGTAGCCTTTAATTCTTGATTAGAATAGCATATCTGGAATAAATAAAGCTCTATCTGCTTTTGGCACAAGATACTTCAATCCCACATGTTACCTATCCTTTCCCTCGGATTTCACAATAAAGGTTTATGACTGGCTGTAAAGGAGAACTGGATTCATAATGATGTAAGAATATTTTTAGATAAGAATTAAATTTGTCATCTGCTGTGTGTCCTTGGGAAACTTCTTCCCATTGTTCATCCTTTACATTCCCTCTGAACAACGTAATAGGGTCAGTGTTGATAATCATGTGAACTCATATACTTTTCTATCCGCCCATGGTAACTGAGTGGTCACTGTGACTTATCGTAATGTCGTACCTAATGGCCCGGGTTCGATTTCTGGCTGAGTTGGAGATTTTTTTCTGCTCAAGGACTGAGTGTTATGTTGCCCTTCTCTTCATCATTTCATTCCCATCATCACGCAAGTTGCCGAAGTGGTGTCAACTCGAAAGACTTGAATCAGGTGAACGGTCTACCTGCTGGGAGGCTCTAACCACATGGCATATATTTTTCTCCTTAGTGAAATCTGGTTGGTGGGGATACTTTATTGCTGACATTTGACCACCAGTCAGATGAACCATTGGGGCCTTTGAATTTAAAAATAAATCATTTATTTCTGTTGCACTATGTCCTACTATTCTTGTTGCAAATGTGATACTATGGGAATCAAACTAAAGTTCATTATCAGTAACACTAGATACCGTTGATCAGCACTATCAGGAATGGAATCAATAGGAAAATTCAAGCCATAATTACTTCCCTGGTGTTTCTAGTAAGTTTCATTGGTACCTGATCTAACTGTGTAACTAAGTTTAAAACTTTTGCTGTTTGGCACCTGTACACTGCCAGGACCACAGTCTTGAACGTTACCAAAGCTGAGCATCCAAAGGGCTATTTAATGCAGTACTCATTTATGTCTATAGCGTGGGAGTTCATTCCACATTTTGCATGTATAGGCACTTCCCCTTTCCTTATATTATGCCTACAGTACTGTGATGCTAACTCGTATCCATCTAGGTGTACCTGTTCAATTTCTGTGACTTACAAATTATGTTCTGCTATACATTTGACATCCGTAAAAATACCTTTGCACTTTTCAATTTTCTGTGGTTCCATGCAGAGCTCACACTTTTATTTAACTAGCTTCTTATGTTCTGGTAGAAAAGTCCAAATTTACTGTGAGTTGTGATAAACCTTTTGCATTTCCTTTATGTTTTCGTCTTCTTTAAAGGCAAAGAGACAAGATGAAGCGGTAGCCCATCATAGAGCCTATGCCTACCGTCATGTATTTTTTGACTTTCAGTTGTTAATAACAGAGGATTTTTTCTGGTACCAGAAGGAGTAAGGAGAGAGTCGCGCTCAGCTAGTGAACGAGTGAGAAGCACGCCATTTTTAGCGAGTAATTGTAGACCGCCATTTTGGGGTCGCTATGAATAAGTGAGGAGTGTGGATTTCATATGTGCACCGTTTAGAAAAATACAGTATTGTTTTATTAACAGAAAGGTCGTGTGAGTTGTTATTTCAAATAGTACAATAATTACAATAACTGAAGCCCACCTGTGTACTTTGGAAGATTACGAAGATCCGATAAGCTTAATAGGAACACGGTCAAGACTTCAAAGGTGAACGCGGCGACCAAACGTAGCATTATAAAGAATGGTAAGCACAAATCTACAGCGGAGAAAGAAACGACTTCTCCCTGCAAAATAATATGAACTAATACGAACTTATTTCCAGACATAGCACAGCTTATTGTGCTTGTCATTCACGCTGAAAAATTAATCTCATTAATTCAATACATTTTAAAAAGCCACGCATTTTATTATCATCTATTCCATTATTTTATTATAATATAAAGTGGCGACAGGTGACAGGCACGATACGCAGTGGGCAAAACTGTGAGTACTAGTATTGTTAGGAAAATGAATATACATGTATGTTAATGATTTCTTTATGTTCCATGTACGCTGATGATGTGACGGAGACGATGATGTGGTACTGAAGAAATACTATAAAAAGGAAATAATAAATAAATTAGAAGGAAAAAGGCGACAATGTCAAGAGCACACAACAAAGCACAATAGAGGAAGTACGATTTACAAGACAACAATCAGGTAGGACCGCGCAATGCATATAGAGAATGCGTTCCCAGTAGACCTATTAGAAAATCCATCCACCTATTTCCTAAATTCCAGAACCTAAAGCTTCAGATATTAACGCTATTGTAGTCAAGTGAAGATAATGACATTTCTTTATTAGTATAGAAAATATATTGACTAAAGAACAGCTGAGACTACAATTACATACAACTGTATATGCATTTTTTCGCGTGAGAAGTAGCGCGGAAGTAAAATCTTAAAAAAGAAAATTTTTATTTTGATAACTGCAGTGGTATAAGGATTTCTATAATGGAGGGTCAAAACAATAAGGAAATGTCATTCGAAAATCATAATGCGAATGTAGTGGATGTTCATTTGCAAAATGCAACAATGAGTGGTTTGGAACTGTTTAACGGTGATTATTTGGATGCTGGGCGCGACATGCCATTGTTGCATTCGACGCCCGTGAATACAGAACATTTAATTACAAGCAATACGTTAATTACAGTAGACGTAACTAATGGAACCTCGAGGCCAGAGAATATTTTAAATGAGAGCAGTACGCGTAGTACGGACACAGATACTGACAGGCGTAGGCCGGAAGTGAATACGGAAGATATGCAAGCCTTATTTCGAGCCTTAACAGAATCCATACAAACAAGCATGAATGCAATGAAAGCAGACATAAATTCAAAAATGTCGGGCTTAGAGACTAAAATGTCAAGTTTACAAACGATACAAGCAGACATGACTAATATGAAAGCAGACATGACCACAGTAAAGTCCGAGATCGAGAAGGTTAATACAAACATGACACACATTTCAGACGACGTAAAAAATTTGCGCACAGAACTCAATAGTCTGGACACGAAGTTCACACAGCAGATTTCACAAATCTCCACGGAGGTCGATAGTAAAATTAATGAACAAGTACAAATTTCGGTTCACGATATGGGTGAGAAATTAAAAGGCATAGTGGGCGAAAAATTTGAAACACTAACACACACGTATCGACAGGAGCTATCCGGAATTAGAGAAACCCAAGAGAATTTACAGGCAATGCAAAAGAATACACAGGTCAACTTAGACAATGTACAATCAGATGTAGCGAAACTACATTCTTTCTGTAACGACTTGCCAGAAAATGTAGAAAAAATCACATTGGAGGTAGGATTACTCAAGTTAGAACACAAGAGGATCAATTCAGACATTGTGCACCTTTATGAATCGGTAAAGAGCAATGCAAAGGACGACAATACAACGTTCGCAGAAAAATGCGTACGTGAACAGCGTACCTATGTGGAAGCGGTAAAGGAAGTAATGGGGGACAAGGAAGAAGAAATCTTAAAACGCGTAGAACATGATATGAGGCAGTTAGAACAACGGTTAAGAGACGAAATAGTTAACAAACAAAGTACGGTAATATCATCGCCTGGGGTGGTAAGCGGAGCGATAAACAGCCATCCGCCAGTGGGAGGAATCAGTGGCGCGGACAACAATGCCCAACCCACGCCGCGCGACCGCATGTCGACGCGCGACGCGAGCAGCGGGCGAAACTTTGCTGAAACAAATATACCATCACCGCAGGGAAATGCTGTTCCGCCGTGCTGGACAGCGTTGTTAATGGATGAGAGCTTAATAAAACATCGACAATTTCCCGTATTCTCAAATGAGGAAAAGCGAACGCACCCAGTAGTGTTTGTCCGAGCCTTTAGAAACGTACTGCCCAGGACTTGGACAGAAGCTCAAAAAAATTAAATATGTAGTAGGACACACCGAGGGTGATGCCCTTTTGTGGGCTACGGAGATGTCAGAACTTTGCGAGACATATGAGCAGTTTGAGAATGCATTTTTAGATAAATACTGGTCAACAGCTATCCAGGAGAGGTTAAGACGAGAGGTATTTAACCCAGTACCATATCATTCAAAATTCGGGGGGCTAAGAAGCTATTTTGAAAAATATCTAAACAAGACCCGTTACTGGAATAATCCGATATCTCATGTCGATGTACTGAAAATCTTAAAGAACAAGTTACCTGCAAATGTTAGGGAAAAATTAATAACTGTTCCCGAATATGATCTCGAGTATTTTCTTTCAGTGCTCGACTCAATAGATCTGATTCATGAGGATGGGCGAGCCACGCCTAGTTATCGTAACGGTAATGGGCACAACCCAAACGGGAAGAACTACGGTAACGGCAACGGCTTTGGAAATTATAACGGTCGTGTGCGTATGAATGAATGGCATCCGTATGTACCGCCGCGCCACAACGGAAATCCGTACAATCGGTCTACCTACCAGCCACAGAGTGGCCGAGGGTCGTACGAAACTAAATATCAGCCCCATAGGTACGGTAATGGCAGAGACAATAGAAATTCGAGGGAAAACTTCGACAACGGGCGACAAGGAAATGCAAATTACCAGGAACGGAATATGCAACACAGGGATCCGAGAGATAACAGGCAGCCCGTACAGTCAAATCGAAACAACCGGGACACGAACTGGCGAGCACGCGAACATACAGTAAACATAGTAGAAGTGACGGCAGAAAATGAAACAATACCTTTACCGGCCCCAGGAAATAATAATCTAGCGTGACTAGAGGAAGAGGGTAATGAACTGTCAGTGTGCCACAGTACTAATATGAGCGACTTCAACACTAAAGCGAACAGGAACGGAAAGGAGGAAGCAGACACTGAAACAAACCTACACATACAGCATATCCGGAATCTATTTTTAAGGTATGATAAGGGCGCAGAAATGAAAGAAGACTTGTTTATCGAAGAGAAAGAAACAACACGCAAGGTAAGTGAAATTATTCAAGCAATAATAAAGGTAAAGGTGGGAAACATAGATGTACTAGTTGTTTTGGATACTGGCGCGTCGACAAGCCTGATGTCTACTAGCTTGTTCAAAGAGATAGCGAGGGAAGTAAATGTTCCCACACTACCTGTAGAGAACTGTAAGATCGTAACGGCGACGGGAAGTAAATCTAAAGTTATAAAATTACAGGCCAGCATACCCATTAGCATATGTGGCGTAATTTTGCAGTGTACTTTCTTGTTGGTAGACAAACTTATAGTGAACTGTATACTTGGTATGGAGGTGTTCAGAAGATATGGGATAAAAATAGATATTGGCAGCGGGGAATGCCAGTTTCATGTAGGGGAGCGCACGCTGACTATGGACTTAATAAGAACTACAATGACAAATCAGGTTAGGCCGATACTAGACATTAATGTTAAATTTGTCTACCCTCAACCCATAATGGTAAAGGAGATGGAACTTGATGACTCTGGTAGGGAGATCCTCGATGAGCAAATAGTAGACAGTAAAATAAATAAATCCACTTGTCTTAACAATGAACAGCGAAGTGAACTGACAAAATTACTCTTCAAATATCATAACATTTTTCGTAAACAACCTAGTGTTATTAAGGGATATGAATATAAAATGGAAGTATACCCGCATGAAACTTATTGTAGAACGTCTTATGGCACCCCTTGGGCAAAGAAAGAGGCAGTAAGAAAGGAAATAGAGCGTATGATTAGTTGGAGGGTTATTGAAACATCGCACTCACCTTACTGCAGTCCGATTCTCGCAGTTGGTAAAACTGACGGAACGGTGCGGTTGGTGTTAGACGCGAGGGAAATAAACAAAATCATCGTTCCTCTAAGAACAAGGCCAGAGAATCTAGAAGAGCAGTTATTAAAGTTCCATGGCGTTAAGTATTTAACATCCCTTGATTTGAAAGCTTCGTACTGGCAAATTTTATTACATGAAGAGAGTAGAAAGTATACAGCTTTCATAAATGCCGGGAGGAGCTACCAATTTAGGGTGCTGCCTTTCGGATTAAATGTGAGCGCTGGTGTATTTATTGAAGCATTAGACAGGGTTCTTGGACCGGAACTGCTTAGCCAGGTTACACTCTACGTTGATGATTTATTAATTGCAACTCAAACATGGGATGAACATGTAAGTATTTTGGAAAGGATTTTGCAAAAATTTGATGAATACAATGTCACAGTTAACTTTAAAAAGTCTGAATTCGGAAAGGAAAAAATAAAATTCTTAGGGCATATTATTTCACCAGTAGGAATTCTACCTGACCCCAGTAAACTAGATGCGATACGGAATTTCCCAACACCCTATACTAAGAAACAATTAAAAGGTTTTCTAGGTATGGCCTCGTTTTTCAGGAAGTTCCTGCCACAACAATTGTTGAACAGTAGTTCACTATTAAACTTACTGCGTAAAAACCACAGTTGGTTGTGGACTAAAGAATGTGAAAATGATTTTCAGCAGATTAAGCAGGCGCTGATTAACGCGCCTATCCTGAAACACCCAAATATGGAATTGGATTTTTGTTTAAGCACCGATGCTAGTTATCAGGGGCTCGGTGCGTGCCTGTTTCAAATAATAACAAAGGATGGTAAGGAAGAAGTCAATGTAATCAGTTTTGCCAGTAGGACCCTCACAGAATGTGAAAGATCTTATTCCGTAACTGAGCTAGAAGCATTAGCAGTAGTTTGGGCGTTTCGTAAATTTCAATATTACCTTTGGGGAAAACATACCAAAGTTTACTGTGATCATCAAGCCTTGTCTTTTCTTCTGACGTGCAAGTTGTTACATAAGAGAATAGCGAGGTGGTGCCTGTATGTCCAAGAGTTTGATTTTGAGATAGTGTACATAAAAGGGGAACAGAATGTTTTGGCAGATGCACTATCACGGTTACCACAAGGTCTTACCGATTTCCACGAGTTAGAGGAACAAACATCAGACTTCAAGGTCCTTTTAATAGAGGATGGAACTTTTAAACCATATTATATTAAAATGTGCAAAAACATGCAACGTTTACAGGAAGAAGACCCGAGATGGAGCAAGGTAAGGAAAAAATTGCAAGCTAGAACACACGAACGTTTAGAGCAGTATTACATTATACATAATGGCGTCCTCTTTCACAGAAGAGATCGACGAATGGATAAGTGGTGTGTGTGCATACCTCAGGAATACGTGGAAAACTTAATTCAACACACGCACCGCACATGGGGGCACTATGGAGTGCTGATGTGTGCCGCCAAAATTTCTACGTATTGTTATTTCCCTAATATGAGGCGACGTATAGAGCAAGTAATCAGACGCTGTGCGGTGTGTCAAAAGGTCAAACATCAGAATAGGACCTGTCTTAACGCACTAAACCCAATAATACCAAAGCAACCAAGAGATCTTATATCTATTGACGCCGCAGGTCCTTATCCCCAAGCCCGCGGCGGAGTTAAATACATCGTAGCCCTGTATGATGTTTTTAGTAAGTATCTCCAGCTGTACGCAGTCAAAACAGTCAGGTCAGGGCCAATTATAAGGCGAATTCTGGAAGACTACATACCACGCATCGGGAAACCACAGGCAGTCCTAACTGATAACGCCTCAAATTTTACATGTGACCAATGGAAATCATTTTTAAAATCACAAAACATACGTCATATTTTAGTATCCAAGTTCCATCCGGAAGCAAGCCCCGTCGAACGGTGCTTCCGTGAATTTAATAGGTTTATCCGCACATATATACCACAGAACCAAAGGAAATGGATAGAATACCTGGGTCCGTTTCAGCACATAGTAAATCACCTACCACACACATCCACAGGGCACACACCGGCCGAACTAATGTTTGAAAAGATGGAGCTAGATGAATGGGCAAAACCGATACCTAAATTAAGGCGCAAAGACGTAATCTTAGAAGAGAAAGTACGGCGAGCGCTAATAACATTGGAAGAGCAAGCTCAGATAAGGAAAGGAATTTACGACAGGAAATTGAAAAACGTAACAGAATTCCAGATTGGACAGGAGGTACTACTAAGAACGCATCCGAAATCATCGAAATTAAAGGCATTGAATAGAAAATGGCAATTGTTATATGTTGGTCCGTATATCATTGTTGACAAGCCACATCCGGGGTGCTACTTGATAGGAAATATAAAAAATGGTAAAATAAAAGGCATGTATCCACATAAAGATTTGCGGAAATTTATTAAATGAAAATTCAAATCTCATTCTGTCCTTATCTGTTGCATCAGTAAAACGCAAGAAGGTAGGAGATTTGTCGCTCTTTGACGAATAAACCGACTGGCGCTCGGTTCCTCTCCAGCTAGGGGGTACAATATTTATATTTCCGGTGCCCTCTCCCTCTTCTACTATCCTGCTTAATCAATAAGGAATGTTCAATCTTCTTTTACTATCTAACATGCAGAGAGTGAGATTCAGCCTAGTGAAAATAAACTTTTCTTGTATTTTGATATTGTACTTTCTTAAGACTTAATTCACAGCGCGCGAGCTTTAAGCGAGAGGCATGAGCGATGGGGTATACTGAGCCGTGCTGCCGCGCTTTAAGCGGAGCGTACTTCAACAATTATATACGAAGCGGCTCACAGCTGATCGTAGGGGCCGAGTAGGCAAAAAGCAAGGTTGAGTTCAGTGTCCCCTGTAAGATGCGCAAAGACACACTGCGCACCGCGACGGAAACCATCCTAGAATTTAAGCGAATCGGCACTCACGGCGCGCAGCCAACTGGACAAAATAGGAGCAATAGGAAATGGAGTATCTATCAGCTAATTACTACGACGTAAATCAAACACACAAACAAGACGAATAGAGACATTTATTCCAAAGTCGTAGGCTAGCACTAATTTTAAGAGTGTATCATTAGTTTAAGCATACGTAGCTTTAAGAAAATGAGCGCATTGACGCAAGTAAACCATAAGGAGAGTAGAATACGCAAAATTTGTGAACTTAACACGATCCATTGAACGTACATAGTTATACTTATTTCTCAGTATTCAACGTAGAAGAGAATAAACACAGGAAATGACCTATCCGACTATATACAACAGGATTAAGACAAGTTGAAAAGGGTAGTAACAACATGTACACTTGAAAGAACGCGATTGGCACATAACTTAAGAACTAAGCGACTTACATACAACACACAAGTGAGCGACGATGTGAAAGGTAGAATGAGACATAAACATAGAAAAATGCGTGTGACTGAGACGTGCGTGTGACTGAGACATAAACTATAAAATAACATATCGTAGAACTACACTTCTTTACAGACAACATTAGAAGTAGTGAGCTTAATGTACAGGGAGAATACATATCCACAAATTTGTTATTACAGAGCCCACCTATGTTAGTTGCTATTAATTACACGATACCTTATAGTATAAGCAGCAAAATAAAGCTGTAAACGTGAATTGAACAACACGCGGGAGATAAGCTAAGTAAATACAAACACCAACCAATACGCACACAATGTAATTGCATAAACTTAAAACGAAAGAACTGAGGTAAGTACTGTATGTTTACAAAAGCGATATGGAGAAATAAATGAAATTTCACTGCTGGATAATATTTTGAAGTAGAGAGAGTGAAAGGTTTTATTAGATTCGGTTGAAGGTATTAATTAGTTAATCTACGTTTGTGGTGACGTACCGTGCATGGAGTGAATCTAGGAAGAGAATGAAAGTGTATTAGAGTAATACGAGTTTATTTATATTTGTGGGAAGAAATAAATAGTGCGGTGGTTCTAGTGTGAGAACCCTGTAGGTAGTACACGAGTATAAATGGCGATTTGTGTGGAACATTTTAATGAATAATTATATGGGTATACGGCGATGAATATGAAGATTAATGTTACAAGGGTACCTAGGAAAGGGCCACGAAGCTGATGTAAGAAAGAATACACTATATAGTTTTAAGTCTTAGAATGAATGGTTGTATGAGTGTGGAAAGCAAAGTATGATGATGCACGTACGGTAAGTAATTATGAAAACGAACATCACGAAGAAGCAGTGAGTAGTATAAAAGAAACAGTGAAGTCGATAGCAACAATGGTACATGATAAACATTTAGAACACACCACAGCACAGTGATTTGCTACACAGACATCAGAATGTAAAACAAACTAGTATGAAAAATATTGCCTTAGCGACTAACTGTTACAGCTCGAGAAACTATAAGGTTAATATAAATGAAAATGTGATACACGATTCGTATGAGGAATGAACAAAAAAAAAAAAAATGCAGTGAAACAATATTTTCTACACTGAGTTCTTGCACGCAGAAGCGAAAGCATCATTTTAACACATGCGCGTTCTTATCTATCGGTAATGAATTATGAGTGGAGCAACACATGACAAAAATACGGTAAAATTATCGGTCACACGTCACAAAGGTAAACATGTACATGTCGTCGAATCAATAAGGCAGAAATATGGCTTGAAATATGTGTTCACGAATGTGGAATATTACGACGATTAACAAGCAGTGATGATAGTCAGGTTTGTCAAGGGATAAAACATCCCCCACACTCGCTCACAAACGAGCATTGGTAAATATTATACATAGTATGAAGATTTATCAAATGCCAAGGATAGAATAAGTACACTAACGACGCACTACAAATAGCAATCCTAGAAGCAGCTTGATCTCTGAAGCAGACCTTAGCAAATCCTGTTTTCCATGTAGTGAGTAGTGCTGGAACGTATTTTCTATGTGTATTTGTGATGCTAAAAAGACGCAGGAGGTTGGACCTGCAAGTCAAGAGAAAAACAAAAATTCAGAACAAATGAGAGATTCCTTCTAATTTACTTATTAGTGTGTAAGATGGATGATGCCTAACATGGAACCCATATAGGAAATATGAATGTGACTTGAACATTTATGTGTCAACTTTACTATTGCCAATGTCGATGTCTATGAAAATATGTATGTAGTATTTTCTATTGTAGTTGTGGATGTAAAAACGCGCAGGAGGTCGGTCCTGCAAGACAATAACAAGAAAGAGCAAACATTCAGAACAAGTGCAAGACTCCCTTTAATATACTTATTGCTGTGTCAGATGCTGCTTAACAGAGAGTCCATATACGAAATGTGAATTGGACATTTATTTGCCAACTATATAATTGTTAATGTCGATGTCCATATAAAATGTATGTATGTACTCTCTTCTTCTTTTCTATGTGTATTTGTGGACGTAAAAACGCGCAGGAGGTCGGTCCTGCAAGACAAGAATAGAAAATGCGAATGTTCAGAATAAATGAAAGATACTTCCTGATTTACGTATTAGTGTGTAAGAGGGTGCATGTCATGGAGTCCGTATATGAAATGTGGATGTGAATTTTAAATTTATGTGTCAACTCTATTATTGTCAATGTTTATGTCTATGTATGTACTATTACCAATTTTATGTGAGATTTTATACTTGAAGAAGAACAACTTATGTATGTATGTGAAGTGCAACGTGACGGACGAGTAAAATACTCGCACGGGTGAAGTGATATAAAAATATTAAGGCGTAATAATATTGAAAATAACGGCTCAGCCGTAATATGAGTAAACGCTACAATCTAGCAAAGTGAATACAGAGAGTGTGATGCGTGTGCGACGGAAATATCAGAGGAAATCCGTATAACCACGAGTTGAGGTGTAAGACCCACTGAACTATAATGCACGACGGAAGATAATGCCGTATCCTGCAGTGCGGCTCTTACCTTCAATGTCACTGGCCGAAAACCTCGCCCAGGCGCGAGATGAGGTATTGGTGTTCTTCGGGTTGAGCGTTGGAGCTGAATCCGTCGTATCCAGTCTCCGGACTGGAGGGCAAATACAACACCGACTTCACGAGCCTGGAGCGACATTACAGTGTGGGCGCGGGCAGTGCTGCTGCTCACGTGGCGCTTGCGTCACTGAGTCGGGCGCGTTAAACAATGAGCTGCTGCTGGCCATAAGTGCAGCGAACAATGAGATAACGTGTGCCGAAAGGACAGCTTATCAGAATGGCTAATGAACCAAACACCAAGGAGAAAAACAATTATTAAAATATGGTGAAAGGACAATGTAAGAAATGTAACATTTTCCTCCTGATAATACTGCTTAACAAATGTAAGGAGAAATAAGAGACTACGACGTTAGCACGCCATGGACGTGCGATATGTAATATGAATATATGTGAATGTAATTACGTGATATAAGTATATGTGAATGTATTTATATGTATGAATTTGTAATGGCCAAGAAAATGAGCTTTTTAGATATATTTGTAGTAACATAAGGGTATTAAAACTCCATTGACGTGCACCAAGTGACGGAACTATGAGCCCCAAGGTTAATAAGACTACTGTATACTGTCTCCCTAAATAAAGAGACTTATTTCCGACAGTATACAGTAGGGGGGCATTTGTGATAAACCTTTTGCATTTCCTTTATGTTTTCGTCTTCTTTAAAGGCAAAGAGACAAGATGAAGCGGTAGCCCATCATAGAGCCTATGCCTACCGTCATGTATTTTTTGACTTTCAGTTGTTAATAACAGAGGATTTTTTCTGGTACCAGAAGGAGTAAGGAGAGAGTCGCGCTCAGCTAGTGAACGAGTGAGAAGCACGCCATTTTTAGCGAGTAATTGTAGACCGCCATTTTGGGGTCGCTATGAATAAGTGAGGAGTGTGGATTTCATATGTGCACCGTTTAGAAAAATACAGTATTGTTTTATTAACAGAAAGGTCGTGTGAGTTGTTATTTCAAATAGTACAATAATTACAATAACTGAAGCCCACCTGTGTACTTTGGAAGATTACGAAGATCCGATAAGCTTAATAGGAACACGGTCAAGACTTCAAAGGTGAACGCGGCGACCAAACGTAGCATTATAAAGAATGGTAAGCACAAATCTACAGCGGAGAAAGAAACGACTTCTCCCTGCAAAATAATATGAACTAATACGAACTTATTTCCAGGCATAGCACAGCTTATTGTGCTTGTCATTCACGCTGAAAAATTAATCTCATTAATTCAATACATTTTAAAAAGCCACGCATTTTATTATCATCTATTCCATTATTTTAAGATAATATAGAGTCTTACCCTTTATGTTGTCAAAGCTACCATCTTTTTGTGTCAACAGATTGTCACAACTGTGTCAATAGTTATGTCTTCTAAAGAAGTGATCTAACAAAAGCCTAGTGAAATATTGGAAAATGTAAGTATTATACAGACACTGTTTTGGATTGACTGAATACTTTCTGACATTAGTTGCACAATTAATCTTTTACCATAAACATTCGATTGTAGACTATGCATTGTGTGGTATGACAGACTTCCATGTAAATACATTTTATGCAATAATTCATTTACTGCATAGTTACCATTAAGTACTTTCAAAGGCCATGTTAATTATTACTGATAAAAACTATTGGTTAATAATGAATAACATCTCATAACTGGAACCAGCATTCATCTGATTCCAGATGACAACACCCTGTCATGAATGTAACTGATGTAGCATCCCTTAGATCTAATCTAATCTAAGGGATGCTACATCAGTTACATTCATGTGTGATTGATCCCACTTGATTGATCCCACTTGATTGATCCCACTTGATTGAGGAGCTCCTGAAGGCCTAAGATATCCTTACAGGGTGATGTCATCTGGAATCAGATGAATGCTGGTTCCAGTTATGAGATGTTATTCATTATTAACCAGTAGTTTTTATCAGTAATAATTAACATGACCTTTGAAAGTACTTAATGGTAACCATGCAGTAAATGACTTATTGCATAAAATGTATTTACATGGAAGTATGAACTTGTTAATTTATAAAATGTATGTCGATGATGAGACTAGGTCTTAGTGACACTAAAATTTCTTATTTGTATTTCAGGTCTACAAAATGTTGCACATGATGTAAGGACTATTACACATATTTTTGGAAGGAATGCAACCATTTTCTGCAAGGTTGATAGGAACCTTAGGAGCTGTACACTTCTTTCACCAACTGGAGAACTTTTTACTGGTGATGTTAGTTATGTTCATTCAGGGAAGTGTGTGTCTCCAGTTATAGAGATGAAAGAGGAACATAATGGTGAATGGAAATGTTTCATGACACTAGACACAGATATGCAAGGCATTACAGAAACAGTTAATGTTATTGTCACCAGTAAGTACTCATGACTTCCCTAGTTGAAGGAGACACTATGAAGAAAACTTGTGAATATATCCTTTAAAATGCACACATCATTCAAAATATGAAAGAAACTTACTGTAACATTGAATGATCAATTTGGCTTTGGAATAACTGATTATGTTTACTGAAAGCTGAAGAGACCAAAATTATTGATAGGGATAAGACTTTGTGTTATTTTTAATCATGAATGCTTAGTATTTTTTCAGAGTTCCAAAGATATATAATGATTCTAAATATTCATCACCTTTTTAGTGAAGTCATTAAGTCATTGGACACTTCATAAATTTCACTTCATCCTCTTTTCCCTTCACTGCCATCAAAAGAAATTTACCTCCATCTGTGAGTAACAGATTGTAATTGACTTTGAAAAATTTTTCCTGTGCACTTTATATTGCTCATTTCTTTGCAAAAATATTGCCAAACGTAAAAAGTCAGAGAGTAAATGAAACTAGTCTTCATAACTACCTATCATACAACAACTGGTGCCTTCTGCAAGGGCATGGTCACAACATATTAACCTACTATGCAGAATAATAACTGTCTATCCTCCTCTAATGCTGTCCCGTCAGTTAAGAGTTCAATTTACTTTAAATTTCTGTATGTTCTATGGATCATGTACATGGCAACTAGTGATGATGAGGAGCTTGCCAGTAGATTTAAAAGAAAGTACATTATCTCTTTGATAACTTAGTACATGCTGGCTGTTTACATGATGAGATTTTTTAAAATGTATCTGTAACAAAATTTGGTAAAATTAACCCAGCTATACTAACATTCTATCTATCCATAATTTCATCTACAGAGTATAAGAAGTTGTAAAACAGAAATGATTTCAATTTGCTTTTACAACTTTCACTATCTGCCAGCACCCTTAATTCACAAGGGAGATGGTAAAATATTTTAATGGCTCTATATTTTTATCTTTTCTGTGGAAAGGTAAGGTTGAGTTGTGGATTGTGGATGCCATTTTTGTTCTAGTGTTACATTTATGAAGGCTACTACTATTTTCAAATTGTGTCTGGTACTTCACAGAAAACTTTATAAAAGAGTAAATGTATTTTGTGGCTTTTGTTAGTATGCCTAATTTTTTTAAACATATAATATAATATAATAGCATGGATAAAAACTCATCAAGCAGTGGCATGAGGAACGTACATAAAATATATGGAAATGCACTAGCTTTTGGAGACTGTGGCTCCTCCTTGTGGCAGAAGCTTAAAGGGAAGGAAGCAGTGTGAAGGAAAAGGACTGGTGAGGTTTATGAAATAGTGTGAGTTATGGAAAAGTCACCCAGAACTCCAGGTCAAGTGAAACTTACTGAATGGGCTGAGAAAATAGACTGAATGTTGGAGACTGCATTGCAAGAGATTTGAAAACCTCAGATCATAAAGGTGAAAGATAGGGTAATAAGCAATGTGGAGATTACTGATGAAAGATAGTGCCTGAGCTGGTAAGAATGGAAAGTTAAGAGCATTATACATGGTAGACCTGTGAGGTTGGAGGGAGGAGGACGGAGAGGGGAGGGGGGGGGGGCAGTGTGAATGGACAAGTCAGAAAATAGAAGATACAGTAACTAAAAGGGAGCAAAGAAAAGAATAGTTGTAGAAAGAAAAAGTAGCGGCCAAAGAAATGAATGTATATTAAGACCAGGTGGGTGGCAAGAACCAAAGACATGTCATAATGGCAGTGGCGTTCTGAAACATTGCTGTTTTTGGGGATAGGATGGGGGGGGGGGGGGGGGCAGGTGAAGTCAGATGGCATGTCTGATGATACAGGCACCAAGGTCACTACAATCACACTGTAGAGCATGCTCTGCAACAGAATACTGTGTGTTAACAGTACATCCTCACTGTCTATGCCCATTCATTCTAATTGATAACTTGGTGGTAGTCATACCAATGTAGAAGGCCAAACAGTGTTTACATAACAGCTGGTACATGACATATATTGTTTCACAGTAGGCTATCTATGATAGCATTCATAGTGCCAGTTACAGGGCTGGTACAGGCAGAGGTAGGTGTGTTCATTGGGCAAGTCTCACAGTGGGAACAGTCACTGGGGTAGGAGACATAGGGTAGAAAAATGGGTGCAGAAGGAGCATAGGGTCTGACCATAATATTGTGGGGATGAAAAGCTGTTCTAGGTGTGGTGGGCAAAATGTCAGACAGAATGGACCACATTTCAGGGCATGATTTTAGGAAGTCATAGTCTATTTTTTGTGATAAGCCATACCAGGATTGAATGTGAGGAAATCTGCTTTTGAACTAAGCTGGTGGGATAATTATGTACAACGAAGGCTGAGGTGTATTGCTGTAATGCAGGGCTGGCCATTGTGTGCCAGCCAGACATCACCCATGCAGGCTGTGTGGGCTGTGGGTGGGCTAACACTGCAATGCTCATGGAGTATTGCAGTGTGCCATTTTTTAGTTGGCACAGCTCTCTTTAGTTTGGTAGAACTGTGCTGTCAGCACTATTTACTCTTTGCTATTTATTTGTGGTATGGAAGACATTCACAGGTCAAGTGGTTGGTTGTTCAGAAAGAGGCAGTCTAGTGATCTATAGTCACAAGTCTTTAAAAATGAATGAGAATGACAGAAGAGAAGGATGATAATTCTCAATACATATTATGCAGTTGCATAAGCGATAGATACCACACATTTGCTATCAAATGACATTGCAATACCTTGCAGAAAGAATTTAAAGATTTAGTTGGTAATGAAAGAGGAAAAATTTACAATGATCAACAGATAGGATTCGTTGTTCTGTACATCAAGAAGCACTGTGTGCTAATATTATGGGTATGGAGCACGTAAAGAAATTGGTGCTACAAATAGTAAAATTTATGATGCGGCACACATTATTCCACTCTCAGTTGCTAGAGGTTTCGATGGAACTGAACAAAGAGTATGGAGACTTCATACATGCATGCAAAGTACGTTGATTAAGCCAAAGAGATAGCCTGGAATGATTTTCCAATTTAAAATTTACTGTTGTTGAATTTATGAATGAGACTAGTGCATAAACAAAAATTAGAACATCTGGAATGGATTTTAGACCCTGCATTTTAAGTGGATTTGATTGCACACTGCCCACAATAGAACACTGCAAGGCTAGAAATAAGTTATTCTTGATTTGATGTTGATGCATTTGAAAAGAAAATTGAGCCACAGAAGACACACACTCTGAAACACAGTCAGTCCCCTAAGCCCACTGGCATAAATGAAAATGTGAGGTCTAAAGAATTCATTGTGACCTTGAAAGAATCAACCATTTGGCATTTCACTTGAAAGCACCCATGGGCATGTGTAGATGTAACTGATTGACCTGCAAGGTAATTCCTTTTGTAAAGACAAATCCCTTTATCATTACAACTGTCCAGGACATCTACATTGCTCTCCTCAGGTAGGGTTTCCACCTCTCCACAAGGAGCTTGCAAAAGTGCTACAATATTTTGACCAACATATGTGTATAAAAGATGTTTTTGATTATGAAACTAAATACTCATAAGGCATAATAATGAGGCAACTTGAGCACAAAAATCTGTGAAATTGTCTGCATCTGCCCACATGCCAACAGTTTGTACCACCAGAAATTATATGCTATCCAAACGCTAAAAGTAATTAAATAATACTGCAAATCAATTTTCTTTTTTATACGTGTTGTTGAGAATAAAACCAAGTCTTACAAAGTGCAACTGGACTGCCATGTGAATGTGTCATGTCTGCAATTTTCCCCACCTCATGCTCAGACAGTATGGCGTGGTAGGGGGGGGGGGGGGGGATGTACCAGCTAGCTTGAGCCCTATGTCATTCATGCCAGGGCATGATCTGCAAGTGAAATTCTTGAGCTCTCCTGCTGCAAAGAGCCTGCATCTAAACAAATATGTTTTCTGTGACTGTCATCTCTGTATGGTAGGAAATGTTTCACATGAAAAGGATGGGACAAGTCATAATGTTGCTACTATTGCTTGTTTATAGATTTAATGTGAACAGAAGTGTGTAGCTGGCATCCACTGAGGATGAGGTCAACATCAAGGAAAACGACATGAGATTTTCAGTAGGACCATGTGAAAGTTAACTTCCAAAAATTTCAACAGGTCATCCTCACCAAGAGTCCATAAGGCAAAAATATCATAAATGTATCTAAACCAAACAAGGGGCTGAAGGTTTATGGTTCCTAAGAAAGCCCCTTACAAGGTTGGCTTAGGAAGGAGCCATCATGTAAAGTAGTAGTTCATAAGTCTAAAGTTGACTGAGGTGATCAGGAAGTAAGTCATAGGTAAAGAATCAGATGGGTGGTTTGAAGCTATCAGCTATGGGATGGCCATGGTGATCAGCTTTGTGGATCTTATGAAGATGGGTAAAGGTGGGAGTGTGTGGTTTGGATGGGATAAGAAGTTCTGCGGACTGAGGTATAAGTCTTTGTGAGGAACTTGAGGTTAAGGAGGGACTGTAGGTCAGAAAGCTGGCATAGAAACTCATTTACATACTTCATTAGTCAAGTTTCACTGTGGTAGATCCCTTGTATAACTGGAGGAAATCTTCAAGCAGTGTCCTAGTAAGCACAAAACACAATAGTACTTGGCTTCCTGCAATTTATGACTAGCATTGATGAAGCTAATAATATTGTTAATAAACGCATGAAGTACCATGCATCACGTCAATAATTTAGGAGTAAAGGAGATCACTCAACAGGGAAACTTTTAGTCCTCAACAAGCACATAAAAAAGAATGAAAAACTTTGGTAGCTTTTGCACTAATTCCATAACAAGCTAGTTTGTTTTTCACACACACACACACACACACACACACACACACTCTCTCTCTCTCTCTCTCTCTCTCTCTCTATCTATCTATCTATCTATCTCTGTGTGTGTTGACCTCTGGGCCATTTTCTGTACCGCTACTTCCCATTTGCTATCCTGAAAAGCTGAGTCAGCATCCCTCTATAATGAGTGAGATGTTGAGCTCAGAAAAAGGAAGAGGTGTTAGTATTGTGCTATGCATAGCTTGGGGGTAAGTATTTCTAGAAAAGGAAAAAGAACAAAAAAATAAAAAATAAAAAAAAACATTGTGTGAAATGTTATGTGGAATGTTGGATGTTTTATAATCATTATTATTATTATTTATTTGAAAAACATTTTTTTACCAAATCCCTACTCTGTTGTATCTAAGCAATCCTTCATGTATAAAATGTATTGCATAACAGGTACTTTTTAGCTGCCTTTTTAAATAAGTATATTTTTGTAATTTCTTTAATCGCTTTTGGTAATTTATTGTACAGTTTTATTTCTTGGTAGAAAATGCTGTTTTGAGTTTTATGTTAATTTTTTTTATTGGTAAATGTAAGTTGAGTCCAGCTCTTGTTTCATGGTCACGGACCGAGCTGTTTGTGCAGTAATTACCAATGTTATTTTTTATGTGTACAACTGATTGGTAAATGTATTCACATGGAGCAGTTAAAATACCCAGTGTTTTGAACAGATCTTTACAATGAGCATGACTACTATTTTTGGTTATTATTCTTATAGCTCTTTTCTGGAGTTTGAAAATTCTGTTCATATTTTGTGCATTTGTTCCCCAAAAAAGAATGTCATAGCTAAGAACTGTGTGTACATATGCAGGGGCACCGACTTATAAAAAATATTGGAGAGGGAGGGGGGGGGGGTGCATACTGGGGGTCTTGCCCTGGGAAATTTTCTAAATTTTAGATGAAAAATAGTGAGTTTTAAAATTTTTTAAGCATTTTAGAGTCATATGCGCAACATTAGAACCCGGAAGACTGGACTCTCAATAACGCGACACTCCGGGAAACTTGACAAACTGACACATTTTTTGGCTTTGAAAAAAAGAAATAAAACATAGACACGTACAGTATTTTGCAAAAAACTAATTTAATTTACAGTAATGTTCATGCTTACAGACTATTACAGAGTAGTTAATATATAGCTCTGAAAAGACTGAAATTATATTTAAATAAATCCTAAACTCTTATTAAAAAAATGAAACATAAAATATTGCTGTCGCACAGTAATAGCACTTTGATTAATAAGAGAAATAGCTAATTTAAGCTTGCTTTGAATAAGGCTCCGGGTTCATTAAATAAAAACAATGTCTCAAAGTTAATGCTTTAATACAGCTAATAAAGTTAATACAGTATACCTAATACTTTCAGTCAAAAATTATGTCAATAGAGGGTTTTAATTGGGACTTACACCCTGAAAATATTTAAGTATTTGAGAATAACTAATACAATACTATAGTAATATAATAATACAGTACTAAACTAGTACTAATATTTCAAAACTGAAAATTTAACTTTATATGTTTATTTAATTATCTATTTTTAAAGATTTTTAATACTGCTCTAAATGCCATTATTAGGGATAGAGTGTCTTTAGAAAGGTGCAAATGTTGACTGTCTGACTCAATTACTGAATACGAAGTCATTGATGACTGACCAGATATCCAATTCATCCAAAACATCTTGGTGGGCATGAAGAACAGCTAAGTTGTTCAATTGCTTCTGCCCCATAGTTGATCAGAGATAAGACTTCAGATGTCTAAGAGTGCTAAATGACTGTTCTGCTGTTGCTGTCACTGTTGTGATGGAAACTACTTGGAACTACCACGCCTTCCATTCAATATACAAATGAAGCCCTCATATATTTTTTCCAGATCAGCAACACTTAGATGAGAGCATGGAATTTTTCTGTTTACATCCTCTACTGGGTTCATTGCATGGAAATAAAGACATAAAAGGAAATAAGTCTTGAATTGTAACATTGACTCAAGTACCCTACTCGTACAGTTATAATTGGTGGAGACTTAATTCTATCCTTGATTTGTTGGCGAAAATACATGTTCGAAGCTGGTGGTAGACAGAAAACATCTTCTGAAATAGTACTAAATGCTTTAACTGAGAACTGCTTTCATCAATTAGTTCATGAGCCCACACAAATTGTAAATGGTTGCGAAAACACCCTTGAGCTCTTAGCCACAAATAATCCTAGTCTAATAGACAGCATCAGGATGGGTACAGGGATTAGTGAACACAAGGTCATTGTAACAAGGCTCAAAACCATATCGACCAAAACCACTAAAAATAAATGCAAAATATATCTATTTATAACAGTAGATAAAAATTCACTTGATGCCTAAGAGAGTGTCTCCATTCCTTCCAAGCTAATTATGTAAGTGTAGACCAGATATAGCTCAAATTCAAAGATGCAGTATCAACAGCAATAGATAGATTCATACTGCATAAGTTAATAAGAGATGGGACTGTTCCACCATGGTACACAAAACATGTCAGAACACTGTTGCAGAAGCAACGAAACAAAGCATGCCAAATTCAGAAGAAAGCAAAATCCCCAAGACAGGCTAAGTTTCACGGAAGCTCGAAATTTAGTGTGAACGTCAATGCGAGATGCTTTTAATAGTTTCCACAATGAAACATTGTCTCAGAATATGGTAAAAACCGAAAGAGATTCTGGTTGTATGTAAAGTACACCAGTGGCAAGAAACAGTCAATATCTTCACTGCACAATAGCAATGGACATGTTACCAGTGATGGTGCCACTAAAGCGGAGTTACTAAATACAGTTTTCCGTAGTTCCTTCATGAAAGAAGACAAAGTAAATATTCCAGAATCTGAAACCAGAACAGTTGGTAGCATGAGTGATATAAAAGTAGATATCTTAGGGGTTGTTGAAACAGCTCAAATCAATTAAGAAAGGCAAGTCTTCCAGTCCAGATGGTATACCAATCAGGTTCCTTTCAGAGTATGCAGACACAATAGTGTCTTTCTTAGTAATCATATACAACTGCTCACTTGATGTAAGGTCTGTTTCTAAAGACTGGAAAGTAGCACAGGTCACACCAATATTCAAGAAAGGAAGTAGGAGTAACCCATTAAATTACAGACCCATTTCACTGACCTCAATTTGCAGTAGGATTTTGGAGCATATACTGTACTCGAACATTATGAATCACCTTGAAGAAAATGGCTTATTGATACATAACCAACACGGATTCAGAAAATATCGTTCTTGTGCAATGCATTTACTGTCTAGTAAAATCATCAGATGATCAATTCCAATTACAAAATGATCTAGAGAGAATTTCTGTATGGTGCAGAAAGTGGCAATTGGCACTAAATAAAGAAAAGTGTGAGGTCATCCACATAGGTACTAAAAGAAATCCAATAAATTTTGGGTATAAGATAAATCGTACAAATCTAAGGGCTGTCAATTCAACTAAATACCTAGGAATTACAATTACAAGCAACTTAAATTGGAAAGTCCACATAGATAATATTGTGGGGAGGACGAAACAGAGACTGCGCTTTGTTGGCAGAACAATTAGAAGATGCAACCAACCCACTAAAGACGCAGCCTACATTACACTTGTCTGTCCTCTGCTGGAATATAGTTGCATGGTGTGGAATCCTTACTAGGTAGGATTGATGGAGGACATCAAAAAAGTGTAAGGAAGGGCAGCTCATTTCGTGTTATCGCACAATAGGACTGAGTGTGTCTCTGATAGGGTACGCGAGTTGGGGTGGCAGTCACTGAAACAAAGGCGGTTTTCTTTGCAGTGAGATCTATTTCAATCACCAACTGTCTCTTCCAAATGCGAAAATGTTTTGTTGACAACCACCTACATAGGGAGAAATGATCATCATAATAAAATAAGAGAAATCGGAGCTCAAACAGAAAGATTATGTGTTACTTTTTCCCATGTGCCTTTAGAGAGTGGAATTGTAGAGAAGTAGTATGAAAATGGTTCGATGAACCCTCTGCCAGGCACTTAAGTCTGAATAGCAGATGCAGATGCAGCCTGCACATTTGTAACCTGCCTCTGGTTTGTCCTGTGCAGAAAATGTTTCAAAAAACTCTAACTTCTTCAAAGCTTTTCGATATTCTCAAGATAACTCCAATAGTCCATCAAGATGGGAAAAGAGGTCGTAGAACAGCTTCGTTTTTGGTGCTCACACAGCGTATTCTTCTGAAAAGTTTGGTTGTATATCCAAAACTAACGTTTTTAGTCATTTTAAATTACCTCTCATATTCGAGGCACCATCATAGCACTGTCCTCTTAAGGTATTGATTGACAAATGAAGACGAGCAAAAACATCTTTTAATATACTAAACAGAATTTGTGATTCAGTGTTTGGGGTCTTGTATAAGCCAATAACGTCTTTGTTATGATTAAGAAATCAACAGTACGAATACAAAATGACACTTGTTCGTGAATCAAAGAATCGCTTGTTTCATCCACCATAATAGAAAAATGTTCAGTCTTCTTGGTTGAAGCCAATACCTTTCTCACCACAGACTTTCCTGGTAGATCAATGATCTCGTTTTGAATATCAAGGGTTGTCCCCTTATACCCCGAACACCCTAACCAATCTTTAAACTCAGGTGTGTCATTCTTTCTGAGTTCCAACAATTTCAAAAAAAAAAAAAAAGAGAGAGAGAGAGAGAGAGAGAGAGAGAGAGAGAAAAGAGTTTACATCTTCCACCCCCACGAAACTATTTATTGACAGGGCTTGGGCCCCCTCAGGCCCCATAGAGTCAGCGCCTGTGTATATATGAATAGTATTTACCTAAAAGACACCGTATGTTACACACTGATGATAGGATTCTAAGGGCATAACATGGTGATACAATTCTGTTTGCAAGTACCTTTGTGTGTTCACACCACTTCAACTGAGAATCGATATTCATTCCTAGAAATTTTGCATTTGTTTCACAGTCCATACAGGTGCTATCTACCTTTAATTAAAAATTGTCATTTTTCCTCTTCAAACTGAATTTAATGGCATTAGTTATCTTTGTTTAGTGTCACTTTATTGCTTATTGACCAATCATAAACTTCCTTTGCTTTCTGTGCAAGGAGTTCTCTTGTGTCCTCAGTGACTATAATATTGCTGTCATCAGCAAAGAGAATTTTTTCACTATGAGTAACACTACTGGGAAAGTCATTGATGTATATCAGGAATGATATTGGTCCTAATATGCTACCTTGTGGTACACCTATATTAATTTATTTTGGTTCTGATAAGTGTTTTAATAAATGTTTAGATCTATTTGAAGTATGTGTTATCTCTACTCTTTGTAACCTATCTGCTAGGTATGGTCAAAACCAGTCTTGCTAATTCTTGAAAGTCTCAACTACTAGAGCTTAATTACTGTTCTTGTTGTATCTCCACAGTCTTACAGAGTGTGACCATATATCATTCAGTCTTCATCAAAAAATGTCCAGCATTAAGATTTTAACCTAGAAACAATAATAAATCTGTAGTGGTGAAATCCAGTTGGTCTCGTAGAGCAGTAGTAACTGCTGATCTCTGGTCACCTGTAAAACTTCTACTTCTCATAACTTTATAGGATCCTCTGGCACTGATTCTGTATGACTCATACCACGTTTGGTTCTATGATGTGTAGCCATTCACAGATTTCTATTAATACCAGGAAACACTTCTAAATTCCCTTGACAGTGCTTGCAAACCCACCAGAAAATATCATCAGCCAAAATTCTCAAGTTCCTATAGAAGCTTACCACAATTTACTTCCTCAACATTCACTTCAGAAAATAACTGAGCCCAATTGAATTACCTTTTATAGAATTTTCATATATTCTCACATACACTCCTGGAAATTAAAATAAGAACACCGTGAATTCATTGCCCCAGGAAGGGGAAACTTTATTGACACATTCCTGGGGTCAGATACGTCACATGATCACACTGACAGAACCACAGGCACATAGACACAGGCAACAGAGCATGCACAATGTCGGCACTAGTACAGTGTATATCCACCTTTCGCAGCAATGCAGGCTGCTATTCTCCCATGGAGACGATCGTAGAGATGCTGGATGTAGTCCTGTGGAACGGCTTGCCATGCCATTTCCACCTGGCGCCTCAGTTGGACCAGCGTTCGTGCTGGACGAGCAGACCGCGTGAGACGACACTTCATCCAGTCCCAAACATGCTCAATGGGGGACAGATCTGGAGATCTCGCTGGCCAGGGTAGTTGACTTACACCTTCTAGAGCACGTTGGGTGGCACGGGATACATGCGGACGTGCATTGTCCTGTTGGAACAGCAAGTTCCCTTGCCGGTCTAGGAATGGTAGAACGATGGGTTCGATGACGGTTTGGATGTACCGTGCACTATTCAGTGTCCCCTCGACGATCACCAGTGGTGTACGGCCAGTGTAGGAGATCGCTCCCCACACCATGATGCCGGGTGTTGGCCCTGTGTGCCTCGGTCGTATGCAGTCCTGATTGTGGCGCTCACCTGCACGGCGCCAAACACGCATACGACCATCATTGGCACCAAGGCAGAAGCGACTCTCATCGCTGAAGACGACATGTCTCCATTCGTCCCTCCATTCACGCCTGTCGCGACACCACTGGAGGCGTGCTGCACGATGTTGGGGCGTGAGCGGAAGACGGCCTAACGGTGTGCGGGACCATAGCCCAGCTTCATGGAGACGGTTGCGAATGGTCCTCGCCGATACCCCAGGAGCAACAGTGTCCCTAATTTGCTGGGAAGTGGCGGTGCGGTCCCCTACGGCACTGTGTAGGATCCTACGGTCTTGGCGTGCATCCGTGTGTCGCTGCGGTCCGGTCCCAGGTCGACGGGCACGTGCACCTTCCGCTGACCACTGGCGACAACATCGATGTACTGTGGAGACCTCACGCCCCACGTGTTGAGCAATTCGGCGGTACGTCCACCCGGCCTCCCGCATGCCCACTATACGCCCTCGCTCAATGTCCGTCAACTGCACATACGGTTCACGTCCACGCTGTCGCGGCATGCTACCAGTGTTAAAGACTGCGATGGAGCTCCGTATGCCACGGCAAACTGGCTGACACTGACGGCGGCGGTGCACAAATGCTGCGCAGCTAGCGCCATTCAACGGCCAACACCGCGGTTCCTGGTGTGTCCGCTGTGCCGTGCGTGTGATCATTGCTTGTACAGCCCTCTCGCAGTGTCCGGAGCAAGTATGGTGTCAATGTGTTCTTTTTTCCATTTCCAGGAGTGTACATTTACAATGATAAAATCTCAGATCTCTCTCTCTCTTTCTATATATAATTCTGTATCAGTTCATTTTCTACAAAATGCTCAACAATCAACAATTATGTGCATTTTAGTCCCATAGGTCCATACATTAATGCTTCTCCATAGTGAGCCATTTCCAATTGCGACACTGTTACTATAGCCGACACGCACCACAGAGCTACTCTATTTCTCAGAGTAAACACATCCCTCCCACATGTGAAATGCACTGACTTGACGTATTTTGTTGATTTTAGTTTTAACAGTAGAAGGTTCATTCATTCGTCAGCTGACTGGGCCAGCTTTGAAAAGATAAACGAATAAAATATCTGAGACTCCCTCATGGGAGTGGAAATATTGTTTACAACTTTCCATTAACCCACTCCGCACTAGCAACATCATTTTTTGTGAACAGCAATTTGAGGAAATTTGCATTAGTGTGATGCTCTCATCAATAATAGCATGCATCTTACTTAATTTGTAGCAGCAAGTTCTGCACTACTTCTCCTCTCATGTTTGAATGCAATTACCAGACACCTTTCACAATTGCCAATTGATATATCTATGACCTTGTTAGATTTCTGGCCTTTCTATGCAGGCTAAGACTTAAAAGAAATCCATGAGAAACCTGGAGTAAGGTCATCCAATTGGATTTCTGTCCACCCTTCAACAATGATTAATCATTTTCAGTCATTATTAGATGTTACAATTACATGCAAGTTTCATCCTTGAATATTACATCTCAATATAGCTTGTAATTCCTCATTACAATTGTTACAGTATTTTGTATCTTTGAGCAAAGATTTTATACTCAAAGAGAAGTTTGGTGATGTAAGGTACGGTCAGTGTTGACAGGTGTCTGTTCGCCTCATCACTGCCAGTGGGAGGTGTCATCAGTGGATCAGGTTTGGGTTGGCTCATGCATTGGGCCAGGTGATTATGGACTCACACTGGGATCACGAATGCAATGTGGTGGACATAAAAAAAAAAAAAAAAATGAAAAATACAAGAAATTTGATCCATTACACTTTATTCTCCTTGTCACTGAAATGAATAGGGTTAATGGATTGTTGTGCTAACATGTGTCTGCACTGACATGGTAGATTCAGATGAACTTTCACTTTGTCACCTGGTAGTTTCGTGTCACTCATGGAATGTTTGTTTTATGTCCCAAACTATTTTGTGTTAGATTCATTTTCCAGTCACTAATGTCTGTAATGTATTAATCCAACATGACTTACTATAAACTTTCTCTTACCTACCTTATATTGCTCGCACCCTCTCAATAGTCACAAATCATCCTTTTGTACTCACAAATACACTTCAGTTCTTATACAACTTTTCAGGAAAGGTTATGTTCATTTGTACTTATTTTGCTTGTCCATTTTCTTATTATTACAATGCCAATTACTTCACAGGCTGTTGTTGAAGTCCATTCACTAAAGTAATCTAGCACTGCTCATTCAATAAGCCTTTTGAGCCTGCATATGAATCCCACATACCTCAGTTCAGCCACTGTTAGTTTATCAGACTGCATTGCATGAAAAGACTGAGCCCACCTGTT
Source organism: Schistocerca nitens (assembly GCF_023898315.1). NCBI lineage: Eukaryota > Metazoa > Arthropoda > Insecta > Orthoptera > Acrididae > Schistocerca > Schistocerca nitens. Next base: position 197,585,572 of record NC_064617.1, on the reverse strand, counting down.
GAAAGTCAAGCCAACCACAAGAATATGACATCCACATTCATGGTCTATGTTAGTGGCCAATGCCATAAGAATTACTCCTTGATTTGACAATATACCTGCAATGTTGAGCAATTTACTCTCCTAAAATTACTTGGGTACTTATGTTCTCCAGCAATAAAATTAATTATCGTAACTGCCTATCTTAAAATTCTGTAAATCTTCAGCTACATCAATACAGGATGTTTCAACAAGGACTTAACAACTTTAAAAATTCATTTAAGTTTATTGAAGGCAGATATAGAGGTGGGTTTAGTGTTATTTTGTAGGGGGAACACATCAAGTTTTTTTACCTAAACTAAATAAGTTGTATGTGACTTCCATTGCTTATCCTGCACACATCCCATTGGAAGTCAATTTCTTCCCAAACTCACTGTAGCATTGCAGGTGTGACTTGCTCAGTGGTGGCATAATTTCTTGCTTAACGTTCAGGTAGAGAAGCCAGCACAGAAGGTACAAATACGATACCCTTGATGAATCGCTATTAAAAAAAAATTGAGTGGTGTCAAGTCTGGGGGACATGGGGTCCACACAATTGCCGCATCACAGCCAGTCCATTGACCTGGAAAGCAGTCACTGAGAAAATCCCAGATGTCAGCCATGTAGTGGGGTGGTTCACTATCTAGCAGGGAGTAAACATTTTGTTCTTGGTCATTCTCATCAATCTGTAGTTTCAAAAATTGTTGTAACATATCAAGGTACACTATCACATTGATGATTCTCTCACAGAAAAAAAAGGGCCGTACACTTTGTTCTTGCTCAAAGCACAAAAAAACATTCAGTTTAGGGCTGTGACGAACATGTTGCAATGTTTGATGTGGATTTTCACTTCCCCAAATCCTACAGTTCCGTGTGGTAAACTTGCCACTTAAGTGAAAAGTTGACTCATCAGAAAGGTTGATTTTGTCCAAGAAATGTTCATCCTCATGTAATCAATTTAACATATCTGCACAGAAGTTCTTGTGAGCAATTTTATCAGTGTCTTTTATTGCATGTATGATTGTCAGTCTGTATGATTTCAAATGCAAACAGTTTCCCAACACACGCCAAACAGTCGTATGTGAGATTTGCAGTCTGTGAGATGCATGCCATGTTCATTTCTTAGGACTTTTGACAAAACATTGTCTCAATCACTCAACAATGTCTTCAGATGTGCTTGGATGACCTGATAATTTCCCATGTTTTAACGAGCACCCTGTTTCTACAAAACATTTATGCCACTCACAATTTGCAGGCCTACTAGGAGGGTCTTTAGCATACTTGGATGGAAATTATGCTGAGCCATTGTTGCCAACTTCGATTCTTCAAACCAAAACACACAGCTAGCATCCTTGGGTGCAGTAGGGGCAGCCATGTTTAATGCAACTGGCACTAGCACCCCTTACGGTGTGATTTGCCACTAGTGAACTATGCGAGACAAAACTTGATGTATTTCCCTACAAATCATGCTACAGTCACCTCTGTGGATGCTATAAATTAATTTATATGAATTTTCAAAGTTGTAAAGTTCTTTTTGAAACAAAATTGCCATGTATACTATACATACATAATCTGGTTGGAAAATACTTCCTGAAAAGAAAACATGTAAATTCTACATACATAATTACAGACAGACTAGCAGTGGTTTGTCCATGTTTAACTACTGAAAAAAAAAATCATTACACTACTTAATAACACTACCAATCTCTACTATTAAAGAAAATCAAGTTAATTAAATTCACTAAGCTTACTACTGAAACTTAACACACACTAGTTCTACATTCCAGAAAATTTCCTTAAAACATCTGAACGTGTAGTGAATCAAGTTCTTTCTCTGCCTCTCTGTAGAACACTTATTTATACCTTAATGAGGGTAGAGCCCCTTCATCTTCTTTGTTTGTGGGTATGCTAATACCCAACAGAAAAACAAGCCTAGGCCTAAAAATTTTTTGAGCTGTTTCTTATTCCTGGGTCTGGCAAAATTCTTAATAGCACTTATCTTTATGCTGTCAGGTAAAATTCCTTTTTTGTCTATCATGTAGCTCAAAAATCTTATCCTTTTCATTTCAAAATGTGGTTTTTGTAAATTAGCTGTCATTCCACATCTTCAAAAGTTTCCAACAACTGTAGTAACAAGTTCACATGCTATTCCCACATTGGTATAGCTATTATTATACACTACTGGCAATTAAAATTGCTACACCATGAAGATGACATGCTACAGACATGAAATTTAACTGACAGGAAGAAGATGCTGTGATCTGCAAATGATTAGCTTTTCAGAGCAGTCACACAAGTTTGGCGCCGGTGGCGACACCTACAACATGCTGACATGAGGAAAGTTTCCAACCGATTTCTCATACACAAACAGCAGTTGACGGCGTTGCCTGGTGAAACGTTGCTGTGATGCCTCATGTAAGGAGGAGAAATGCATACCATCACATTTCCGACTTTGATAAAGATCGGATTGTAGCCTATCGCAATTGCGGCTTATTGTATTGCGACATTGCTGCTCGTGTTGGTCAAGATCCAGTGACTCTTAGCAAAATACAGAATCGGTGAGTTCAGGAGGGTAATACGGAACGCCGTGCTATATTCCAATGGCCTCGTATCACTAGCAGTCGAGATGACAGGCATCTTATCTGCATGGCTGTAACGGATCGTGCAGCCACGTCTCGATCCCCAAGTCAACAGACGGGGATGTTTGCAAGACAACCACCATCTACATGAACAGTTCTATGATGTTTGCAGCAGCATGGACTATCAGCTCGGAGACCATGGCTGCGGTTACCCTTGACGCTGCATCACAGACAGGAGCTCCTGCGATGGTGTAATCAATGATGAACCTGGATGCACGAATGGCAAAACGTTATTTTTTCGGATGAATCCAAGTTCTGTTTGCAGCATCATGATGGTCGCATCCATGTTTGGCAACATCACGGTGAACACACATTGGAAGCATGTATTCAGCATCGCCATACTGGCGTATCACCCAGTGTGATGATATGGGGTGCCATTGGATACACGTCTCGGTCACCTCTTATTCCCATTGATGGCAGTCTGAACAGTGGGCATTACATTTAAGATGTGTTACGACCCGTGGCTCTACCCTTCATTCAATCCCTGCAAAACCCTACATTTCAGCAGGATAATGCACGACTGCATGTTGCAGGTCCTGTAAGGGCCTTTCTGGATACAGAAAATGTTCGACTGCTGCCCTGGCCATCACATTCTCCAGATCTCCCACCAACTGAAAACATCTGGTCAATGGTGGCTGAGCAACTGGCTCGTCACAATATACCAGTCATTACTTCCCCCATGAACCATGGACCTTGCCGTTGGTGGGGAGGCTTGCGTGCCTCAGCGATACAGATGGCCGTCCCGTAGGTGCAACCACAACGGAGGGGTATCTGTTGAGAGGCCAGACAAACATGTGGTTCCTGAAGAGGGGCAGCAGCCTTTTCAGTAGTTGCAGGGGCAACAATCTGGATGATTGACTGATCTGGCCTTGTAACATTAACCAAAACGGCCTTGCTGTGCTGGTACTGCGAACGGCTGAAAGCAAGGGGAAACTACAGCCGTAATTTTTCCCGAGGACATGCAGCTTTACTTAATGGAGAGCTGCATCAAACCAGTCTCAGGACTGAAGACCACAACAACAACATACTTTTAATGAGCTGTGGTATCGTGTTGAAGCTGCATGGGCAGCTGTACCTGTATACACCATCCAAGCTCTGTTTGACTCAATGCACAGGCATATCAAGGCTGTTATTACGGCCAGAGGTGGTTGTTCTGGGTACTGATTTCTCAGGATCTATGCACCCAAATCGCATGAAAATGTAATCACATGTCAGTTCTAGTATAATATATTTGTCCAATGAATACCCGTTTATCATTTGCATTTCTTCTTGTTGTAGTAATTTTAATGGCCAGTAGTGTATTATCTACAAACTGTATTAACTGACTTTGCAAGCCTGGCCCCAAAATACATCCAGTGCCATTATAAATATCCCTGCAGTTACGTTCAGCCTGAAAGGCATTACTTTAAATTGACAGCTTCTTCCGGCATTTGTTAAGGCTGTGTATTTCTTTGATTGTTGGTTTAATTGGATCTGCCGATGTGGGGTTCACGGGTCTATATGTGTGAAATACTGTGCCCCATGAAACTTTTGTATTAGATTGTCTATGTTCTCTGGATGGGTTCTCCCTGATGTAAGAATCGTATTTATGACCCATGCATCTAATACCAGCCTTACTTTCTTTCCTGGTTTTGATACAACTGATAATGGACTACAATAAGGACTAACTGATAGTTCGATTAGGTCCCCGTCTGTCATTCTATTTATTTCTTCATAATCGATTTCTTCAGTTTCCACAGAATTGGATACAATTTGTTACAATATTTATTGTGTGAAAGCACTTCTAAATGGCACATAAATCCAAGGATAATTCCAGATCTTTCTTCAAAAACTAGACTATATTTTTCCAGAATTGTTGATAGCTGTTCTCTTTGTTTGGTCTCTCTTCCATCAGCTTCTTCTGCCTTCTCTTCTATCTGTTCATATATCCCAAGTATCTTTATTTCCTTTCCTTCTTCTGGACACTTCTGATGCCTTCCCTCTCTGATAAGTTTACTTCCACACCCAGGACAGTACTCTTCTTGACTTCATTCCTCCATGACAAGATCCAGTTGTGTTACTTTCCACTGATCACAGACACTGATTTTACCCTCTCAGAAGTCTATTTTCAAGTCTTTTTCCCTCACTGTCAGATCCAATGACACAGTTGTCAGTTAATTTGTGAATCAGCAGGGATATGAACAAAATCATTTCCTTGGTTCATTTATAGCATGGTCTGCATCAGAACAGTTTGTGGGATGGTACCTATAGCAACAATTACCTTACCATCGTGTAGTGGAAATGTTGGTAACTCTGTTTTCTGAGATAATGTTTTCAAACAAATTATGGGATATGGCATTTACTGAATCTCCAGTATCCAGTATTACTTTAATGGGCATCTCTAAGATTTCTGCGTGTATAGCTGAGACCGGTTCTGTATGAGAGATTGTCTCATGTATTCAAGTCCTCAGTTAACTCTTCTATAATAGTCAGACCATTGTTGTACCTAAAACAGTTTACAAGTTGTGGTTCACCCCTCATTATTTCGTCATTGACCAAATGTCTGGGGCATGACCCAGTCATATTCAGTTTAAATTTCTGTGTCTATTTGGGCTGAGGTCGTTTCTGCTTCTGTTATGATAGGGACCTGCTCCCTTCACGATGAGTTATTTGTAGGTCTTGGCCATGGAAAAATTTGGTTACATTGTGCCTGATTATGGTTATCATTATATACTGGATTATATCTTATATTGTATCTTCTCTGTCTGTTGCTATTGGATCTGAAACTGTTTTTGTCACCCTGCTGTTCTTGGCTCTTATTCAGTCCATTAACACAACTATTATTACTGTTGGCCCTATCGGTGTTATTCCCCTCCCATCCATTGTTTCTTCCATTACCACCATTACAATTGACTTGCCTTTTCTCTTGTGGGTGAAAGCCATTATAGTTTATCCTTCGTCCAACAGATCTATTGAATCCACCATCTGCCCCTGGTAGCTGAGTGGTCAGCGCAACGGAATGTCATACCTAACGGCCCGGGTTCGATTCCTGGCTGGGTCGGAGATTTTTTCCACTCAGGGATTGTGTCTTGTGTTGCCCTTATCATCATAATTTCATCCCCATCGACACACAAGTCGTTGAAGTGACGTCAACTCAGAAGACTTGCACCAGGCGAATAGTCTACCAGACGGGAGGACCTTGCCACACTGCATTTCCATTTTCCAATGAATCCACCACTGTTTATAGTCTTACAAATTGCCCTCAGGATACATGAAATAACTTCTCCCATGTCTCCATTGGAAACTAGGATTTAATGATCATTATAACAATTTTGTGAACAATCGGTTCATTCCAGTATGATGCCTTGTTCAAATATTTCTCAGAATACCTTCTTAGGCTGCCATCTTTATATGAGAGTGGCTCTGGATTATGAACTTTCTTTTTCAACCTCTCTTGAATCCCTCTTGATCAAAAACAATTTAAGAACAACTCAAGTTCTTCATATGTTCAACACTTATTTATCACATCTGTTATGCATAAACGGATGTATCCAACTACATATTCAATTTTTTTCTGGTCTGACCATGCTTGTAGTAACCGTCCCTGGAATCTCCTACTCAGGGAAAGTATCTGAAATTGCCCCTCACATTTCCTCCAAACCTTGTGTACATGCCTGTACATTATGCGTGACTTCTCTTTTCCATTTATCTGATTCAGTCCCTGATTGGTTATATACCCCCTTTGTCTCCTGATCCATTTTACTAGGTATGGGTGAGCCTTCATATACTATATTCTCCAAGGCTTCTTTGATTCCTTTATCCACGGAAAGCAAAACTTGCTGCTTCTTGTTTGACACTCAGTCTTCTAACTGTTGATTAAATTTCTTGTTATGCACTTGGAACTTTTGTTCCATTAGCCCTTTGCATCCTGAAGCGATCTCCTGTGCCATTAAGGGAAGATTCTGCACTTCAGCCTCCATCGTCTGTTGTCTCCCCTGTACAGTTTCAAATTCCTTGTTTATCCTATTCATCTCTATCAGAAACTTTTCTTAAGTTTTCTTCAAGCTCATTGTCTCCCTCTTCATTTCCACTTGTTCATCAGTCAGAGTATTAAATTCATCTAATTCTTTGACAAAAATTTTCCTTCATATCTTTTCTGGCAATTTATTCACTTTGGTAGACAACTCTACTTGTTCTGATACTAAATTATCCACCATGGTTGATAAACTCACCATTGCAGCCACAATGTTCATTTGCTTCTTAGCTATGTTGTTCACCATTACTACCATATGTGCCAACTCAGAATCCTCACCGTGCCATCTCTGTACATTTTTTCACTAATGTGCTTTGTGAACAATAATCGTGCCTATTCAGTGCCTAAATTTGTCACAATTGTCGAAATATTTGCCTTTGTAGTCGACATATTCAACTTTTCCATAGCTAAATTTGTCACTGTAGCCTCATCCCTACTGCTTGCACTAATTTTGGCTCCTCACCAGTCATCTGACCATTAGCTTCTTGATCCTTCTGCATTTAAGAAAATTATCTAGTCCCCACTATAACACACAAAAGTTCCTTCTTCTGCTGTATGACACAAAAAAACACACTTCACCATATTTGCTGATGACAAAACCATCATGGCTGACAAAACATCCAATTGTAGTTGGATAATACTGCGACCACTATATTTGAAGAAGCTCTGTATTTGTTCACTTCAAATGGTCTGTCACTCAATGTTAACAACAAGAAGCACTTCCTTTAGTTTCAAACAGCAAATAAAAAAGACAGGAAAATATTGATATAAAATGTGCTGTCACAGAAAAATTGAGTTGAGTCTCCCAAATTCTTGGGCTTACACGTAAACAATAATTCAAACTGGTCTGTTCATATCAATATCAATGACTTATGTAAAGGACTTAATTATGCAGCATTTGCCATTCACCCAATTTCATCTGTTTGTGACTTGGGAACAATTAAGACTTAATATCTAGGATATTTCCATTCACTTATGACATATGACATCATATATTGGGGTAACGTGCCATGAGTAAACAAAGTCTTCATTGCACAGAAAAGAGTCATCAGAATTATGGCTAGAATGCACCCTAGATGTTCTTGCAGAAACTTATTCAAACAACTCAGAATCTTCTTCATGATATCTCAGTACATTTTTTCACTAATGTGCTTTCTGAACAATAATATATAATTTACAAAACAAACAATGAATATCATGATCATGATACAAGAAGTACATATGATCGTCACAAAGATATAAAATATCTCAACATGGTACAGAAAGGAGTACATTATTCAAGCATAAAAGTACACAATTAACTTCCATTTCATGTTAAATCAGTCATTGGAAATATGACAAAATTAAAAAAAAACTGAAACATTATCTTTTGAATACTTTTTTCTATTCCTGCCAGGATTTTTTTGACAGTGAGTATCAATTAGTACAATGTGTTTAATTTTAAGCATTCCTATAAGAACTGACTATGTAATTGATGAAAGAACGATTTTTATACGTATTAGAATGTAAGACTTATAATTTGTTTGCGTAATCATTGTTACTGCTATAATCTGTGTCGTTGTTTAAACACTTCAACCTTTTTCCTACATACATGTCCACCCCCGGTAGCTGAGTGGTCAGTGAGACCGACTGTCAATTCTAAAGGCCTGGGTTCGATTCCTGGCTGGGTCGGAGATTTTCTCCACTCAGGGACTGAGTGTTGTGTTGTCCTAATCATTATCATTTCATCCACATCGACGCGCAAGTCACCGAAGTGGCATCAAATTGAAAGACTTGCACCAGGTGAGCGGTCTACCCAACAGGAGGCCCTCGTCACACGATATATTCCTACATACATCATAATTATCCCTTTTCCAATCATGAATACTTAAAAACTTTATCTACATATATCAGCTTTATAAACAATTATTAACAGCAGACATTTCAAGTTGCAGAAAAATTCTCTACAAAGACCAGATTGGTGTACACAATGAGCTAGAATTCATTCTTGTGCTTGCTTTACCTTAATATTTGATGAGTGTGAAATTTGTTTGTGATAGACCTGCATTGTCATAGCTGACGGTATGAATCAGATGCAGCTTACACAGAATTAGCAGATCTCCACCACTAATACATGAAATTGTACAAAGACAAGTATTAATACATGCACTATGCATGCATCATACACTGACTATAACAATGTCCAACAAGTATTATGATACTATAATAAATAAAATAATTTATGAATGTAAAAATAGAAATCGACTGCTTCTAATCCTGTCACACCTAAGCCACTTACAGTATATCCCTTATTATGTTTGTGTATACTGTTGTATGATGTGCAGATATACAGGGTGAGCACAAAGTCTTGTCTTGATTAGAAAAACTTATAACAGAATAACCGTTTGACTTAATAAGTTACATTTGATGCCGTTACTTAGGCTAGTGTTACTAGTTGTGGCCAATAGATGGTGCTAGTGATCCACAACACCAACACGGTCTGTTAGGTCACGTTAGTTGCTGGCGAAATGACATCAAAGCAGGAGAAAATGCAATGAGTGCTCTGGTTTCCGAAACGAAATCACCCATCAGTGTTCAGTGTAAATTTCAGGCTTCTTATGGACACAGCCCTCCTGATGTTAAAGCAATAAAGCGATGGTATGCAAAATTTAACGAAACAGGCAGCATCGAAGATCGTCCTCGAAGTGGCAGGCCTCATGTGAGTGATGCAACTGTTGATCGTGCTTGGCAATCGTTTCAATGGAGTCCATCTAAATAAACTTGTCAAGCATCACATGAACTTCAAATACTGCAAGCAAGTGTGGTGAAGATTCTTCATGAAAGGTTTAGGTTGCATACTTAAAAAGTGCAAATCATGCAGGCCTTGCAATTGAATGATTTGCTGACATATGCTGAATTTGCAACTGAGATTCTCAACAGGATTGATGGCAGTAATGATTACTTAAATCACATATGCTTCACCATTCCACTGACATGAAAGGTGGATTCATTGGTAAATAGGCATAATGTCCATATATGGGGTTCAGAGCCTCCACATGCTACTGTACAGTTACAGTGAGACAGCGAAAAAGTGAATGTTTGGTGCAGCCTCATACATAACAAGGTTTTTGGACTACTTTTATTCATGGAAAAATCCATCACCACTAACATTTACTTAGACGTTTTGCAACAGTTCATTGTACCACAACAGTTAGAAGAATATCAACCATGGATAATTTTCCAGCAAGATGGAGCATCCCCCACCCACGCCACTGGGCTCTGATAGTGCGTGATTTCCTGGATGACACATTTCCAGACCGTTGGATTGGAAGTAATCGTCCAATAGCCTGGCCACCCTGCTCTCCAGACATTATGGCCCTTGACTTTTTTTTTTTTTTTTCTTGGGCTATACCAAGGACAGAGTCACCATCTCACCAGTTGTTGAAGTCGATGAACTGAAGGCTAGAACACAGTACGAAACACCTAGCAGGAACTGGAAAACCCCTTGACATTCTCCAAGCTACCAAGGGAGCACACATTGAGGTTTACTAACGTTGTTGTTGTGGTCTTCAGTCCTGAGACTGGTTTGATGCAGCTCTCCATGCTACTCTATCCTGTGCAAGCTTCTTCAGCTCCTTCTACCTACTGCAGCCTACATCCTTCTGAATCTGTTTAGTGTATTCATCTCTTGATCTCCCTCTACAATTTTTACCCTCCACGCTGCCCTCCAATACTAAATTGGTGATCCCTTGATGCCTCAGAACATGTCCTACCAACCGATCCCTTCTTCTTGTCAACTTGGGCCACAAACTCCTCCCCAATTCTATTCAATACCTCCTCATTAGTTATGTGATCTACCCATCTAATCTTCAGCATTCTTCTGTAGCACCACATTTTGAAAGTTTCTATTCTCTTCTTGTCCAAACTATTTATTGTCCATGTTTCACTTCCATACATGGCTACACTCCATACAAATACTTTCAGAAACGACTTCTTGACACTTAAATCTATACTCAATGTTAACAAATTCCTCTTCTTCAGAAACGCTTTCCTTGTCATTGCCAGTCTACATTTTATATCCTCTCTACTTCGACCATCATCAGTTATTTTGCTCCTCAAATAGCAAAACTCCTTTACTACTTTAAGTGTCTCATTTCCTAATCTAATTCCCTCAGCATCACCTGACTTAATTCGACTACATTCCATTATCCTCGTTTTGCTTTTGTTGATGTTCATGTTATATCCTCCTTTCAAGACACTGTCCATTCCATTCAAGTGCTCTTCCAAGTCCTATGCTGTCTCTGACAGAAAAAAAAATCCGTTTAAACTTAAAGTAATTATCACTTGGAGCTAATAGAGAGACACCAGTCTCTAAATCTGCGTCTATTGCTCTAAAGTGAGAAAGTGTGTGTCATGAATAAGCAGAAACACTCTTGCTTAAACTTGAAAGTCTCAGTTAGTAGAGCACAAAGTACCATTCTTGTTGTATCTGCACTGTCTTACAGAACATGAGCAAACATCATTAACTTTCATCAAAAATGTCTGGCATTAAGATTGTAACCTAGAAAGAATATTGAATCTGTAGTGGTGAAATCTCATTGATTTCGTAGAGCAGAAGCAACTGATGATATCCGCCGGTTGCCTGTAAAACTTTTACTGTTCTTAAATAGGAACTTGTATAGGATCCTCAGATACTGATTCTGTGCGACTCAGTCCATGTTTGGATATATGATGTGTAGCCATTTGCAGATTTCTGTTAATAACAGGAAACACTTCGAAATTCCCTTGACAGTGCTTGCAGTCCACCAGCAAACATATCAACTAAACGTCTTAAGCTCCTACAGAAGCTTAGGACAATCCACATCCTCAAAATTCACTTTGGAAAATAACTGAGCTCAATTGAATGATCTTTTATAGAATTTACATATATACTCACATACGTTCACAATGATAAAATCTCAGATCTCTCTCTCTTTCTTTATACAACTCTTTATCAGTTAATTTTCTACAAAATGCTCAACAATCGACAATTATGTGCATCTTAGTGCCATAGGTCCATACGTTAACAATTCTCTATAGTGAGCCCTTTCCGATCACAAATTTTTTACTATAGCCGACCGTGCACAATGGAGCAACTCTATTTCTTGGAGCTAACACATCCCTCTCACAGGTAAGATGCACTGAATCGATATATTTTATCAATTTTAGCTTTAACAGTAGAAGGTTTTATGATCTGTCTGCTGATTGGGCCAGCTTTAAAAAGATAAACGAATCAAATATCTCAGCCTAGTGCAGATTTTACCAGGATATTATAAAAGCAGCATGAGCTATCTAATGTGACTTTGTGTTGCCTATCAGTTAAATATTAATTAAACCATTTACTCACCATACCTCAAAATCCATGAACTTTCCCTTAAAGAAAGTTGTGATTCGCCCAGTCAATTGCCTAAGACAGGGTAGCAGCATCGGATCAGAAGATTACCTGCTAGTCAGTTCAAAACTGATTGTCATTAATTAAAAAAGGAGTGATACAGACATTTTTTTTATTCATACAGCTCACTAGAAAGGTGAAATCTTGTCATTCATATATTTTAATACATATTGAAATAATATATGGTTCATTTAGTGTAGAGGCCCTTTTGGAATCCAAATAGTGACTGTCATAGATACTTATATTTGCAGATTTATTCAACCATTCTTAAATATATTCCCTTTTTTAAAAACTTTCAAGATGGAAGTTAATAATGAAGGGGGTCAATAGCTATTTATATCTGCCCTAATACCTTTCTTAAAAAGGGTTTAACAAAGACATATTTCAGTCTGCCTGCAAAGAAGGGTACTTTGCAAAAGTCATGCATTGAATGTATTGCCGAGTACAGCAGCTGTGCTAGAAAAACATGTTTTCAATATTTTACTTGAAATCTCCTCAACCCCACAATAATTTTATCACTTAAGAGAGTTGATTATCTTGCTGATTTTCCTGGAAGGAGTTAGTGTGATCCCAAATTGATTAAATGGTTGTGATATTTATTGTTGCACATACTGTGATGCTTTTTCCTTGAAGCTGACTACGCTGAGTTACTCAGCTGCATTTAGAATGTGATCATTAAGAAGGATTGTATTGTGATTGGTGTCATGGACCATTTGGTAATTAACTTTAATTTCTAAATAATCTTGATCTCTGACAGACTTCTTCATTTCTCTTCTAACTGTGCTCCATGTTGTTTTGATTTTATTTTTTAGTATTATTAATCTCTGACATGACAAGTAAGCTTTCTCAACAAAGAACAATATTATCCAAGTAATATGGAAACAGCTACTCATCTGTGCTTATCCTGATCATTTTGTTTAGTTACCTTTTTCTGTTATATTATACTACAAAGCTTATTGTGGTCCAAAGTTTCTATAAAACACCAGTGCAGCTATATTTCACAGTTTTTGTTCAGAAAGAGCTATTAAAAACAGAATGAAATATACCTAGATATTCATTAAGTTTAGAATTTATATCCATTGCCACAATACCTCATTCCAGAAGATGCTTTGCAGTTTCCTTCTAAAAGTGTCCGTTGTAAGCTCATTAATTATTGTAGTAATATTCCTAGTAAACACATGTTTCAGTTGTGTCATGTTCTCTATAATACAAATTGGCCATAATGATTTCATAACCCATTTAAAACCATTCAGTGACTCTAGGCTTTCAGTGTTCGGTATAATTCAAATTATCTGACACTTTGTGAGGTTACCTACCTGCAAACTCTTACAGTGCAGTTGGTGTCTCATTGAAGAAACTTTGTTGAATCACTCTAAAACTAGTGTTACAGGAAATATCCCAATTGTGTACACCAAATAACTTTTAATTAGTATGACTCTTCCTACATTTATCACCACTATATGCCAGGACTTAACAACTCACCGATTTTGAGTGTGAACACTCATGCCTTCTCACACTCTTACTTGAAAGCAGAGCGGTTTCAGTATGATGGGGAGTGACGCAAATGTGCAAGCACCAAGTGGTCATGACAACATGGGATAAGTGCAACTGCGGTATAGGGGAGGGTAATTTTGACAGCAGTGTCCTCTAAGAGTGGCAGTGATGAATCAGCATTGTGAAACGCTGTCAACGTCTTTACATGTCACTCTGAAGTGTGAGGAGTCCTATGTTTTTACACAAAAAGATGGGTACATAATTTCTTTTTATAACATAAGACACTGAATGCTTTCAGTAACTTCAATTTTTACAAAGCCACTATGTGTCTTATCAAATCAAAGAACATGGAAATGGAAAATATGAAGGATGTTAGTGTGGATAAAAAGTTTTAAAACTTAAAACAAAGCTCTCTGAAGAAGAAGAAGAAGAAGAAGGAGGAGGAGGAGGAGGAGGAGGAGGAGAAATCAAGTGAGTTTGGCCTTTCAAGGATGGCGTTTTTATAAAAGAATAATTGGTAATTGCACCTCAACATTTATGACCATTTCAAGTAAAGTAATTTTATGTGTTGTCATTACAACACATTTCAATCATGCATTACACACAAGTCATGGCAGATGAAATTCGAGTCAGCTTGCAAGATATTTGTAATTAATTTGTTGCATATTCATTCATGCTTTATGAAAGTGGAGATATGTCACACAGGTGAATGCGACATTCTTAGCAGTGTTGAAGAAAGAGTAGAAAATATTGGTTTGTCATAGAATTTATTAATTCATGTAGACACATAAAGGAGCACCAGGCATGTCGAAAAACAAATCTGGATTCATAACACAACTAAATGGAAAAATAAAAGATCTATATTCACACTAATCTGCAGCTTAAAGTAATTGATTTGCAATGTGACAAGGAGTATAAAGGCAGTCCAGATTCTGCCAAGCATTTCCCTCAGGATCGATTTGCTCATTCACAGAAGTCTGCCGCATGGGATTAGCCGAGCGGTCTAAGGTGCTGCAGTCGTGGTCTGTGCAGCTGGTCCTGGCAGAGGTTAGAGTCCTCCCTTGGGCAGGGGTGTGTGTGTGTTCTTAGGGACTGATGACCTTAGCAGTTAAGTCCCATAAGATTTTGCTGAGTGCACTGGCTGTGAAGCTCTGCTATAGGCCTACAATAATGAGTTCCAACTCTTGAGTAAAATATGTTTGAACAAGTAAGTACTCTTACCTTACTACTCACCAGCATGGCAGTGACAAAATATTCACAATACATAGTTGCAATTGACTTTTGATGCTGCAAATGCCTTACAATAGTGCCATCAGTTTATGTAGGCAACAGATACACTGTGTCTTTTAACAAATGACACAAATAAATGAGTGTCCGCCTTGACACAAGACGTAGCTGGAGACCAAATTATTTTCACACATTTGCTTGAATGAAAACTTCACAAAAGTTAATAACTTTCAATAGTTGGATACATGAATACACCAAGTATGCAAATATTGGTGACAAATATGCATCTATTGGATCTTACACAGACTTGTTGTATGTTACCATAGTGCTGGTTAGGAAAACTTATAAACTTGCTAAACAACATTGTTGCTACAATCTCCATGCCCATACCGACGATTGTTGTATGGTTTGATCTTGGATTGTACCATTATAAAAAACCAGACTGATGAGGGTAAGGAACTGATGGAATTGAAAAGATGAAGGTTCTTGTGGCAGTGTGTGGTAGGATGAGTGACAGCCTGAGATACCAATTTTACTGGTAATCCCATTACCTGGGATATCTTGTTCCATACAGGATTTCAAGAAGAGGATGTGTGAGTGGAGTTCTGCAAGAGCAAAGAAAAGTTTTTGGAAATGATGAAGGTAGAATTAGCAGAAATTTGAGATTGGATGGTCAGAGAATAAAGGAGATACTGAAAATTCATTAAAGAAGGTAGAAAATAAGAAGGTGGAAATTTATGGTCAAAGTGTTATAACAGAAATAAATGCTAGGTGCTATACAGTGAGCTATGTAGGAAGTTCAGAAAGCATTTAATTCAGTGCACTTCGAACATATTCTCCTCTAGCAACTTGTGATGCATAAATTTATTATTGCCATACCCTGAATACTCATCCCATAACACAACTGTCAATCTTTCTGCCTCAACTCTGACCCCTGCAGAAGTCTCACTACTTCCTAAAGACCTTATCTTTTGCCCCAAATCTAATTTGAACCATGCTGGACTTATAAAAGACCTTCTTTCCTTAACTTGTTCTTTGCAGTGGAAACATTTTTTCACCACACACTTCACTGACAACAGCCAACTAAAACCAACATAGAACCTTCTTTACAACAGTTCCAATCTCCCTACATTCATGACCCCCTCCCCTTCCACCCAGTCATCCCCTAGTAATCTTTAGGAACTCCTCCCTTCTAACCTGGTCTGACTTTCCTTTCCTACATCCCTCCCTGGCGAGTTCAACATCACTCCTATGGAATGCACTGCTATCTGTAGTCTGAAAAACAATCCAGACCTTATCATCATTGCCCCCAGACAAAGGCTCCAACATGGTGGTCGTGAATCATAGTTACTAACTGGCAGAGGGTCTCCACTAAATTTCTGACACCTCTGCACACAAATAGTAGAACCATGATCCTGTCCCAGAAGTCCAACATGACCTCAAACAGCTTCTCAAAGTCTTAGGTCCATCTCAAAATGTGACATGTGAGGAACTCAATTAATAGGGATCATATCTTCAGCATTACGAAGTTTGATGTAAGAATTATATGTGGAGTTTTTTCCAAAAAATCCTGCAATGACCTTTACAAAACACTTTTTTGACAACAGTTTTCTGTGTATACTGGATGAATATTAATAAAACTGATGAACTACGGAGATGGATTCCTAACTGGAAATGGAGAGAAAAAGGTCCTATGATCATGAGTCTGGAAATGCATCATTGCCAAGGTGGATAGTACTGACAAATGACAGCTCCTCTGACTGTTTGCCATGTGTTCCCTGTATGTTGCAGGCTGTGTGAGTGATGTAGCAAACTGTAAGCAGCAGAATGGTCCGTATTCATGTCGCAAACAAACCGAGGTAGCATCTGTGTACAGCCAGGCAGAAGGAAAATGTCATGAGGCAGCACGGCTGTACCAAAACACATACACTCACAAAAACCAACTGCATTACACACCATTTCACAACCTTTATCAAGTCTTTTTTGGGTAATCATGGGTCCTTTCAGATGTGAACATCCAGGGAGGCAGCAGTCTGTGCATACACCAGGCCTGGAGGATGAGGCTCTACATGATACTGAGACAAACCCTAGTACTAGTTCCAAACAAGTTGCCAACCAGCGTGTTGTAAGCCGAAGTATGATTATGTGTATCCTGCATGACAATCACTACTATCCGTATCACCTTCAATCCCATGGAGGCTACTTTGAGCATATGTTGCAGCTCTGTACTGTGTTCCAGGACAATTTGTTGTTTTTGCATCCACACAGTCCATTTCTGGACACATGTTCATACAATCTTTTTTCCTCCACTTCCAGTTGAGTTATTCCCATAACCAAGGGGCCACCTTTGCAGGATCCATGGAACATGACTTGTGTAATGTAAGAGCAGTTGCAAAAATAAAACATATAGAATATCTGGCACAATGTGACTAGCTTCCATATCATATTGTTTGTTTCATAAAATAACATTGAACACAATAATAGCTAAACTGATCAGCAGTTATGTTACATTTGCTGGCGTTTATTGTGCATGTAGTTCTATAAGAACCCATTTTTCTGTCCTAATTAAGTGTATTTAATTTTGAAACCCTTTTATTATTAAAGCTGCAAACAAAAAAAAACCTACATAAATAATGATAATAGTATTTAAATGTGTGTTCTATATGTTTCAGAGAATTTTGTGGCACCTGTGGAGTCAGCAGTGTATGCACCTCTAGGAGAAAGGGCAGTCATGTTGTGCAAAAGTTTGCTGAAAGAGACAAGTTTTTCATATTGTTGGTATAAAGAGCCTAGTGGCTTATTAATTAATACCCGGGAAGATCTTTTGGAGACATACAGTTATTATGGAGCTGGTACTGAGTATGGTGAATGTGGCATTGAAATAAAGCATGTTGGTCCACAACATATTGGCTTGTGGAAATGCATGGTTGCCCTTGAAGAAGAAGAATATGAAGTGAAAGCTGAAGGCAGTATAAGTCTCAATGTTTCCGGTAAAATTCTAAACAGCCATTATAAATGTAAATTAATATTGTAAAAACACTCATTTTAGATAAATTTCTAATTGTTGTTCCCTGCATCCTTTAGATTTATTGATAAACCAATGCTTATTTTTTTAATTTACAATTGACTTGAATTTACTCATATTATGAACATTTAATCCAATATTCTTGCTGTCAGAGTTTATTCCCATGTTATTCAAATCAGTCACTGAACCATTTAACACTCATAAAGGGAAATTTTGAAGGCAGTGTAAGTTTATTTTAATTTAACTGCAGAAAAAACTCATTTTTATTTCCATATATCTAAATATTATTGGTTGTGACAGCCATGGATTAAACAAGATATGATTTAGTTTATACAGATTTAATGGTGGAATGTAAATTATTCGAAATTGGAAGATATCAAAAACAGAACAAATCAGTTAATTAAAAAATGAGACTGCTCAGGAAAATAATTATTCTAGACACACACAGTAATGGTCTCAAAATGTTTATAGTAAATTTACAACTGTAACCTTTAATGCACTGTCATAAGAAATCAAATGAAGCATGCCCTAGTCCATGCCATATGGCTGTTATTACCCGTAGGTGGCCAACTCGACGGTTTGCTTACCAGAACCTTCTGTTGCGACCAGAATCTGACAAAGATCAAAAAAAGACTCGAAGAACCCTCAGAGACTGGCCACCTGACCTAAAGCTTTCACCAGCAGACCACCGCTTGCAGATAAAAGATAACAATGAAAAATGGCGGAGTAACCAAGGCATACCAAAGTGGGAAACCAAGAACAACAGTGCATTATGGCTAGTAATATGACTGGAAGGCAAATACATCACTGAAAGTTGAACAGCAATGCCCTAAGCTTTATGGTACTGTGGTGAGCGTTATTTGGCTAATGAAATGGATGTTGCTTTGCATTGAGACCAGCACAACAGGCACTGATTCTAGTGTTCATAGATTTAACAGTACCACCTATCATCTAAGATAGAGTTCCATGGCTTCCAGTGAGCTTGCAAAGTCACTGGGTCAGTATACCAGTTCCTGACCGCCCCCCCCCCCCTCTCCCCACTTTCTTGAAATGGACACACATGGTCAAAAATGTCCTGGACAATGCTTCAGGAGATGAAGTGATGGCATGGTTGTTGTCTTGGTACTTAAGCCAGCCAGCTGCTGCTACAAATTAGTAGCATCTGGCGTTGTGCTGGGATGGGGCAATGACACAATATTAGCTGAGGTTGCTGAGACACTGTGGAGATTTCCACCTCCATGCTCATAATCTCAGAAATTGCTGCTGACGGTTTGGAGTGCAAGTTATACCTTTGTGGCAGAGGGACTGGTATGAGATTTCCTGCTGATCAAAAGGCAGGTCTGCTCCCATGCATATACAAGATCCACATTTGTGTTTTGTGCTGTGGGCTTGTATTTATTGGTATTAATATAGAAGCTGAGGAAACATGCCAAACACAGGAGCCATTGTGCCATGCATTTTGGAAAACAGCAATACAGCCCAAATAATGCTACTAGTGGTTTCTGGTCCATGATTAAGTAGTAGTATGGTATTCTGCCTTATGGCAGGTCTTGTCATTGGTTAAGTCTCTTCCACTTTTGTCTGTCCTTAGCCAGTCTTTTCATTTCTGAATATTTGCCTCCTTTTATATTGCCCAGCATTTGATATCTTCTTTTTCCTCTTCCCCTATTTCCCTCCACCATTCCTTCTATTCTTTCCTTCAATAAAGAGTCCCTCCTCAAACAATGTCCAATCCAATTCTGTTTTCTCTTTCTGATGACTTTCAGCTTGTTTCTTTCTTCTCCAACTCTTCTTAATACTTCTTCATTCCTTACTCGGTCTTCCCATTTCATTTTTTCCATTCTTCTCCATATCCACATCTCTAGTGCCTCCAATCTTCTTTCATCTTCCATGATTAAAGCGAACCTTATTTACAAGTAGGTAGACATGGAACTACTTAATTGCAAAAACAATCAGCAAAGCTTCCTTCTCTGTCTGCAAGTTGTCCATTTGAGTAGGTTTCAGCATCTTTGGCACAAAGGCAATCAGTTGTTCAGTACCATCATCGTTCCTATGCACTATCACTACACCAGTGCCATATGGAGAGGCACCCAGAACCAAAACAAGTGTTCGTGATTGAGAAAATGGCTGAAGCAAGGTCCTGTATGCAGCATATGCTACAACTGCATAAAAGTATGCTCACAGGTAGCTGTGCATCTGTACTGATCATCTTTATTCCACAACTGGTTTAGCAGATCCATAATATGGGCCACTTGTGGAAGCAACTTAGGATAATAATAAACAGTCTGCAGCCCCTGTAAGTTTGGTGTGGGGTGAGGGGTAGAAAGTCAATAGCATTGATGTTGTGGTCAGTGGACTGAATCCCTTCTTTGTTGAGCAAGCGCTTGTGGTATTCCACTTTCTCTTGATAAACTGGCATTTGTCTAAGCAGAACTTTAGCCCTGCATCATGTAACATAGTGGGCAGAGTGATAATGACAATTAAGAGGTCAACATGATTTATGCAAACAGGGATGGATATAGTTAACTGTTCCAGATATCTCTGGGAGATTGCTGGAGTAGAAGAGATCTGGAGTGTTGATAACTATGATGCTTTGTGATTCCTCATCCAGACAGATCTGCAACTATGTTTTGCCAGTTGGACCACTACATCTTGAATTATAGAATCCGTGATAAGACTGACCAGGTTGCATATGATATTGATGAAATTCAAGCCATGTTGTGACCATATGGAATTGTTTCAAATATAATTTGAAAGCAACATTCACATATCCTTCCATGTAAGTGCAACCACATTTGAGAGGGGAGCCAGCTTCTTCGTTAAGAAAAATATCTCTGAAGAAGATCAACAAAGGGAAAGCAGTCATTGGAGAGATTCACCTCTGGCCTGAAAGGTGATGAAGTGCTGTTTCAGCTACTATAAATACATGTCCCAGTCATCTTTGTCATCATTAAAATTCAGAAATGTGGGTGGACCATTCACCACCTGGGAAGTGGGGTACCCTGAATTTGCAGTGGATCCTTCAATATCTGAATTTCTTGTGACATAGCAACTCATTTTGCTGCTGCTACTGTTGTTGGAACTGCTGTTGTAACAACTGCTGCAGTACCAAGATTTTCACAATCTTAGCATCAATGGCATGCTGCTAACCTTTTACCTCATCACCATTTATCTAGCAAAGTTTGGAAATGACTCAAAGTACCCACAGAGGCTGGCTGGAGTTATCAGTGGATCGAAAATGGGTAGTTGAAGATGTCACAAGAAAGAAACATGTACAGCAAGTAATCCAAAGAGGGTAACCAAGCTGTACCAAACCAGGAAACCAAAAACAATGGTGTAATATAATTGATATGAATGTAATAGAGGGAAATATTCCACGTGGGAAAAATATATCTAAAAACAAATATGTTGTGACTTACCAAACGAAAGCGCTGGCAGGTCGATAGACACACAAACAAACACAAACATACACACAAAATTAAAGCTTTTGCAACAAACAGTTGCTTCATCAGGAAAGAGGGAAGGAGAGGGAAAGACGAAAGGATGTGAGTTTTAAGGGAGAGGTTAAGGAGTCATTCCAATCCCGGGAGCGGAAAGACTTACCCTAGGGGGAAAAAAAGGACATGTACACACACACACACACACACACACACACACACACACACACACACACACATATATCCATCCGCACATACACAGACACAAGCAAACATTTGTAAAGGCCTTTACAAATGTCTGCTTGTGTGTGTGTGTGTGTGTGTGTGTGTGTGTGTGTGTGTACCTGTCCTTTTTTTTCCCCCTAAGGTAAGTCTTTCCGCTCCCGGGATTGGAATGACTCCTTACCCTCTCCCTTAAAACCCACATCCTTTTGTCTTTCCCTCTCCTTCCCTCTTTCCTGATGAAGCAACCGTTTGTTGCGAAAGCTTGAATTTTGTGTGTTTGTTTGTGTGTCTACCAACCTGCCAGCACTTTCGTTCGGTAAATCACATCATCTTTGTTTTTATATATATATGTTTAATATAATGGGATAGATAAAAAAATCTATTTACCAAGCAGTGGTAGTAGACCCATAAGCCTTCAGCCCCTGGTCTGGTTTAGACTCATTGATGATATCATTGCCATGTGGACTCATGGTGGGGTGACCTTATAAAAAGTTTTGAAATCTCTTAATACATTCTCCCAATTAATTTTCAGATGGCCTTCTTTTGAATCCCATGCCACTTTCCTTGATGTTGACGTCATTCTCACAGGTGATCAGCTACACACTTCTGTTCACATTAAATCTACTAACGAACAATGGTACTTACATATTTACAGTTGTTGTACTTTCTGTGTCAAATTTTCTCTCCCATACAGTCTTGGCATTTGAGGTAGACATGTTTATTCAGATGCAGACTCTTGACAGCAACACACTACTGTCCTCACCTGAACTTCACTGGATGTAATTACCACACCAGCCTAGTCCAAAAGCAGATTTCCCAGGTCATTACATCCAATCCTGATACTGCTGATCCCTGCAAACAACAACATAGGAGTACACCTCTTGTCACTCAGTATTATCCTGGTCTTCAATGTATTAATCAACTACTTCGACAAGGCTATGTATTCCTAAAATCATGCCCTAACATGAGGTCCGTTCTGTGCAACATTTTGCTCACCACATGTATAACAGCTTTCAGGGTTTCAAATCTTATCAAGTGCAGTCTCGAACAATCAGCCTTTCCTTCTCATCCTGTCCTGAATGTCTCCTCTAACATGGGTTCTGGGTGAATTTTTCAAACTGTCCCCATTTCCTAAATCCCACTAGACCTTTTCTTTCACCTCTCTTCTTTCATCTTGAACACTTCTGACAGAAGAAGCAGCCACTGGCTCTAAAAGCTTGCAAATTTCAATAACTTTGTATGTGTGTTCTGCCACCACTTG
This sequence comes from Schistocerca nitens, assembly GCF_023898315.1. NCBI lineage: Eukaryota > Metazoa > Arthropoda > Insecta > Orthoptera > Acrididae > Schistocerca > Schistocerca nitens. The sequence continues at coordinate 197,562,827 of NC_064617.1, read as the reverse complement.
CTGAGTAGATTTTTTATCTATTAGTTACATTATATTCTCAAAAACTGATTATTTTTTAAGAATAATGGTGTGTTGTGGCTGGCAGTATGAGTACAAGGCGAAAAATCCACTGAAAATGGAGCTGTGATGTGGTGAGCATTATAGTGCTGTGGTGAGCATTGATAGCCTGGCAAGATGGGCATGGCCTTTGTAGCACATTAAGGCCAGTGATGCAGTAGGTGTTGCCAGCAGTCATAGCATTAACAGTGCCACCTGTCAGCCAATTGATTTCAATGCTTTCTGGTGGGTTTTCAAAGTCACCAGATCAGGATACAAGATCTTCCTTCTTTGGCATTAGGGCTATTACACTCTTACTGAAATCTTAGTGTGTTTTACCTGTTTCATATAAACATAGATGACACATAGCAGGTGGATTGTTTAATGATGGTTGGTTCTCATAACAATCTTAATAATTCTGAAGAACTACTATTTACTCAGGTGGCTTGTTTCAACTTAGGTGTCTCAGCTCTCTGTAAAAATTCTTCTCACACCCCTTATCTTATCTTCATCTACTTCTTCTTTCCTTTCCTTAATGTTGTCTTCAAGTTTCTTTTCTTCTATATATTCCTTCTGTCCTTCAGTAGCCTTCTCTTCTTTGCATTGTATTGGCTTTCCATCTGAGCTCTTAATGTTTATCTAGCTTCTTCTCTTTTTCCAAAATGTTTCTTTAATTTTCTTATGGGTAACATTTGTATGTTTCTACAACTTTGCATTTGTCCTCTCACCATTCTTGTTTTCCCATTTTTGCATTTTTTAATATTAGTTTCCTTTTGCCTGTTTTATTTCTTTCATTTTTATGTTTTCTCCATTCCCCAGTTAACTTTGACATCTCTTGTGTTATCCAATAATTCTCACTAATATTTGTCTTTTTGTCCACCTGATCCTCTTCTACCTACATTTTTTCACCTCTCAAAGCTACCCATTCATCAACTATTGTATTTATTTCACCTGTTTTGGTCACTAGCTGCCTAATTCTCCCCTGAAAACTTTCAGCAGGATCTAAAAATACCAACTTACCCAAGTCAGGTCTACTTAATTTCCTACCTTTCTGTAGTTTCCTTCATTGTAATCTGCTTTTCATAACAAATTTTGTTCAGAGAACACATCTGCTCTTGGAAAGGTGCAGAATGAATTCTGGTCTCTAAATCTCTTCTGATTTTATTTATAACCCTGTTCTCACCTGATCACCAATTCCCACTATATGTAACTTCAACCTATCCATTTCAAGTTCTCTAACCTACCTATACAATTAAAGGATCTAACATTCCACATTCCAACAAGTATAACAACAGACTTTCTTTCCCTTGTTTACAGCATCCTTCTGAGTTTTTCCTGCCCAGATACTTGAGTGAGGGACCATTTAACGTCCAGAAAAGTTTATCCAGGAGGATGCCACTTTCATTAAACCATACAGCAGAGCTTCATGTACTTGAGAAATATAATAGCTGTGTTTCCCCTTGCTTTCAGCTCTACCAGACTACCAACACAACACAGCACAGCCATTGTGGCTAATGCTACAAGAGCAGATCAGTCAATCATCCAAGTTCTTTCTCCTGTGATTATGAAAACAGTTGCTGTTCTTCATCATGAATCATATATTAGCCTGGACTCTCCACAAATACCCCTCTGATGCAGTGGCAAATGTGTTACAGCTATCTGTGTTATTAAGGCACAGAAGCCTGAAATTGAACAGTTCAAATTTCTGGGTGTGCAGATCACTAGTAAACTGTCGTGGATAGCCCGTGTTCAGGATGTTATTCAGAGACTTAATGCTGCCATTTTTACTATTCGAACAGTGTCTGAAGTAAGTGAAAATTAGTCTACTTTGCTTATTTTCATTCACTTATGTCATATGGTATAATATTTTGGGGTAATTCTTCCTATTCTAAAAGGATATTTTTGGTTCAGAAACAAGTGGTTCAGGCAATAAGTGGTGTAAGTTCATGAACCTCTTGTCGACCCCTGTTCACTAGTCTTGGTATTTCGACATTGGCCTCTCAAATATATATACTCTTTACTGTCATTCCTTGTTGACAATATCACTTATTCCCAAGAATAAGCAGCTTTCACTCACTTAGTACTAGGCAGAAATCCAACCTGCACTTTGATTGGACTTTCGGCTCAACTCTTGAGGAGAAAGGTGTGCAGTATACTGCTGCAGCCATTTTTAATATGCTACAACAAGAATTCAAAAATCTTAGCAGTAATCCATGTGCTTTGAAATTGAAACTGAAGTTTTTCCTCGTTGGTCACACCTTCTATTCTGCTGAGGAGTTCCTTGAAAACTTGAGCTGACTCTAATGTTATGTTGTTGATTGTGTTTACTTAAACTTATGGCTTGACTTTTTTCGGGTTCATAAACATTTTATTTTTATCTGTTATTACTTTTGTGTTGTAATTTCATGTAGTGACACGTTCCATGACGTTGGAGATTGGCTCCTCAATTTGGTCCTAACTTGATGTGTAAATAAATAAATAAATAAATAAAGCCACCCCACTGTAACAATGTCCATAGGTAGGGGGAGGGGGAGGGGGGGAGGAGGAGGAGGAGGAGGAGAAGGAGGCGGAGAGGAGGAGGCAGAAGTCGTATTGAGATAAAAGTCCCTAGTGAGAAAAACGTATCTGTTCTTAATGCATTCTTGCAAAAAAAAAAAAAATAAAAATAAAATAAAATGGACTTTGCATGGACCAAATATAACTAAAACTGAATTGACTATTTTGTGTCAAATAATAAGATATCACAGAGGCTCTGACCTTAAACCAAATCAGAATTTCAGCTGTCCATAGAATAGTAAGACATGGAGTAAAAACATGTACAAAGCTAACCAGAAAGAAACTGATCAGAAAAGAAGTCATAAATGAGATATGGGGAATTGATTTAAGAATGACAAGCTATAAGATATTAAATTAAGCACTAAGTTCAGCATCTGAAAGAATGAAGATACACAGCCTTAAATGGAAGGAGAAGTTTATTGACAAAGTTTCTTCTGCAAAAACCAAAAGATGTCATGGGTATAAAGTAAGAAAAAGTTGAAAGAAAAGATGAGTTCCAAGCAAATAATAATAGGAAAATGTCAGGATATGCTGAATTAAACAAATCTGTTTGAAAATGTTTTTGGAAGCTTTTGAGAATACAAAAAGAAAATTTGGTAAGAAGGAGATTTATTTGGTCTGTGGAAAAGATACTGGAGATTTACTTCATCTATTGCATTGGAATGGCTTATCAGCAACAAATTTGTCACTGAAAGGAGGTTACAGATTCTTACTAAATGTCATTCTTGGTGATAATGAAATATTGGTCAATTACAGCCAAAGAAAATTCCCAAAAGTACATTTAAATTATCTACACCTCAGCAATGCATGTAATAATTATGCAAATAGTGTTGCCCATAACGTACCACACCATCAGTACAATACAAAAAATTTTGGGGTAAATTTGTTGTCTTCAAATCTCAAGCTCCACTACAGTTAAATGAAGCTACAGATGTGATAGAGCAAACTGTATTTCACGAAGTAAGCGTTCCTCAGTGATATCATTAAGACTGCATTGAAAATTCTTTGCTGACTGAAACTGGACTTGAACTCAGTTCTTTACCTAAGGGATGAAACTCGAAGCTGTGGTCTGACCCTTATTCAGGACATAGTTCTGGTGTCAATAAAATGCAATTTACATGATACTAAGTTACATATGTACAGTTGTATTACATGACAACGAACTACGAGGGCATTTCAATAAGTAATGCAACACATTTTTTTTCTGAAACAGGGGTTGTTTTATTCAGCATTGAAATACACCAGGTTATTCCCCAATCTTTTAGCTACACAACACTATTTTTCAACGTAATCTCCATTCAATGCTACAGCCTTACGCCACCTTGAAATGAGGGCCTGTATGCCTGCACGCTACCATTCCACTGGTTGATGTCGGAGCCAACGTCGTACTGCATCAATAACTTCTTCATCATCCGCGTAGTGCCTCCCACGGATTGCGTCCTTCATTGGGCCAAACATATGGAAATCCGACGGTGCGAGATCGGGGCTGTAGGGTGCATGAGGAAGAACAGTCCACTGAAGTTTTGTGAGCTCCTCTCGGGTGCAAAGACTTGTGTGAGGTCTTGCGTTGTCATGAAGAAGGAGAAGTTCGTTCTGATTTTTGTGCCTACGAACACGCTGAAGTCGTTTCTTCAATTTCTGAAGAGTAGCACAATACACTTCAGAGTTGATCGTTTGACCATGGGGAAGGACATCGAACAGAATAACCCCTTCAGCGTCCCAGAAGGCTGTAACCATGACTTTACCGGCTGAGGGTATGGCTTTAAACTTTTTCTTGGTAGGGGAGTGGGTGTGGCGCCACTCCATTGATTGCCGTTTTGTTTCAGGTTCGAAGTGATGAACCCATGTTTCATCACCTGTAACAATCTTTGACAAGAAATTGTCACCCTCAGCCACATGACGAGCAAGCAATTCCGCACAGATGGTTCTCCTTTGCTCTTTATGGTGTTCGGTTAGACAACGAGGGACCCAGCGGGAACAAACCTTTGAATATCCCAACTGGTGAACAATTGTGACAGCACTACCAACAGAGATGTCAAGTTGAGCACTGAGTTGTTTGATGGTGATCCGTCGATCATCTCGAACGAGTGTGTTCGCACGCTCCGCCATTGCAGGAGTCACAGCTGTGCACGGCCAGCCCGCACGCAGGAGATCAGACAGTCTTGCTTGACCTTGCGGCGATGCTGACACATGCTTTGCCCAACAACTCACCGTGCTTTTGTCCACTGCCAGATCACCGTAGACATTCTGCAAGCGCCTATGAATATCTGAGATGCTCTGGTTTTCCGCCAAAAGAAACTCGATCACTGCCTGTTGTTTGCAACGCACATCCATTACAGACGCCATTTTAACAGCTCCGTACAGTGCTGCCACCTGTCGGAAGTCAATGAAACTATACGAGACGAAGCGGGAATGTTTGAAAATATTCCACAAGAAATTTCCGGTTTTTTCAACCAAAATTGGCCGAGAAAAAAAATGTGTTGCATTACTTATTGAACTGCCCTCGTATATACTCTACACACAGTCACAATATTTACTTATATTTGCATAAGAATTCATGATTTTTCAAAACTTTTATGTTGGTTATTAATGAATCTTTTAGCAAGACCATGACACAACATTTGTACAAACCATTCATCACTATAAACCTGATTGATTTGTTTTTGTTGCTGTTAATCCAGAAAAGTTTATATTTCCAAAACATGTCAATAATTTATTTTGGAATGTGTTATTTCAGATTTCAGTACAGGAATTTTTCCCAGCTACCTAGAAAGTGTAGAGGGGAATGTGGTGGTACTAAAACTATTACACAGTATGGAAAGTGTAAATAAATGTGATCTCATAACACCCAGTGGGAATACGGTGGATCTTCAACCAAACCAGCGTTTCCAAGTTGATGCTGATGTACAGGCAGAGTACTGTGGAATAGGACTGGAGTCCGGAGACTGTGGAGTCTGTCTCCATGGCCTTACACCAACAGACACTTTTGAGATGTGGCATCTGTCTGCAAATAGCTCAGATGGTAGTAGTGCTGAGGGACTGGCTTTTGTTTCTGTGTCAGGTAAGCTAACTGTATAATAAATGAATTTCATTACACAATGTAAATGGATAGATAAAAAAATCTACTCACCAAGTGATGGCAAGGAAAGAGACACACAAAAGGGTTTAATTTCTACAAACTTTTGGAGCCATTGGCTCCTTCTTCTTGCAGAAGAGTTGAAATGGAGGGAAGGAGGATGAAGGAAAAGGACTGGAGAGGTTTAGGGAAAGGGACACAGTTCAGAAAAGTCACCCAGAACTCTGGGTCAGGGGAGGCTTACTGGATGGTATGAGAAGGAAAGAAGTCTTTCCTTCACATCCCATCCAGTAGGTAAGGGAAGGAGTTCATTGTGGGACAGGGGCTATGAAGATATTTGTTCAAGTATTCGCAATTGTCACACATGTGATAATAAGTTCCAGAGATGTAATGATGATAGCAGCAACATGATGAGCAGGACTGTATAGATTTGGAAAAAAAATGCAGTAACTTGCTACTTAAATAATGTTGATCTGTAATCCAATGGTTGGGTGGTTAGGTGAATAACAGCCACTTTAGCTGAAGAAGTTCCTGCTGGTGCTACAGTGTGTCAGAAAGTCCTACATGGCCACACTGTTTAGGGCTGGTAAATTGTGTGCATAAGAAATGTGAGATTGAAGTCACAGTGGATTATGCTGCTGGACAATAAGATAGAGGTAAAATGGATGTAAGACATGAGACAATAACACAAGATGAATGGTATGAGATATAGGATGGAAAGGACCCATTTGGCAATATAAGTAATTCAAAGTAATATACATTGAGGTGACAAAAGTCATGGGATTGTGACAAGCTCATACACATATGTTGACAGTAACATGTACACAATGTATAAAATTGCAGTGCACTGGTGGAGCTGTCATTGTTACACAAGTGATTCGTGTGAAAAGGTATCCAATATGATTATGACTGCACAACTGGAATTAACAGGCTTTGAATGTGGCATGGTAGTTGGAGCTAGATGCAGAAATCTTTAAGGAATTCAATATTCCAAGATCCTCAGTGTGAAGAATGTTCTGAAAATACCATATTTCAGGCATTACGTCTCACCATGGACAACACAATGGCCAGAGCCCTTGACTTAATGACCAAGAGCAGTGGCATTTGTGTAGAGTTGTCGGTGCTAACAGATAAGTAGCAGTGCATGAAGTAACCACAGAAATCAATGTGGGACATACAATGAATGTATGCATTAGGATAGTGTGGTGAAATCTGGTGTTAATGTGCTATGGCAGCAGACAACCTGAGTGCCTTTTGTAACAGCACAACATTGCCTGTAGCACCTCTTCTGGACTTGTTACCATACTGGTTGGACCCTAGATGACTAGAAAACCATAGCCCAGTCAGATGAATCCTTATTTCAGTTGGTAAGGGCTGATGATAGGATTAAAGTGTGGTGGTGGTGGTTCAATAATGGTGTGAGCTGTGTTTATATGGAATGGACTGGTTGCTCTGGTCCAACTGAACTGATCATTGATTGGAAATTATGTTCAGCTACTTTGATACCATTTACAGCTATTCATGGACTTTATTTTCCAAAACAACAATGGAGTTTTTATTGATGACAATGTACCATGTCACCAGGTCACAATTGTCCATGATTGGTCTGAAGAGCATTCTGGACAATTCAAGCAAACAATTTGTCCACCCAGATCACCCAACATGTGAGAGAATTAGGCCAGTTCATGCACAGAATGCTGCACTGCCAACACTTTCGCAAGTACGGATAGCTAGAGACAGCATGGATCAATATTTCCACAGAGAACTTTCAAGAAATTGTGGACTCGGTGCCATATTGAGTTGCTGTACTATGCCAAGAAAAATTCGGAGTAGGTATTAAAATCCATGGAGAAGAAATAAAAACTTTGATGTTCACTGATGACATTGTAATTTTGTCAGAGACAGCAAAGGACTTGGAAGAGCAGTTGAATGGAATGGACAGTGTCTTGAAATGAGGATATAAGATGAACATTAACAAAAGTAAAATGAGGATAATGGAATGCAGTCAAATTAAATCATGTGATGCTGTGGGCGTTAGATTAAGAAATAAGACACTTAAATTAGTAAAGGAGTTTTGCTATTTGGGGAGTAAAATAACTGATGATGGTCAAAGTAGAGAGGATATAAAATGTAGACTGGCAATGACAAGGAAAGCGTTTCTGAAGAAGAGGAATTTGTTAACATTGAGTATAGATTTAAGTGTCAGGAAGTCGTTTCTGAAAGTATTTGTATGGAGTGTCGCCACGTATGGAAGTGAAACATGGACGATAAATAGTTTGAACAAGAAGAGAATAGGAGCTTTCAAAATGTGGTGCTACAGAAGATTAGATGGGTAGATCACATAACTAATGAGGAGGTATTGAATAGAATTGCTGTGAAGAGAAATTTGTGGCACAACTTGACTAGAAGAAGGGATCAGTTGTTAGGACGTGTTCTGAGGCATCAAGGGATCACCAATTTAGTATTGTAGGGGCAGTGTGGAGGGTAAAAATCGTAGAGGGAGACCAAGAGATGAATACACTAAGCAGATACAGAAGGATGTAGGTTGCAGTAGGTACTGGGAGGCGAAGGAACTTGCACAGGATAGAGTACCATGGAGAGATGCATCAAACCAGTCTCTGTACTGAAGACCACAACAACCACCACAACACAACAACAACAGCAACAACAACATTGGAAGGAATACATCATTGACATTCACTTGATTCAATGATACTAGTCTTACCATTCCTATTAGTGTTGTATTGTGGAACGGTTGAATGATGTATACTTGTCAATGGCAAGTTAGATGGCTTTGCCGTATTCAGCAAATATTTACTATTTGCATGATATACGGGAGAGAACTGTCAGAGCATGTGCTTCAATAAGTGGCAAAGTGATAGGGAATACCACTTAATCGATGATACACTCCTGGAAATGGAAAAAAGAACACATTGACACCGGTGTGTCAGACCCACCATACTTGCTCCGGACACTGCGAGAGGGCTGTACAAGCAATGATCACACGCACTGCACAGCGGACACACCAGGAACCGCGGTGTTGGCCGTCGAATGGCGCTAGCTGCGCAGCATTTGTGCACCGCCGCCATCAGTGTCAGCCAGTTTGCCGTGGCATACGGAGCTCCATCGCTGTCTTTAACACTGGTAGCATGCCGCGACAGCGTGGACGTGAACCGTATGTGCAGTTGGCGGACTTTGAGCGAGGGCGTATAGTGGGCATGCGGGAGGCTGGGTGGACGTACCGCCGAATTGCTCAACACATGGGGCGTGAGGTCTCCACAGTACATCGATGTTGTCGCCAGTGGTCGGCGGAAGGTGCATGTGCCCGTCGACCTGGGACCGGACCGCAACGACGCATGGATGCACGCCAAGACTGTAGGATCCTACGCAGTGCCGTAGGGGACCGCATCGCCACTTCCCAGCAAATTAGGGACACTGTTGCTCCTGGGGTATCGGCGAGGACCATTCGCAACCGTCTCCATGAAGCTGGGCTACGGTCCCGCACACCGTTAGCCCGTCTTCCGCTCACGCCCCAACATTGTGCAGCCTGCCTCCAGTGGTGTCGTGACAGGCGTGAATGGAGGGACGAATGGAGACGTGTCGTCTTCAGCGATGAGAGTCGCTTCTACCTTGGTGCCAATGATGGTCGTATGCGTGTTTGGCGCCGTGCAGGTGAGCGCCACAATCAGGACTGCATACGACCGAGGCACACAGGGCAAACACCCGGCATCATGGTGTGGGGAGCGATCTCCTACACTGGCCGTACACCACTGGTGATCGTCGAGGGGACACTGAATAGTGCACGGTACATCCAAACCGTCATCGAACCCATCGTTTTACCATTCCTAGACCGGGAAGGGAACTTGCTGTTCAAACAGGACAATGCACGTCCGCATGTATCCCGTGCTCTAGAAGGTGTAAGTCAACTACCCTGGCCAGCAAGATCTCCGGATCTGTCCCCCATTGAGCATGTTTGGGACTGGATGAAGCGTAGTCTCACGCGGTCTGCACGTCCAGCACGAACGCTGGTCCAACTGAGGTGCCAGGTGGAAATGGCATGGCAAGCCGTTCCACAGGACTACATCCAGCATCTCTACGATCGTCTCCATGGGAGAATAGCAGCCTGCATTGCTGCGAAAGGTGGATATACACTGTACTAGTGCCGACATTGTGCATGCTCTGTTGCCTGTGTCTATGTGCCTGTGGTTCTGTCAGTGTGATCATGTGATGTATCTGACCCCAGGAATGTGTCAATAAAGTTTCCCCTTCCTGGGACAATAAATTCACGGTGTTCTTATTTCAATTTCCCGGAGTGTAAGAAGATTGCAGCACTGCATTGATACCAATGGTCATCACTTCGAACACGTTCTGTAAATCGACGTTCATGCCACCTCTGTGACCTTCATTTACCTTCAAGTTACACATCATTGTATTCATCTTGATAGCTGCCATCAGAAAATAAGTACCAAACTATAGCATCCTATTTAAAAACAAAGTTGACCTTCATATCTCTGAAGCGACCCCATCTAGCAACAGAAAACCAATGTCATGTTATGGTCCCTGTTGTCCTATGAAAATTTTGTCCCACAAACTTTTCAGCTTGTATCATACTTTCAGAGTTATTCTAGGTGGCAATAGTTAGTGACTCAGCCTGTATGAAGGAATCACCTGCTCTTCTTCCTAGTCACTTGAGACTTTGTGCTGGGTGAGAGATTTGCAATAAATACAAGCAAGAGATCATTGCCAAAAGGTATTCTCTGCAAAAGTGAGCCGGATGAAGTGGCCGTGCGGTTCTAGGCGCTGCAGTTTGGAACCGCGAGACCGCTACAGTCACAGGTTCAAATCCTGCCTCGGGCATGGATGTGTGTGATGTCCTTAGGTTAGTTAGGTTTAACTAGTTCTAAGTCCTAGGGGACTAATGACCTCAGAAGTTGAGTCCCATAGTGCTCAGAGCCATTTGCAAAAGTGAGTTGGGATTCTACCAAGATCTTGAGACTTATTTGTTTTCAACTATTCATGGGTGCTTCTGTATGCCAGTGATGCCTATTACTATGTCTTCCATACAAGAGTTTATGTGACAGTAAGAGAATTGGATGTTTGTGTGATCTTCCTGTGTGAATGATATCTTAAATGCAACATTTAAAATTTCAGCTTTCCTTTTGTTGTCTTCTGTTGCCACATTGGATTGGTCAACAAGTGAAGGAGTCTTCAACCCAATTATCAATTTTATGTAGGATTAGAATTTTCTCAGGTTTTCAGCAAGATTTTTTGCTAAGGTATGACTTGTAGTTGTATGCTTCATGCATCCATATTTTTAGAGATGCATGAATTTCCACTAACTTTTGATCATTTGCACATTCTTTTTTGATCCAAGAGTCCAACAGTCTCTGTTTCCTAGCATTTCCCAGTTTTGTTATTAATCCATGGTGGGCCTTTCCCATCCTTAATCCACTTACTCAGTACATAATTCTCCACAGTGCAGTTTATAATCCATTTAAACTTTGCCCACAATTTCTCTATTTCCATCATAGTGGAACTAAATGACCTCCATACATTGCCTAAATGGGAAACCAACAGCTGATTATCTGCATTTTCCAGCAAAAATGCTCTCTAAGCTTTCTTGGTGGATTTATTAACATTAGTAACCTTCATCACTAAGATAACATTCCTGTCTCTATACTGACACTAATGATGTCTGACATGTTTGTGGCTATAAGGTCTATAAATACTTCCATTGCATGTGGATTGTCAAACTATCTGCTCAACACTATTTTCAGAAAACATGTCCAAAAACAGTTCACCAGACTGCCTGTCCATATCATCTGCAATCAGTCCATAGATGTCCCAGTTTATTCTTCAAAATAATTTAACTGTATAGAAAAAAATCTATTCACCAAGCAGCAGCAGAACACACACATAAAATATGGTTGTGATTGGCAAGGTTTTGGAGACAGTGGCTCCTTTTTCTGACAGAAGTGTTGAAAGGGAAGGAAGAGGGATGAAGGAAAATGTCAAGATAGGTCTAGGAAAAGAGGTAGATTTCAGGAAAGTCACCCAGAACTGCAGGTCAGGCAAGACTTACTGCCCGGGATGAGAAGTAACGACTGATTGTTGGGGACTGCATTGAATGAGATTTGAAAACCTGAGAGCTTAGAGGTGGAAGACAGGGTAATATGCAAACAGAGATTACTGCTTAAACATAATTCATGAGTTAATAAGAGTGAAAAGTTAAGTGCATTGTACAAAAGAGAGGGGGAGTGGGGTTGTGAAAAATAGACAGGTAAGACAATGAAAGATGTAGAAAACTAAAACAGAAAGAAGCAGAGAGTAGTTACTCTGAAGAAATGCTGAGATGGAAGAAATTAACATAAATTATGGCCAGGTTGGTGGTAAGAAACAAGGACATGTTGTAGTGCTAGGTCCCACCTGTGGAGTTCTGAGAAACTGGTGTCTGGGGGAAGAATCCAGAGGGCACGTGTGGTGAAACATGCACTGAGGTCATGATTGTCATGTTGTAGAGCATGCCTTGCAACAGGCTATTGCGAGTTGCTAGTATACACCCTCTGCTTATGCTTGTTCATCCTAATTGATAATTTGGTGGTAGTCATGCAGAACAATGTTTACATAACAGCTGGTATATGATGTGTGTCATTTAACAGGTGGATCTCCCTTTGATGGTATATGTTTTGCCAGTTTAAGGGCTGCTGTAGGTGGTGGTAGGAGGGTGCATAGGACACATTTTGCAGCAGAACAGTCACAGAGGTGGGATCCATAGGGTTGGGAGATGGGTGCAGAAGGAACATTGGGTCCAACAAGAATATTATGGAGATTGGGAGGGCAACAGTAAACTATTCTAGGTGCAGTGGGTAAAAATTCAGACAGAATGGATCTAATTTCAGGACATGATTTTTGGAAGTCAAGGTCCTGTCAAAGTAGCTGATTAACATATTCCATACCAGGTAGTACTGAGTCACCAATGGTGTGTTCCGAAGTTGTTTTTTGGAAGGATCAGTAGTACCAGGATTGGATGTGATGTCCTCGGAAATTTGCTTTTTAATTAGGCTGGTGGAGTAATTACATGTAGTGAAGGCTGGGATGTATTGATGTGTATTGCTGTGAAGAGTCTTCATCTGAACAAATACCAGGTTGTGTGGGGAGTGTTTGACATGGAAAGGATGGCAACTGTCAGAATGTAAGTACTGTTGTTGGTAGGTTTCATGTGGACAGAAGTGTGTAATTGGCCCTTGGTGAAAACGAGATCAACTTCAAGGAAAGTGACATAGGATTCAGAATAGGACCATGTGAAATCTTATTGGGAGAAGGTATTCCGAGATTCTAGGAATTTTAGCAGCTCAGCATCACCAGAAGTCCATATGGTAAAGATGTCATCATGTATCTAAACCAAACTGTGGTTCGAAGACTTACGGATTGCAGGAAAGCACCCTCAAAGTGACCCATGAAAAGGTTGGCATAGGAAGGAGCCAACCTGGTTCCCATGGCCATACCCCTGATCTGTTTGTATGTTTGCCTCTCAAAGGCGAAGTAGTTGTTGGTAAGTATAAAATTGATTAGATGAGTAGGAATGGATGTCATAGGTTTGGAATCAGGTGGGTGATGACGGAGGGAATGTTCAGCAGCAGACCGACCATGTATGTGGGGGATGTTGGTATAGAGGGAGGTGGCATCAATGGTGACAAACAAGGTGTGTGGTGGGAGCAGAATGGGCATGTATTTCAGATGATCTAGGAAGTGGTTGGTATCTTTGATGTAGGAGGGGAGTCTTTGTACTATGGGTTGCAGGTTTTGACCAACAAAGGTAGATATACATTCAGTGGAAGCTTTGAACCCAGCAACTATAGGACGGCCAGGATGATTCTGTCTGTGGATCTTAGGAAGAAGGTAAAAGGTGGGGTACATGGTTTGGGTGGGGCGAGAAGTTCTATGGATTGAGGTGTTAGTCCTTGTGTAGTTTTAAGGAGGGACTGCAGGTTAGTTTGAATCAGGGGTATGGGGTCTTGATGGCAGGTGCTAAATGTAGAGATGTCAGAGCTGGTGTAGATCTTAACTAATGTACTCCTTTTGGTCAAGTACTACAGTGTTAGATCCTTTGTCTGCTGGGAGGATAATGATGGAGTCATCAGCTTTTAGGTAACGTAGAGCCAGGAGTTCTGCAGAGGACAGGTTAGGGTCATGTTGTAGGGACCTGAGGAATGGTTGTGAAGCAATGCTGGATGTGAGTTATTCTTGGAAGGGATGATTTTGAATCAGTGGTGAATCAAGTTGGGATTATGGTCTTCACTATTCAAGGCAGGATTCAGTGCTGGGTTTGCTGTTGGATAGGTTTTGGGATTGGGTTGCAAAGTGATATTTCTATTGGATATTATGTGTGAAAAGTAGGTCCTTCACCAATGCAGCATATCAAATGCAGGTTTAAGACTGAAAGTGAGACCCTTAGATAATACAGATAATTCAGGAGGGGAGAGTGATTTAGATGAGAGGTTAAGGACACAGTACTGTTGTGACTGGTTCTTGTGTTTATGAGTTATTCTTGGTCTGGGAAGCAATGGTGAAGGCTGTGGGATGTTAAGGCAGTTGGCCAAGCTCCGTTTGTAGGAGAGGAGTGGTGGTTGATAGTGTGGCTGTTTAGGGAGCTGCAGCGGGAGTGGGACAGGAGGGACAGGAAGGGAAACGCCACTGTTGGGGTAGTTTAGCAGAAGGTGGGATAATTTTTGAGGTGAAATCTGGCATGTTGTTGCAGTTTGAAGTTGTCTTGATGGATGATACCATTCAAGGAAACATGAGGGCCAGATAACTGCAGGATTTTGCAGAAGGAAAGAAGTCTGGTAGAGTGGAAATACTTTGTAGGTTAAAGACCCTTCCATATAATATTGTATGATCTGGGTATTTCTGCACTACTGAATGTAGACTTTCTTTAAATGGTTCTAAAACTGTCACAGCAGAATTGGGTAGCTGTTAAAGATATCTGATAATTAATTTGAGTTTACTTAGATCTCTTACATTTATCCAAATAACTTCTCAGCCAAAATAAATTTTGGCCTTGATAGGCATAATACTTTTCTTGACTGCAGTGAATACTTTCCCTAGTATGGCATCTAATCTGTCTCTTTGTTACACATTGCTTGCCTAACTAAATATTTCTGAAATTTGTTATGATTAATTCAACAATTTATTGTTAAAATTTTGACAGCTGAAGTATCTTTACTTTGTACATGGTCTGCAATGTGCACTTCACAATTACTCTGCCACCCAAGCAGCTGCTTTGTTTGTGTAGTGCACTCTGACCTATCAAAGGCAGTCCCACAATTCTCCACCCCACTACATGGGTCCATAAATCTGTGGTGAAGATCATCACAGAATCAATGGAGCCTTTGGTAGAGACCCTCCGCTTGGCTCCAAACCAAAGGACCCCAATCAGTTCTGGGAATGATGCTGCAGATTGCTCTCAATCTACATTCACCCTTTGAACCAGACCAGCAGTTTTCATCATCTCCACCAGTTGTTCTTACGAACTGAGGACAGAACTCAAGAACAGATGTGAACCACAATTTGCAGACAGCTGCTCCCTGCACACATGATAGCTGCAGGTAGGGCCTCCTCCACATCTCAGATTTCAGATGAGATCCCTCCAGCAAACATGCCGAGCACATGTTGGATTTCTTCCTCACCTTAAATGGAGTTCCATAATGCATGCAACATTGAAACTCCCAGTAACTAGCTAACCTCTTCTCCTGTGTGTCTGCTGGGATTCTGCTGAAGGAGCAGCCACCTGTACACTCACACAGTGGATAGGTGAGATCAGCTGGTCAGCATCTGTTTTGACTCCCTACCACAAGTGATGCAAATGCATTCTCAATCTCCATTCACTGTGTGGTGAGGGCAGTGCCCACATCAGGTGCACTGCAAGTTGCCTCAGCAACAGAGCTTGTGAGAAAAACAAGCAACACCTGAGGTGTCCTATGCAGTGTAGCATATTTTCTGCCACCACTGCACATAAAGGCAGCAGCCTGAAGATAGCTAACTGTGGCCAAAAGCTTCTGCAGCTGTTGAAAAACTGTGGCTAGCTCCTCCCGAATCTGCAAACAGCGTGAACATATCCTATCCATCCTAATACTACCAATTTAAGAATGAACTATAAAAGCACACAGAGAAAGCTAAATATGTAACTCGCTACCCACCTAAAGTGTCACCAACAAAGGCTGATACCATACTGAGTGGTGTAGCTGGTTGTTCAAAAGAGATGACAACAGTGGTGAAGACTGAATGAATCTACACTTTACAGTTACTAAAATGAAAGGTTACACCTCTTAAATTCAAAAGTACACAAGAAATTTAAGAAGTAAGCTAAGACAAAGACAGAAAAAGCTAAATAAGTAACTTGCTCCTTGCTCCTATGCTGGAGTGTCACAGGTGGCAGCTGAGCCTGACTAGGCAGAGACAAATGGTCACTGGGCATTGAAGGGGGGAAAAAAAAAGAAGAAGAAGAAGGCACCAGTTTCAGTAATTGCATGCAACATTTCCATTGTAAATGTTAGTTGATTTATGAGGGAAACATATTTATGCATTGTTTTTAAGCACTGTGTGTAATTTAACTTCAATTGAGTTGATTGAAATTTAAACTATACTAGTTCTTTTATTATGTATATATGCAGGCTGAAGTGATGAATTAAAATTTGTACGAAGGCTGGGATTTAAACCCGAGTCTCCTACTCATTAGGCTGATGTGCTACCCACTAAGCCTCCATGATACAGTGGCTTTGCAACTCCATTGACTATCCTAGGACACCTCACTCCTCAGTCCAAATTCCCATTCGTATCTCAGCCCACTTGATATTGCCCCTGAACTCAAACAACATTGCAGAGGCTCTCTACCTGTATTGGAATAGTACCTCAACAGAATGTTTCATTTTATGCTGATATGTTATTCCAATACAGTTGGAGAACCTCTGCAATGCTGTTCAAATTTAGGGGCCATACAAAGTGGGCTGAGGCATGAATGGGAATTTGGATTGAGGAGTGAGGCATGCTAGAGTAGTCCATGCAGTTGTGCAAAGCCATTGAGCAGGGTAGTGGTTAGCACATCTGCCTAGTGAGCAGAAGACCTGCGTTTCAATCCTAGCCTTGGTACAAATTTTCATTCTGTGCTTCAGTCGGCATATATACGTAAAAGATGTTTGAAACTTGAAAAAGTCTCTGGAACCATATAGTTTCATTTGACTTCTTTTTTATGGTTGAATTATTTCTGTTCCTCAGCTTCCACAGAAATGAAAAATGCTTCAAAAGTAGTTGAAGTGCAACTAGGAAGCAACCTAACACTTACCTGTGGAGACAACATTAGCAAAGATTATTGTGTGTTTCAAGGACCAAGGCCAGAAATTTCAACTGGAATATTGACCTCATGTGAAATTTTACTGTCTCCAGTAGCAAAACTACATTTAGGGATCTGGACTTGTACAATTGGCCTACCACACACAACAAAAGAAATCCAAGAAGTTATTACTGTAACCGACTTAGGTAAGTGAATATTTCTTCTCTTATGATTTCCATTAAACTGTGAATGAAAGATAAGCTCATTTATACAATGATGAAGATAAAATGGAAAAAGTATCCATAAATTAAGTTGGTGGTCAATAAAAGGGCCGCAAAATGTGAAGTTCCACACAGGAAAATGAAAGTGTTGAGGGAATGTCAGAAGATGTGTTGTGCAAATCACTACATTACATGGAAATCATTGAAATTGAACTGGTACATCTTAATGGATACAAACTTAAATTATACTACTATGTAACCTGTAAGAAGAAAGGTAGAGTTTTTGCAAGTAGAAAAAAATGGAATTTAATCCCATGTTCTTCTGTACAATAAGATTGTGTTAAACACATCTTTGGATAGTATTCCACAGTATTGCATCAGGAAAAAAAAGCCTGTTGCACTGACATCTCTCACATCACCAATGGAATAGCTGTGGACATTGTAAAGACATTTGTTGGAAACAGGTAGCAGTGCATTCAAGTAAAAGATAAATATGGAAATACTTAAAAAAATGTCTACTTTCATATTATGTAGACAAACCATGAAGTATTTCAGAATTCAGTACTAAGATCTCTGTGCCTCATTTCATATATAAATATCATACCCACTGCAATAATTGGAAAGCTGGTTCTTTATGCTGACAACACAACTTTACTAGTATATAGCAACTCAGTAAAGGATCTGGAGAAAAGAGCCACTGAGAACATGCACATGCCAGAAAGATATTATACTGAAAATAATCCATTAATGAACAGGAGGAAAATAACAAGTCCAAAATTTTAAACAAACAGAATGGACAACTCAGAGGATTGTATTCTAAGCATTGGGGATGCAGTTCTAGAGACAGTGGACTATAATAGATTTCGGAGGACAGAGGTGAACAAACATCTGATGTGGGAAAACCACATTGATAAGATTTGCTCAAAAATAAATACAAATATATTCTTAATAAAGGAAATGTCTATATGGTGGATACAGAAGCATTGCTGAAATGTACTATTGACTTATTTTCTCACTGATATTATACTGAAAAAAAACTGCTGATGTGCTTGGGAGAGCCAGCTATGACATAACTATTCCTCTTGGTGTGCGAAATAAATGAAATAGGTGAGATACCCTGAGATTTCAATAAGAATGTGATTATTCCAATCCCAAAGGAAGCAGGTGCTGGTAGGCATGAATAATACCAAACTATTAGTTTAATAAGTCATGGCTACAAAATACTGTTGCAAATTATTTACAGAAGAATGGAAAAAAACTAGCAGAAGCCGATCTTGGGTAGATCAGTTTTGATTATAAAGAAATGTAGGAATGTGTGAGGCAATACAGACCCTTGACTTTTCTTAGAAGACAGATTAAGGAAAGGCAAACCTATGCTTATATCAATTGTAGACTTGGAGAAAGCTTTTGACAGTGTTGACTGGAATACAGTGTTCAAAATTTTGAAGATAGCATGGAAAAATTTGCAACTTGTATAGAAATCAGATGACAAGTACAAGAGTTGAAGTACATGAAAGAGGAGCAGTGGTTGACTAGGCGCTGGACGGGGTTGTAGCCTATCCCTGATATTCACCCTGTCATAGAGCAATCAATAAAGAAAATCAAAGAAAAATTTGGAAACAAAATTAAAGTTCAGGGAGAAGAAATAAAAACTTTGGAATTTTCTGATGACATTGTTATTTTGTCAGAAACAGTAAAGGACTTGGAAGAGCAGTTGAATGGAAGAGATGGTGTCTTGAAAGGAGGTTACAAGGTGAAAATCCACAAAAGTAAAACAAGGGTAATGCAATGTCTCCAAATTAAATCAGCTGATGCTGAGAGGACTAGATCAGAAAATGAGACACTAAAACCAGTAGATGAGTTTTTCTATTTGGGCAGTAAAATAATAAATGATGCCCAAAGCAAAGAGTATATAAAATACAGTCTGGCAATGGCAAGAAAAACATTAAGAAGAAAAATTTGTTTACGTTGAATATCAATTTAAGTGTTATGGATTCTTTTCTGAAGATATTTGCCTAGAATGTAGTCTTGTATGGAACAGAACCATTGACAATACGCAGTTCAGAGAGGAAGAAAATAGAGGCTTTTGAGATGTGTTGCTACAGAAGAATGCTGAAGGTTAGATGGGTAAATGAGGAGGTATTGAATAAAACTGAGGGGGAAAAGAAATTTGTGATACAACTTGATTACAAGAAAGGATTGGTTGATAGGACATATCATGAGACATCAAGGAATGGCCAGTTTAGTATTGGAGGGAAGTGTTACAGTTAAAACTGGTTTAGGGAGACGTAGAGATAAACACAATAAGCAGATTCAAATGGGTGTTCGTTGTAGTTGTTAGGAGAAGAAGATGCTTACACAGGATATAGGAGCATGGAAAATGTATCAGACCAGTCTCAGGACTGAAGGCCTCAACAACAACACATTAGTATGGGGAGGAGAAGCAGATGCACACCTTCAGAGAATTTAAAAACTTCTAAATAATGCCACCAGATACATAGTAAAATGACCACTATGGTAATACTGGAATAACAAATTTAAAGAATGTGAAATATTAACTATATCTGGTTTGTACATAGATGAGGAAATACTCCTTTTAAAGGTGAACTGTGCAGTACCTGTAAACAGAGTTTTTAATTACGACCACACAAGGGCTAGAGAAACTTACCAAATCTGCAACGAAAAGTTGAAAATGACAGATAGGGATGCTAGAAATGCAGGAAACTCATTTTATAACAGAGTTCCACTTAGCATTAAGAGCATAAAGGAAATAAGCACTTAAAAAAGAAAACTGAAGGAAAATATAATCTCTGGATGTTGGTAGAAGGTGAAGCAATACTTGTAGACAAATTCATGAAACAAAGTTATATTTAAAACTGGAAATAGTATGAGGTAATTCTTCTTTGTGTACAAGCCAAGACCCTGAGGAAGGAAGAAAGGAAGATCTGAAAATACATAAGAAGAGAATGATAGACTAAGTGCAAATCTGAGTTTCTGATGCTGTTTATTACTGCCAATGTGATTTTAAAAATATTTCTTCAGTATGTGTAAATGTCTTAGTATTTTTATGTAATTGGCGTTCATATATAGCTTTATCTCCTGTTATTTTTAAAATATTATTTTTAAAATGTGTTTTTGTGTGTTTTTGCTGTCTCTACAATATCTGTTTACTATGATTACCTGTTATCACTATTACCACATAAAATTATGATTTCACTCTATCAGTGATAAATTTACAAGAAATTTTGTTGATACTATATAAAACTAGCAACATGACGTGTAAAATATCATTATAAAATATGTTCTATGGATAAAAATAAACTGAACTAACTAAATATCTTTAGCTTCATAAAGCAAATAGAAGCTGTTTTAATAGGGTTTTGTAGACCTAACTATTCTATTGTGTTCTAACTAGAGAAATTATCTTTGGAGACTTTAACATTGATTTTCTGTCTGATAGTATTGATCAAGAACAACTAGAATTGTGATGTCCAGCTATGCAGTATTTGGTATAGTAAAGTTCCTAATGAGGACTGAAGGACAGTGTGTAAAACTTTTGGCAATTTGTTTCTTTAGACTCATTTATCTTTAGTGATTTAGATGAAAATTAAAGGCAATGGTTTAATCTGACCCTGATGGTAAAATATTCTGATTCATATTACAGAAGAAATTTTTTGTATCACAGAATCACAAACAGTTACTCAAACCATGGTGTGTGGAGAAAAATTATGAGGATAATACTGGGAGGAAATTTATAAAACAGTCTGTGTAGCTAGAAAATTTAACTCTTATTTAATCCTTTCAATGGGTATGATGGATATACAGATCCTTCACTTGCTTCTTCTCGGTGGAAATATCACAGACATGCATCCTACATGATTCTGTACTTGGTAGTGAATGACAATGACAAATTACAGGCATGACTGGTGTCATGCTGTTAGTTAAAGCTTACTGCACTAGAAAGTACCTCTCATTTGCCAGGTCAGTGTTTTCTCAGGTGGTTGTACTATTTGTGTCATGAATGTGCTTAATACATCACTTGGCAGTTGAGCAATACACTTTTCACTTTCCCTAAAATATTAAGGGTAAAGCCGGACAAAAGAAGGCCATGAAATATTTATCAGTTAGAAGCCCACACATTGCAGCAGCATAACTTCCTTTTCAGTTTAGAAATAAGTTGTGATTCAAATCATGAATTATACCTCAATCTGATTATTTTACTTCTTTACTGCAAATCACACTACAAAAGAATAAACCATTCATCTTTCACTTTTTGATCATAATAAAGCAAAACAGATAGAGCTGAATCACATGTGTCTCTTAACATTTCATGTAAGTTTTCAGTTTAAAAAAGGTATATTACAGTTCATTAAAAAAAAATCTTCTGCATGAAATCAATGTCTATTTTCTTTGATCCTCACTTGGAGAATGGGCAGAAAATTAGTTCATAAAGGTAGGACAAAGATTTTGCCATCACCATATTTTGGAGAGGAGAAAATATGGTGGTGCAAGTAGTCTCATCTGAAGTGGCATAATGTTAGGATTAGAATCAATGGAAAGAGAGTTAATAACATGAGATTTAGATATGACCTTGTATCATTGACTAATTATTTTGATGAACTATGGACGTTGATATCAGATCTTGTCTGAGACTGCCAAGCAGTGGAATCAAACACAAACTTTACCAAGACAAAAAGTTATACCTAATAAATGAAGCATGATAGGAAACAAACAACTCAAAAACACACACTGGGGACTCTCAGGAAAAACATTTATTTTGGCTAGCTTGTAAATATGATAGGAGGCATAAGACTGGAAATCTTTCAGTGCACTGAACTCACCTGGCAAGCATTTGGAAGACATTTAGCTATCTTAAGGTCAAATATGTTAATAAAACTGAAAAAAATAGTATTTAATCAATGTGTCATCCCCATTTTGAGTTACTGATGTGAGGTGCCTAAACACTTTATGAATATACAAGATGGAAACTTGGAACTGCACACCTAAGCAAGGAATCTCTATGTTGTAATTAACAAGGAAAGCTCAAGAAAGGGCAGTGGACATCATATCAAGATCATCCTGCAGAGAACAGCCACTACGAATTGGCTATGGGTGGCATTGTTCATGGAAGGAATGATGACTGGACAAAGGTGATGCTGCAATGGAGTACTAGTGTCAGAGACATACCACGAGGAAGACCACAAGATTGATGGGACAAATATCTGTGAAAGATCACTGGAGTCACTGACCGAAGGGACCATTCCTCATAGGAGAATAATTTGCAGACATAACTGAGCTCAGTACCTGTAGAGAACACATCATACTTTGATAGAGACAGCTACTGCTGCTGCTGACAATGAAAAAGACAATGGTGATGATGACCATGTTGATTAGTAACTGTGTATCAAATGTTGGTGTGGGTGATACCATTAATCATCATTATCTTAACTGGGGTGTGAAAAACCTGATCACATGAAGTATCAATGTGTATTTACTACTCAGTGTCAACAAGTAGTTCAGAATACTGCAGGAGTAGCCCATAGCTAATGGGGATATTTTTATCCAATTCGTACCTTTTTACAGTAGTAAGTGTTAGCTGAGTATTTCTGCCCATATGTATCATCTTTGTATGTATGGAGAACGGAAATGTTGCATCTTGCTCAGATTCAAGATATATAAACCAAACCTCCTGAGGTGTTGCTTGTTTGTGAGTTAAAACCCAAGTCTCAACAATAATGTACTACATCAGTGACCCACCAACATTGGGATTGGGTCTTATGATGCAACTCTGTGTCCAAGCACACTGTATAGAGGCACAGTAAAGCAAAGAACCATCTAACTTGTTACATGCCATATTTGAGAACCTACCTTTAGACAGTATCCCTTTTACATCCATTGACTTGTGGTTTCCTTGAGCTTATGATTATTGGATGGAATTGCTCACTTCATCATTTTTTTTTTAAACTGAAGTGTACCACATGCTTCTATATGTATGTGATGACTCAGAAATTTTTGCAGTACCAGTTTTGCTGCACTGGTGACTGATCTGCTTTTAGCTCAATAAATTCATACAAGGAAGTACTTAAAGATTATTGCAGTCGCTCATGCTTCATGGATCTTGAAGATCTTTTATTATAAGAACATGAGTGTGTATACTTTTTCAGTTACAACATGTATTTATTACACACTCACTATAGAGCACAAATGGATTGCATATTGTTACTGGTGATGATCTAGAGCAGAGTTCAGAGAGCAGCATTCACTCAGTAAGTTAGATAGTTTGCCCATAAAAAGAATCTGTAAGGCTATCTCGGGCAGAGTCCAGTGTACAGCAATCACTTGTAAGTCTGAAAGTTAATCTGTAAGCAGAGTCCAAGTCAAAATTGATGTCAGTGATAATGTACAGGTCACATGCTGCCACCAGCATGGCTTGGAGAATGTGTGAAGGTCAGTAGTATCCTCTCAGCTATGTTCTGATACTGTGGGAGTTAATGTAAGGTTGCAGGTGCCCTCCATGAAATCATCAGCTATTTCTGAAAACAGCTCCACATTTATGTGCACTGACTGTACACCAGTTTTAGTGGTGCCTTGTTTGTTGTTGTGGTCTGTGTCTGGAACTATCTCTACATCCACGTATTCTGTTCTCAGCTGGACTTAATTGGTGTCTATGGCTGATTACGGTCAGCAAAGTGCCTGCACCTTGGGGAGGGGCAGAAGTTTACAGTGTCCCACCCAGAATTTATAATGATGTTGAAGTAGTTCCACAGGACCCCTCTCGTGGAGCCATGGCTGGGGTTGGTTATGAGTGTGTAGTCTCTGTCATCAGGAACTGGTCCTGGGTTTGTTCCACTGGTACTTGAAGAGTGATCTCCACATTGCCTGTGGTAGCTTGTGTGGGGCTGTTGGCATGGCAGGTGGTGCTGATGCCTGGTGACATCCAGGTGAGGAAGAAGGAGCCACTTATGTGGCACGCAAGTCCTGGGTCACAATGGTTGTCATGGTTTCAGTTTATTCAGTTTATTCACCATTGACCACTTACAGCGGAATAGGTTTGAACATTAAATATACAATTAACAATAACTTTACTGTAAAGTTTTTACAATTTAATTCCTTTTCTTTTAGGAATATTCTTATATACTAATGTCAATGATTACTTCAAAATATTCTGTTATCTTATAAAATGGGTGTTTGAGTAACCAGTCATAAACCTTATGTTTGAAAATATTACTGGTCAGTGACCGAGCAGATGCTGGAAGTTTGTTGAAGAGTTTTAAACTCATTATTTTGTGTGAGTTTGCAGTCTTTGTGAGTCTGTGTCTTGGTATGTCGAAGTCCAGTTTGCCTCTGGTGTTGTGGGGATGTATGTTCTCTCCCGTCTCGAACTCATTTAAGTTGCTTTTGACATAAAGCAGTGCTGTGTAGATGTATAGATTCACAACAGTTAATATCATGTGCTTGATAAAGAGGGGTCGGCAGTGTTCCTTGGGCTTAACTTTGCTCATTATTCTGATTACTTTTTTTTTTTGAATTTTCAGAATTTCACTGACACAGCAAGAATGTCCCCATAACAATATGCCGTAGGAAATGTGTGACTGAAAGAGGCCAAAATATACCACCTTTAGATACTCATCAGTGACTACATCTGTCAGTCTCCAGATGAGATAACACACTCTTGCTATTCTCTTGCAGATATGGCTAATGTGTTCCTCCCAGTTTAATTTTGAATCAATGTTGAATCCTAACAATTTTATTGATTTGCTTTCAACAGCTGTAGTTAAACCCAGAATTAGTTCATGTGTTTTATCAGGATTACACAGGAGTTCATTAGAAGAAAACCAATCCATTACTAGTTCTAGTTTTTCCTGTGTTGCCTGATGCAGTTCTGTTGTGTCATGGTGTGCATTGAGCAAAGTTGTATCATCTGCATAACGCACAATTGAATTTGCTCCTACATGGTAAGGTAAGTCATTAATTGCAATGATGAACAGAAAAGGACCTAGGACCGAGCCCTGAGGCACTCCAGTCTGGACTACTTCAGTGAGGAGCATCTATTTTTAATTGATACAAACTGTCTCCTGTTACTTAAGTATGATTCGATTACATCCAAAGATGGTTTTTGTATGCCATAAAATTCCAGTTTTGCAAGTAGGGTGTTAGATGGTATGCAGTCGAAGGCTTTGCTAAGATCACAAAGTACGACTAATACTAGATCCTTATTTTCGAATGCAGTTAACACCTGGTTAACAACTTCAGTGACAGCAGTAGTGGTATTTTTACCATGTTGATATGCAAACTGTCTGTTGGAGAAGAGATCATGCTTATCAAAATAGTTATTTAGTTGACTGTACATTACATATTCAAAAACTTTAGAGAAAATTGGGACAATAGAAACTGGTCGATAGTTTTGGGGCAGATGCTTATCTCCCTTTTTAAAGACTGGTATCACTTTAGCAGTTTTGAGCGCATCTGGGAAAACTCCAGATTCTAAACACACATTAAAAATGAAAGAAAGAGGTTGACAGATAAGGTGTATTCTTTTTTTTATTACATAGTTAGAAAACCAATAACAGTCCATACTTTTGGAGTTGGTGAACCTTGCTACAGCTTTTAAAATGTCCTCTGGGGTGACAACATTACAGTGGAAAGTATACATCCTATGGGGCACAGCACCAAGATGATCTAGTGCACAAGTGCCATTTTGCTTGATTTTGTTTTTCAGCTCGCTCACTGAGGTTAGGAAGTAATTATTTACTTCTTCTGGGACCAGCATTGCATCTTGTGTATGGGTTTGTGAATTATATTGGTTGATGATATCCCATGCTGCTTTACATTTGTTGGGAGCACTTTCAATGTAATGTTCACAAGCTTGTTTTTTGGCCAAGGACAGTTTGTCTTTGTAGATTTTTTTACATTTTAGATAAGCTCTATAAGAAGTATTATCTAACTCAGGTCCTTGTTTACAAGAATTTTTATATATTCTGTACAGTCTGAGCATCTCCTCCCTAGTGAAAGCTAGCTCATCAGTATACCAATTTAGCTGTTTGTTTTTCTGTTTATGCTTAGGGCTACTTTTTATTAATGGTGAGCAGGAGTACCATAACTATATGAGTATTTCCAGGAAGTTGTTAAACACCATTTCACCAGCACCCTCCTCAGGTTGTGTGTTGTATACAAAGTCCCAGTTAACATCAGATATTCTGTCAATAAATAAATTAATATATTCATCTTTCTGCCCTCTTACCCATGTGGTATTAGACTAGATTCTGACTGATTTGTCTGATTTCGGCAACTGATCACAGCAGAATGTTAAAATCAATGGTTCATGATCAGCTAGGGCTCCACTGGCAAGTCTGACGTCATACATATCTCTAGAAAAATTTACTATAATATTATCTAAGCACGCCTTATCCCGTGTTGGTGTGTAATTTGTACATTGTAAATTTAGTGATCTTAAGATATTGAAAAATGTTCTAGTGACATGTTCATCACTGTTGGCAATTTCAATGTTGAAATCGCCACATATAATTAGTTTTGTGTTAGATTTTAGTATTTTCCTCATAAGTAGCTCAAATCTTTCGAAAAATGTATTTACATCTCCTCCTGGTGATCTATATAAGCTAACGATTATGGTATTCTCTACGTTTAGTCTTATACAGCTAAATTCTCCATCTAGTTCTGCACAGTAAGAGCTAACATCTATTTTAGTAAACATTATACTATCTTTAACAAATATTAGGGCACCTCCATTCTTTCTTTCACTTCTACACATAATGTCTCCAACAGCATACCCTTGAGGAACAAAATATTGTACTTGATCTTCTGTCAGCCAATGTTCTGAGATACAAACAACATCAATGTTTTCAATACTGCAAAAATGTTCTAATTGTAATACTTTGTTCCTAATGCAGCGAATGTTCGTTTGCATCACAGTAACAGATTTATCTTTATTGTTTATTGTCTGTGAACACACTCTCATTCGAATGTCGCTTTTAGCACCTAGTTCAAGTACAGGAGGTTTATTACCCGCCAATTCACAGACTTTTATACTAAAAAATGACGTGCATTCCAGGTATTACTCAAACCGCTACTTTCGTAGATTGTTTTATTCCGTGTGAGTCTTTCTTTAATTATTTCATTGAAACGTTCGCACACAAACTTTTTCCCTTCATAGTTTAGGTGGTGCCTATGTCTGGTGTGAAGGTTACGCTGCAGTTTACTTATATCGACCATGGCACAATTTGTATATTCAGAGCACAGTTTCTTTATTTTAATATTCATTCTTCGAATTTCTTTATTAACGCACAAACTATAGATTAGATCGTGCCTATGAGGCACTGTAGCAACAACTGTATTCCTTGATTTATTTTTTTCGAGAAAGTTCTGAAGTGCTTTTACGCAGATATCTGCTTCATTTTTCGCAACATCATTTGATCTTGTTATGCATACGCCAAAGTAATTTTCTTGCGTGGATTTTGTTTGAATGCAAGGGTCTAAAACGTGTTTAGTTCCCGCTCCAGGTTTAACAACACTGGTCACTGCTAAGTCTCGATTTATTTCTCGAAACATACTTGATAAATTCCTACCATGGCTGTCTGTTAGAAAAAGCACACTGTTCTTTTTACCTGTTGTTCCCTGTTTATCAACATTTTTCCCAGAGTGATTATTCATTTTCAGCGCATTGTCTTTTGAATGGTCTGGATAATTTACACTGGCTTTAACACCGTCACTGGACTGCAGAACACCATATTTGTTTTTATCCGTAAATGTAACTGCTGTTGCAAAGTTAGTTTTTATTTTTCCAGCTAAAGTCCTACCTTTGTGTCTCACTTCTGTCCACTCGGACGATTTGTGCCTTTCGTCAGGTGCCACTTCGCTTGATTTGTTCTTCGACCGTAGTTCCCGATTTTCATTCTTGAGTGTGGTGATTTCGCTTCTTAAAGTGTTGACTAAGAATTGTAGACCTGAAACTCGTTCTCTTAAATTTGTTATTTCGACGTTACAATTCTCGCAAACTCCCTTTTTTAGCACATAACTGTAACTTTTTCTCGTATTAGAGTTACACACTTCTACACTCACGGCCATCTTAACTCATTGTACCATCTCACCATCCTTATTGGAAACAACATACATGTGGTACAACTGACATCAGATGATTGACATTGGAATCCACTTGTGATGAGACCTGAATGCATGTACCCACTCCTTGGCTCCATGTAGTGGCCCAGAGACATGATTTGTTTCCCTGTGACCACCCCTGGGGATGGTGAGAGAAAGTGCAGGAGGGTGCAAGTTGTCAACCAAAGAGTACTTCAGCATGGCTGTGACTGTTGACTGGCATTGTCCTGTAAGTGCTGAGAAATAATTTTAGGCCTGCCTATGTTGGCTTTTCTCCTGTGGCCTTTGACATTTGTCTGGGTGGAAAGGTGCCACTGTGATGTGTGATATGCCATTCTGGGAGCAGAATTCTGTGAATATTGTGAATGTACGAGGGTAATCACAAAAGTAAGGTCTCCTATTTTTTTATAAGTACCGAACTCTGTTTGTGTGGTAGGTGGTCACTGTTATGAAGAATGCTTCATGCACTGTGTGTAAACATGCACACGCTGTGCTGAGGCACTCAGTCTTGGCTTGGCAGCCATTGAGAATGGAGCTCCCATTGGATGTTACTGCCAAGTGCGAATTGCATGCAGTTATTTGATTTTTGAACACAAAGGGCACTGTGCCAATTGAAATCCATTACCAATTGACGGAAGTGTATGGTGAGTCGTGCATGGATGTCAAAAATTTTCTCAAATGGTGTGGAGAGTTTGCAGCTGGTCGGACCAAGATTCACCACAAGCAAAGGAGCCAGGAGACCATCAGTTTCTGATAAGGGAACCTCTCCATCGCACCCCCCTCAGATTTAGTTATAAGTTGGAACAGTCGATAGGCCTTGATACACTGAACACAGATCAATCGAGAAAACAGGAAGAAGTTGTGTGGAACTATGAAATAAAAGAAGTAAAAATACAAACTGAGTAATCCATGTGCAAGATATGCAGCATTATGGACAGGCTGACCTCAGGCGCGCCATGGTCCTGTGGTTAGCGTGAGCAGCTGTGGAACTAGAGGTCCTTGGTTCAAGTCTTCACTCGAGTGAAAATTTTGCATTCTTAATTTTCGCAAAGCTATGATCTGTCCGTTCGTTCATTGACGTCTCTGTTCATTGTGATAAGTTTACTGTCTGTGTTTTGCGACCGCACCGCAAAACCGTGCGATTGTTATTGAAGTCGCAAGCTATATTAGCTGGATTCGTATTGCCTACGGAATACATCTCACGTATTTAATGCACTCTCATCCGTAGTAGCGAACAGTCAACTGCCGTGCGCTGTTGTCGACTGACGTCGTGTGTTTCGATGTTTGTTTAGGTGTAGCGTCCCCATACTACGTCGCAGTTACCTTGCATCGGACGGACAGACTGACAGATAATAATTGTCTGAAAATTAAAAAATTAAACTTTTCACTCGAGGTAGGAGCTGCTCACGCTAACCACGCTAACCATGGGACCACAGCGCTCTTGAGCTTCCACTATCCTTGATATTGCCTATCTTGCACATGGGCTACTCAGTTTGTATATTTTGCT
Organism: Schistocerca nitens; assembly: GCF_023898315.1. NCBI lineage: Eukaryota > Metazoa > Arthropoda > Insecta > Orthoptera > Acrididae > Schistocerca > Schistocerca nitens. The sequence goes on along the minus strand of NC_064617.1, from coordinate 197,532,990 downwards.
TATTTTTTCATAGTTCCACACAACTTCTTCCTGTTTTCTCAATTGATCTGTGTTCAGTGTTTCAAGGCCTATCAACTGTGCCAACATAACTAAATCTGAGGGGGGTGCGCTGGGGAGGTTCCCTTGTGAGGAGACAGTGTTGAGGGTTGAGCAAAGCATGCATGAAGATCGTCGGATCACCCTGGATGATCTCTGCATGTTGGTTCCTGAGGTTTCCCAAAGCATTGCTCACAGAATTTTAACAGCAACATTGAACTACCAGAAGGTGTGCGCAAGATGGGTGCTACGCACGCTGACTGAGGACCACATGCAGCAACAAGTTGATGCTTCCCACACATTTCTTCACTGTGTTGCAGCCAAACAGGATAACTTTACGGACTCAATTGTCATGGGTGACAAAACCTGGGCATACCACTTCACACCTGAGACCAAGCAACAATCACGCCAGTGGCAGCATCCTTCTTCACCAAAACTGCAGAAATTAAAACAAACACAGTCTTCAGGTAAAGTCATGACAACCATTTTTTGGGATCAGAAAGGGGTATTGTTGGTTGACTTTATGCCCACTGGGACCACAATTAACACTAACAGGTACTGTGAGACTCTGAAGAAACTCAAATGGGCAATTCAGAACCAGAAAAGAGGAATGTTGAGCAAAGGTGTACACATTCTCCATGACAACACTCACCCACACATTGCTCGGCAAACCGTTGCTCTCCTGCAACAGTTTTAGTGGAACATAATCACCCATCCACCCTATAGTCCTGACTTAGCACCCAGTGACTATCACCTGTTCCATAAGTTAAAAGAACATTTGGCTAGAAAGTTATTCAACTCTGACGACAAGGTGAAAGAAGAGGTTCATAACTTTAACAGCATGGTGGCGAGCTGGTATGACATGGGCATACAAAAACTGCCACAGTCTCTGCAAAAATGCATCGACAGAAATGGTGATTATGTCTAAAAATAGCTCAATGTTCAAGCTGTAAACTGATGTAAACCATTGTAGAAATAAACGGGTCTATGTACTTTTGCAGGCCATTATCCATTACTGTGGTGTGGTGCAGCATTCTATTCCCAATACTCTGTCAGTACCCACAAAGTGACCTCTGTGATGGTGGACATTGTATTAACCATATAAGTAAGAGTGGTTCAAAAATTTGCCAGTCACTAGGAGCCACATTGAATTTAAGAAAGGTGCCAACCGTAGTATGAAGATTTGTGGCATAGCTCCTTGATGTTCATCAGTCCTGGTGCATACATGGACTAGCTCTTCAATGTCTCTATCAATGTATGGCCAATATATACACTCCTGGTAATGGAAAAAAGAACACATTGACACCGGTGTGTCAGACCCACCATACTTGCTCCGGACACTGCGAGAGGGCTGTACAAGCAATGATCACACGCACGGCACAGCGGACACATCAGGAACCGCGGTGTTGGCCGTCGAATGGCGCTAGCTGCGCAGCATTTGTGCACCGCCGCCATCAGTGTCAGCCAGTTTGCCGTGGCATACGGAGCTCCATCGCAGTCTTTAACACTGGTAGCATGCCGCGACAGCGTGGACGTGAACCGTATGTGCAGTTGACGGACTTTGAGCGAGGGCGTATAGTGGGCATGCGGGAGGCCGGGTGGACGTACCGCCGAATTGCTCAACACGTGGGGCGTGAGGTCTCCACAGTACATCGATGTTGTCGCCAGTGGTCGGCGGAAGGTGCACGTGCCCGTCAACCTGGGACCGGACCGCAGCGACGCACGGATGCATGCCAAGACCGTAGGATCCTACGCAGTGCCGTAGGGGACCGCACCGCCACTTCCCAGCAAATTAGGGACACTGTTGCTCCTGGGGTATCGGCGAGGACCATTCGCAACCGTCTCCATGAAGCTGGGCTACGGTCCCGCACACTGTTAGGCCGTCTTCCGCTCACGCCCCAACATCGTGCAGCCCGCCTCCAGTGGTGTCGCGACAGGCGTGAATGGAGGGACGAATGGAGACGTGTCGTCTTCAGCGATGAGAGTCGCTTCTGCCTTGGTGCCAATGATGGTCGTATGCGTGTTTGGCGCCGTGCAGGTGAGCGCCACAATCAGGACTGCATACGACCGAGGCACACAGGGCCAACACCCGGCATCATGGTGTGGGGAGCGATCTCCTACACTGGCCGTACACCACTGGTGATCGTCGAGGGGACACTGAATAGTGCACGGTACATCCAAACCGTCATCGAACCCATCGTTCTACCATTCCTAGACCGGCAAGGGAACTTGCTGTTCCAACAGGACAATGCACGTCCGCATGTATCCCGTGCCACCCAACGTGCTCTAGAAGGTGTAAGTCAACTACCCTGGCCAGCAAGATCTCCGGATCTGTCCCCCATTGAGCATGTTTGGGACTGGATGAAGCGTCGTCTCACGCGGTCTGCACGTCCAGCACGAACGCTGGTCCAACTGAGGTGCCAGGTGGAAATGGCATGGCAAGCCGCTCCACAGGACTACATCCAGCATCTCTACGATCGTCTCCATGGGAGAATAGCAGCCTGCATTGCTGCGAAAGGTGGATATACACTGTACTAGTGCCAACGTTGTGCATGCTCTGTTGCCTGTGTCTATGTGCCTGTGGTTCTGTCAGTGTGATCATGTGATGTATCTGACCCCAGGAATGTGTCAATAAAGTTTCCCCTTCCTGGGACAATGAATTCACGGTGTTCTTATTTCAGTTTCCAGGAGTGTATGTCAGCATGCTACTTTTATGCAGGTCATTCCCCAATGGCCCCAGTGCAGACGATGTAACACTTGAGACCTCCATGATTGTGGAATGACTACACAGAAGTATTTCAACAACCAGAAGGTGATCTTTCAATTGAGAGGGGGTCTGCAGTGGTAACTTGAAAGACCAGCTTTGATGAAACCAGTGCAGGATGTACTGAAGCATTGAGTGCTGTCTTGTTTCATAAGTTATCCTAATGGTTATTATAGGAAAGTTTTACACAGCATCATGAGCTAATGAATCAGTCTGAAAGTAGACCTCTGCTCTATTTCAAACACAGTCCATTACTCTTGGGCCGGTGGAATAATACATCAACATTAAAATTTTAATTGTAGACTTCTGGTAAATCTAATAGTGTAGCTATTGAGAAGCAAGGTTCATCAATGGATGCACTGTACTGTCTGTTCCAGTAGGCAATTGCTCAGCTGAGATATTGCCAGCAAGGACTTATAGTCTCAGATTAGATGAAACTATTCTCCTCAGAAATAAATGTGAAATTTTGTGATGTCATCCATCATACAAGGGCTCTCATACAGTCTTGAGTAATTTCTCTGGCCAGGATCACTTGAAGCTTCAGATCACAGAAATGTCAATAACACTGTACAAAGGTACAGGGAGTATGGCAAGAACCAAACACAAAGTACCTGTAGCTGATTCTGGCCAGTCTTATATTTGGTCCTGGATGAGCCAAACCATGCAGATCACTTGGTGCCACTAGCATATCCTGTGGGACAAGTAATGATTGACATTATGCTCTTCACTACGTTCCAGTAGTGCAGGTACTAAAGGCAGAATGGAGACACCCTCTATGTTGTCATCAGCAACTCCAGCAAGAGGTGGTATCAGACACTTCATATGATATGATATGATTCATGATTCTTTGGGAAGGCTGTATCGTTATACTGTCCATAGTAAGTATCGGTTTTTCAAATGATTGTGTAGTTTCCCAAATAACAAATCGTTCATATGCCAGTCCTTAAATAGTCAGATGTCACTTAAAGTAGTCAGTTGGTGATGAGCAAGTAACCATCTATGTGAAAAAATATGATACTGGCATTCACAAAAACTCGGTAATGTTGGTGCATAATAACTTACATGTGTTTTCTTTAATTCAACACTGGGAATATTTGATGGAATTTTACTGTGGTTGGTTGGAGGTTCAAACAACCATTGTCACTGGAACAACTGATTTTTGAGAATGATGACTTTCATTGATGGCTGCGTGAAATATTGCCATGTAACTTTCTCTGAGGAATTTATGCAAAACAGTATTTTTTCTGTGATCTGTGATTTAAATATGAAATTCTCTCCACTATTCAGTACTAGTTGAGGAAGAAGTATTTAATTTGTTCATAGTACCATATATTTGTGTACCATAAGCCATGCACATTTATGAGGTACTTGTATAGAATCATCTTCTATACATACTACGTTGATGTGCAGTAAATCTCTATCCACTCTTAATAACCCAGTTATCCTATTTGTACTTCTTGTTCCCACTATCATTGTCTGACACTACATTCTTCTACCCAACCTAACCATCATGGCCCAACATAGCTTCCTACTTTTTATCTATTACAGTCATGTTGTACGGTCTTTCATTTTTCTGAGTTTTGGCTTTGTTTTCTTTCCCCCAATCACCCTGTCTCCTTTGCAATATCAGTTTAAACAAATACTTTGTAGTGTCTGCTATGAAGTTTACACCACCTGGCAGTGTCATTGTGTTCAGCGGTGCAGTGTTGTGAGTATGTGTGATCTGTGATAACAAATCAGTTACAGCAGTGAAACAGCTTCTGTGCTGAATGTTCTCTTGTATTGTTTATTCTGTGACATATGAATTTTTATATGATTTTTTTTGTGTTCCATGTGTTTTTATTTTCTGTTCTTCATTCAGTCACTTAGGGATACAGTATCAACAACTGTTTTTCTGACTCACCTCTTCCTATGTTATATGCACATTCAGAATGTTTCACCTGTGAACTAAAAGTTCAGATGTGTACCCAACTTAGAGTGTAACCATTTGTCCAATTTGTTTGGTGCATAAGGTTGCTAAAATAAATAATTTTGTTCCAATGAAACTTTCAAATGCAACATTGTTGTCCTCTTCTGCCACAGGTATCTGTGTATATGCTTTGGTGCAATCCAAACCATTGAATATTGTTGCGCCATGCAGGATGTAATGATAGTCACACAACAAAGGCACAGGATATTGGTCAGGCAATGTTCTTGTACTAAATGGACGATAGTCACTGCGCAGGTGCTAGGCAACTCCTTTCTTCATGACAATGTGTAGTGTTGATGACCAAAGGCTAACTGATGGCCCTCCTTAAGCATTACATGGAATTCCACTTAAGCAATGGACAATCAGATGCCAATCTCCTGGATCTACAAGACACTGGTGGACCATCTGTGGTTTCTATATGGTTTACCATGTTGTATACCATGTGAATAGGTGTGCCTTGTAGCCTGGCTGAGGTCGGAGTTTGCCCCAGCAGTGCAGTGCACTCCTTGTCACTTGCTTGAGCTGGATTGGCACTCTGCACTGAGGTGGTGTTGTGAAAACCACACGTCATCAGTCAGGTAAAACTGTTGACCAGTTTGACATTGGCTACATCTAGTAATAGATGGCAGTGTGCCAGAAAATCACCTCCTATTATCAGCTCCATAACATTGGCATTGGTAAAATCCCATTTAAATGTAAGGTGCAGTCCCAAATTTACCTCTGTTGCTGCATTCCATATGTAGAGATGGATGAGATATTTGCAGCAAATGCAGTTGACAGTCTACAGCACTGAACTTAGTCTTCTCTGAGCCGGTGACTATTAAATACTTCTGACTGGATCTCCTATCACTAACAAACAGGCACTGTGACTTTCTTGAGCTGTTTTTTGCATCTGCTACTGGATGCCACTGGCATTTGGGTGTGAAACAGAGTTGTACATTTATGCGCATTTTTGGTGAACCTGTGGTGATATCAGCATGTAGGGTGTTCTGTATTCAGTGATGCAGCATTCATTGATGATTAGCTTCTGGATCTTCAGTAATTACATCCTGTACCATTGGAAGCACTGTCCTGATGTGGTAGTGCACCATTCTGTGTGCATAGTGTGTCCACTTTCATCACCAGTATGGCTAATTCTGTGTTTGCTACTGTTGCTTCCACTGCTGTACTAATGCATGGCACTGTTACTCCACTATCCTTCATGTGCGCATGATGCTGTCAGTGCACTAATCTGCATGGGTGTATTGATCTTTGGAATCTGATCAGTGAGCTCCACCACCACATCCAATGACATCTCCATCTGCCATGCCATGATTGCTTTAACTTGTAAAGGTAGTAGGCTGCTCCACAGTGTGTGTAGTAGGTTGTTAGGGACGTTAACTGTGTCAACTTTGCTAAGCAGGTGACACATATTGAGACAGCTTGTGATCATCAATGCCTTCTTGCCCGTACCTGTCTGATCCACTCTTTGTGTGACATAGTGATCCTTCAAATTAATTCTGAATTATGCTTTTCATATTAATTTTCATGGGGTCGTACTATGATCATGTCCTGTACTTTTGCAGCATAGCGATGGTCAAGTTGGCTCATGGTGAGGGTGAATTTTGTCAAGTTGACCATAATTCCTGTGTAGCTAAAACTAGCTTCGACTTGAGCAAACCATAACATTGGTTGTTTGGCCAGAATGGAGGTAAATGGACAGCAATAATCACTCCATTCAGAACTTATGAGAGCAAATCTATGATGTTTGGGTTATAGAATGCTGCACAAACTTGGCAGAGGTTTATCAACTCTGCTGTATGAGGACTGCCACTTTGTGTTGCATACCTGACAACATACATGTGTTTTCTGCCACCAGGAAGCAACACCACCAGCAACTACAAGAAGTATTTGAGTGTCTAGAACAATTTTGTGTGGTGCTGGAAGTGGCCAAGTTTGTGTTTGGACACTCTGAGGTAACATTCTTAAGCACAACATTTCGTCTACAGGGTCGCTACCACTAACTGAAAAGGTTGAAGCAACCTTATTGATACCATGACTGATGACAATCAAGAAGTTATGCTGGCTTTTAGGCATGCTAATCTATTTCCGCCGACACTTACCCGATGCAGCAAAACTGCAAGAGCCGTTGAACAAAGCACTTTCTGGCCTCAAGGTTTGAGATGGCACTGTAATGCAACAGTGTGCTCCACTTCTGAGGCTGTGAAAAACAGCACAGCAGATGCAGCAAGCACTGCTGACACGCACTAAGCTGGAGACACCTTTGGCATTAGTGGTAAGTGCAAGTCAAATGATTATAGGCCAGAAGATTCATGGCAACTGCTTGTATATTCATCCTGCAAATTGTTGCCATCACAGCATAAGTGGAGAGTATGTGACCAAGAACTCCTGCCATGTATGAGTCAGTTAAATACTTTCATCCATAACTAGAAGTGAGGATGTTCATGATGTGCACAGATCACAGATCACTGTTCTGTGTGTTCAAAATGAATAGTGTCAACTGCTCTCCCTGCCAGTTCAATTATGTAGAGTTTATAAGGTCATTTTGTACAGAGTTGAGGCACATTTCCAGAATTGATAATGTCGTGGCTGACTCTCTCAGGTGTCAGCTATATAGTGAGCCCTATTGACTTTTCAGAACTGGCACATGCACAAAAGAATGACCAAGGGCTCTGAATGTTCTTTACGATGCCACATCAGCATTGCAGCTGCAACTTGTTGGCATTCCAGGAGAAGATGGCAGACTATATTGTGATGTGTCTGGAGGAAGACCTCATCCTTTTCTCCCATCACCACTCCAACAACAAGCCTCTGATGGTGTCCACAGTCCAAGCTACCTTGGAGCCCATCCCACCTTTCGCCTCATGTCACAGTGCTTCGTTTGGCTAGGTATGGAGAGGGATTGCAGCAGTGAATGTGGACGTACCTTCAATGCCAGCATTGCAAAGTGTCCCATTATTTACGTATGCCAGGAGGTAACTTTCCACACACAACCTCTCATTTAGCTCAATTACACCTTGATGTAGTGGACCACTTTCCCCATCGAATGGCCAGCAATATCTCCTTACAATGATTAACCAATATACCTGCTGGCTGGAGACAACGCCTTTGGATGACATCACCATGGAAACCTTAGCCTCTGCCTTCATGTCAACATAGCTAGCTGGGTCTAGCTGTCTGCTCCACATAACTGCTGATTGATTCTGGCACTTTGAGTATAATGATCATTATTATTATCTATTTATTTCATTTCACTATGAAAATCAGACCATACTCCATTAATTAACTGTATTTTCTTATTCTTTATCAAATTTTGTCATCCTAGGTAACATAATAGTATTGTTTTGACACAATTATTCCCTGCTTTGAGACCACATAATGTGGACAAACAATGGTTGGAAAGAATAAAATACTCTAATGACCCATCTTTCACCTTGTTTCTAACATGTCAGGGCTCTGTGCATTTGGCAACCATGTAAAGTTATACAATATGTGGCCTATTTCATAAACTAAACCTGCATGTTGATTTGTGAGGACATGAACCAAATTTTTTTTATCATACTGTTCATATGGATGTTAAAATTGAAGGGTGGATTATGGCCAATGATTATGCAAACATTTTATGTGACCAAATTTACAAATGTTAAGTGATTCTCATGGAAATAATTTGAAGATAATCTTATAGGGCTATAAGACAGCCTCTAAATTGTGTGTGATACCTTTGCATACAACACACAGCAAATGTGAGAATTACTCTTTCTTCCATTTTTTTTCTACTCTCAATTATGTCAAGGAAAGTCATGTACATTGTGAACAGTAACATTTTTTGGAAGCAAAGTGGATAAGTAAATTTGTCACTATGACAGATAACAATGGAATAATAATAATATTAAAAACTAAAACCACACAGTTCAATAGAGTTTCTTCTTAGGCATAGAATAAATACACACGTCAGTGCCCTAGGCAGTGAGCATGTGAACTTCTTTTAGGTAACTTGGCAATCAGCTGATCATGCTGCAGAATGCACGATCCCTGCCATCACCAATTCAGCCCCCCGTAGAGAAGCAGAACAGCATCTGCTACCATCATCCCTAACACCATTGAGAAATCTTGATGGAAAATGGGCTCCTGCTGTTCATCGGATGGTCGTTTGGTCATAGAAGGTGGGGAATGCAGTTGGCTGGTTGTAGAAGGCAGAGGTGCATCAAAATAGCCATCAAATACAAACACTGGCTTGACACAATCGATGGAGATGATGCTGCACTTGCCCTTTAGCAGGATGTCCATTGTTTTATCCATGTGAGTGAGGCCATCATGAGGTCTGATATATGGTGATAAGAGAGATGCTTTAACTCCATCTTGTTGAAGCATGACATGAGTGCTGTTTGTTAATTCTTTATGCACAAATGAAGGACATGAACTGTGTCATGATGCCAGTTGAGGTCGCATTTGAGCAATGTATTCTTGAGTTGAGTTATTAAGTATGGTTGATGTAATGCTCTTGACTTAACAGTTTCCCCTGATAGACTAAGTGTCTCTCCAAAAATGAGCTCTGCCAGTGTTGCATCAGGGTCTGGGTTTTGTACCGTTCATAGGTAAGGTCATGGCCCAATTTGTATAGTAGCACATGAGCACTGCTTTCAAGGAGTGGTGTCAGTCCTCCATCATCCTGTTCTGCCTGGGTGGTAGCTTCTGGTTAGTGCCATGTTGCTCCACATAATTTGCATCTCTGTGTGAAAAGTTCAGATTCAAACTGGCATCCTCTATCAGTTTTTATGTATAGCTGACAACCAAATGAAGCAACCCATTGTGCCATTAATGCTACTGGAAGTAACTCAGCAGAGGTATTGTTGACCGGGATTCCTTCAGACCAACACATTAATCTATCAGTAGTAGTTGTTAATAGGTATTGCTGTCCTCCTGATGATGTCAGGAGTCCCATGATGTCCAGGTGAATGTGGGCGAATCTCTCAGTGACCTCCAGAAAGCTGCCAATAGGCACGTTTACATGCAGTGTTACCTTGCTTTATTGGCATTTTGTGCAAGAGTGGACCCACTGACAGCAATTCTTTTGGATACCTGGCCAAAGGTAATGAGAGGCAATGAGTTTTGCCAACACTCTGATGCCTCAGTGACAGACATTATGTAGACCATGGAAAACCAATTTGTGCTGTCCCACTGGCATGTAGGCCATCCTGTGTGCTGTGCAGAAGGTTACAGAGTTCCTGACCAGTCTGTTGTGTGTCACATAGGTGTGAGAGATCGACAGTCTTCATGACTGTGCTAACCCGAGACAAGCTCTCAACCACTATGTTCTCGAGGCTCCAAGGATTGAGATGCTTTGTTTGTCAGTCTAGAATTGCGCTATGTATTCGAGGTGGCTAAACTGCCATCACAAACACTTGTCATTGTTTTGCTGCAAGATATATGTAAACATCTTACGATTGGTGTGTATGGTAAAGATTCTTGCTTGCAGTTGGAAGTGGAAGTACTTTACTGCTCCATACATGGCTAACAGCTTGCGATTATACACACTCCATCTTTGCTGTGCTTGTGTCAGCTTATGCAAAAAGAAGGCAAGAGCTTGCCATGTGTCGTCTACATGTTGCTGAAGTGCAGATCTGATTGCTGTTTGACTGACGTCTACAACTAAAGCCAGGGAGTTTCTTTGGTATGGTGTGCAAGGAGTGCAGTATTGGTAAGAGTCCTCTTGGCTGCCTCAAATGTGTTGATCATTGTTGGGAACCATTGCAGTAATGCTTTGCCCTTTGGCTTGGGGCCTGACAATGCAAGCATGAGTTGTTCCTACACTTCAGTGGCATGTGGCAAATGACATTGGTAAAAATTGAACATGCCAAGGAATCTGCGCAACTCTTTTGAAGTAGCCAGTCGTGGGAAGTTTAACACAGCCTCAACTTTCGCTGGTGGTGGGAACGAGCCTGCTGATGAAATATGATGTCCCAAGAAAGTCACCCCTGGTTGACCAACCACACACTTCAACACATTTAAGATGATGCCATAAACAGCGAGACGTTCAAAAACCTGGGTACGATGCTGCTGGTGAAATTGTGGCATTTATGAGAAGATGAGGACATTATGGAGGTAAGCAAAAAACGTGGCAAACCTCATGGTACAGAAATGATGAAGGCTAAACATGATATCCTTCATTTCAATGACTGCTTCACAGCCTATGCCTTATGGATCCTGTAGTGGACTGACAAGGCAGCCAGTCCACAGTGATGGGTAACCGAAAGGCACGCGTACACACACGCCGACTGGTGTTAAGTCTGAAACAGGATACGTGATGAAAGCTATAAAGAAAAGAATGGAGCTTCTCGTATACTTAACTTTAATTCATTGTGGTACATTTCTCTTGATAATACAAGTGAGACTCTCTCCAGATATTGTTAATGCGCCTTGCTAGGTCGTAGCCATGGACTTAGCTGAAGGCTATTCTAACTGTCTCTCGGCAATTGAGAGAAAGGCTTCGTACGTGTAGTCGCTAGCAATGTCGTCCGTACAACTGGGGCGAGTGCTAGTACGTCTCTCGAGACCTGCCTTGTGGTGGCGCTCGGTCTGTGATCCTGACAGTGGCGACACGCGGGTCCAACATGTACTAATGGACCGCGGCCAATTTAAGCTACCACCTAGCATGTGTGGTGTCTGGCGGTGACACCACAGATCCTTCCCACCAACACCAGCTCTTCTGACCTGCACGGGTGGGAAATTTCTCTGCAATACATCCTACATTCCTGTAACCCTCCTGGCCCCAAACTTTGTTATTCACTGTCCTCACCCATACGGCCCCTTCCCTGTTCCCATTCCAGCACTAGACAGCTGTCATTCCACCACCACAATCAGTCATTTTATTTCTCTCCTTTTCCGCTGCTCCCCCCTCCTCACTTCTCTCCTGCCCGCCATCTAACATGCAGCACTTCACTGTCCACCACCCCACCATACTATTCCTCCCCCTCCCACCCCAGCCTCCTCCTTACCCCCACCCACTTAGTTGCTGAGACTGCAGTCGAGTGTGTGAGTTGTGCTTGCATGAGTGTGTGTGCATCTGCATATGTGTGTCTATTATTGAAGAAAGCCTTAATGGCCAAAAGCTATAATTGTGAGAATCTTTTTGTTGTGCCTATCTGTGACTCAGCATCTCTGCTATATGGTGAGTAGCAACTTTGCTTCTCATAATATTGAAAACTTTATTAAGTGTGAATACATTATAACATATATTCAAGAATATAAAACATCTGAATCAATGAGAATATTTGTTCAGGAAGTCCTGAAAATGCCATTAAGATTGCATCAAGACTCCAAAAGAAATAAATCATATTCTTCCAAAATGTACACTTGTTTAATTATAGTGTAGCTTGAGTGCAATAACCTGTTGTAGTTAATTACTTGCACACATCATAAGACCTTTCCCACTATTAATGCACAAAAATCTCTCAGGCTAAACATGTTATTTTTTAAAGATCCTTACCAAGATGATTAGTTATTATGATGATTATTAGTGTTTTAGGGTGCACAACCCTTACCAAAATGTAACAGTGCATGCTATAATACTATTACACAAGTGGGTAGAAAATATATACTATTTCTGTTTGTATTAAGTCTGATAGATAACAACACAAATAACGTTTTTATTTGCCATTTATTAATAGTCATAATCTCATTGAATTACAGGTCCACAACTCTCAGCAATGGTACAAGATGATGCTACAGTGTCTGATAGTGTTAGTATGCACTGCACCATTCCCAGGAGCCTCACATTCTGTCGCTTCAAACCTCCTTACAATGATTCAGCATTTGTACTGTCTCCTGGTGTGATCACAGGAAACTACAGCTATGTTGGAGCTGGACTCAGTCATGGTGATTGTGGTCTGCATATAAAAAGCATCAGTGATTTTGACATTGGCCCTTGGCAGTGTTCAGTAGGTTGGCAAGAAGAGGGCTCCTCACACTATGCCTCTGTTATTATTGGACTGGGAAATTCTGCCAATGGTAAGTGCATACATGAAACCAACACACTTTAATTAAGAAGTGCATCACAAATTTTGGAATGTATACATTTATATAATTTTGTTAATGACATTGGACTACATTCTTACATACAATGTTCATTATTGTTCTGCCGTGAGTGACAATAATTTTGAATATGCACCTTAAAATTTACTATTCTTCAGATGAAAACATTTCATTTGTTTTTATTCATGGTTTCATCTTTCCGTGCTCTGCCTTCTCATTGATACAGTTTATCACTTGTGCTTGAGTTCTTACTCGAATATTGCAGTTCTGAAATTTATGACTGATGTTTAAGGAGAAAAGATAACAACTCACCAAATATTTGAGATGTTAATCATTGACAGGCATATCAGTTTGTTTGAAAAGTTTGATTATTTTTGGACAGATCCTTCTTCAGAACTAATACACACATGCAGGCGCAACCGCTAATTGCAATAGATCTGTGTTAATGAGGACTCCATTGACTTGATATCAATATCAAGAATGTACTAAGAATAATTATTTAATATGCAAATGTAGACACTCTTTGGTAGTCAATATTAGGGGAACAAAATGACATATTATTACAAATCTTGCAGAGGCAGAAGGTTATTTTGTGTTTTCAAAGTGACCCCCATTAGCACCCAAACAACAGTGTGGCACTGAACTGTTGCCCAAACTCTGTCTGTCAGTGTTGCCGGCATGAGAGCTGCCCAGGATGCCTCGATGGTTTCTCATAGCTCATTCAGTGTAGCTAGCTTCTGTTGATAAACTTCATCTTCCAGTGTCCTATGTGGGTAGAATTCAACAGGTGTAAGGTCTGGAGACCATGGTGGGACTCATATGTTCCTCTTCAACCATCCATCATCCAGGTAGATTTTGGTTCTGACATATCTGTGGTAGCGAGGCAGAGTGCTGCCTTGTTGTAGGTAGAATCTTTCATTTCCAAGCATCTCTTAGATGGCAGGTAAAACTGATGTTTGCAGCATATGAAGATACACCTCACCATTTATGATACCTTCAAAGAAGAATGGGGCAAATCAAATCAGGCAACGATATACCACATCACACATTCACACCCAGTAGTTTAACATGTTTATCAACACAAATGTAAGGATTTCAGGAGCCCAGTACAGACAGTAGTGGTGGTTTACAGTATTGTTCAGTTTGAACTGCACTTCATCAGACCAGGTAACCAACCTTGCAAACTGTTCATCCTCGGGAAGTATGCCTTCAAACCACTTGCAGTACTCTATCATTTGATTTGGGTCATTCTCTTTCATTGCATGCAGCAATCTTGGAATGTACACTTTGCACTTTGCAGCCTTCAGAATGCGGAAAAGCAGAGAAATACAAAAAAAAAAAAAAATCTGGGTGTGGTGGTGGAATGACGGCTGTGTAGTGCTGGAATGGGAGCAGGGAAGAGGCTGGATGGATGAGGACAGCAACTAATGAAGGTTGAGGACAAGAGGGTTACAGGAACATACAGTGTATTGCAGGGAAAGTTCCCACCTGCAAAATTCAGAAAAGCTGGTGTTGGTGGGAAGGACGCATATGGCACAGGCTGTGAAGCAGTCATTGAAATGAAGGCTATAATGTTTGGCTGCGTATTCAGCAACAGGGTGGTCCACTTGTTTCTTGGCCACAGTTTGTCAGTGGCCATTCATGTGGACAGATAGCTTGTTGGTTGTCACACCTACGCAGAATAAAGCACAGTTGTTGCAGCTTAGCTTGTAGACCACATGACTGGTTTCACAGGTGGTGGTGGTGATGATGATGATGATGATGATGATGATGATGATAGGTGCAATTCATACACATGGTTTATAGTCTCACACCTACACACTTCCACATTGTTCCTTCACAGTTTATTCACATGCAGATAAACTTGAGCCAGAGTCTAATAATGCTATATCTGTAATTCCTCCCACATTGATATAAATTATTGGCTGTATCACCACTATTTTTACTCTGTTCAACCCTGATTCCTGTAATAAATCACTTTCTATTTCACTCCTGCTTTCCTCTTGCATAATGGAAATATCTTTAGATCTTTCTCCAAAACATGCATCAGTATCCCCTTCAAACAGATCCTTAATAGCAAACTCAACATTCTCTTCTTCACTTAATTCTGCCAATTTTCTGGCAATTTTAAATTTTAGTTTACCTCATTCTCAGGCAACAAAGCTTTATGTAATTTTGCATAGGACATCCAATCACTCAAATCATAATCAGCCTCCTCCTTTCCTAACCATCTACAATTAACATCTTTCAGGCTTGCATCATCATGGGTTAAGAAAACATAGGTTTCAATTTTATCTTCTGGGAAACCTACAGCAACATTCTCCATATCATTACACATTTCCATATCCACATTGAACGCATTATCCCTACCAGTTATCACCTGCACCCACGAGCACAGTAACATTATCAGTAAGTAATTTACCAGTGTTTTCTGCATTGTCAAATACACCACTCATATTAATCTTTACATCACACTGAATAATCCTCTCCTCACCTTTCCCACAATTCTCCATACTATTTCCAATAAACATCTCTACCTGTTCATCACATCCATTATTACTGTGAACAATGCCCCTTAGTTCCATATCCACTTCTGTTTCTCCTTTTGATGAAACTACCTCTGTCTCTGACCTTTCAATGAATTTTGCTGCACACAAACCAATATTGTCCTCCTCTGCTTGTAATTTCTCTTCCCTCTTAAACATGTCATCAATGTTAAACTCACACTATTCATTGCTGATATTAGCCTTGATCTATTTTTTCCTGTTATTCCTTTTATCTCTATTTCTGTAATTGTTAAAACCTCCCCACAGATTTTCTTTTCCTAAGACAGTATCCATATGACATTCCAATTTCCCTATTTTTTATGCTGACTTTACTACTCATCCCATCATGTCCTTGTCTGGCCCTGTTCACAAAATTACCAGCCCCCCTGCGGACCTTGAGTGAGGCATCAATTACTTTTTTGACCGCCTACCCTGTGCATTTGTATCTGGCATTCCCTCTATTCTCACACCTTCTCTATCACTCCTCCTGTGATCAAAATTGTCTCTTCTCCCCCCAAAATTTCTGTTATATCTTTGTGGCCTGCTTCTCCAATCTCTATCCTGATTATTCTAATCACTTCTATCTTCTCTCCGCCTGTTATGGTTATTATTGTACTCATAATTAATACTGTTACCCCTTTCATGATACATTCCACTCTCCCTCTGTTCCATGTATTTAGGTCTGTAACATAATGCCCTTTCCATATTATCCACAAAATTAAGAAATTCTTCCAATGAATCTGTTGCACTGTGAATCAAATCCCATTGCAAATGTTTTGGTAATCTTCTCCTTAGTGTTGATATTTCTGTTAATACACCAAGTGGCCTATCCAGTTTATTTAATTTACTCAGCTCTCTAACACAGAACTCTCTCATACTTTTCTTTCCACTCTTGTAACTCGATCCATTCAAAAAATCATTTTGCAATCTTGTTTTGCCTGGCCCCAGTATTTGTTGAAGAACAGGTTTTCAAAGGTTTTAAAATCACAAAATTTATGATCACTTTGGTTAGCCCATGTTTGAGCTCCTCCTTCCAACTGCCTCGTAACATATTTAATTTTTGCCTGCTCATTCATCCCTGTCACAAAGTTATCCTTACATGCAGCTAAAAAGTCAACAGCATGGTATTTACTCTCCCCACTAAAAGGTTTTGATTGAAATCCATGCCCCATAGGATATCCCAACAACAAATTTCCATTCCCTGCTGCTACAGTCTTAATTGTTACCCTCAAGACATTTATTACCCCTTCTAATTCCTTCTTATTGTCAGTAATCCCCTTATGGCAATCCAGAACTCGTATCTTAATGGATTCAATGTCTGCCTCTGTTTCTGAAATAATGTGCACTTCCATTCCTGTGCCAGAATCTGCCCCACAAGATGACTTTGCACAGTGACCACCTTGGCTACTAGTTCATTTTCAACCTTATCAACTCTCTCAATAATTCCCTCAGCAATTTTAACCGTGTTTTCGACTGTATCTGTAATTTGAGTGAATTTGAGATCTAGCTGATCAAATTTTTCACTCACTGTCTTTATTTTATCACTAAGCCTTAATTCCATATCCCCTATTTTTGAATCAATTTCTCCAACTATTTCAATTTTTATATTCCCCATTTTTGAATCTATTTCTCCTAATTTACTACTAAGTTTTACAGAAAATGCACTCAGGTTACTTCCTGGTATCCAACCTTCAGTTACTCCTAACATCCACTGATTCACCTTCACTTTGAGATTCACACATCACATCAGCCATGGCTAATGAAAGGGCACAATTTTGCAATGTAGCTACTGGCTGTACTTATCTTTTATATCCTCGTGTGACACGATGTCTGCAGTCAGTGCTGGCAGCACAGCTATGCAATGATTCATATTCAGCGGTGTGGACACGCAGCAAACTCAATGAGGAGCAAGAAAACATTGTGTGGACCCTTGGCAGCTTTGACTGCTTTACCCGCAGCAACACGTGGACACGGCACAAATGACGGTTTTACCTGCGGCAACACATGGACATGGCACGGATGACAGTTTTACCCATGGCAACACATGGACATGGCACGGATGACAGTTTTACCCATGGCAACACATGGTTGACTCACCAGGCTGTGTAAATGACTGCCTCACAATTGCAGTGGCCTTATATTGGTGTAACCAAGGGGCAGCGCGTATCTTGTCCAGCACAAACACGCCACTACTGCTAATGCACCGATTTAGCTCAGAGCCCCCACACTGGCTGTTCAAAAGCCTAAACATCAGACAGACACCCTATTCCAAAATACTATGGAATAGATAAGGACGTCCTATCCCAGATGAGCCCCCAATTGCAGCTGTACTCGGACGCGTTCACTACCTATTTTTCATGTGGTTCATCTGCAAAGGGGGTTGGTAGTGAACGGTTGCATTTGTGCCCCTAGTACTGAGTCATATATTGGCTAGTCTTTGAACAGCAGTGAACTGAATACACAATTGTCCATACCACAACCTTGCGCAAAATGAGGTACACTATACAAGTTCAGATTGAAACTTATTTATTTAAAAAAAAAACACTTCTAACTTTGAGGCTATTCACATTAAAGTTCACAAATCCAATCTGGATTAATAATAATAATAATAATAATAATAATAATAATAATAGGTGCAATTCATACACATGGTTTACTGTCTCACACCTACAAACTTTCATGTTGTTCCTTCACAGCTTATTCCCATACACTGGCGTCCATGCTTACACCCACAGCACTTTGCCGCTCTGAACTTACCACCACAATGGACAACGACCAAAGACCTCCTTTCCCCACTCATATCCCAAGTCCTGAGTCGCGTCACGTGAAACTACACTCCTGGAAATTGAAATAAGAACACCGTGAATTCATTGTCCCAGGAAGGGGAAACTTTATTGACACATTCCTGGGGTCAGATACATCACATGATCACACTGACAGAACCACAGGCACATAGACACAGGCAACAGAGCATGCACAATGTCGGCACTAGTACAGTGTATATCCACTTTTCGCAGCAATGCAGGCTGCTATTCTCCCATGGAGACGATCGTAGAGATGCTGGATGTAGTCCTGTGGAACGGCTTGCCATGCCATTTCCACCTGGCGCCTCAGTTGGACCAGCGTTCGTGCTGGACGTGCAGACCGCATGAGACGACGCTTCATCCAGTCCTAAACATGCTCAATGGGGGACAGATCCGGAGATCTTGCTGGCCAGGGTAGTTTACTTACACCTTCTAGAGCACGTTGGGTGGCACGGGATACATGCGGACGTGCATTGTCCTGTTGGAACAGCAAGTTCCCTTGCCGGTCTAGGAATGGTAGAACGATGGGTTCGATGACGGTTTGGATGTACCATGCACTATTCAGTGTCCCCTCGACGATCACCAGTGGTGTACGGCCAGTGTAGGAGATCGCTCCCCACACCATGATGCCGGGTGTTGGCCCTGTGTGCCTCAGTCGTATGCAGTCCTGATTGTGGCGCTCACCTGCACGGTGCCAAACACGCATATGACCATCATTGGCACCAAGGCAGAAGCGACTCTCATCGCTGAAGACGACACGTCTCCATTCGTCCCTCCATTCATGCCTGTCGCGACACCACTGGAGGCGGGCTGCACGATGTTGGGGCGTGAGCGGAAGACGGCCTAACGGTATGCGGGACCGTAGCCCAGCTTCATGGAGACGGTTGCGAATGGTCCTCGCCGATACCCCAGGAGCAACAGTGTCCCTAATTTGCTGGGAAGTGGCGGTGCGGTCCCCTACGGCACTGTGTAGGATCCTACGGTCTTGGCATGCATCCGTGCGTCGCTGCGGTCCGGTCCCAGGTCGACGGGCACGTGCACCTTCCGCCGACCACTGGCGACAACATCGATGTACTGTGGAGACCTCACGCCCCACGTGTTGAGCAATTCGGCGGTACGTCCACCCGGCCTCCCGCATGCCCACTATACGCCCTCGCTCAAAGTCCGTCAACTGCACATACGGTTCACGTCCACGCTGTCGCGGCATGCTACCAGTGTTAAAGACTGCGATGGAGCTCCGTATGCCACGGCAAACTGGCTGACACTGACGGCGGTGGTGCACAAATGCTGCGCAGCTAGCGCCATTCGACGGCCAGCACCACGGTTCCTGGTGTGTCCGCTGTGCCGTGCATGTGATCATTGCTTGTACAGCCCTCTCGCAGTGTCCGGAGCAAGTATGGTGGGTCTGACACACCGGTGTCAATGTGTTCTTTTTTCCATTTCCAGGAGTGTACATTAATCAAAATAATTCCTAAACAAGGCCACAATTTGTTTAAAATTTTTATAATATTTAAATACTTAAACCTAAATACATTATATATTTATCACCACATGATTTTGTAATTCATTGCCATAAAAAAAAAAAAACACTATGCAAAGGAACTACGACACTCATCAAAACAAAGAACAAGTATTTTCATGTCCATTTTGCATTACACTATTTTCACTCTGCATTTAATACATAATTTTATTCTTAAGCACAGAAAATTAAAATTAGAACTAATTTATTACATGCTATCAGATTACATAATTAGGAATAACTCTGTGTTTTGGCACAGCTTCATCCCTCTTGCTTCATTTAATGACATCTTTGCACAAAATATGAGACATACAAATACTTGTCTGTCACTACAAAGATCGAAACTGAATAATGTCTTCTCAATAAAATAACGATTTACTTTGCAGTTGTTCTAAACATCTTTATAACTGGATTCTACTATGAACTGTTGTGATTGAAGTACACCTGCCCAACACATTATTTCTGCTGTTCTGCTTTAAATTTAAATTATGAACTACTTGGAAGAGCTCCATATTATCCCCTGTTACCTTAAAATGCCCTATTTATTTTGTTCCTAAATGACTTGTATTTCTGAATTCCTGAATTTCCCAGATCATTTTTGTACTTTCTTCTTTCATCCATCAACTGCAGTATTTCTTTTCTTATCCATGGTTCCTTTGCAGGTACTTTCCTTGTAGCTATAGTTTTCTTTCCAACTTCTGGATTGCTATTTTTAGAGATGTCCCCTCCTCTTCAACTGAACTGCATATTGAGCTATTCATCATTCATCTTTAACCTCAGAGAACTTCAAACATGTCTCTTCATTCCTTAGTACTTCTGTATCCCACTTCCTTGGTTTTCAAAGTTCTGTCCAGTGACTGGGGAGCATGTGTTACTGGGTAATGATAAAGAATTCCAAGTTGCCGGTGTTGCTACTATTATTTTCAGCAAAGAAGTTAGTGGCAAATGGAGTGAGGCACGTCTCAAAAATCCTTTTTACATCCCAGCTACCAGAAAGAACTTGTTTAGTGTCAGTGTATGCATGTCGAAGAAAATAACTGCAGCTTTCAAAAAAGATCAAGTTGTCCCAATATATGACAGAGAGACTGTAACTGAAGACGTGAAGGAAGAGAACAATATTTGTAACATGTGTTTCATGACAGAATCCACAATAGGGAGTGAAGTTAATGTTGCAGTGACTGATCTGAAACAGTGGCATCATGAACATGTTAGTACATGAGCAATTGAACAGATGTCAGCAAAAGACATGATTGAAAGACAAAATGTAAAAAAAAAGGAAGATTTTTTCTGTGAATCATGCAGTTCAGCAACAAGGACACATTGTTCAATGAAACCAGGAGAATTTGTGCATTCAGATGTGTGTGGGCCAATGTCAGTTGAATCAATTGGTGGTGCAAAGCTTTTTGTCACATTCAAAGATGATGCAACTGGATACAGAGTTGTGTATTTTCTGAGACACAAATCAGATTTCATTGATTGGTTTAGTGAATTCAGTAATTTTGTATTGAACAAGTTTGGTCAGAATGCCAAAACATTACGTGTGGACAATGGCACTGAATACATGAATTATGGTATGAAGCAGTTTCTGAGCAACCATGGAATTCAGTTAGAAACAACTGCTCCATTTACGCCAGAACAGAACAGTCATTCTGAGAGGGACGGTCACATAATTGTTGAAAGTGCACACACAATTTTGGAAATGAAAAACCTTCTGAATTTTTTATGGGAAGAGGCTGTTAACACTGCTGTATACATATTAAATAGAGCTACAACAAAACGCAATTTGGAGCAAACTCCATAGGAGTTGTGGAATGCATGAAAACCATATGTTGGACATCTTCATGTGTTTGGGTCAGGTGCCTTTGCTCATGTACCAAAACAATTTCACAACAAGTTTGATGCCAAATCCAGAAAAGTTGTATTTGTTGGTTATCAAGGAGAATCAATAATTATCAACTTTATGACCCATGAGTCACACAGTGTTTGTATCGAGGGCTGTCACATTCAATGAGGTTAGCAACAGCTCAGCATCTGTACAAGAAGAAGTTGATGACACATACTTAAACTTCAAGACTGACATAGAACAAGATATCATGGACTGGCACAAGCAAGTTACTGGTGAACCTGCCCAAGCACAGGAAAAGATGGAAATTTCACAAAATGTTGTAAATAAGGCTAAACTGGGAACTGAAGAGCAACCTACCAAAGTGCTGTCAATGCAGCTACAAGAGCATTCTGTCATTCTCAAGCCAGCAAGATAGGAAGTGACTTTGCTCAGTATAATAATCCTTACAGCATCAAAGAAGCAATTTCTAGTCCTGACTCAAAACACTGGAAAAAAGCAATTGAAGAAGAACTGAAAGCTCATGAAGACAACAAAACCCGAAAGATAGTTCCTAGAACTAATAGCCAGAGAGTTATTACCGAGCGAGGTGGCGCAGTGGTTAGCACACTGGACTCTCATTCGGGAGGACAACGGTTCAATCCTGGGTCCGGCCATCCTTATTTAGATTTTCTGTGATTTCCCTAAATCACTCCAGGCAAATGTCGGGATGGTTCCTTTGAAAGGGCATGGCTGACTTCTTCCCCGTCCTTCCCTAATCCAATGAGACCGATGACCTCGCTGTTTGGTCTCTTCCCCCAAACAACCCAACCCAGAGAGTTATTTACCCAAAACAGGTGTTCAAGGTTTTATTTGACACAGATGGTAAGATTACTCAGTATAAAGCACAGCTGTGCTCAAGAGATTTCAAACAGGACTATGGTGTTAACTACAATGAGGATTTTTCACCAGTGATACAATATGAGTCACTCAGAGTTTTCTTGGTGATTGTCACATATAATGATCTAGAGATGCTACAGTTTGATGTTCATACAGAATTTCTGTATGGGAAGCCTTGAAGAAGTAGTTTACATGGATATACCCAAGGGAGTGGTAGTTAAAACAGAGACACCTGTAGTTTACAAACTTGAGAAATCACTGTACAGACTTAAGCAGGCTCCTCAGCATTGGATCAAGAAATTTATAGACTTTCTTTCAGATTATAGCTTTCAAGAAACTGAAACTGATCAATGTTTATTCAGTGGTGTAATCAGTGGTGATATTATCTTGTCAGCATTATTTGTAGATGATGGTCTCATTGCATCAAAGTCAATTGAAAAAATTCAAAAAATTGTTACAACACTAAAAGAAGTCTTTAAAAACACTGTCAGTGAAGGTCACTGCTTTGTTGGAGTGTAAATTGAGTGAGATCTTGTGGGAAAGAAAACATTAATATGTCAACAACCGTATATGAGAATAATAACTGGGAAATGTGGAATGTCTGATGCAAAATGTTCAAGTGTTCCTGCTGATCCTCATGTGAACCTGTTACTTAATGATGAAGAGTTCAGGAGTGAAAAAGTACCATATTGTGAAGTGGTTGGATCTCTTATGTTTTTTTCAGTTATTTCTTGACCAGATATTTCATTTGCAGTGAACAGTGTGAGCAGATTTTTGAACAGCCATACTAATGCACATTGGCAAGCAGTAAAAAGAATTTACAGGTACTTAATTGATACACCAGATTATGGTATAGAGTACACAAACTGCGGGAGCAAAATGCAGCTGGTTGGTTTTATAATAGGATTTGTTTTACTTTTGGCTGGTGGTCCTGTAACCTGGACTTCTCATGGGCAAAAGGTTGTTACTCTAACAAGGGAACCTCCCCATTGCACCCCCCCTCAGATTTAGTTATAAGTTGGCACAGTGGTTAGGCCTTGAAAAACTGAACACAGATGAATCGAGAAAACAGGAAGAAGTTGTGTGGAACTATGAAAAAAAATTAGTAAAATATACAAACTGCGTAGTCCATGCAAAGATAGGCAATATCAAGGACAATGGGTGTCACGGAGCGCCGTGGTCCCGTGGTTAGCGAGAGCAGCTACCAAACGAGTGGTCCTAGGTTCAAGTCTTCCCTTGAGTGAAAAGTTTTAATTTTTATTTTCAGTTTATGTGACAAACTCTTATGTTTTCATCACTTTTTTGGGAGTGATTATCACATCCACAAGAAAACCTAAATCGCGCAAGATAGAAGAATCTTTTTACCCATTCACCAAGTGTACAAGTTAGGTGGCTCGACAACATATTCCTGTCATGTGACTCACATGCCGTCACCAGTGTCGCATAGAATATATCAGACGTGTTTTTCTGTGGAGGAATCGGTTGAGCTATGACCTTGCGATCAAATGTTTTCGGTTCCCATTGGAGAGGCACGTCCTTTCGTCTACTAATCGCACGGTTTTGCGGTGCAGTCACAAAACACAGACACTAAACTTCTTACAGTGAACAAAGATGTCAATGAACGAACGGACAGATCATAACTTTGTGAAAATAAAGAAAGTAACATTTTCAGTCGAGGCAAGACTTGAACCAAGGACCTCTCGTTCCGCAGCTACTCATGCTAACCACGGGACCATGGCACTCGTTTTGCTACAATCTCCTTGATGTTGCATATGTTGCGCATGGACTACTCAGTTTGTATATTTTACTAATTTTTTTTCATAGTTCCACACAACTTGTTCCTGTTTTCTTGATTGATCTGTGTCCAGTTTTTCAAGGCCTATCCACTGTGCCAACTTATAACTAAATCTGAGGGGGGTGCAATGGGGAGGTTCCCTTGTAAGTACAACTGAATCCAAATATGTAGCTGCTGCTACTGCTACTAAGTACGCAATTTGGCTGAGAAAATTACTATGTGGTCTGGGAATCAAGTGTAATGAACCAACTACATTACAAATTGACAACCAGAGCACAATCAAGTTACCAAAATATCCTGAATATCACAAATGCACCATACATATAGAAGTACACTATCATTTCTTACATGAAAAAGTGATAGAAGTAGTTTGTGTGTACCACAGAACAACTTGCTGATTTGTTAAGCAAAACATTAACCAAAGAAAAATTTTTATATTTGTGCTCATTGTTGTTAATTGGTAAATGCAATCACTTAAACAGTGGGAGTATTGGAAAGATTTTTCATAATTTCATTTGCCTGTGTTTGCAGTTCTTGTCCTGTTTATGCTCACATTCTGACTGTTAGTGCATAGAATTTGTCTACATGTTTGCAGCTGTTTATCTTTGTCTTGTTTGCAGTAGTAGTATTCTTTGTAATTATTATTATTATTATTATTATTATTTGGTTGCATGTGAAAAATCAACTATTGTAAATAAAGCCAGTTATTTTAATTAAAAAATAAGTTCATACATAGCTTTGTTAATCACTCTTAGCTAACCTCCACTATCCGCATCAGATAGGCAAATGGGAACTGGAGGTGGTATATTTGTTGCAGTTGACAAGAAACTCAAAGCCATCAAGATAGAAATTGAAGCTGCATATGAGATTGTTTGGGCAAGATTATCAGGGTTGAGCATAAAATGATAATTGGATCCTTCTATCATCCGCCAGATTCATCTCCTGATGTAACCAGTAACCTGAGGTCACTTGTATGTAAGTTCCCCAATCGTACTGTATCTTCAGGAGAGATTTTAATCATCCAGCAGTTAATTGGGAAAATTAAGTTTTGTTAGTGGTTTGCATGCTGAGACATACTGTGAAACTTTACTAAATGTCTTCTCTGAAAATTACCTAGAACAGGTAGCTAGTAACCCCATTCATAATGGAAATATATCGGATCTAATGGCAACAAATAGATCCGACCTGTTTGAGGATGTCCACATCAGATCTGGTATCAGTGGCCATTACGTGGTTGTGGCAACAATGATTACCAAACTACAAGGACAACTAAAACAAGCAGAAAGATATATATGTCCAGTAAACTAGATAAAAAATTAGTACTGAAAGATCTCAATGAGGAACTTGAAACTTTCAGCACAGGGCAGGAGGATGTAGAGGAACACTGGCTCAATTTTGAAATACTAATTGACCATGGACTGGATAGATATGTACCAAGTAGAACAGTTCATAATGTGAGGGACCCTCCACTGTTCACACTCAGTTTAAAGAAACTTCTAAAGAAACAGAGATTACTGCATAATAGGTGTAAAACAAAGCCTAGGGCAACATATGGGCAACGTACAGAGAGATGCTGATTGAAACACATTTGCTTGTCAAGAGAGCAATGTGTGATGCCTTGAATGACAACTGTAGCAGAATATTATCAAGTGATTTTTCACAGAACCCAAGGAAATTCTGGTCATGTGTAAAAACTGTTAGTGGCACCAAAGTTAGTGTCCAGTCCATAGTGAATGATGCAGGAAGTGAAATTGAGGATAGTGAAGCAATGTCTGAAATTCTTAACTCCACTTTCAAATGTTCCTTTACATAGGAAAACCCAGGAGAATTGCCCCAATTTAAGCCTCACTGAAAAGATGAATGAAACAAGTATTAGTATCAGTGCTGTTGAGAAACAACAGAAATTGTTAAAACTGCACAGGGCATTATGGAACTCCTCTCAGATTCTGTAATGAAATTGTGGCTGAGTTTGCCCCTCTTGAAACTATAATCCATCATAAATTCGTTGAACAAAAAAACCATGCCCGTTTCTTGGGAAAAGGCACAGGTCACACCTGTGTAGAAGAAGGGTAGTAGAAGAGATCCACAAAACTACCATCAATATCTTTGACACTGATTTGCTATCAAGTCTTAGAAAATATTCTGAGCTCGAACATAATGAGATATCTTGAACAGAATGATCTCCTCAATGCCAACCAGCATGGACTTTGATAATAATCAATCATGTGAAACCCAACTCACTCATTTCTCACATGATATACAGAAAGCTTTGAAACAAGGCAACCAGGTAGATGCACTATTTCTTGATTTCCATGAAACATTTCACTCAGTACCCTAGCTATGCTTATTGTGAAAAGTATGATCACATGGTGGATCATGTGAAATTTGTAACTGGACTGGGGACTTTTTGGTAGGAAGGATACAGCATGTTATCTCAGATGGAGAGCCATTATCAGATGTAGAAGAAACTTTTGGTTTGTCCCAGGAAAGTGTATTTGGACCCTTGCTGTTCATGTTGTATATTAATGAACTTGCAGGCAATTTTACTAACAAAATCAAGCTTTTTTCAGATGATGCAGTTATCTGTAATGAAGTATTATCTGGCAGAATCTGCAAAAAAAATATGCAGTCACACTCTGATAGATTTCAAAATGGTGTGGAAATTGGCAACTTGCTCTAAATGTTCAGAAATGTAAATTTTTTCACTTCACAAAGCAAAGAAACATAGTATCCTATGATCAGTGAGTCACTGTTGGATTTGGCCAACTTATACAAATATCTGGGGAAGTGCAATCAATCTACAAAGAAGTTTACTTACAAATCACTCATGTGATCAGTTCTAGAATATTGATCAAGGGTGAGGAACCTGTACCAGACAGGACTAACAGGGGCATTGAACATACACAGACAAGGGCAGCATGAATGGTCACAGGTGTGTTTAATTCATGGGTGATTGTCACAGATACTGAAGGGACTGAACTGGAAGAATCATAAAGATAGGTGTAAACTATCCTGAGAAGATCTGTTAACAAAGTTTCAAGAATCATCTTTAAACAATTACTCTAGGAATATACAACAACCCCCTATGTATCACTCACATAGGGATCATGAGGACAAGATTAGAATAATTACTGCACAAACAGAGGCATTCAAACTCATTTTTCCCTTGGTCCATATGTGAATGGAACAGGAAGAAACCCAAATAACTGGTACAATGAGACGTATCCTCTGCCATTCACCTAGTGTAGTGTAGATAAGGATGTAAAGCATCTAAAATGAATCATTGTTGAATCACTTGTGCAATGTAGCTTTCAGTGTAATGTGATTGATGACAATGTTAGAAACACAATGCTAAAACTTAATTTTTTCTTCATTGTTACTATTTAGTGAAAATGTATGGGGCTTGATAAAATGTATAATAATTAAGTAATAATATTAAAATATGAAAAATTGTGTAGTATAGTTTAAAATATGTATTATATCTCAAAATCTTTAAATCATGTAATTTAAAACTTTGAAATAGGGGTTCTTTCAGTGTAATGCATAGAAGTTATAGTTTTTCTTATAAATACATATGAAGGAACAGAATATGTAATTACATAAAATCCACACCCTAGTCTTCAACTTAATTACTACACATAATATGGAAATCTTCTGTGTTGCAGGTAACATAAAATTTGCTGTTCACAATAAACACATTTACATTTTAATGTCACAAGACAGTTTATAGTTACAAAAACACATAAGTAGGTAGGATTCATTTATTTAATGTTGCCCTAGACCTCATGATAAGAGAGAACCCTGAATATTGTAGAATTTACCAAATTGTAACTCAGATGAATTGCCATAAAATAATTAGGAGTGAGTCACAAGAATGTGGAATGTGCAGTATCTTCCTACCTACAGAATGAAATATAAACATTATCATGTTTTAAGTGGCTACAAGGAGACACAATATTGTAATACTACAAGACAGTCCCTAGAGAAATTTTTAGGTAACTCTGACATTAAATGATAACCTAATGGTAGATAGTTTTTTTTTTAAGATGTGCTCTCAGTGTCCAAGATTATAATCTGTGTAATGTAAGTCGGCTTAAAGAACTCCGAAAGCAGTGTTACCGTCAAATTAGAGTTATGTTTCCTATGTACTTATACTGTCCCTTTACTTCTGAATAGTATCAATGCTGATTTGAGTCTGGATTTCAGAAAATGTGTCAGACAGCAAAAACGAAATTCTGGCTGTTTTTGGTTCAAAACTAGAAGTTAGTTGCCAAGCTAACGTAATTCTTGCATATTGTTGGATGCACCATCCCGGTGGATCCCAGATAGTGCCTGAGCAGGATGATGATTTACTTTCAGTGGGAAAATGCAAAATATCTGTTGAAACTACTAATTATTCTGACTCTGGTATCTGGGAGTGTCATATGGGAGGCACATATTCTGCTGGTGATGAGATTATCATCTCAAGATCTGTTTTCATTTCAGGTAAATACTGTAATATATCATATTATATTAACAAAAATCTTAATTTATTTTAGAGAGAAACTGCAGTGCTGTTCCATAATGAAAATTATATTTCATGTGCATTTCTGATCTGTGTAAACTCCATATGCTTATATTTGAATAATTTAGAAGACCTCAATAGCTATTTATACTGTCGCACTTTACACTGATGACACTATTGAATTACAGTTTGATGTTGAATTTTTACTAACACATTTTGTTAATTTTTTTCATCCTACAATAACTGATATTTTAACCGTCATATGACTTTTTCCATATTTCAGTGGACAGTTGTATGGTACTAACATGCAATCCAACATTGAACAAACTACTTCTGGCAAACTATAGTTATCAGCTACTACACTCTTCCTGTTGCCCATATACATAATGTATTGCTACTGCAGAGTAAACACCTTACAGTATGCTTTCAAGCCCAGCTAATCCATTTGATTTTGTCTGAATAATCCTTTCTTTTTGAATAATAGACCCGGTCCAGTCATACAGAAAAGATTAAATTCTGAAATGTTGCCACAGTGTGGAGAAGTACTGTTTTCCAAAATATTTTCCTTAATACAAGTGCTTATTTTACCATTGACTAGAACTAATGATCTGAGAATAATTCAGGAAAAGTAGGGCAAGATTATTTTAACATCTCCAACAACTTTCACTTTCATCAAAATACATAAAAGGCAGTATTGTTTGCCAGGCAAGTGGTAATGTGCACATTCACATGTGAGAAATTTACTCAGTGCTCCAAAACTTTTCTTTTATTGCTTTCATTGTTTTGACCCACCACGTTACTCTGTCAGCTGCTGACAGAATAAATTTGTAACCACCAGAATCTGGTTGGGGCCTACTAAAGCCAAATGTATGTACTGAAAGCTACCCACCAGAATGTCATAATGGCCAGGATAGCAGACCTGTATTGTAGTATTGACATGCAATGCAGGCATGGTTCCAGCATGTAATGGGATGCATGCCCAGATGAGAAAATTGTGAAGGTTATCAAATACAAGTCCTCTCATCTGAGATGGAACCAGTGGCCTGATTTTCCCTGTGGATATATTGCACCAAACTTGTGTGAGTGAAACAGGGAAGGGACAGCACTCAAACTTCAGCCTTGCTGAGAAGTCCTGTAGTATTTCTTTGAAATGAGCATCCATCTCCTCTGCTGAATCAGCTTCATTATAATTACTACATACTGAAAAAGCATTGATTCTCGAGAGGAAGTGTGCCACTGCATTGTAGGCCCCTTGAATATGTTGCACATCTTTTGTATGTTGACTCATATAGTCCAAGGTTGTTGGACCCCATCTACTAATTGCTGGAGTACAGTGCCTATGGCTATGTCACTCATTTCAGTGATGATAGATAATAGGGTATTGGTTATTGGGTGTACTTAAGTCACAGCTTCTTGGAGGAATAGTTTGAAATGTTATTGAAGGCCTTGAGCACTTCCAAAGCCCATATCAGCAGTTTCCTACAATGTTTATTTTTCCCTGCCAGAGTCTGTTAGCAGTGCTTCTATAGCTGCAGCCTGCAGTAGATGCTGCCTATAGAAGTTGATGGTTCCCAAGAACTGCCTTAATTCTTCACACATTTGTGACTGGGGAGAGCTTGAAGCAGTGCTGTTTTCTATGCAGTTGGGAAGAGATTCCTCATGCACTAATGTATGCCCTCAGAACATGACTGTGTCCTGGCCCAGTTGGCATTTTTCCGTATTGATTTCCATGCCATGGTGATAAAGCATATCTAACACAGAACACAGGTGTACCTCATGATCTGATGGATTTGATTTTTAAAAAAATGTCATTGAGGTATGTATAAGAAAAAGGAACATCTCTTAAAATTTTATCAGTAAAATGCTGCTTGGTCTGTGTGGCATTTTCGGGTCCATAAGGCATGAAAAGACACTGATACAGTCCAAATGGAGTAATAAAAGATGTCTTAGATATGTCCTCTTGCATGGAGATCTAAAGGTAAGCCCTCTTGTAATCGATTACACTGAAGACACATGCCCCTGCCAAAGCTTAATAAAAATTCGGAATGTCCAGAATAAAGTACCTGTTTGAAATTGTTCGTGCATTTAGTAAACAATAGTCCTTACATATTCTATCAGACCTTCCTTTTTTGACACAAATGTGTTGTCTAATGGTCTCGCAATCTCTGCATTGAATAACTCATCTGCAATATTCTTTGCTGTACGGAGTCTACCTGGCACTAGGCACTGAGCCTTATAATGAACAGGGCCCCTGCAATGTAAGGATATGGTGCACTGTCTCATCGTTCACAGTGCACTTGACTAAATGTTTGCGCTGCTCAGTAGTGTCACTCATCACATGTGTGAAGGACCCACCCCTCCTTGTGAAAATGATGTTGGCTGACAAGTGTGACATGTTCCACTACAAAAAGAAACGTAAAATAAAATAGAAAGAATTAAACATTTCAGTTCTTTTTTAAATGTTCTACATATATTGTAAAACTAAAATATCAGATTTGCGTTTAATCATTCGAAGAACTACCAAAGGTTTGATTATTTCAAGGCTTTAATGACTATGTTTTGTAATTTTACCATAAGTATATTTACCTGACTTCACAATCATCATGCATCCATTCACTTCATGCACAGGCACATGTAGTCATTCTCTGTTTGCTGAAATGGTAAACCCCAAGGAGCCCACAAAAGAAAGAGTAGTTATCATTGCTTAGACGCCTTCCTGTGGTTAACAGGTAACGGCTATGTACGGATCTTACTCAAGTTAATCCATGATGATAAAAAAGCATTCTGACTTACATTAAAATAATCTCACCCAATTATTATAGTTTTAATTGCTGCCAACCTTGGTTTATGTTGCCTAACCTAATAGTTCATTTTCCAACAAATGGAAGAAAGATATACATTTAGGTACAATAATTGAGATTCACAATTGAAAAATAATAAACCTGAGGATTTCTTTATGCAGGAACAAGATTATCAGCAGAAGAAAACAGTTTGTTAGTCTCCCCAGGAGTTACAGCTTACATTACATGCCTCTCAGTACCTCAGGGCTCAAGTCTTTCTTACTGCAGATTCATACGGCCAGATGGTACAAATATACCTGCAATCCCAGGGGTCATGAAAGAAAAATATATATATTATGGTGATGGACTGGAAAGTGGCATATGTGGTCTGCAGATCAATAATCTGCAGAATGAAGATATTGGTAAATGGACATGTGCAGCAGAATTACAAGATGATAGATCTGAAGCCACTGACATCATACAAATCAACATTAGTGGTAAGTTATGTGGAAAATTTGATAAAACTTTTGAACCATAGTACTCGGTGATTCTTTAACTATATGTCATATGATTTAATTTTCAGAGACATCTGTTGCTTCTGTGAGCATTATAGTTGTAGCTGTAGCTGTCAGTCTAATTGTGGCATCTGCTGGGGCTATATGGTGTGTAAAAAGACATTACAAACGTTCTAAACAGCCTGTGCCTCCCATTGTTTTCTCAGAACTTAAAGAGTCTGTCTCACAAGTAAGTAACATCATTCAGAATTTTCATAGATAACAAGTAGAACCCTCTCAAGATTATGTTATAGAGTACTCATTTCTCTGCATCATTTTATCATGCTAACTTTTATCAAAAGTAATATCATAGCGAAGATGTTGCAAAGCTTCGTGACAGATAAAAATAATGTGTGGGGCAAAATTCAAAGCTGTTCCCTTATTTTTCATACCTTTCTAGCATTCAGGGTCATCTTATTATTTTGTTAAACCTGTGAAGTTGCTCAAGAAAATATTGTTTACTCTTAATATTGTGTGTACAGTAATTTATTAAGCACCTTCTGGGTTTGAAAATCACTTGAGCACATGTTCTATCTCTATTCATCCCATGCTCAATGTTATATTAAATGATATCAATTACAGAAAATCTGACACAGCGAAAACCATTTAAAACTGTCTGCTACTTACAATACTGTTATATGGAGTTTTTTCCATGCTGTAGTGTTATAGGCAGTTAACAAAACCCACAGATTTTATACTTGTGTGAGGAACATACACTGGAACCCATAAAGATTAGAGTTGAAAATTCTTAAATTCAGAGCATTTTGTTTGTGCCTTGATCATTTTTTTTCTGATTGTAAGTTGAAAATGTATTTTTGTCATATCTTGGTATACTTTTCCTATTCAATAATAAATGGCATGCTGCTCAGTCAAGGAAGCAATATTAACTGTTTAATTATTTTGAATTTTGCTGCTAAGTTTGTGGGAACAGCATTCTCATATATTGCAAGTGCCACCAGGTACCCTTCAAGGCATTGTTTGATATGCTAGCCATATCTGAGAGTCTACATGGCACACCTCTCATTAAAAGTAGTCATCATTGCTGTATATGTTTATTGATGTTAAGAGAGCAGTGCGGAGGGAAAGCTGTTGAAAAATCAAAACTCCTTTACTATCAGTATTACAAAACATTTCAGAAATTCACATGTGAACACCATACTATACATTGCAATTGGACACACAATCCAAATTCATTTTGCTTGCATATATAATGTTTTCTTTTGCTTATTTCTCTGAGTGCAATCAACATGGCTCTTTGCAGAGTGATTTTCTTTACAAGATGATAAAAGAGACCTTGAATAGTGTATTCCTAAAAGTAAAAATTTTGGCTTCTATGTTTTTCTTCCCTAAAATCTGACAAATTAGGGGCAAGCAGGCTCATCCACTGATACAGTTTTACCTGTATATATTCTGTAAATAACACATGTTTTTTCTGCAAATAGATGTGGTGTCTGTTGTAAATACTTGCTTGCCTTTAAGCCAAGTATATGAGTATGTGCTTTCACCTTTAGTCTTTTGTTATATATTTTCTTGCTAGTCATGCATGGTGCAGAAACTTCAGTTTAAAGACATTTAATTTGTTCATTGTATATCTGCTGTTGAGAAGTCCATAACCGATTATAAGAACTAACAAAATATGGATAATATGTGATACATAAGCAGTACCAGTCAAATAGCCGTTTTTAGTAATTGTGCAATATAACAAATTTTCCTTTGTTAGTTTTTGTCTATTTATAAGTCAATGTTCAATCAAAAAATTAGATGTCACAAGTAATGTAGTATGGAATTAATACTGCCTTTCTTTTTCAGTCTGATACAGGCTCATATTTATCCAGTGACAGCAGTTCACAAAGTGAAACACCTCAAAGAATGAGTTTAATACACATTTAATTCAGTGAGTTAGCACATGACTACAGCTTTGTCATGCTGTCTAAATTTTGTACTGAATACCTCGATTCCTGTTAAGGATATTATTATTATTATTGTTATTGTCAATATTATTATCATCATCATCATTATGATTACTAATCATTGGTCGTCCCACATCCAGTGCTGGGTAAAGGTCTTTTCTAGACTTTTTCATGTATTACAGCCTTCAGCATTATTATTATGCAATTGTTGATGTATCCAAGTTAACAGAGTTTATATTTTTCTTAAAAATGTGTGCTGCTTGTCTTTAAAAAATTGTGGCTCCAAATTGAACCAAATCATAACATCTTCATTATTTATTTATTTATTTTATATATAAGAAATGTATATAATAATAGAGTTTAAGCTTAAACATGTGTATGTACTGTAATTGTAGGATTGAATATCATGTCACAGTATTATGTGCAAAAGCACCACAAATATGCTTGCATTTTATGGTGAAAATATGTGAAAATTATTGAATCTAGAAGTAATTTTAGTACTGTACATTGATCCTCATAACAAGTAATTTTTGTTTTCAGTCATTGTAAATAAGAAAAAAAAGAACAATAAAAGTAACTGCTTTTCAAATTATATTATTTGCGAGCTACTTATAAACTGTTGCTTGTGCAACCATGTCTGGGGTCATTCCTCATATTAAACAAATGTTTCCGGAGTCTAGATTATTTATGACATCACATGCACGCTGGGAGATGCTGCATTGTTCACTGCTTGTAGTGTCAAGATATCTCCTCACCTGAGGAAGCATGTAGGGCCAAAACTAACCTGGTCAGTATGGTGAAGGACAGTGTGGCAGTAGCATGCTGGCTGACACTCCCAAGGGGTCAGAGCTCTGACACAGAAGAGAAGGTGAAGAAGCAGAAGCTGGCTGCACAGATTGAGACTCTGGAGGTACTGGTGACTCCACTGGCAACAGAACAGGGTTAAAGACCAAAGATATCTGCAGCAGCTGGCATGAAAGACATGAAAGGACTAAACATCTGTTGTCCCCTGTGAGATGCTGCAGATTATAGTGCAGAGGTGGCTACTGCTACAATATCCACTCAGAAGGTGGTGACTTCTGGTTAGGACACCACAACCAAAGTTGATTTCAATGCCTGCAGACCAACCCTGTCAGTTGTCACCAGGACCACTTCATGGCCTGGTTGCACTGAAATCACGTCCCATCACTATCAAAGGGTCTGCCCAATAGTGTGTGTTCAGATGGGAGTGCCCATATGAAAAGGCATTGCTTCTTCTTCAACTCGAGCCAGCACCAGTGGTAAAAGGTTGACCAGTGTGTGGTGGGGTCACCCATGTAGCACCCCTGGCTGCTCACCACACTTTGGTGAGTATGTGCTTGGCTTGCACGGGGCCCCAACCTTTGCAGCCTTACTTCCTCTTCCTGTGCTGCAAACCTACACTTCAACTATTGGTTACCTCCTCTGACTTCCCATTGGATGGTCGTTTTGGTGTAGACCCTTCTTGGACTTGGTTCATGATTTTGGTCTTGATTTCCAGTTTCACTCCTGGCACTATCTTCACACTCCATTAACAGTTATATGGGCCCATTTACTGGGTTTGACCTGCCATCTTTTCCAAATTTTACAGAAGTTCACATCATGCTGGGAAATTCACCCACTGTGGTGTATACTCTGCTTCTGTGCCCTTACATCTACATCTACATCTACATGATTACTCTGAAATTCACATTTAAGTGCTTGGCAGAGGGTTCATCGAACCACAATCATACTATCTCTCTACCATTCCACTCCCGAAAAGCGCGCGAAAAACGAACACTTAAACCTTTCTGTTTGAGCTCTGATTTCTCTTATTTTATTTTGATGATCATTCCTACCTATATAGGTTGGGATCAACAAAATATTTCCGTATTCGGAAGAGAAAGTTGGTGACTGAAATTTCGTAAATAGATCTCACTGCGACGAAAAAGTCTTTGCTTTAATGACTTCCATCCCAACTCGCGTATCATATCTGCCACACACTCTCCCCTATTACGTGATAATACAAAACGAGCTGCCCTTTTTTGCACCCTTTCGATGTCCTCTGTCAATCCCACCTGGTAAGGATCCCACACCGTGCAGCAATATTCTAACAGAGGACGAACGAGTGTAGTGTAAGCTGTCTCTTTAGTGGACTTGTTGCATCTTCTAAGTGTCCTGTCAATGAAACGCAACCTTTGGCTTGCCTTCCCCACAATATTATCTATGTCATATTCCCAACTGAAGTTGTTCATAATTTTAACACCTGGCACCCTTCCTTCCTGTTGTAGTAGTATGCCCAAAACCAAACACAGAACCAATCCCATTGTAAGGGGGGTGGGGGCACACTCCCCATGTATGCCTTGGAGTACATGCCCATCATGACTGGGACATGGGGAGTCCCAGCAATGGATTATTGGCCAAGTTGCCATTGCTGAGGCTGGATGGCACCCATGGGGAGAGCCCCCATTTAGAGTGGGTGACACCATGGCAGATAGTTCACACACGAAGCAATTTAAACTTTCTTCAGCTGGTGGTCACAAAGCTCCAGCAGTCTCTTTGAATGGAAAGGCCTTGTATGAAGCAATAAAATACTCTCCCACCATGTTCTCTTCCCTGGCCTCACTGTGGGTGGAATGTGGGACTAGATGACAAGGAGGAAAATACTCCCCCAATACTTAGTCTGTACTAGGACTGATGGGGAGACCTTTTTGGCTAAAAAGCCTCTATGTTTTTGTCAATAACTTGAAGACAAAAATGGGGAAGTTGCAGCCATCTCTAAGATGATCAGTTACCTGCTGATTAAAATGTCATCCCCTGCCCATCCACAGGCATTGCTCTATTGTGAAAAGTTGGGTGACATTCCAGGGACTGTCATCCCCCACAAGAGTCTCAATTGTTCCAGGCATCATCTTTCACTGTGATCTTCTTTTCCAATCTGACAATGAGCTGTGGGCCAACTTAGAGCAACAGGGTGTGAACTTCATCCATTGTGTCCAAAAGGGTCCAAATGAAAATAAAGTTGCTACCAGGGCTTTCATCCTGGCTTTTGAGGGTGACACGTTGCATGAGAATGTCAAGGTGATGATCCACCAGTGTGATGTGAAACCCTATATTCCACTTTCTATGAGATGCTTCAAGTGTATGAAGTTCAGACATATGACTTCCCGTTGCAGCACTACCCCTGTCTGCAGGGATTGTTGAATGTTGCACTCCCCCCCTCCCCCATCTGTGTAAACTTTGATGAGTTCCATTCTCCCTGTTCACCAGAATGCTCCATTTTTAAGTGAGAGAAGAAACTCCAGGAGTATAAGATCCTGGACAAGTTCACATATTCAGTCCCCATCCCCCAGATAGAGGCATCTCATCTTCCTCTAGCTCGACTCTCCCTTCCACAGTTTCTGCTGGTTCATAGCCAGACACCAGTTGATGGCTAAAAGAACCACAGGCTGCTGGCCATCAGACTTCTCGTTCTTCCTGTGTCCCTGGAACCAATCTAAGGAAACCTTCCCAGTCCTCATCTTCTAAGGAGAAGAAGAAGTGGAACTGTAATGGATTTATCCACCACATGGCTGAGCTATGGCATCTTGTAAGTACTTACCCTGCATATTATATTGCCACCCAGGGAACATAATTTCCAGCAACTCAGACCTCTACCATTTGTGGCTTCCAAGGTTATTTTAAGAATCATACTGACTATGAGAGGTTACGGGGTAGAGTTAGTACATATATTCTGGCCTCTATATGTAGTGACCTTATGCCTCTTGATACACCTCTGGAGGCTGTGGCTATTTGGGTTAGGGCACATCAGTATTTTAACATCTG
Source organism: Schistocerca nitens (assembly GCF_023898315.1). Taxonomy (NCBI): domain Eukaryota; kingdom Metazoa; phylum Arthropoda; class Insecta; order Orthoptera; family Acrididae; genus Schistocerca; species Schistocerca nitens. Next base: position 197,495,234 of record NC_064617.1, on the reverse strand, counting down.
TAACATTTATCTCCCTCCCAATGATGTCATGTCCCAGGATATACTGTCTGCATTACTCTGTCAGCTCCCCCCATCTTTTCTTGTCTTTGGCAACTTCAGTGCCCATAATCCTTTGTGAGGTGGAATAATGGTCACTGGCCATGGTAAATAAATCAAAACTATACTGGCACAGCTCGATCTGTGCCTCTTCAACTCTGGTACCCTACACACTTCAGTGTGGCACACAGAACTTATTTGGCCATTGATCTTCCCTTTGGCAGCCCTGGTCTTCTACCATCTATCCACTGGAGACTCCACAATGAACTGTGTGGCAGTGACCACTTCCCAATCTTCCTGTCCCTCCCTTAGTGTTGCTCCCCTGGATTCCTGCCCAGATGGGTTCTCTGCAATGCTAACTGGGATGGGTTCACCTCTGCTTTCATCCTTAGCTCCCCATCGCAAGGCAGTATCAATGTGGTTGTTCAGCATACAGTGGCAGCTATTTTTTTGGCAGCCAACCAAGCCATCTCCTATTCCTTGGGAGTCCCCCATTGAAAGGTGGTCTCTCCATTGCCACAAGCAGCACCCTTCTCTGGAGCACCTCATAGCCCTTAAACGGCTCTGTGCCTGTGTCCACTACCTCATAAAATAATGAAATCAAGAATCCTGGGAATGGTACATTTTTACCATTGGATCACATAGTTTCTATCACAGGTATGGGCGAAGGTCAGACACCTCTATGGCATCCAGTTCCCTGCAGGTGTACCAAGTATTTCCTCATGTGGTGCCATTTATACTGATCCAGACTCTGTCACCAAATATTTTGCTGAACATTATGCTCATGCATCTGTGTCTGAGAACTGCTGCCCTACCCTTCAACTCATAAAACAGCAGGTGGAGCAAATGTGCTTATCTTTTACTATTCACCAGCTGGGGCAATATAATGCTCCGTTCAGAGAATGGGAACTCGCTAGTGTTCTAGGCCGTTGCCCTGATATTGCCCCAGGGCCAGAGTGCATCCACAATCAAATCCTGAAACATCTCTTAAAGGATTGTCAGCATCACATCCTTGCCCTCTTTAATCATATCTGGAATGAGGGTGAGTTCCTAACTCAGTGGCGAGAAAGCACAATAGTTCCAGTACTGAAACTGGGTAAGAATCCCATCAAGATGGACAGTTATTGCCCAGTCAGCCTTACTGACATTCACTGTAAGTTGCTCAAATGCATGGTGACCAAACAGCTGTGTTGGCTCCTTGAGTCTCAGGGCCTTTTGGCTGCATTGCAGGGTGGTTCTCACAAAGGCTGCTCCACTGCCGATAATTTGGTTCACATGGAGTCCACACCTGGCCTTCACACATCATCAGCACCTCATCTTTGTCTTTTTTTGACTTACAGAAGGCTTATGACATGGCATAGCATCACCTCTTCCTTACAATGTCAAATGAGTCAGGTCTCCATGGTTCACTCCAGATTCTTGTCAAGAACTTCGTTTTCCACCATATGTTCCAGGTTCAAGTGGATGCCTTACTCAGTATGCCCCATATCCACAGGAACAGGGTCCTGGAGGACTAAAGGACTCTGTACTCAGTGTCCCTCTCTTTCTGGTGGCCATCAATGGTCTAGCGGTAGCTGTGGGGTCTTTGGTATCACCCTTTTTATGTGCTGATAATTTTTTATTTTATTGTTGCTCTTCTAGTATGGCTGTTGCTGAGCATAATCTACAAGGTGCCACATGAAAGGTGCAGTCGTGGACTCTCATCCTCATCCTCAGCTTTCAGTTTTCAGCTGCCAAGACGTTTGGGAATGGTCTTCAATTCTCGGTTGACATAGCTTCCCCACCTTTGTTAACTAAAGTGAAAGTGCTGGCGACACCTCAATACACTTTGCTGCCTGAGTGACACAAGCTGGGATGCAGATCACTACCCTTTTGCAGCTCTACAAAGTCCTGTTTCTGTCCTATCTTGACTACGGGAGTCTTGCATTTGGTTCAGCATCACCCTCAGCATAGTAGATACTGGACTCCATTCCTCATTGTGGAGTCTGACTTTCAACAGGAGCCTTTTGAACTATCCCTGTGAAAAGCTTATTAGTTGATCCTGGAGTCCATTACCTACTGGGTGCGAACAGCTACTGAATTACACTATACACATTTTTAGCTTTCCTGAATATCCCAACTACTGTGTCATTTTCTCTGGAAGGGAGCTCCACCTCCCAAAACAGCGACCCAGAACTGGTTTTACAATTGAAGTATGTCTATCTGTAAATGAAACTGCCTCCACTGTTGCCTCTGGTCAGGGAAATATCGCATCTGCCTCCATGGCTTATGCCCTGACCTCGAATTTGTCTCAAAGTCTTGTTTGGGCAAAAGATTTCATTGACCCAACAATTTCTTGCTGTTTGTTCTTGGTTGTCCTTGAGACGTATCTGGGTTTGGAAGTGGTACTCACTGATGACTCAACAGTTGATGGATGAACAGGCTTTGCATGCACACACGCACAGTGCAATAAACTCCACTCTCTGCCAAATGGCTGCAGTTTCTTCACTCCTGAATTGATGGCCATTAAACTAGCCCTTAGCGATCTTCAGTCTTGCACTGGCAAGAGCATCCTAATCAGTAGTGACTCCCTTAGAGCCTTCAGGCTATAGACCAGTGCTACTCTCCTCACCCACTGGTTACAGCTATCCAAGATCTTGTCTCTGACCTACATTGAGCTGGACAGCCAGTCATTTTCATTTGGACCCCCACTCATGTTGGGATTCAAGAAAATGAATGAGCTGACCAGCTGGGCAAGCTGGTCAACAGGATGATGAATCTGAAAATGAGGGTCCCTGAACTGGACCTTCAGTTGTGTATACACTATTGATTGATGGAAGTCTGGAACACAGAATGGTCTGGCCTGATCTCCCCAGACAAACTGAGGAAAATTAAGGAGACCATGATCACTTGGCAGTCTTCCCTACATACTTCTCACAGGGAATCCATCATCCTCTGTCGACTCCGTGTTGGCCACACTTGCTTGACCCATGCCAACATTCTCCAATTTGAGGATTACCCTCACTGCCGATGTGGAACCCACCTGATGGTGGCCCACTTTCTCATAGACTGCCTTAATTTGGCTGCTTTGAGGGACATCTTAATCTTCCTGAAACTGGTGTTACGTTTTGCCTGCAAAGGTAGTTTCTGTTCCTGTCTGTAAAGGTATGGCTTTTTGCCCCCATGAGTGGTGGTTGATTGGGCACCCCCTACTGCCCTCCCCCCTCCCCCTCCACCCTCCCTAGTGCAGGGTCCCGTGGGGGCACTTGCATGGTGTCTCAGCCTGGCCTCTACCCTTTCCACCTTTTTATTCTCTTCGTTCCTTTTCATGTCTCAGTTTTAAAGCCTTGTCTTGATTGATTGTTTAACAACTTGTCTGTGCTGTCTTTTTCTGGGCTTTTGTTTCTGTTTTTTTATTATTTTAGTTACACTTGGGCTTTCCAGGATTTTTCTTTCTCCTCCTACCTTTGACAACCACTCCTGGTTTGCCACTTAATGGATGAAGGGCCTGCTGACCTTGCAGTTTGGTCCCTTTCACTCCAAACTGAGCAACCAACTGATCATCCCTGTAGCAGCTTTGTTGTATTGTGGCTGGTGATGGGCATCACTCTGTGAGAAACTAGAAAAGCACTGAGAGCTAATTCAGATATGGCTGTCTTAGTGGCCTTTGGCATTTGGGTCATAAATGCAGACAAAATATTCTTCCAGGTCATTGGAGGCAGAATGAAGTGGAATAGTTCTGGTGTTTGATGAAACTATGAGCTTAGAATAGCCAGAAGGCAGTCGCATTAGCTTTGGCCCGTTAGGGTGAACAAAATACCTTTGACAAAAAAAGTTTGTCAAGTGCCCTAGTAGTAGTAGTAGCTATTGTCATCAGCTGCAACATAACAGTATGGGGAAAATGGGAAAAATAATTAACAAAGATGAGTCACATGACACCCATGAGAGATCTGGCATAACCTGTTTGCAGGAGGCACCCATAACTGATTGAGTTCTCAGAAAGGGGAATATGATTGCAGAGATGGTAGATGGTGTGCCTGGCAGCCCTAAAAGCCCTAACAACCATCCACCATCCATGTGACGTCATCGTCCATATGGCCGTGAGCTGTTTCATGTGGGATGCCCCTCAGTGAGACTGATGGAGGAGCTGTAGCACCTGTTGCTACAAAGACACAGGCACCATCAGCTGACAACTGTCATTGTCCTATGTCAGCAGCAGGACACCTTAGTCAATCTGGAGATGGTGGCAACATGCAGAAAAACAATGAAGCCATGGCAGTGCTTATTTGATTATTTAGGGGCAACCTAAGTTTTTCTTCATTTGAAAACATTGGTTTATTAAATGTCTACACGTTAACACGTATAGTGATAATGAAAGAGTGTAAAAGAATCTGTATCTGGTAAGACAGAGATATTTATATGTCCTTTAGATTGTTTAAATAAAGCTGACCACAACAGAAAACTTTAACACTCTCCCTTCTTTAATAACTTAAACACTCTCATATTATTTTACAACCATCATAGTCAGACAACAAATAATTTTTTTTAATAAATCCACAAGCTGATTTCTGTATTTAATCTTGAAATTGTAATTTCACGATCTGTAATTGACTCTCAAACAAAGAAGAGTCTGAGATGAATATCTTTTGTCTGTTGGTGAAATTCAGGATTCACTATGAGTTGAACAGCAGCTTCATTGTCCACTTGTAGGCAAAGTTTCAAATCCTTCAGCTGCCAAAGTTCAGTTAGAACTCTCTTGAAACAATTTCTCATGCTGCTTCACTATTTGCTACAACTTCAACTTCTGGAGTAGAGACCGCAACTGACTCATCCAACTTACAGATGCACCAAAGACAGACAAAGAACACTTGAGGTGTATTGATCAGTTCCTAAATCACCTCCATGACTGGCATCACTATAGCAGTAAGGAATGCCTTTGTCTTCATCTGTTTTTTAAATAAATCTGTAGTCATATGTGTGTCTCAAAGAGCGAAATTTTTTTTTTACCCTTATTACATCACATTCTGTTGGATTTTGAAGACTTCTACATATCACTCAATCAGCATAGGATATGTCTGGTCTTGTCCCAAATGTCAGGTACATCAAAGATCCAACTGCTTGCCTATAAGGATATTTGGTGTTGATAGGGTTCCCCTCCATGCTGTTGTCGTTGATAATTGGAGTGGTAACAGCTCTATACCCAGGCTGTTGAAACATGTCACTTGATAGCTCATGCTATACTGCGACTGTGAAGCTGTAATAGCTGCCACCGTACATGCCCAAAGTTCCAAAGTATATTTTTTAAATGTAAGTTACAATCAAAAATAATATAATGGAAACTGATTAGTAATTGCTGCTTGAATAATTAAAAAACTTAATTGGAAAGAATAATTGAAAGAAATTGGAAGGTAACATACCCTGGGTGAACTTAAACTGGCAATAATACCAACAGACCTTCAAAGTCAATACTTCTTTTGGTCAACATTCATCATTTAAATTTATGTACTTCTTTAGAAATAGTTCCCTTGTGCATAGAACTGGTTATGAAAATGCTGTTTCCAGATCGTCCCTCTGCAGCTCGTGCAAATTCCTCTTGTCTGCTTCAGTCCTCTTGATGCAGGATTCTTGATGTGGGTGAAATGATGAACAGATGGGATTATTAATATAACTATCCATCTATAAACTTTATCTCCCTAATACCTTCTATAGCACTTCTTTAATGTATGATTAGAATGTACATTTTTGAACAATACTAACACAGTGGAACTTCCTGGCAGATTATAACTGTGTGCCCGACTGAGACTCGAACTCAGGACCTATGCCTTTCACGGGCAAGTGCTCTACCATCTGAGCTACCGAAGCACGACTCACACCCGGTCCTCACAGCTTTACTTCTGCCAGTATCTCGTCTCCTACCTTCCAAACTTTACAGAAGCTCTCCTGCGAACAGTGGAACTAGTCATACATCTGCCCTCCCCCTCTCTCCCCCTCTCCCCCTCTCCCGCGCTCTCTCTCCCCCTCGCTCTCTCTCCCCCTCGCTCTCTCTCCCCCTCTCTCTCTCCCCCTCTCTCTCTCCCGCTCGCTCTCCCGCTTTCTCTCTCTCTCTCTCTCGCGCTCTCTCTCTCTCTCGCTCTCTCTCTCTCTCTCTCTCTCTCTCTCTCTCTCACGCGCGCTCTCGCGCTCTCTCTCTCTCTCTCTCTCTCTCTCTCGCGCGCTCTCTCTCTCTCTCTCTCTCTCTCTCTCTCTCTCTCTCTCTCCCGCTTTCTCTCTCTCTCTAGCGCTCTCTCTCTCTCTCGCGCTCTCTCTCTCTCTCGCGCGCGCGCGCGCTCTCGCGCTCTCTCTCTCTCTCTCTCTCTCTCTCTCTCTCTCGCGCTCTCTCTCTCTCTCGCGCTCTCTCTCTCTCTCTCGCGCGCTCTCTCTCTCTCTCTCTCTCTCTCTCTCTCTCGCGCGCGCTCTCTCTCTCTCTCTCACGCGCTCTCTCTCTCTCTCTCTCTCACTCTCTCGCGCTCTCTCTCTCTCTCGCTCTCTCTCTCTCTCTCTCTCTCTCTCTCTCTCTCTCGCAACACTTTGCAGGCAGATTTTGTATGTTTCAGCACTTTGTACTATGTGTAAGGCAACGGTATGAAAGATACACAAAAACAAACTTTCTGTAATTCCTTTCCACATATTACACACATAACAAAGAAAAATTACAATTACAAAAATAAAATTATCCTATTCGTTTGCTGACATACCATTATCATTGCTTATATACATTATAGTCTGATGTCATTTTGTTTTAGAACATTCTGTTAAATTATAATTTCGTTACATTGTTCAATTCCAATTATATGAATACACTTTTTACTCTTATTTGTTTTTGCATTTGTTTTTGCATAACATTCATACAATAGATACTGTTTTCCTTTGTGGCATAAATTGACATACATTTCATTTCCATTCACACTGACTGCTTGTCGGAGCATATTTATCAATTCCAAAGAATTAAAGAAGTAAACAATAGTCACTATAATAGATTCTACATGCTGTTCAAATAACTACACATGGACTTGCCTCTCTAGCATTATCCAGGAAGGATCTACACACTACAGGGTTGATGAAATTTCACAGAAAGGCATTTATGTGCTCAGTTACTGCTTATTACTGGTCTTAACTGTGTTCCCAAGAATCAAATAGTTTGTTGTTTATAAATACAACACGACAAGAAGAGAATAGAAGCTTTCGAAATGTGGTGCTACAGAAGAATGCTGAAGATAAGGTGGGTAGATCACGTAACTAATGAGGAGGTATTGAATAGGATTGGGGAGAAGAGAAGTTTGTGGCACAACTTGACTAGAAGAAGGGATCGGTTGGTAGGACATGTTTTGAGGCATCAAGGGATCACAAATTTAGCATTGGAGGGTAGCGTGGAGGGTAAAAATCATAGAGGGAGACCAAGAGATCAATACACTAAGCAGATTCAGAAGGATGTAGGTTGCAGTAGGTACTGGGAGATGAAGAAGCTTGCACAGGATAGAGTAGCATGGAGAACTGCATCAAACCAGTCTCAGGACTGAAGACCACAACAACAACAACAACAAATACAACACAAATCTGATGATACCAATCATATCAAATACCTATTCAGCATTTAAAGTGCAGCTCAGTATTTGCTTGTTATGTTCATTGTATAAAGGATAACCATATCATATACTGAGGTATACAGAGTTGTATCAACATTATTATATTTTATGTACTATGAGCATAAACTGTGTTTACGTAGGTAACAAATGTGCAAGAAAAAGCTCATTGTAAATAAGGTGTTTGATGTTTTCATGGGTAGTTGACACTCACAGTAGTTTCGACCCCTTGATTATTTGGTAGAGCTCAACCTTGATTCAGTGGTATGTGAAGTACTGCAACTGTTTGCCTCTTCACATACTTTCACATGATCACATTCAATCATATCAAAAACTTATAACTATATTTGTCTTGCAGTGTGGACATTCTTGTTTTATATGGTACCCAACACTCCACAAACATTTATCTTTCTGCACTTTAGGACATGTCAATGCATTGTTCCCTGGAAGAGAAATTTAATACTAACTTAAAACAAAATCTTCATAGATAAGTGTACAGTGGCACAATGGCTACTAATACTTTTTTCATATATTCAACCATGTATTCATTCACTTTAGTGTGCTATCACAAAACTTATTTAATGTCATGTCTGCATCTCTACTTATCTTATAAATCTGAAATATAAACTGTATTATAGTTGGAGAGCAACCTCTTATTGAGTTTGCCACTTATATTGTACTCACTTGTTTACTTGCAGCAAGACCTTTATGGTTCATAAAATATAATTAGTGCATGTACTTTCAATATTTAAATTTTTAAATATTATACTTATATAGATATAATATGTATATAGTAGTGCAGCTTAAGTAAATATCTCATTTGTGTGTATTATGTAGATAGTCGTAGTTGTACTATAGACTCTCAATTAATTTTCTATGTTCTTGTTCATGCAATAGGCTTTATAAATGCTTGTACAGGCTGTAGCTCATAGGGTTTGTTTGTTTTGGGTGCTCCAGCATTTTCAGCTGTGTCTGTTTGGCCCTTTGCGAGTATACAGCCCTTCTTCAATATATAAACATTCTCAAGTCTTCATGTGGGTAAAGGCCCTTGTCCTTACATGTGTTCATGTGTACCCATGCTCTGGGGTAGGGGATTTTAGTAATTATCTATGGTCCAGTGTATATTAGTTGATACTTACAGTTCAGTTTTCCAATTTTTGTGGATTTGGAATGTGTTCTAAGTAACACCTTTCTTCTTATGTGCAATTGTGTTCTATGTTTCAGCTTTCTGTCATAAATTCCTTTCCTATATCTAGCCCAGGTTTCAAGATTGATTAATGCTTGTCATATTTTATCATCCAGTGATAATTCCAGTATCGGTATCTTGGGCAAAGGTTTTTCCCACTCGTCTACTTCTTGCATTCAGTCCATTTGGTATGTTTATGAGGTATATAGGTCCTCAAAAACCTGTTGAATCCCTCAGACACCCTTTCTATGGGGAATGCTTCGGGGTGAAATATGGATACTAAAATGTGTTTGATTTGGTTGGAATCTTCAAACCCTTTCTATTTACATCCACAAAATATGAGGCATTATCTGTTAACATGATTTCTGATTTTCCTACTCGTCTTATAATTGAACTAGCTATAACATTGTGTACAGCATACAGTTATACATTATCTTGTGAAAACATCATACACGCCTGCTATATATTTTACTGCCCCCTTACCTCTGGGATAGGGTCCAGCCACATTTAACGATACCTTTTGTAGAGGTTTCTTAGCCACAATGGGATTTAGTTCTATCTGTTTGGAGATATCAGAATGTTTTGCTTTCTGGCAAACAATACTATTTCTTACCACCTGTAGTAGTCTTCGTCTAAGGTTGGGGCAATAACAATATTTACCCATTTTGTCAGTGCATTTTGCAGTGCCATAATGGACCCAAGTATTGTGTGAGTATAAGATAAAATAATCCCCACATTTCTCTGGCAAACACACGAGTCATTATTCTAGTTCAGGTGGTTTCCTATGGAACAGAACACCTTTGTGAATAGTGAAAAACCTTTTTAACTTTTCGTCACTGTTATGTGTACATTTTGCTCTTACCTTACTCCAATGTGTGTCTTCCTGCTGTAATTGCTCCATGTGTTTACACATCTAGACATAGTATGTTCCGAGTGTTTTGTCCTCCATCAACATAGCTCTTGTTTCACCTTCCTACTCTAAAAGATTGCTGAATTCCTCTAAGCCTTGTGGTAATCAAGAAAGAGCATCAGCTATTATGTTCTGCTTTCCTTTTATGTATACCATTTCAAAATTGAATTCTTGAAGATAGATACACCATCGGGCTATTCGTTGATGTAGCAATTTACAAGTTAACAAAAACAATAGGGACCAATGGTCCCAGTATACTTGGTGTGTTTACCCCAAAGGAAATTTTCAAACTTTTTTAAAGGACCAAATTACAGACAAACCCTCCAACTCCATGACTGAATATGAACGTTCAGCTTCACATAAGGTGTGACTGGCGAAGCTGATTACTAAAGGGACGAGATTTCCCTCTTCTTTTATCATTTGAAAAAGGCATGCGCCCAGACTGTGAGAAAATCTTTCATCATGTATGGTTGAGATAAAATATTAGCATTTAATAAGGCCTGATTGATGTTCTCAAAATCAGTTTGATATTGCTTGTTCCATAACCAAGGTCTGTTTGTCCAGTGAAGATTGAGTAAAGCATCATTGTTCGTAAGTCGGTTAGGGATGAATTTCCTGAAAAATGACACTAGGCATAAGTATACCTTTACTTGTTTCTTGTTTTGAGGAGTAGGGCATTTCCTAATGGCATCATGCGTTTTAGGATCTGGCAGTATGCCTTTCAAAGAGATAATGTGTCCAAAAATTTTTACTTTTTTTTGTCCAAAATAAGATTTCTTGAGATTTGCTGTTACTCCATATTTGGAAAAGTGGCTTAGTACTTGTTCAGTTAATCTTAATTGTTCTACCCAAGTGGGTGTAGTGACTAAAAGGTCATCCATGTATAATATTACCTTACTCAAAAGTTTGGGCCCTAGCACTCTGTCAAGTGCAGAGATAAATACACCTACACTTATGTTTAATCCAAATGGTAATACCTGAAATTCAAAGCTCCTGCCCCCATATATGGAGGAGGTATACTTCTGACTTTCTTCATGTAGTTTTATTTGCCGATATGAAGACCACAGGTCGATTAGAGTAAGGAATTTAGCATTATGGAATTTCATAAGCTGTTCCTCTAAATTGTCTAGACGTGTTCGAACTGGTACAATAATCTTGTTAATGTTATGTGTGTCAAGGACCAAGCGCACCTTGCCATTTGGCTTACTCACAGCCAAAATAGGGCTACAATAAGGGGAAAATGATGGTTCTATTTTGCCTCATTCAAGCATTCTGTTAATCTCTTATGTTACTCCTTTTTCATGATATAGGGTATGAGGTAGAACAAAAAGTTTTGTAAAGATATACTTCCATTTTATACACAAAATTCTTAATGATACCTGGTCTGTTTTCAAATACATGTATATAAGCAAGTGTCAGTTCCCTTAAGTTCCACTTTCTGTTCTTGACACCAGCAATTTGATTCGCTTACCTTTGTGCTTATTGTGTCAACATTTACTTCTGCTGCTGCTGACTGTTCGTTATTGTATGTGTTGACAAACATAACTATGGGATTTACCAACTGAACTTCAAAGTCATGAGTAACTTCAGTTTTACATCTATTAGTATTCCCATTATTAGGTCTATTACAAGTAATTGGCTACTTACAGTGAAATGACATTGACCTTTCCCTATATCAATCTGTACTTGGTATGTCCTAAATGTAACCATACTGATTAAACAATCAACTATTGATTTCTCTACTATCAAAAAATTGCATCATACAGAAAACTATCCTAATTGTACAGGAATTAAGGCTAGTATCTTGACTCATTTTGATTTATGACCAGTGCAGTTTGTACCTTGCAGTTTTGCACTGGCAGTGTGGGTATATGCCCATTTTTCTTCATTTCTTGAAAGAATCCCTGTGACATCAAATTAGTCGCAGCACCTGTCGAGCACAATGGGTACATCAAGGTCAAATATTTTGGCTTTCATAGTAGCTTATACCTTGCTTTTGGCCAAATTTTTCTGTGTATCCTCATTACTTTGATATAGATCATCTCTCACATCATTACCATGATCATATCTGATAAAGCAAGTGTTGATCAAACTCATCCCCCCACTCTCCTTCAAGGTCACAGAACAGGGGCCTACCATAATTGTGTCAATCTTTTCCGGTGTCGGAGCAGCACCAGTCTCTGTGTTAGGCGTAACTTCCACTATATGGACAGTATGTGTTTGATTACACCAATTAGTATCCTGTGCAGCTCTCAACTGATATTCTCTTTGCCTCTAGGCATTATTTGGCATATGTGCATTATTTTTCTGGCTGAATCCCACTTTCTGTGGGTTATTCAGTTGTCTGGTATTGTTTTGTGTTTGCCAAGCGATCGGCTGATCATTGCCGGTGGCTTGTGTCTGTACATATTGTGCAGGCTGGCCATACGCTACTCGCCTGTTTTGGATGTTTTTGCTAAACTTCTGCCCATTTCTTTTATATCCACCTTTGAATTTACTGCTTTCTCCATTGCCATTGTGATTAATGTTACCATTACCGTAGGTTTGTGTGGGGTAAGGTTGCCATCCATGTTGTACTATGAATCCGTTGTTTACTTGTTGGTCCGCAAATCTCTCTGGCACTATCAGTGTATTAACAGGCTTGGGTTGCACAGGTCTCTCTTCGTATATGAAACCTATTGAGTCCAGTACAGATAGAAAGTATCCAGTGTCATGTTCCAGAATGGTAATGAGTTTTTCCCTAATGTGGGCAAGAAGTTGGCTCTTTAAAATTTTCAGCACATCTACTTGAGATACCAGGTTCACCCAGTATCTGGTTTTATTCAAATACTTTTCAAAATAGCCCCTTAAGCTTCCATGTTTGCTATTGAATGGAGCTGGGTTGAATACTTCACGTCTGAGCCTCTCTTGTGTGGCCTCAGACGAATATTTATTCAAAAAGGCTCTCTCAAACTGTTCATAGTAGTGGCAATGTTCTGCCATGTCCATAGCCCATAGCAGAATGTCACCCTTGAAGTATCCAGCAACAAATCTAATTTTCTGGGCTTTGGTCCAGGTATGAGGTAAAACATTTAGAAATGATCTAATAAAGACCATGGGATGTGTTCTTTTCCCTTCAGTGGTAAACACCAGAAATTGTCAATGCCTAAGTAATCCCTCATCTGCAAGTAATGTTGACAAACATGCCGTGCTGTTGGTGACAGGAGTGTTTATTTTTGCTTGTGGCATAGTGCATGGCAACTGTGCTTGCTCGACAGTTGCAGCTGCTGACAATTGTTGCCGCATTCTGCAACCTTCGCTATTTTCCTTCAATGTGCTAGCCCCTTATTGTGGGTATCCAGTGAAAGTATCTAACCATTCTAAAAAAACATGAGTTTGTTTTCTGTCAAATGCTGGTTTGCAATGTTAGTAGTTATAGCAATACTGTCTCATAACCTTCCCTCTGCTTCCTTTAAACCTGAATCTATTTTAGCTATAAGTTGCCTTTCTTTCTTCTTCTACAGTATCTACATAAATTTTGTACTCTGACACTACCTTTTCAGCAATGGTTGCATCTCCACTTCAGCTTTTTCAGTTATTTCCCTTACATCGGCTCATAACTTATCTCTCTGTTTTTTGGCAAATTTTGACTCTAAACTTAACTGGTCTACTCTTAGACTTAACTTTTGTACTTCTGTAGGTATGTTTCTGCACACATCTTGCAGCTCGCTGACTGCATCCATCACAATTTTTACTGATGCGTCCTCTCGGGATAGCATCTCCTGAATTTCAGAATATGCCTCACTGAGGTTTTGTAACTCACCTGCGAGTTTTTCCTGTTTATCATCAACAGATGATACCTTTTCCGTTAATATATTTATACTGCGGGGCACGTCGGTGATTATTTCTTGTTTTAGTTGTTTACCTAGCTCTGTCAACTTCCCGGATAGTTCGTCAGATAATTCAGTGCATGTAGTTTTGCTCACCTCACCCCACGTCACTGAACTGTTGACTAATACTATTATTGAAATCATTGAATGCCTGATTTTTCTGTGTATACTGTTGTCCTATATCTTTCTGATGTCTTGTGGACTGCTGTGTTACACCCTTAAGCTGTTGTGTTACATTTTGCTGAAATTCCTATTGTTTTGTAAACTTTTGTGTTGCATGTGTTGTGTCAAATTGTGGGTGTCACTAGTATTTACACTGCTTTTTCAAACTGTTTCCTGCTCTTGCATTCGCAACATCATGAGCAAATAGTCAGAGGAAGATTTGCTGTTGTGCGCTTCAGTTTCACCATTTGGAAAAATGTTTCCTGGTGAGAACTGTGAAATTGTCTCATTGAGCATCATAAAAGTGGTATCATGATTATTTATATCACCAGTGTCATCATTTTTTAATAGTGGGATGCCAACCTTGTTGTTTTGGTAGCCATCAGCCAGTTCACAAGTTGGCACATTACTTTCGGCTGTTGCCAAGCTCAGATTTCTGACATCTTGGCGTACTGTATTTTGTAATGAGTTTTCAACAATGGCTATTTCCTTTGACTCCATTCTGAACAATGTTTAACAGAATTATGAAAAAAATTTCAAAAATGAGTTTTTGTTTGTTTTTGTACTTTTCAATGAAAGTACACTATAACCCCGCTTTTATGTTCCCGGAATTAACATTTTTCCCACCGTTTAAGACATTTTTTATCAGTCCTGTCAAATTTCCTATGCCCACAATGTTAATTTGCACCTGATTTTGCATCAACATATTTACAATTTTCCCATGATTTACGCATTACGAAAAAATGTTTGTGGAGAAAAAATGACACTGGCATGATGTTGGGTGTCCAGTAGCATTTACAAGTATTACATGGTTACGTTTCTTGACACCAGGGCAGCCGACTCAGCAGATTTGAACCAGTAAATGGTAAAAGTTCGAATAATTTGTGCCGTATCTCTAGCCTCTGCCAAGCTATACTTGGTGTGGTGGCTGATATGAGTAACCAGGTTCATTTGAATGACGATGATATGACCAATCACAACCATTTCTGAACTATCTCTATTGTGCAAACGCAGTTTTGCGATTGTTGTGATCATTGTGACACTTTTGTCGAACCATATTGAGCGTGTTTTGGCGTATGGCCACTTGGAGTGCTAGTTGATACCGTCAATCACTTTGAGTTGTTCAAATGTTTTAAGTGCAAACACAGTGACAGTTACATATTTTATTCATGCTAAGCAAACCATGTTTCGAGCATTTATTCCCGTTGTCAAGTGCAGTATTTACGTATTTATTATTTGTGATGTTACACAATCAATCAATCAATGTGAGTGACTGTGTGTGTGTGTGTGTGTGTGTGTGTGTGTGTGTGTGTGTGTGTGTGGTTCTCTACTTAACTGATGAGGCACAGTACCTGATAACCTGAAAAAATGACTACAGTGCAAGAGATACAGAATAACACATATTCAACCTCCTTACAAAATACTTATTTACAGATTTGCATTTGACAACGAGAAAAAATTCTCAAAAAACAGTACTAAGCATGAAAAAATATGTAACTAGTGCAGTATTTCATTAGTTCCATTGTGCATAGAGCTGGTTATAAAAATGCTGTTTCCAGATCGCTTCTCTGGAGCTCACGCAAATTCCTCTTGTCTGTTTCAATTTTCTTCATGCAAGATTCTCGGCCCAGACAAAATGATGAACAGATGGTTATATAACTACCCATATGTAATCTTCATCTCCCTAATAACTTTTATAACACTTCTTTAATGTACAACTATAATTACGTTTTTGAACAATACTAACGTGGCGAAACTCGTCATATGTCCACTCACTACCACACATAGTGACAATCAGAAATTAATCAATTGAAGAGTGCATAGCTCTACTCTTATATTATCTTTGCCACAAAATACCTTATACATTTTTTTAAAAAAGTGAAAAAATAATATGATCAATTACATGCTCCAAAATCTTCATGGTGTAGTGGGTGTAGTGAGTCTGAGTGAGTGACTGACCAGACATAGGGTATACCTTTGGTATACCTTTCTGTCTCATAAAGAGGCAAGGATTAGCTTTGCATCTCTTGTTTCCTTCAGGTCGCTATAAAGAAAAGCAGTAGTCACATCTATCTGTGCAATGTTCATCTCCTTGGCTGCAATACTAAGTAATGTTCAAATAGTTGACATCTTCAACACAGGGCTGTAAGTTGTTGATAATCATTCCTTTTCTTTTGAGAAAATCCTTTGATAAACAGTCTTACTTTGAATCTGTCAATTGATCCATCAGCATTTTCTCCGGTTTGTAGATCTGCTTATATGGAATTGCCCTTTTTCCAGGAGGTAAACTTCCAAAGTCCAAGTTCCATTTTCGTGAGGTGCCATCATTTCTTGAGCCAGCCCTATTTTTGAACTGTATCACTGACTCAGATTCATGGCATCACAATAAGATTCTGGTTCCTCAAAGGTGATTAACTATATTACATAATCTTGAAATTTTTTTGAAAATTTTAGCGTTAAACGTTCACCCAGCTGTGGCCTAATCCTTTCATCACCTTATTGTTCGAATTTCTCTTCAGTTTCATCCTGTAAATCACCCTAACTAAGAACTGATTTTCTCTTGGAAAACTAAATTTCACTATGCTCTCAGTTTGTTTTCTCTGTTTACTGTTGAACTCTCCTCCATTATCACTTAAGAGGTTTTTAACTGTATTCCCAGTGGTTTTTGCTTTTTTTTATATATAAATTGTCTTACTTTATTAGGAACTTCTGATGTTCCCTTAACAAAGTAAACAGAAATTTACTGCAATTATCTTTGAATAAAAGAATGTAGTGATACCCAGACTACAACATTTGAAAAGGACCACAGACATCTGTACAAATCAGTGCACTCAATTCAGAAGCTCTCTTCTGGCTGCCAATTGGAAGACGATGCACTTTACCATAAAATTTACCATAAATACAGCCTTTACATTGATACCTAAGATCTTGGAGATTAACATCTTGACATGTCACTTATTCTGACGCTCAAATCTTCTACGATATAATTCTCATAAGTTTTATTGACTGATTTCATTTACTTCAGCAGCAATAGGAGATTTAATGCTTATCATCATTAATTAAATAGTCCTCAATAATGATCATGGTTGCCAACTAGCTCCGTGACTTCGCCAATTTAAAATAACGTCTTTCTGTTGTGGATAAAAATGGCCTTTTTGGATTTTTATCATGTGCTGCTCAGATAGAAAATAGGTATTTTTAAATTTTTGGTACATACCATCACTCAAAGTGATTTTGTGCCACTTTAGATTTACTGCTGCTTCCATGTTTACGGTGTCCTTGCCAAAAACGTCAACAGTACCGCCATCCACTGATGTAACTCAATGTGTTGAGAAAAAAGGTTCAAGTGTGTTGAAAAGATTGTCAGTATTGATAATATGACTTACCTTTATCTACAAACCAGTTACCAGTATAACACTCTATCTTGGATTTTCCATTATTCAGATGACGTAACGAGAAATGTTTCAGTGAAGAGTACAATGTTTGTATTTGGAGTGTCAGCAGCTTCCGACACATCACTTTTCTGATTCTTTTGTGATTGACCATCTACAGTCCACCCTTGGAATTTCTTGATCGCATGGTTTGGCTTCTTAAAATGATGACAAACAATAATTTTCTTTTACCACTGTGGTTGTTTAGAGAGTTGTTTCAGTGACTCCTGAGGTGTAGAATATCCTCCTTTACTTAGAAAGCTTTCTCATATGCACAGAATTAAGTTGTCAAGTTATCAACAGTCATATCACTTTTTGCCCCCCCACCCCGTGAACTGTGGACCTTGCCGTTGGTGGGGAGGCTTGTGTGCCTCAGCGATACAGGTGGCCGTACCGTAGGTGCAACCACAATGGAGGGGTATCTGTTAAGAGGCCAGACAAACATGTGGTTCCTGAAGAGGGGCAGCAGCCTTTTCAGTAGTTGCAGGGGCAACAGTCTGGATGATTGACTGATCTGGCCTTGTAACACTAATCGAAATGGCCTTGTTGTGCTGGTACTGCGAATGGCTGAAAGCAAGGGGAAACTACAGTTGTAATTTTTCCTGAGGGCAAGCAGGGTTACTGTATGGTTAAATAATGATGGCGTCTTCTTGGGTAAAATATTCTGGAGGTAAAAATCGTAGAGGGAGACCAAGAAATGAATACACCTAACAGATTCAGAAGGATGTAGGTTGCAGTAGGTACTGGGAGATGAAGAAGCTTGCACAGGATAGAGTAGCATGGAGAGCTGCATCAAACCAGTCTCGGGACTGAAGACCACAACAACTAAGGAAGTGCCTAAAAAGCTATACACCTTGCAGATCTTTCCTTGGATGACTTTCTTAAAATCACTATGGCTTTTGAACTCTCACAGGACTTGAACTGTAGAGAGGAGTATTATTTTTACCATGTCATCTGTAACAGCTGGGCCAGCTGTACAAACATTGAGAGCATGCACCAGGAAAATTGGGTCATGCTTCAGTTTCCTTGTAAACAATGTCTTCCTGCAGTTGTTTTGAGTTGGACAGCAGCACTTTGGGTTTTCCCAGTCATAGTTCCTCTTCAGAAATAGTGTCTCCTTCCCTTTCTGGCAAGCACATGCCCTTAATGTTTCTCTCGGCATTCATGCTTGATGCCCACACTGGTCAGCTACCTGTTTTGCCTGTGGTGTTTGCAGACCCATTTCCTCCATGTGCTATGTCAAACCCAAGCAGTAGCTTATGCATGTTGCACTCATGCACACAACATAATCTTCTCCAGCTGATGTTATTAATGGTATTGACACTGTGCTTAACATGGCATCAGGGAAACCAGTTGAGCTACTACTCACACTGTGTGTGATGGGTGGAGCAATACGTTTCCAGGTGGATACTGGTGCAAACACAGTGATTCAGTGAAGGTGGAACAGGACAGGTTAGTGAGCCGTGTGTCAGCTCTCAACATATATCGCGCTGCTCAGTAGTTCTACCAATGTGATTATGGGCTCTCCTCTACTGTCCCTATTTCAGAGGATGGTCATGGCCTATGGCAGTCATGAAAATACAGTGCAGACATGTTTTCAATGGAGGTTACATTAAAAAATGTGTCCCACACACTTTCATTTTTGGTGATTTCTTCTGGAACTGCACAAAACATTTTCGGGTTAGATGCCTTCAAGCAATTGTGGTTTCCCATTTCTAAGAATGTGCGTTTGGTGTATATTCCATTCCAGGTCTGTGTCAGGCGGCACCTGTCACGATATGCCTTCACTTGAAGTCACTTTAATCATGTGCTTCTCATGGGTGTGCCCATTTCCTCACATCATCTGTGATTCAGTGAAGGTGGAACAGGACAGGTTAGTGAGCCGCGTGTCAGCTCTCAACATATATTGCGCTGTAAAGATTGTTCTGAGTCCTTCCATTCCATCGTTAATTGATTCTTTCATATTTATCATTATGCTGCGTACGATTCTGTTGAGATTCCCCTCTGGCAACATGTCTGGTCTTATCGATCTTCGAGTCATTGTTTCCTGTTAGCCTTGTGTAAGGGAATAAGATCTTTGGGAGGGATGACTGGTTGTTTGCCTAGCGCTGACGAGTTGGTCGGTTGGGTTTTAAAATCGGGAATTAATGAATGTTGTGGGATGAGACCGCATTGTGGCGTGGCAGTGGAGAGTTGGCTGTTGTTCGGAGAAGCTGCATGGTCTATCCTGGCGGTGCGAGATGAGTGGGACGAGTTTACCAGGACAAGGCTGTAAGCTCTTGCTGTGAGCACCCGGGGGCCATGGTTGTGGTTCCGAGTCCCTACTTGGTGGAAGCGGCAACGGATATCTTTAAATTTTCCATCTGGAGGTGGGAATGATGGACTAGTAACTCGCCTAACCTGAGGAGTGGTATTTCGCCGCCAAGGGTGCACAGAAGATGAGGGCTCCAGTGACAGAGTGCGTGGCTGTGTGACTGTGCCCAGTTGGGTACGCTGGTGACATGTACACTGTCGGGTGTGAGGAACCTTTGCATTGGAGTTCACCTGCTGTTTCTCTGATAAACTGCAAGTTAAGTTGGTTAAAGGTTTAGATGTTAATTGAAGAATTTTGGTTTGTGCAACCAGTCTCTTTTCTGCCTTGTGGCCTCCTGCATTCAGGTTTCCTGTCCCTGTCGCTGGTGTATTTATAGACAGTGATCTTTTCCACTTCATATTAGTACTGCCCAGTGGGAAGTGTATTTTTGGGCAGTGATTATTGTTTTAGATTACATTTTTTCTGCCTTGTGGCCTCCTGCATTTGGATTTCCTGTCCCTGTTGCCAGTCTAATTATAGACAGTGATCTTTTGACTTCTTATTAGTACTGCCTGGGAGGAAGTGTATTTTTGGGCAAGGATTATGGTTCCTGATTTGATTCCTCCTCCTCCCCTGGCCTCGTGTGAGGTCAATGTGATTGCTGAATGTGAGGCATTGTAGGTCTGTTAGTCCACTACTAGCCTGAGCATCCTTCGGGAGACAATTGTGGCCGCCCTTACACCAGGTCAGTTAATTATTTCTATCCCAGGACATTTTGGTGGCAGGACATGGTATTAAAGTTGTTAGTTATTGTAAAATGTTAAATGGCTGTATTTTACTCTGATTGTTTTTGGCCACTGTTTAAAAAGGTTAAGTTTGCCTTTCATTGGTGGGTTTTTAAAATTATGTGGCTTTAAAATTGTTAGTTATTGTGAAAGGTGAATGACTGTATCTTTACTTTGATTGTTTTAATCTACTTGGCATACTTTGAAAATGCTAGTTCTACTTCCCTGTTAGCAAGCACTTGTAATTTAATATCTTGTTGTGCCAAAGTTTAAAAGAAGTTGGCTACCTACATGTTCAGTAGTGAAATTGTATACAAATTGGTGGTTTTTGTGTTTCATTACTTGGAAAGTTTTCATTTTGTTATTAAATGCTTTATCAAAGTCTGTTTTAAGTAAAATGGCTTGGCTGTTAACTGTAAAGTAAATTGTTTTGAAAAGGCATTCATGCCTAATAGCCTTTTGGATCTGTTCCTGGTTAAGTGAAAAAGAAATGACTTTCAACGATTGAAGTAATCAATAAAGAAATTGTAAATTGCAACTCAACAGTAATCAACTAATTTTGGCCCCGTTTCCCAACTGGGGGTTTTCCTTGATTAATCGTAACACCCGTCTCGGTTGGTCACCCCCAATGTAGTCACCCCAGATTCTTCCAGTCAGTGGGCTTCTCTATTCATTGTTGTCATAACACCAGGTGGCTCTCTCAGGACATGTGGCGATTTTAAAGCTGTGAACAACCAGTTGACCATAGATCCTTCTCCATTTCCACAACCAGAAGACCTGTTCTCTAGGCTACAGAACAGAGACTGTTAGATGAATAGTGACCCACTGGTCACATATTTAAGGCTGCCATTACATCCAGATTCTTTCAACTTTCTGGTCCTTAACATGCCCTTTGGCTAGTATAAATGGCTTCCATTTGGAATCACTAGTGCCTCAGCTGTTTTTCAGAGATTCTTGGAATGGCTGATTCAGGGCATTCCCTCATATGGCAATTATTTAGATGACACCATTGTGACAGGGGCATCTACGGTCAAGCACCTGTAGAATTTCTGTTCCATGTTTTCTCGTTTATTGACTGAGGGCCTGAAATGTAACCTCAGTATGTGTAAGTTTTCCAGGACTCATTGGAGTAGCTTGGTTTTGACCTCTGAAGGCATGTCTGACCAGAGACCATGTGCAGGCCATCAACAGCATGCCCTGCCCCCAAATTCTGAAAGAACAACATTATTTCCTGGGTAAGATTAGCTACTAGATTTGTTTTATCCCCCAGACCACCAAGCCCACTGCCCCACTCAACACCCTGCGTAAGTAGGGGACTTACTTCATGTGATCATCTGTGTGTGAGCCAGTGTTTCTCGCACCAAAGCAGGCTCTGCAATTGGCACTGGGTCTGGTCCTGTACTCACCAGGAAAGCCCCTCCTCCTCATCACTGGTGCCTCACGTCAGTGCAGCGCTCTCCCACCAGGACCACGATAGCTTTAACACCCAATTGCTTTCATTTCCAAAACTCTCACCAAGGCTCTGCACAACTACTTCCAAATAGAGAGAGGCATTACATGTCGTCTATGCAGTGAAGAAGTTCCATACCTGTCTGTATGGCATTAATTTTCAGCTGATCACAGACCACAAGCCATTATTCTCATTGTTTGGTCCTCAGTCTCGACTCTTGGACAAAATAGCACAAAAGAATCAGAGATCGGCATTGTTTGTGTCCACATACATGTATGATATCCTCTACAATTCTTGTGGTCCACAAACCTACCAGCTTAACTGCCAGCTGACACAGATCCCGAGTTTGACTATCAGCTCTCAAGAATTTGTCATTTTTCCACTAAACTGACTCATCATTGGCCCTTCAGGAGTTCCACCTCGATGCACAGGAGTTGCATGGACAGCTGCCACACACCATGGATTCGACAGATTGGCCTGAGAGATTGGCCCTGGACACCCATGGCCCCCTAAAGACATGCTCCACCCTCTGGCCTCAACTCTTCCTCTATGACAGGGCTCTCCTCCTCCGGACAGAACAAAACTGGCCTTGGGTTATTATTCTGCCAGCTGTGCACCCCATTGTCCTTCATCTCCTACGTGCTGGACACTGCAGCTGGCCTGTCAGCACACTTATTGGCCAAACGTCAAGAGGTATATCAAATTGACGGTCCAGTCCTGTATCACTTGCACCTGTCAGCATCCAACTCCATGCAAGGTACTTGCACCTGCCGGCATCCAGCTCCCCCCCCCCCCCCCCCCGCCAAGTTTCCTTATGTCCACACACTCCCCTCTACCACATCAGTGACTGACTTCAGGGTTCATCTCACCTCTTTGCTATTGAGGGTCTCCTGTCGACCATCATCTCTGACATTGGTCCCCAGTTTACCTCGACACAATTCTCCTGTTTTGACAGCTTCATGGGATCACACACCTGCCCACTAACTCATTCCAACAGTAATTCAACAGGGAGGCTGAACTAACGATGCGGACTTTTTAAGAGAAGATGTCAGCCATTGCACACTTTGCTACCACGGACAAGGCCCTCACACTGTTTTTTGCAACCTATTGGGCCACTCCAATGTATGGGAAGAGTCCTGTTGAGTTGCTATTTGGCAGCCGCCATGGATTCTCCTTGATTTGATTTGATTTTAACAGGGAAGCTAAAACACCTTAGGTCTAACCCACCAATGCCCGCACCGAAACTGAGTTTATTGTGCGGTATCACTCCTTTTATATCTGGTAAAGCCAACCAATGCCCTTAAATAGTGCAAAGAGTCCCTTTACCAGCTTTTAGTTAGACACCACGTCTACAGGTCTAGTTGTCCTGAAGATTCTGTATCTTTTGATCTCCAATGCCATGCATTCGTAGATTAGGTGTGATGCAGTTTCTTCACCTTCATCACACAGCCTACATTTAGGGTCTTCTTCTGTTATACACATTGTGTGTACGTATTGTTCGAAATTCCCATGGCCTGTCATCAGTCCAGTTATGAGTTTGATCTCTTTCCAGTTCAATCCCAGGATTACAGAGCTTCTTTTAAACATGGCTTGGGCTTCATTACCTTACCACCATGTTTCTGTTTATGGACCTTGGTCCAATATTCTATGTGCTGTTTCCTAAGCCAGTTCCATAGTTCTAGTTTAATCATAGCCTTGGTGATTGTCAGGGCAGGTTCTGGTCCAATAAATGGAGTCATTGCCCCCATCCTGGGATTGTTCATTGCCACAGATCCCGGAGTGGCCAAGGCCCTCACTAGGTCTACCCTATTGCTTCCCCCTAGCTCCACCAGAGCCATGTGGCATTCTGCAACAATCTTAAATCTTGTTGCAGAAGCTGCCAATGATTTCAGGGCTGGCTGGCTATCTGAATAGATGTAGATGCTACGGTCATTGTAACACCTACACATATTCTCCCCCACACATGCCTTGATTGCAATAATTTCAGCTTCGAATACAGAGGCCAGTTTTCCTGGAGAGAGGATGCCCTCCAGTCTTAGCTGAACCCCGTACACCCCTGCCACAACTCCTTGGTCTGATTTCAGCCCATCGGTTAACCAAATTATGTCCCCCATATGGTGTCGAACCGTTTTTTCTCACTGCTTCTTGCTTCCAATTATTATACTGTAGGCTTGTTGAAGCAGTTGGGAGTTATTATATAGTCAGCAGGCATTTCCCCAACCATTCCTATATTTACCTCACTCACTATTTTAGTGTGTGATTCTAGATATCCCAATGAGATCCAGTTTTTATCAGTTCTGAGTATGTATGCACCAGCTGCTGCCTCCATCTTGACCCATAAGTGTAGAGGAGGCATGTCTAGCATGGCTTCCATTCCAGCAGTTAGTGTGCTGCTAATTCCGGCTGTTATGGCTAAGCAGGCCAGTCTCTGCACCTTAGCAATCTCCTTAGCTGCAACCCACTGTTCTACCTTCTTCCACCATACCACGGTCCCATAGGAAATCCTTGGTCTAACCATTGTGGTGTATATCCAGTGCATACCTCTGGGCCTTAGGCCCCAGTTTTTACCACAAGCCCCTCTGGTACTCACTAGAGTACTTTTTGCCTTGGAGCAGATACTCTTAATGTGAAGGATCCGTGTTAGTTTCTCATCTAAGGTTACCCCTAGATGTTTCACTATCTGCTTCACAGGTAGAGATTCATCAAAGAGCTTTAGATTCCAACTTGTGTGTTGGATATATCTCTTTGTAAATGGCACTGCAATAGTCTTCTTAGGGTTATCCTGTTTAATGCACCAATTTTGTGCAATGTCCAATCCTCCTCGTGTCATATTTCTAACTGTGTCAGTAAATTTGCCAAGTATTACTATGACAAGGTCATCCGCATATCCTTGGCAGAAGCATTGTCTGCAATTTAGTTCCTCAATTAGTTCGCTCACCGCTAGATTCCACAATAAAGGGGACAGAACTCCTCCTTGTGGGCAGCTTCTAGTGGTGTTAATTACCATCTTTTCATTTGTCATGGTAGCCCCTACCTTCCTTCCGCTAAGCATGGCCCTCGTCCACCTACATATATTGGTCCCTGGGTCATGCACCTCTGCTGCCCTTACCGTGGAATCGAAAGTCATGTTACTGAAGGCCCCCTCAATATCCATGAAGATGCAGAGGACTATTTCTTGGAAGTGAAGTGTTTTCTCCACCCTCACAACAAGTTGATGGAGAGCTGTCTCACATGATTTACCTGGTTGATATCGTGTTGGTTTGTATGTAGAGGGGCCCCAATTAGTGTCCTCTCCCCAACATATACATTAACCAGTTTTTCAATGTTTTGAGAATGAAAGAGGACAGACTGATTGGTCTCTTATCCTTGGCCTTGGTATGCTCAGTTCTCCCTTGTTTTGGAATGAAGACAACCTTCACTGCCCTCCAAGCATTGGGGATGATTCCTACTGCTAAGCTAACCTTGAATAACCAGCATAGGACTCTTACGAGCTTCTCTCCAGCCTGTTGCAGGAGAGCTGGAAAAATTCCATCTGGGCCAGGTGACTTGAACAGTTGGAATGTTCCCACTGCCCATTGGATTTTGCCAGCCAAAGTGGCCGTGCGGTTCAAGGCGCTGCAGCCTGGAACCACGAGACCGCTACGGTCGCAGGTTCGAATCCTGCCTCGGGCATGGATGTTTGTGATGTCATTAGGTTAGTTAGGTTAAACTAGTTCTAAGTTCTAGGGGACTAATGACCTCAGCAGTTGAGTCCCATAGTGCTCAGAACCATTTGAACCCATTGGATTTTATTAAAGTCCACACACTTCTTGGCCGTTTCACAGTCCTCTCTTCGAGTGCCTGAGAATCATTGTCTCTCCAGGATCACATTCTGGTCGGTGTTGTCTGGGACCATCTTGAGGAAAGTGAGTTTTGAGGAGCAGTTCCTGCATCTCATGTGCTGTCTTTGTATATTCTCCATCCTCCTTCCTCATTGTACGTCCTGGATTGGTTGGTACTCCAGTGAGAATTCTGTAAAGTCTAGCTTAAGCAGTCATGCTCTCTACTCCCTCACAGAATGCATTCCAGGATGCCTTCTTTGCTTGTCTGATTACAAGGCTGTAATTGACAAGGGCCTCACAATATTTAGCTCTTTGTCCTCTACGTCTTGCAATGTTAAACAGTCTCCGTACCTGTTTTATTTGCATTTCCAAGTTGTTAGTCCACCAAGGCACACGCCTATTTGTACACTTCCTGGGGATTGTGCAGTTGTCCTGACATGAGGTCATTATGGCAGAGGTAACAGCCTCTGCTACTTCCTCAAACTCTACTGGATTCCTTATTGAGGTTTTAATTTCCGATAAGCCTAAGTCAAGGTCTCTCCTATATGTCTCCCAGTCTGTTTTTCTGGGATTCCTATAGGTCATGGTCTGTCTGATTCCCACTTCAACCTTAAATTTAATGTACA
The DNA here is from genome assembly GCF_023898315.1 of Schistocerca nitens. Classification (NCBI taxonomy): domain Eukaryota; kingdom Metazoa; phylum Arthropoda; class Insecta; order Orthoptera; family Acrididae; genus Schistocerca; species Schistocerca nitens. The sequence goes on along the minus strand of NC_064617.1, from coordinate 197,469,067 downwards.
TGTGGTCCGATGAGGATGGCTCTAACACCACATACCATAGTTTGACATAGCTGCCCATCATCATGGAACCAAAGATTATGTCAATTACTTCTTCCCTTCTGCTATTCCTGAATGTGGGTTCATTGCCCCTATTCCAGACCTCCATGTTGTTTGCTAAAAGAAATTTAAGAAGGTACTCACCTCTACTGTTGGTGTCCTTGCTGCCCCACAGTAGGTTGTTGGCATTGGCATCGCGACCTCCTCCACCAGGGTTCATCCTTCTGGTACAACCTTCGGGTTGATCAATCTCCAGTCTTCTGTCGAGACTTTTGGGTTCTGGGCCCCTATTTTCTCGAACAGAGTCTTAGGCAAGACTTCCTTAAAGATCTTTGGTACCCATATTGACACCTTTGCGGTCTTAAGAAGCTCCGCTGCCGTCTTGACCAGCAGCTTTGTATCTTCCCACGGGGATATCATGGGCACCTTGTCCTTAAGCCATTCCACCATGTGCACCCCCTCACAGATTAAAATGAGGGCACCATGATCTAGCCTGGGCCAGCACCCCCCCCCCCCCCCCCTCTTTTCAAAGAGAGCCATCTGTACCAATTCCTACTGCAGCAAGGTGATGGCCACCAGTGGATAGCCGTCCTGGATAACTGCCAGCCTAAAAACCGAGAATGCAGTACTATATGTCTGTTTCCCTATTTCTTGCCTCAGTTTTTTCTGGACTCGCTTATCCAAGGACGAGGGAGTCTTACAATCCTCCCTTGTCCTCTTGCTACCTGTTTTTGACATTGTGGGGTCTGTTTATCCCCTTCAACCTGAGACAGTGTTTTCCTGGGGGTCTTAGGTTCAAGTCCCTTTAATTCCCTTCATTTGTCTTTAGGAAACCATTCTTTCCCTTCCTTTTTCCTCTGTTCCATGAGTCGTTTTTTTTTCCTCTGGGCCCCAGACAATGTTTTGATCTTAATCTGGTCTAACTTCTCGGTTACAGTTCCCACTTCTGGCTCAGATCTAGTTCTTGATTCAGTAGTTGGTCCAGACCCCGATGTTTGGGTGTCTGAGGTCTCAATTTGCCCCTCAGTTTGTTTTTCTTTATTTTCTTTAATCAAGTCCATATTGGTCCCACGAGATTTGGGGATATACATGGTCCACCCCAAGTGGTTTATGGCTACTTACTCAGGGAGGTCGCCCGGTATACCTGAGGATCTGTTTGTGACACATCTTCCCTTGTGCCACACACCCCTCAGCACAGATTGCCTCACACCTTGGGTTGGGAAAGGGAATTGGGTTGGACTAGGAGTGGATAGGGAAGATGGGACATTGTGAGACACTCTTAGTCTGAGCCATCAAATGAGGCCTTTCCGGCAGTAGGTCCTCATCCTTCGGCATAGCTCTCAGCTTCACACGGATACGCAAGCCTCTCCACCCGCACTGACAGTGCTTCGTGAAGGTGGTGTCCCCTGGAGAGGATGGATTCTCCTTACACTGCTGTCTCCACCAGGACCTCAACCCCCTACCACGAACCAGTCACTGGTTCTGGCTCAGCACCTCGGTGTGGATGCGATGGTTCAGTCGCTGTCCATCCTGTGTTCCTGCTACAGCCCACAGCTCTCACATTCACCTGCTCTATGATGTCTCCACTGGAGGCTATCTCTGGTGGTGCCACCAGAACCAGCTATGCCCTAGATCACCACAGTTGGTGCCACAGCCCTGGACACCTTGCTGCCTCATTCTTCCCCACCTCTCCAACCACCAGCTTTGCTTCACCCCAGCTGGGACCTCAGTACCATGGGGATCATGGAGTGGAGCCCAGTACCCCATCTGTCTCTGTAACAGTTCCAGCAGAAGAATCCCCACCTCCAGTGGCTGCTCCATTCATGGCCATGCCTGCTCCTGACAGTCCTGGGACTGTCAAGATACAGATGCAACCTGTCCCAGTCTTAACCCCGCTGGGGACCCTCACGGTCCTCATGCCCACCACTGACCCGCCACTCCCTCATCACAGTTAGTACCATAGGGGCCTCTTCTGTCCATGTATGCCTTCTTTGGTGAAGGGGGAGGGAGAGTTGATGTAACTGTCCAAAATCGACCAATACTTGCCACCCACACCACAGACAGTGCTAAGAGCTATGAGTGATGACCACAAAACAAATGCCGTGCCCTCAAGGCGATCGCCGTGTCACCTGGCAGGATCCCGTGGCTGACCTTCCTGATATAAGCAGGCACTCCACTGGCGACAGCAGTTATTGATGGTGTTCTGTGTGAGCCGCATATTACACCAGTTGCTTCGTGACTATAACTACCATCTCAGACTGGATTACACTTGGATTGTGTGACTCTGTATTTCTCGTTCCCCACTTGCCTATCCAGTGAGTAAGGAATAAAGAGTGTTAGTAAGTGTGAACTTCAACAAAACTCATGTCACGTCTCTAGTTACAGCCATACTGAGCTTTGAAAAGGCTGACATGATCAGACAACTGAATGTTACACACAAACTTTATGAAATCATTGATGGTTTGTACGATTACAATATTAGTTGGTTTTATATCATTAGTACGAGGGTCACTCAAAAAGAAATGCACATCATTTTTGTGAAAATACAGTTTTCATTCTGCATATGTGAAAGTTTTACAGTATGTAGATACATCCTTCCCACTTGTTTCCAAACTTAGTTCAACCTGTTCCCGTGAGTGGCGCCATCACAGCATGTCTTCAAGATGGCTGCTACACTTAGCATTTGTCAGAAGCAATGTGCTGTCATAGAATTCCTGTGCTGTGAAAACGAGACAGTGGGAGACATCCACAAGATGTTGAAAAAGGTGTAGGGAGATGCTGCTGTCAATCACAGTACAGTTAGTCGGTGGGCAAGCAGGTTATGTGATGAAAGCGGGCACGGCAATATTGAGGATTGTCCTCGCAGTGGCAGGCCTCACACTGCACACACTCCAGACCATGTGCAGGGAGTTAACGAATTGGTGACTGCTGACAGACGCATCACAGTGAACGAATTGTCGTGGTACATTGGGATAGGGAAAGGAAGTGTTTGCAGAATACTGAAAGTGTTGGTGTTAAAAAAGGTTTGTGCCAGGTGGGTTTTCAGGATGTTGGCAGTGGCTCACAAATATACAAGAAAAATGGTACGCAGCGAACTTTTGGAACAGTACAAGAATGGTGGAGATGAATTTCTTGGAAGAATTGTGACAGGTGATGAAACATGGCTCCATAATTTTTCAGCAGAGACGAAGAGGCAATCAATAGAGTGGCATCATGCAGATTAACCCAAGAAAAAAACATTCAGAACCACACCTTCTGCTGGAAAAGTTATGGCTACGGTGTTTTTCGATTCTGAAGGACTCTTGCTTGTGGACATCATGCCAAGTGGAACCACCATAAATTCTGATGCATATGTGATGACACTGAAGAAACTTCAAGCTCGACTGAGTCGTGTTTGACCACATCGGCAAAAGCAGGATGTTTTGCTGTTGCACAACAATGCTGTTCACATGTCAGTCAAAAAACCATGGAAGCGTTCGCAAAACTCGGATGGACAACACTGAAACACCCGCCATACAGTCCTGACCTGGCTCCATGTCACTATCATCTCTTTGGGAAACTGAAAGACTCTCTTCGTGGAACAAGGTTTGAAGATGATGAGTCCTTTGTGCACGCTGCCAAACAGTGGCTCCAACAGGTTGGTCCAGAATTTTACTGTGCGGGTATACAGGTGCTGGTTCCAAGATGGCATAAGGCAGTTGAGAGGGATGCAAATTATGTGGAGAAATGAAAATATTGTTCCTAAAGGATATATCTACACACTGTAAAACTTTCAAACATGTAGAATAAAAGATGGATTTAAAAAAAAATAATGTGCATTTCTTTTGGAATGACCCTCGTATGAGATGCTAGTTACTGTTGATATTATTATAGTATATTTTTTTCTGCCTTTACTTCACTGAAATTCTCAGTAATGTCAATGAGAATTATTTCATTTGAAATTTTTCTTTCAGTTCCTAAAATGGACAAATTGGCTAGTTGTTCTCTGTTCATCATAGGGCAAAGATTATTATTATTATTATCAGTTTAGAAAAAATTCTTTTGCCTGATGTGACAGAAACACAGATGTTCAAGTATTGGATTATAAGTGATGTACACAGTAATGTTTCACTGAAGTCCCATTTAATCAAATTGAAGGATTTCTTGGGCAGTCTGTCTAGAAACAATGTCCACACTTGTATCAGTTGCATATAGATGCCTATGATCCTTTTTATTTCCTGCAGCACCTGCTTCTTATCAGACTCACTGTAAATTTCTACCAGATTCTCCAGTGCTACAGCCAGAATGTAACTGGAAACTAGGAGCATAAATTGTGTACTAACAATTTGGAAAATTTTGGAAATTTCCTTCATGGCCATGTATTGTTGTGACAGTTCTTGTATAAACCAGTCTGCACATTCAAACACTGAGCAACAAACACCTTGAATCGATTATCCTGCACTATGAGCTAGTTCCTTCAATGTTGTTTTATTTACCTTCTTCCTCACTGGTCAATGTTAATATCCATATTATATCATTTTTTGTTCCTGAATGTAACAGCACTTTTCATAACTGTAAATCATTCTGTCACTAAAAACTCATTCAGGTTTTTAATTTGGTGAATCCTTTATGCAAAGTTATTTTTGAAGACTATAGATGTTGTTGGACTAAATTTACTTCCCTCCAGTACCACAGCCAAAGTTGGTGTACATCAAAAAAGTTAAATCACATGTAGCAGGAAGGAGCAAGCATGCTGAAGATTTAATGTCAAGGTTTGCCTTGGATGGATCTTGTAAATCTTCCAAAGTACTCACAATTGTTTTCACATTTCATTTTATGATTTTGACTGAATTGTAATTAGTGCTCCTGTTAGTATGAGACAATTGTTTCAAACTTTTTCCTTCCCCCCCCCCCCCCCCCTTGCAAGTAATTCCTATTAACATGTAGTAGATGAGATGAATGATGAATATAACTTTTCTACAGTTGTAAAACAGGCAATGCTAGAACAATCACACGAGAATGGACAAACTCGACAAAGATTTAAAGAACGATTAACATAATGACTGAACCAAGCTTATGGATTGACTTCTCAAATTTTTCATTGTCGTCTTCTGTGTACATTTGACATTGACACTATCTTCAGCCCTGCACATTGCAATATTCAGACCATCTTTTTTCCAGCTGCTGCTGAATGTGTTTTGACATATCCCCTGCACTCTTTCTTAAAAAAAAAAAAAAAAAAAAACTTAAGGAGGATTCTTGAATTCCTCAAAAAAATATTCAAATGTGTGTGAAATCTTATGGGACTTAACTGCTAAGGTCATCAGTCCCTAAGCTTACACACTACTTAACCTAAATCATCTAAAGGACAAGCACACGCATCCATGCCCGAGGGAGGACTCGAACCTCCGCCGGGACCAGCCGCACAGTCTATGACTGCAGCGCCTTAGACCGCTCGGCTAATCCCGCGCGGCGAATTCTTCAGTGTTGCCTTCTGTATGGCCATGTCTAATTATTTGACTCATTTGGTCGGTTCTACTTTCATCAGCAGTGATTTCAGAAATTATTCCATAATATTCAGCATTTCTTATACCTGCAATATTTTTTTTCCCCTTAACATGTTTGCCTGAAATAAAAATAAATTCATTTGGTATTCCTCTTGACAAATAAGGAAGTTATCTCTTTGACCCATCAAGATACCATTCTTTTAGTTTTAAACAACGCTGTTTCAATATTGGATCATATTTCCCCATCAATTGCACCCTTCTAAGAAATTTCCCCTGCTTTCCAATGAAATGTCTTCATGATGATCATGGAGAGCACAGTGTTGTTATGCTAACAGTAGTGTAATTTCTAAAAGGCAGTGTACTGTTCCTCCATTTCTAGGTCTCATCATTAACAATCTTCTGATTATTTTGTCAATGATTTCATTAAGTTCACGCCCACAGTGAGTGTGTTCCATATTTTTAAATTTGATAGTTGTTCAGGTAACAATTCATGCTTTTATATCTTTGGATTTGATTTCTGAGAGAAGCTTGAAAAAATTATTCTTGTCGGTATTGTCCTCAGAAGCAAATAATCAGCAGCAAAAACAGTACAGGTTCTTTGTTGATAGTGAGCATAGCATCCATTTCCTTAAATATTTAGTCTTGCTCAAATGAGACTAAAATCACAACGAAGTTAAACAATGATGTATTCTTTTAGTGGGTTCACCTGGTCTTTTTCTAGATTTGAAAGGTTCTTCATCATTTTTATACACTTCACTACCCCTTTCAGTTACCACAATTCTGATATGCTGTGGAACAGATATTGGCCAATGTACAGTATCAATTGAAGAGGAGTCAAAGTTAGGTGCGTCAGAAATATGTTCATTCACAGAAAGTCCCTTGTTTTTACTATCTTTATCACCCCCTTCCCATATCACTTTGCATCAAAGTCTTCATAAAAATCACATGCCGTAGACTTTTCTCCTTGTTTGTAGTCTCAACACCAAAAGTTATCTGTATGCAGGACCCACATTCAACGCATTGATTACTCTTCCCTTCCCTTCGCTATCTCCACAAGCGGAAAGTTACTTGGATAAAGGTCCAGTGAGCGACTTAGCTTCTTCACTCTTTGCTTTCCTTTTTTGCTTTAGAGTGAGCGGGGTGTTCCCTCTTCAGGTATTGACTATAAACAATGATTTATGTGACATTGGATTAGTTTCTGCCTGTGAAGTCTGGATGACTCTAGTGTTGATCTTAATGTCTACAGTTGGTAAGAACCTTTGATTAAATCTAAATGACTCTAGTTCATCTAGTTGGGTTTTCATACTCATTAAATAAATTCAATAATAATTAGGTATAACCTTTGAAAAAGTAATTTTTAGACTGTAATACTTGAGTTGAGAAATTAATAAATCACTGGTAATCTCTTCACTGCACTTATGCACATATTTTTAAACTGTGCTTACAGTACACCTGTGCAGACAGCATAGGAATCAAAAAACATTTCAAGTAGAATAATTGCATCTAGCAGACAACTGATTGTAATTCTACAGTTTTCAAGTTTCATGTAATGTTTTACAAAAAATTCTAAAAATTCTGAACACACTCGTTGACAGTTCCCATGGCCTGATAATAGGTAAGTAGGTACCTATGTTTACATTTCACATATGTATAGAGCCTCAGACTCCAAACTGCCTCTTATTTACTGGACATGTTTTGGTATTGTTGGGATTTAATTTTAATGAAAATGGTATGTACTGGGGGCCTCTAAATTTTGAGGTCCTCGAGATTTGGTGGCTGCCCTTTACCAGAGGCCCAGAGTGACCTCCCCTCCCTCCTAGCTTGCCGGTAGGCACATGACAGCAAGGTCTTACAGCATAGTTTAAGACATAATCAGTGAGTTAGTTACACTTAAGAGTGTAGCAAAGATGAAATATCATTGATAAAAACAGTGATCTAAGAACAGATCTCTGGAGACTCCTGAAAGCATATTTTCCCATGATGATTACTCCAACCAACGGACAATTTGTTCATATCTGTTTTTAAGTCACCTGTTGAACCACAGTATTACACTTTTTGAGAAATTCATCCTTTCAAAGTTACATACGAAAAACCACCTGGAATCAAAAAGACTTAAACTCGTCACTTCTCACCTGTCCAAGGCATGTTTGATGTTGTCAGTCACTTTGATTAATGTAGTTTTCTTAAAGCAATGTTTTTGGAAGTCTAGTTGATGTTTATTATGGATGTCATGAATTTTTAGGTACTCTGCATGTAGTATATTAAACAATGATTCATTTGAAATGTTTAGAATGTGGCTCTTCCCTCGTATGTTCTACATAACATCATTTTTTTTAACCATGTTTTTAGTTGCAACCCCCACTTGATGTCTCACAGTTTTTGCATAATTTGTGCTTCTACGACCACAATTAAATTCAATGGACACTTGTAGACCAGATCATTTGATGAAGCAGAGGATCCATGATACCTTCTCAGTTTGTCTTCCATTTATCCCCAAAAAATTCTCTTTTATAAACAATAAAAATCCAAGTTTGTTCCTTTCCTCACAGAAACTCATACTTTGTTGCTTTCATGCATTTGCAATGAACTTGTACTGAACAGATAACACAATATTATTGCACAAAAATACAGGGACAGTGTGTGTCTGTCATAAAATTTGATCATGATTTCCAGCAAAATCAATGGCCACGTATACACTTTAAAATTCTTTTTCATTGTTGACTGTTCAACTATAGCAAACAGATTTGTCCCCAAAAATGTTCTTGAAGTGGAGACTTGGTATTGGTGTGTGAATAATAAGACAGCAATGTACTGAAAACTGTTAAAGTCATTTTATTTAAAAATATCTTGAAAATATAACAAGTTATAAGTCTTTACTCTACAGCACATTCTTTCAGCTTCCTCTTTTGGTAATACACTGTGTGCTACGTCCAGATTAAAATGTTATTTAACTGACTAATAATAAATAAAGACACCAATATCTTTAAACATTATACTAATATTTCTTTCTGACACACAATTAAAATTGTACTAAATACAACAATGATCAATTTGAATAGCTACAGCAACATTGACTACTAGTGTATTTATTTAGTTCAGTAAAACAGAATTTGAATTTTTTTTATATTGGGCCTACACGCAAATATTTTGAAATACTGGACACATCGATAGCTCATTAATTACTCTTAACACCGAAATCAAAGCTGCCTGTACATCACATAGGTACAATGAAAGTATGCACATTTTATATTTCACAAACTTTAACATTTATTAAAAGCCCTTTAGGAAGATAGAACACACCTTACACTTTCAATGTATAATTAGTGGACTTTCTGTCATTATTTCAGGCCATGTTGTCCAATGTATCAATTGCTGCCCACACATGTCGCACTGTTAGGAACAGCTGGAAGAGAAAAAAGAAAAGAAAAAAAATTAGAAAGTCACAGAAAATAAAATAAAATCAAAAGATAAGCCTACAAGAAAGCCACAAAATGTTTCTGGTGACACTGAAGCAAATACTGCAAAGATGTTGGGGCCCTCAGCCTCATAGTTGGCTTTTGAAACAAACAAATTACTGAAATGAAATACTTCTTTTCCAAGTTCAATATATACACAAAAGCACATAACTGAACAACTGAATATGATATGGCTTCTTTGTTGGAGAGAGAGCACTCCCATCACCAAGTGAATGGAACAGTTTGATATATCACATGAATGAGTGTCAGATTGACATACGTGGGAAATGGAGGAGGAGGAGGAAGGGGGAGGGGGGAATACGGCACGCAACATCATCAGCGCACTTTGATCATGGCCAGGTTGTGACCACCTGCTACATAGTACAATTCATCTCTGAGGTCATGCAGCACTGGGCTTTCCACATGATGTCTTCTGAAATGTTTGTCATGAGTAGATGAATTCAAGAAAAACTGCCATTGCCAGCGTTAGCTTCTATCACCTGCAACATTTCATTAAAATTTTATTCATGACTGTCAACCAGCAGCTGTGGAGCATGTTTTATGAATAGAAATAATCAGTCATCAGTTGCACAAATTTTTATTAAATTACCTTCTTGAATAGTTTCAGCAAATTAATTTGCCACCCTCAGAAGACCGTACAATTAAGCTTACATCTGAAAACAATCATCAAGGTGTTTTGATTTCTTTAGGACTGATGTTCAGTTTTGTTTGACGTATGTTACAGATACGAACACCCTCATTGTGCTTATGTCTTCGTAAGTTTTTAGGTACACTAGTGCTCATTGCTTTTTACATACGGGAAATATTTTATAGTCAATCAGTCTGCTGGTCCAAATCATCACATGTCTCGTGGTTTTTTTAATATTTTACTTAAGATATGGAGGTGTTTTTTTTTTTTTTGTCACCATGTTTTCACATTTTTTATGTTACTTTTTAACTGCTTGACAGTACTATGTAAAAATTTAATGTAGGTACACTTATAATCTGTTTTATTACTCTACATTTATTGTTGTTAATCTGCTGTTAATTGTGATCCAATCCATGTAATAAGTAAATTCTTATTCTATACCCATTTTCTGTGGGACTCTATTGTCCAGAGTTTGCTTGATGATTGCTTTCTAATGTAAGCTTAATTGTATGATCCTCTGAGGATGGCAAATTAATTTGCCAAAACTATTAAAGAAGTTAATTTAAGAAAAATTTGTGCAGCTTATGACTGATCATGTCTACTCTTAAAAATTTGAAGAGGTATTTCTGTTGTTTATAATGGAGTGTTACAGTGGACAGATGGGGCACAGTGAGGAAACCAATCACCCGTACAATGCTTGAAAACAACTGGAGGGACCCATACAGGAAGGTCAACTATAGATCAAATATTTAGCTGGGAGAGTATTGGAATTCAGCAAACCCATTCCGACAACACTTCTAGATTACTCCAAGGGATATACCACCAAAAACCACCGTCTGACTATGGAGAACAATGTCACTGTCAGAGCATTGTTGAAGCATGGAAAAAGGTAATGTTCCAGTTGCTGACCTGGCCACAACAGATACTATGCATCTCACCCATCCTCCACTAGAAAGCAAGCTGGCACCCAATAAAAGATTTGATGACATGCCAACCATGTCATATACCAAACCATTCTGTTCTTTATTGGCAACAGAAACTCTCTCTCTCTCTCTCTCTCTCTCTCCCCAACACAGCAGCCATCTTATATTCACCAGGAACTGATGAAGAAATGAGTCCACATTGTAATGAAAATGGTTGTCTGAAAAAAATAGTAGCAAGCAGCAACAGTACTTAGTATGTGTAGATAGTTTTAGTTCAGTTGTTCCATTAAGTGCTTCTATTAGAAATGGGCAGTATGTGTTTATTTGACTGTGTTAACTTATGCTTTTTAATTTTTTAAATGGGTTGTGTATTTTCCAAGTATTACTGTCACATGAACCGACTTTGTAATGTAGTTTCATGCTATCCCAAGAGCTACTGTTACATGAATAAGTTTGAATTAGTGACTACTGAAAGTCAGCAGAGGTCAGGTTGCTAACCAGTGAGCAGTAGTGAGCAGCAGGACTTAGTCTTCATAAAGCATTTCCAGAACATGAGGCAGAAAAAGAATGGATACAAGTGTGAGCTGCTGATAATTAACAATCAAGATGTGTATATGCTCACGAGTTATGAGAAGATATTAGACAAGTGGTGTTAATATTTTGAGCAGTTGCTGTAAGCCGAGATTTGGGCATGAAAACTGTGGAAGTCACTGAGGACACTGTGAGAGCTGCAATTAGAAAATTATATAACAGGTAGGACCCCAGCGAGCACAAAATAACTGCAGAGATACTGAAGGCAGGAGGAAAAATCTTTGCGTAGAGCACTATATCTCCTCATCCAATGAATATGGAGCTGCATAGAAATTCCACACAATACAATATTATCTGTAATTATTCTAACAAATAGGGGGAATAGCAAATGGGACTGTAACAACAACAGAGGGATATTAGTGCTGAGTGTGCCATACAAATTCTTTTTTGCTCTTTATGATAGATAAATTAAAACTGTTACTGAAAAGATGGTTGGGAACTATCAAGAAGGGTTTCACAGAGGAGCTCAACTACAGATAAATTATGTGGCTGGGAGAGCACTGGAATTCAACAGGCCCGCTCTGACAATATTTACACATTATTCCAAGAGATACACACTGAGGTGATACATGTCATGGGATACCTCCTACTAATGTGTAGGACCTCCCTTTGCATGGCACAGTGCAGCAAATGGATACGGCATGGGTATAAGAAATCCCCAGAGGTCCCCTGCAGAAATACTGAGCCATGCTATGTCTATAGCCATCCATAATTGCAAAAGTGTTGTTGGTGCAGGATTTTGTGCACAAAATGACCTCTTGATTATGCCCCATAAATGTTTGACGGGATTCATGTCGGGCGATCTGTGTGGCCAAATCATTCACTCCAATTGTCCAGGATGTTCTTCAAACCAATTGCAAATGGTTGTTACCCAGTGACCTGTTTGGGAACAACAAGACAACGAATTGCTGCAAATGGTCTCCAAGTAGCCGAATGCCACCATCAGCTTGCACACTGCCTGTTGACAACTTGTGTCCATGGCTTCATGGTGTCCACACCACACTGAAATACTACCACCAGCTTTTACCAACTGAAACTGGGACTCATCTGACAGGGCCAAAGTTTTCCAATTATCTGGGGTCCAACCAATATGGTCACCAGCACAGGAGAGACACTGCAGGCGATGTCATACTGCTTACCTCAGGCATTCGCATTGGATGTCCGCTGCCATAGCCGATTAATGCTAAATTTCACTGTACTGTCCTAAGGGATAGACATGTCATACGTCCCACATTGATTTCTGTGGTTATTTCACACAGTGTAGCTTGTCTGTCAACACTGACAACTACTCGATCGTTAAGTGAAGGTTGGTGGCTACTGCATTGTCTGTGGTGAGAGGTATGCCTGAAATTTGGTATTCTTAACACATTCTTGACTCTCTGGATCTGGGAATATTGAATTTCCAACAGATTTCTGAAATGGAATGTCCCATGCGTCTAGCTCCAACTACCATTCCACATTCAAAGTCTGTTAAGTACCACTGTGTACCCAAAAGCACGTTGGACACCTTTTCACACGAATCACATGAGTAAAAACGACATCTCCACCTATACTCTGGCCTTTTTATACCTTGTATCTGCATATTTTCATATTGCTATCCCATAACCTTGTCACCTCAGTGTAATACTGTCCACATGCTGACAGTGTACAACATCCTTGAGGAAAATTAGGTACCAAGGAAATTAGTGGGCACAGGGAGAGCATGTAGAGACAAGAGAGTAGGTGAAACAAAAGGAAGAGATATCTGGGGAGTTAAATATACAAAGACACAACTGAATTACAGACATTGGCTGTGAGTGGGCATTAACGTAAATCAATGTGGAAATTTGAAAATTTATGCCAGACAGACACCACATATCTATAAACACATAAAGCGGTTTGGTATAAAGTCAAACTATTTCACCCATATTATTTAACACGGTGCTTGAGAAAGTCATCCAAGAAATGAGCAGTGATGACAAAGGTGCCAATGCTGATGATTGCAGCCTGGTATAGTAAAAACCACAATGATGAAGACAGTGAAGGACCTAGCTCAGAATACAAGCAAAGCCAGCCTCATAATCAGTGCTGAGGAGACGAATGTGATGAGTCATATCCTAAGAAGCAGGGCAAAGGGCCCCACTCAAGCTGAAGAGCTGTGTATGGCTAAAGGCATGGCTAAACAAAACGTAACCTGCCAGAACTGCCTTGGCAGTGATAGGAGGCAACTCTGTCACACCATGCTACATGTGTAAACTACTAATGAGGTTCCAGCCATATCCACAGCATGACAACCGACGCAGCAACGGTAGCTGTTACAGCCAGCTGCTCTTGCCTGTGTGATGTCCCTTGTTGCTGTACACACAGGCCATCCACTATGGCATGATCCGCACTGGCAGTCCGCATTCTGTTTGGCCAGGCCTTACATTAAAAAGCTTCTTAACTTGGCATTTGGTTTAACAACCCCAGAAACTCAAAGCTGGATATAAAACAACTTGTTATTAATTAATCCAAAATATACTTCAACATGAAAAAGATAATGACATCACATACACTCTCTGACAAAACCAAACTCAAAGCATTTACAGCAACAATAGTTCCAGTGATGTTACATGAAACAGAAACCGTCTGTTCCACAAGGGTGGATGTTGAAAAACTCTTGAAGAAAGTCTTCGGTGCAGAGAAAAAGGAGTAACCACAAGAATTATATGAATTGATGTTGCAGTTAAACACTCTCCAGCAAATCTGGCTTGCAGACCTTACCACAGTGAAGCAAAACCAGAGCTGGTGGGAAGTCCTGAAGGAACACTACTACTAGGCAGACACAGAAACCAATGAAGGGATGAAATCGTGAGAGGCCTACATCAGATGGGAGTTGAGTCAAACAGGATGCGAACAGTTCACAAGTGCGGTCACTGAAGGCAGATTGCAAGGTTGGCACATGAACCTCAAGTTTGATGAACACTGGGTAAGTACACAAACAAGCAAATAAGTGTTCATGTATTTTATGAACATTGCTGTCATGTGATCCCAGTAGCACACACCAGTTCAGGTAGCTTTAGCCACAATTGTTGCCTCAGTTTTTTTGGCCGTTCAGACATCACAGCTTTAGATCCTTTTAATTCTTTAACATATTTCATTAGATCTATTTAGTAGTAAAATATGCCCTGGAACTGTGCTTTACATATACAGATACAAAGGGACTCTGTCACAGTCCAAAAACAAGTAAAAACTGCACACTGGATGTGGTCCACAAGCTTCAGACTGCTGCTAAGGGCTGCAGTAGTGATATGATCTCTTAGGCAATAGCTGTGGCACATCTCATGCCATACCCATCATTTGAAAACCTTAAAGTTGCTGTGCCTCCCAAAGTATTTGATCTGAACAGTTTGTCTTGTGAGTCAGAGAGTGAATGTCATACAGTGGTGGGTGAAGTTGGTGACCATGCCATAGTGATAGGGGGTAATTTCTATCTGCCGCCTACAGACTGGAAGATTTCAGAATGAGAGATAGGGACAAAGAGTCTTGTGACACTATACTAAATGTACCATACTTACCCAATTATAAAGATGAGGTTTTTCCGAAATTCACCATTTGAAAAATACAGGGTCATCTTATATTTGCAGATTAAACTACTGCTGCTAAGGTTAATGTTTTTACATTGTTTACTTGAGTATGTAGGAATGGCATTCATTAAACAATTTGGAAGGGAAGGACTGGGCAAATGAACAGTTTTGCATTCAAACAGCTTCAAGATTTCCCAATATGCCAAAGTGACTGATACAGTGCTGATGTTCCTCAATCAATCACACCACATTTGACTCGTGCTGCATTAGTGCAAGGTATATGTGAGAAACTATAAACTAACCACTGCAACAATCTATTGCTCTGCCTAAAATTTGATAATCTTTTAAAACACAGGAGGAAATAGCATTAAACTGTATCATCTTACAGACTGTTGTTGTATCCGAACAGGTTTGCAATGAAAGTTCTCATACATGTATGGATACATCTACAAACATTAACGTTGCTTTTTAAGTGAAGGTAACATTCAAAAGTGGATATGTTGTCCAAAAAACAGTACTTGATTCTGAATCCAGATCACTATGTTATTTGATTATGAGAGAATGTACTGATTTATCAAGCAGGTTGCAAATGAGAAATCTGATCACTGTTCATGTATCAGAATGCCGGGTAAAAATGTTATCATCTTTTAATCAGCTATAGAGCATGCTGGTGACATTTAGATGACAGACGAAGGAAAATTAATCCAGAATGAAATGTCTAATAAATGAAATCATTCATGTTAAACAGACTGTAATTCTTGCAGGGAAATATTGCAATGGCAAGACCTGTTGTGGAGATAGTACCAACAGACATCAGTAGATCATGGGACAGGCGGAAGTTCAAGAATTGGACTAAATTGTGATTGCGATCTTTTATTTATGTATTAGTTGCTGTTGCTGCATATGACTTGCACCCTAGAAGATACTGCAGTCTGTTTTTCATAGTTGCTCAAGCACAGTACTATGGAAGGATTGGAGGGGGATAATGTTACCAGCTTGGCTGAGAACTAGTGGGATGGCAGGAGGGGATTAGTGAGCAGGCATAAATTACATCATGTTGCCAACCATGGGAATGTGTAATGTGTACTCTGGCCTTTTAGGACCATCTACCACATTTAAACTGCAGTTTGCCAGAATCCATTTGTGGATGGAATTGAAATGACTTTAAAATTGGACAAATACTGAACTGTAGCATTCATTTCTGTAGGAGACAGTAAAAGTCTAGAAAGGGAATAGTGGTGTACTTACATATTTTTTGCCCAGTGTTGTCAAATATCACTGTGATCTTTGACAGGAACGAAAGAGGGTGGGTCAGCTGTTGGTTCTACACTACCAATGAGATAGCAGTAGGCAGATGATATGTTTGGAAGCATGTGACAGAGTAACATTCTCAGATCAGTATAGAAGCAAAATCCAATACGTATTTGGATAAAAACATCTGTGTTCTCAGGTCCCACAGCAACAACCACCTCAGAAATTGCGAAATATTCAGAAGAAACAGCCAAATATTTGTGACAACAAGAACATAAATTTCACAGCTGTGTCATTAGGATGATGATGATGATGATGATGATGATGATGATTAAAATTACTCGCACCACGGATGAGTTAGTAAGTGAAAAAGTAGGAAAAAAATTGTCCACAAATTAATGTAAACCATTTTTTTATTATTTTATTTCTCCTTGTTTTATCATAATGTTGACAACCAATAAACTGCATAAATTTAGAATAAGTATAAAAATAACTTTTTAGACAGATACTTTGTCAATAAAACAGTTTATAATTTTGATTAGTCAGTATATATTAAAAATAAATTTTTCTCAAGAAGCCTCTTATAATCAGGGTCATCTTATATTCAGGTAAGTATGGTCTTTTCTGAAAATTATTTGGAGCAGTTGGTGAGACATTCCACCTATGAGGAAACCTTGTTGGATGTTCTGGCAATAAGCAGGCCTGAACTTTTTCATTCAGTGATGACAAGGTTATTGTAGCATTAAATGTGAACATTTCAGATTAAGCTTGGCCTTCTTTGTTAAAAATATCAACTGAAAATGCAAATTGTGTAACCAGTTCCATTTATTATATTAAATTTTTTGGAGGATTATACCTCCATCATTTATCTCAATTAATAAAGCACTGATGTATGTATGATCCGTAGCATTGTCTTTCCATGGTCATTTTAGCAGAGTTACACTGAAGAATAGTCCCACAACTCGTATCCCATGAAATTCAGCAATTTTATTAACAAACTGACACAATCCACTGAAAATTTGTATTTATCTCCAAAGGGATTGCAAAATGGAAACATTCATCAGAATTTCAAGCACATATGGAAAGCAAATTTAACAGCTAATACTTCATCACAAATTTCACTAAGCGTTTTTATAAAGTCCTACAGAACTGTGCCATACCACAAAAAATGTATAGAGGCGTTACCACACAGCCATCAGTGAAGGACAAATCATAGACCCTGCTCCCATCAACGAATAGCATTCTGAGCTAGATTGTTCGGAAGGTAGCATGCCTAGATGCCAGCATCCATACAGATGTCTCTTGAGGAACATCTGTACACCAGTGTCTGTGAGCAAGGTCACCCTTCAATGAAACTGGAAACAGCTCCACCCATGTTGGTCCTGCCAACCACCATCCCTGCCACCAACAGGGAATGACCAGTTGACACAGCCAAAAATACAGCACCAATGACACCACTCCTATTCACAGTACACGGATAGCCAACAGCACCTTAACTTTACGACTGCTTTACTCCCATGCCTGAACAGCCTTATGAAAACCCTGTATGTTCATGCTGCCCATAGGTTGGCCTATCATTGGAATCAAGAACAAGGACATCAAGATGCTGCTAAAGCCAACTTTTACAAAAGTCATTGGTTTGATGGAATTACATTTTCCTGGAGACATACGAGACTCAACTTTATCTTTGATATGGATAGAAGCTGACGTAATGAATTAAAATTTGTGCTAATGCCAAATGGGCAGAGTGCATAAATTGATGTTTGTGTTAGGGAGAGCATTGGATTAGGGTAATCTGTGCAGCTGTGTGAGCCACAATGGCATGATGGTGCAGTGGTTAGCACATCTGCCTTGTAAGCAGAATACCTGGGTTCAAGCTCCAGCCTTGGCAACAATTTTATTTCTTTACTTCAGCTTCTAACCTTATTGAACAAAAGTAATTGTTTGACCAGTTACACTACAGCCACCATGACCAACAAAATCCCATCTCATCAATGGACTGACAACTCAACACTGCTTCTTCAATGAAACCCAGCGCAAACCGAGGCATAATCTTATGCTGTGTGTCCATTTCAGTGGGGAACTAAGCTATATTGATAGATAATGACAAAACCAATCGTGTAGCAATGAAGACGACAATCCTGGTGGTATTGCTGCAAAGACCACATGACTGGTGACTGCAATTACAGAGTAGTATTAAATTCCTCAACTGCTGTTGTTATTATGGGCAGTGCTTGTATTACAGACTATACATGGACTTTAATTCTGGATCACTACTACATGATTGTACTGAGCAGTGTTTACTATGATTGTAGAATAAATCACACTCAAGATAATGCAAATATCAAAGACATTCTCAAAATATGAGTGCAGGTTCAGGGCCGTGGGACTTGATGGGTCACAGAAAAAAAGAAAGTAAGTTTAGAATTTAATGTTACACCAACAAACCTTGCTAAGAAAAATTTATTAAATACTGTGAATATTTCTTCAAAATCTAGATTTTTTTGAGATACCGATGACTTTTTGTGAATTATTACATTAAAGGGGAGAAGAAATTCTGAAGTACATTCAGAAACTTCACACAGTCAAAGAAATTTTATGCTGTTAAAGGTGTACACAGGCACATGCATGGATAGTATCTTTTAGGACTTTTCATGTATACTATTAACAGAGGTAACAATTATTATGAAATTTTTAGCCATGTTGGTGTGGACAATGTTTGTGAGATTTGCTAAACTATACAGTCAAAGATTCCCATACTGTGATAAACTGTGGTCAGCTATGAGTGTTCAAGCACTGCCGTTAAAGAACAGCACTATGATATGGCAATGAAGGCAAAAGACCAGTCACAACTTTGCATTGAAATTCATGGAAAGTATATTAAGACATCTCAGCTGCAAAATGTATAATATGTGAAACACTATTGTAAATTATTTCCGAATACTCCTTGTACACAGGTTGTAGGAATTCTGTGAGAAGGTGCTTTTGTCAATATATTTCCATTTTCTTGCAAAAATGTTCACTCCTACATGGCACAACAATTTTTCAGATTCTCACATTATTTCTCACTACTGGGCTAGAAACTTTGGTTGTAAGGGTTTGTACTTAAGTTTGAGTAGTTTCTGAAGTGGTAACAGAGAAACTTTTTATTTATATGCCTCTCATAATTTTAATGTCCTGTAACACACAGCCCATGTCCAAGGTCCACATGAAATAACCACTCACAGACAACAGGTAGCAACACTAGCAGTGGTGGGTATATAAAGTGTGTTGCCTGGGGGAAGAAGGGCAGGGTTGCAGAAACAGTGTAGTCGTCATTAGAATAGTGCATGACCACTGGCTTCCAGGCCAAGGGTGGAAACATTTTCAAAAAGACTATTTGCATGCTGCTGTGGTTAAAGTATACCATTCACGGCAAAATGTTGCTATTTGAAGTCCGCACAATGTAGTGCACCATGAATCATAGATCACAGGGCTGACGGCTGCAGAGATGTGTACAGATGAATAGACATGTAACTGTTAAGCAACAGACCTCCCAGAAGAACCAAGGGACTACCAACAGTGTCTCCTCAATGACCATTCAACGAATATTGCTGCATATGGGCCTCTGCAGCAGGTGCCCGGTTCGCGCACCTATGCTGAATGCGGTTCATCAGCAATGAAAGCTGGCATTTGCATGCCAGTGCTGCAACTGAGTGGCGACAGGTGACCTTTTCAGATGACAGACGATGAATGGCATGAAATGTCTGAAAGCAAACATCTTGCAATGATTGCCAAGAGTGTTCAGACCAGAGGACAGAGAATTATGGCCTGGGGAATTTTTTTTTTTTTTTTTTTTTTTTTTTTTTTTTTTTTTTTGGTACTGAAAGACACAATAGATCAACAAAGTATGCATCTGTTCTTGGGGACCATGTCCACCCTTACATGCAGTTTGTTTTCCTTCGGCACAGGACAACACAGCTCACATAGCTCGAAGAGCACCAGAATGAGTTTACACCATACCACCCCCTCCCCTCCCAGATTCAAACCCAATCGAGAACCACCACGATCGAGCTGTTCATGCCATAGATCCTAAACTGAGAAACCTAGCACAGTTTGCCACGGAACTGGAGTCAGCATGGGTCCACACCTTCCAGTATCTTGCTCACTACCTTCCTGCGCTTCTCTCAGTGGTAATCACCGCAAAAGGTGGATATACAATCTTTTGACAAGAGGTCACATTAAAGTAACTGGACCACATATAATTTACAAGTACTTTGTTTATGCATGTTTATAGTTACAGTGCTAGCACCATCATTATAAATGTTCTACGGGCCATAGCAAAAACAACATCCAATAATTCAGTGTGTGAGATTCAATCACTAATTACATGGCTGCCAGTAACTGAAGAAAATCAAGAAAAATAATAAGTACAGTAAAAGAATTGTCAACATGGAGACTTGTCTGAATGGCAGCAAGCTTTAGTGGACATGATTGTTTTGATGGTGTGTATTTACCTTCAAATTTGAATTAATGGCTCTGCCTTTAACTGTTACATTGGGCCATGAACAAATACAATAAGTGTTATAACTGCAGTTACTTATGGCTCTGCCTTTAATTGCTTCACTGGCTCTCAAACACATACAATAAGTGTTATCACTTCAGCTGCTAATTTCATAACTGAAATTATTCATAGCAGAACAGTTTGATATTATATATTTGTTTTCAAAGTAATTGTGCAGCACACAACACTGTCATAAGCAGCTAAAATGTCAAGACAACATTTTTAATCTGCCGCTTGCTGGAGATACATCACCCACAGTTCATTGTACTGTATTCATTACATACAGTGTCTTCCTTAATATGAAAAGCTTCTTCAATTTTTCCATGGATCACTAACACACAGCAAAACACTAAAACTAATAAGCAGATGTCATAACTTCTCCAGCATTCACAAATAAACCTGACATACAGTGCATTTCCACAGATTAAAAGCATAAATAATTACCTCTCTTAACCACAGCTCATCAGCTAGTAGCTCATTGAGGATTTCCATACTGTCTTTGCTTGGGTTGGAAGAGCGCTTGTCTGCAACCCTCTTTGCACACTCTACGTACATATGGTATTTTTGGTGAGCTACCTTATTATACAGCTCAACACGTGACACACACACTTTGCAAAGGAGGAAATCCTGTAAAGGCCAAAATTATGTAAATAAATTCTAACACATTTTAGGATACATTTAATTGATAAATGTAAACCCTATTCTCTGTTGCACAGTTGTTTGAGGGGAGTTAACAGATTTTTCTATACATTAATTATTGAACTGGCTCCCTAGCCTGATGTTTGGTATTTTCAAAATTCCATATTCCATAAAAATATAACAGGTTGCTAAAGACATGGAGACTTTGTAAAAGACATTATTTGCTTTAAAAAAGTCAAGAGCACATATTATGAATCTGCAGCATTAAATACAGACTCCTATACTAATTTTACAATAACAGAAATTCCAGATAAAAACAAATGAGAAAAAACAAAAATGATGAAATACAGCCATTCATTGGTAACTGACTGATTCATGGTACACAGAAACACAAAACAGCATAGAGATGGTACTAGATTTCAAGATACTACCTTTTTTGTAGATTATGTACACACACACACACACACACACACACACACACACACACACACACACACACACACACACTTTGACAGTGACAGTCACCATAGAGCATCCACCTATGGAGGGACTGGTTGTCGGAGTGATTGTTCGTGCTGACTGGATTGAGGGAAGGTGTGTAGCAACAGAGAGAGAATGAGATGTACTGGGTAAGGAGGTGATGGGGAGGTTAATAGACATTCACAAGACTGAGAGGGAGGGGAGGTTTGTGGAGAAAGGTTTGGTCAGGGGAGACACGGTGTGGAAAGTGACAGGAGAGAAAGAGAGAGGATACAGCTATTGCATGGGTTGGGAATTTTCATAGATTTACGATAGGCAAAGAGATGTGAGAGGGCATAGCAAGGAATCAAACTGCCAAGGGTATTAAAAAGTTCTTTAAGGGGACCACACCTTGCCTATCTAACCCATGTTAATTTAGGTAAGTATTTGACGCATTTATGAAAAAACTATTTGATGCAGGACCTTAATATTTTTACTGTATGTTACATGATGCTAATAAGAGTCAACTGTACAAAAATCTACTTTATACATTTTAGTTTTTAAGAAATACATTTTTAAATTTATTAACAAAAAAATATTAAGTTTTTTCTGCAGAGAATATTTTTTTGTGAACTTCCTACTGAGTGAATATTAATGAATGTAGTACCAGAGGTGGCTTTTTATCTTATGCAGAGTCTGTGAAAATTTCATTCATTTATCTACGATAGTTTCTGATATAATGGAGCATATGTACTGAAAATTTTAGTTTGGGGGAAATTGACTTTAAAGAAAAAACTTTTGAGATTTGTTACTTACAGTTAATTAAAACTGTCCTGCTGCATATGATGGCCCTTCTTTGGCCTCTAGCAGGTCTTCCAGCTTCTTTTTCACCTCCCTGGATGTTTGTCTTGCTTTCTTGGCCATATTAGATGCAGACCTTTCTGCATCGGCTATCCTCATTTTATCGCAATGTTGCAGCCCCAGTGATCATATTTTCACCAGGATTAATTCCCAGCTTTTTCAGTACCCAACACTTTCCAATATTAGCACAACTGAATGTAATAACAGCATCATGAACTCCTAGTTTCATTGCATGCACACCCACAAATACAGTTTTAGGAAGGCGGTTCCAAATTATGCTGTTGAAACATTCATTTGAGTTCTGTGTCTGTCCATGCAGACATTTCCTTAGGTCAGGATGAGCCAAGTCTCTGCAAATAGGTTTAATTGCTGTAATAACAGCAGCAGGAAGAGAATGCTGGTGAGGATAAGATTCTCCAGTTGCCTCAGTCCTATTGTATTTGCACCACGAATTTTCTCCTGATGGACACAATCCATGATATGGCTTATCATCAGTAGAGGACTTATGGAAGAATATGGCCCAAACATCTCTCTTCATTGCCTCCAGATTTTCTTTATTTCTCCTAATTGCTTGCCCATAGTATACCTGCAAGTTTTCTATTTCAGTTTTAGTTAACCGACCCTGTCCGGTCAACAATTTTCCATCTTCTAATTTTATCTTTTTTTTCCTTTCATATCAACAGTTAGTTTTCTCAGCCTTGTTCCCAAACGTTTTTGAACATGGCCTACACATTCTATTTTGCTAATAATGGCATCTCCATATGGCTTAGAGTTCACCACATTGTCGTATGCCTTACTGTCACCATCGCCCAAATAGTTGGTGTACCATATGCCTCTTGTTTCTACGGAGCAAATGAAATATTTGTTGTACTCCATGAAGTTCCATAACACCATTTGTTCCTCTAAAATTAGCCACACAGTTGTGTTCTTTATGTTCATTGACTTTACAACATTTGCAAATATTTAGACATTATCTCCTAATCTAACACTTTACCGGTGTCTACACTCATGGCAGTCACTACTCCATTCAGAAAAGTATGTCCTCTTCCTGCCAACTTCCATCAAGTGCAACTGCAATATCCGAACATCCATCATTTTCTTCCATTGCTTTCCTAGCAGCAAGTTTCATACTTTCCTCACTGACCTCACATACAGCTTTCTCTAATATTGCAGTCAGTTTTTCAAATTTATTTGGTGTTTGATGTAAGTTCATCACTGAACAAAATGTTCTCCCTGTGCCATGCCCTTGCCAATGGATCGTAAGGCATAAACTGATCTAGTATTGATTTCAAAGGGCCACTTGCATCGGGTTTTGAAGAACACATAAATGAAATCACAGCTGAGCATTTAGTGCAAATTAAATCCAAAGCAATTGCAAGGCCTTTTCTCCCACTGGCACTCACAAATTTTCACACACTGTGACTCACCACTATGTACATTGTACTACAAATTTAGAAATTACATCTTGATAACATTCTCAGATTTATAATAATGTTACTGCACCCCTTGTCACTTACAGCAAATTTATTGTATCTCTCTTGAAATGGTGAGAGCTTCTTTGATGACGCACTGGAAGAATTACAATTAGAAACATTGTTGCCAGGCGACATAACCTCTTGTACAGAAAGCTTTCTAAACTTGTTTCCTCTAAATTGTCGTTTCTTGAAAATGCCTTTACATTTTGTCATCTTCAATAAACACACCAAAACACACGTAAATAAGCACTGCAAACATAAGTATAACAACTACTCGAAATCACACTTGAACAAAACTAACCGTGTGTTTGAAAGCGTGTTGTTTACAAACAGCAGAAACAAAAAGATACCAACCATTGCATTCCAAGGATTGCCAACACACTCGGGAAAGAAAAAAAAATCCCTAATGTGCAATTTAGGGGATATAAAGATCTAAAATATATGCAGAAAAGTGGGTGACAGAAAAGTGGGCATGGCACATAAACACACGTGGTAGGAAAATGCTCTTTAAATGCTTGAAATTTTTTTTTTTCAGCAAAATGCTTTTCAGAGTACTTAAATAAAACCTTAATGTATTGAAATATGATGAAAATCGAAAATTGATTTTTTTCAACCTGTACCATGCTGTGGTCCCCTTAAGTCACTCGTGTTGTGTTGTACAGCATGTTAAGCAACTGAACTGTCAATTTTGCCATTAGCCACAGTTTTGCAGTGCCCATTAAAGTGAGTAGGTAGCTGGTTAGTTCTCCTCTTCATATAGAATGATGCACAGTAATTGCAGCACAGTCTGTATACAATGTGGTTACTATACACAAAGCCCTGCCTTTAATGAGACAGGAATTGGTGATTGTGTCGGGAACTGGTGTATGGTATACTTTAGGTCTGTGCCTGGGTCAGCCACAGTGAAATGAATTACTAGGAGCAGAGAAAGCATTGGGATGGATTAAGATATTGTGTATGTTTGGTGGATAATGTAGTACTTTGGTTGATGATGAGAGGGATTTTGGGTACAATACCCCTCATCTCAGGGCACTATAACACGTAGCTCCAGCTTCAGCGATGGAACTGGCTGTATTTTTTCAAGACTTGGATGGTACTGGATCATAATAGGAGTGCTGATCAGTGACTGGTTCACAGTGGTGACAGGTTTATAGGTGTTAGAAGAACAGATAATACAGGAAATCTGTTTCTGGACTATATGCACAGGATGCTGCATATTTTTAAAGGCACTGATAATGACAGCATATTTGGCTAATCCTGCACTTCACTGCATACGAAGCACCAATGGGCACCAAGGCTGTAACATATAAGTTTTACACCGTATCTCCTTACCTTCTGTGATGCCAACTTGGGGTCTGGAGGACAGCCCTCAAGAGTTGTTCTGTCATATGGCTGGCCATACATTTGAACACGGGCTGTGGCACTACTGTGTTCACAGGCAATGCAGGGCATTGCACCTTCCCCATCACCATCTGTTGGCTCATCAATTACATTGAAACACGGCCAAGTTCCAACACTAGTTCTTAGAGTGTTTGGCCACTTGGCAATCCTTAAAAGATGTTCCATTCTCTCTTCTGTTACTTCATCAACTGTCTTTAAGTTTGTTAAAAAGTAATCATCTACAGAGAGACAGAAGAAAATGACTTTTTTCCTCAAGTTTCTTGTATACAATTCAACAATGCACTGTTGCTCAACAAAATTGGAACCAATTATTAATTAACCAGTAAGTACAAAAAGCTACATCAACTAGAGAACTGGTAATATGAAAACATATAAATACATTTCTTGTCAACATTACACTCACTAGCTATAATAATATTGCTACATCCTTGGAGATTGACAGAGACACAGAATAGGAGCCCTTGGAAACTGCAAACTATGAATATCGTAGCCAATGGGGCTGACAGTGGTGTGTCAAGTGGGCCACACCTCTTGCGACATTCAGTAGCAGTATTGATTTAGATTTATGTGAGAGAGTCATTTAGATGAGAACTGTTCATAAGAAATATTTTATCTTTCCTCCATCAATTTATCTTTAAAATTTCTATCTACCAGCCATTTGTGATCCTACACAAGGTATCTCTGAATTCTTTTAATCTTTCCTTTCAGGGCAAATTTTGTAACACAGAGAAATTGTGTGACATTTAGAAGTAGTTTAATCAGTTCTTGCTGTTGTGAAACTTACTGGCACATTAAAACTGTGTGCCAGACCACGACTTGAACTCGGGACCTTTGCCTTTCGCGGACAAGTGCTCCACCATCTGAGCTACCCAAGCACAATTCATGACCCATCCTCAAAGCTCCAATTCTGCCAGTACCTCGTCTCCTCCCTTCCAAACTTCACAGAAGCTCTTCTGCGAACCTCACAGAACTAGCACTCCTGGAAGAAAGGAAGAGCTTCTGTGAGGTTTGAAAAGCAGGAGATGAGGTACTGGCAGAATTGAAGCTGTGAGGACGGTTCGTGAGTCATGCTTGGGTAGCTCAGATGGTAGAGCACTTGCCTGCAAAAGGTAAAGGTCCCGAGTTAGAGTCTCAGTCCAGCACACAGTTTTAATGTGCCAGGGAGTTTCATATCAGTGCACACTCCACTGCAGAGTGAAAATCTCATTCTAGTTCCTGCTGTTGTTAAATATATAATTCACAATCCTCACTGTCTCTGAACCACAATAAAACAGGAAACGTATGTAAGTATTCTAATCCATCTTCTGTTTGCTATGAATCTGTTATGTAATTTTTTTTGCTACACAACCACAACATTCTGTAACTGATATACAGTAAGAATACTGCATTTTCCATAACAGAATGCAGCACAAATACTGGTCTTCTTGCACTGCAAGTAATTTTCATATCATTAAACAATGGAATCTCCAGGTTGGAATATCAACAATATAAAGAAAAGATAGATCGCTACTTACCATAAAGATGACACGCTTAGTTGCAGACAGACGCACTTAAAAGAATTCTGTTCCGAGCAACCAGAGATGATGGTTATGTGTGTAAGGTGTGCTTGCTTGTGTGAATGAACACGTGTGTTTCTCTTTTTTTCTGATGACGGCTGTAGCCAGAAGCTTGTTTGTAAGTGTCTTTTAATTGTGCCTGTCTGCAACTTAATGTGTATCTTTATGGTAAGTAGCAACTTATCTTTTCCTTACATTGTTTTATATGATTAAAGTATTTGATATAATACATCTATAGACATTGTGGTTAATTAAGTGAACCATAAGCAGTGCAAGTCACAGCTTAACTCTTGGCCGCCATAGATCCTGCTGATGCTTGCCACTATGAAGAGTTGCGTATAACTCTCTTTCCTCATGACAATGGTGATGATAGTGTAACCATTGAAACATATAGTGGATGAAGTAGACTTAGTGAATGACACAGAATTACATAGCTTTCATTTCAAAAAGGTTCTAATTTTAAGTTTTTTCTGTCTTTTTCGTACCTGTTTCCACCAAATAGTGCACAGCTGACCATACGAATCTCTAGCCTGCAATAATGGCTAAGGTAACTGCAGCTAAGAGCATCAGGGAACTGATAAAGTCTCTGATTTAGGTCCTTCATCACACTCTACATTAGAGAATCCTGAATGTTTTACAAACATACTGCAGATCAACAGACATTATGAGGCATCATGAGTGAAGTTATAGCTGGATCACAATAACAACGTGGTTGACCGATAGTTGCTTATAGATTCCAACAACAACCAATTACATAATGAGTTAGGTCACACCTTCTTTTCTCTTCATCATTCATATCACTTTCCTATCTAAGATATCAGTTATGAGAGTCAGCTGGGGAGAACAGTAGTCAGTAATGTAACAGCTTGGGGTCATTTTCATTGCATGCTTTGTTTTTCTAAGGAGAATTGTCATTTTATACAACAGAATGTTTGAGAGTGCACAGAAAATTTTTATGATCCCACAAAATGAACTGAGTACTGCACTTTAGCTAGGAATAATTAGCTATGGACCCAAGGTGGACGCTCACAGCTGTTGCTGTTACAGCCATACAAAGTGATGACCTACCTCCATAACTGGAAGATGAGGCCAGTCATCTGAGCCGACTGACGAGACCTTCAGTAACCACAAAATGTGTGCAAATGGAAGATACAGACTTAACAACAAGCGTAACTGTATCCACATCCAGAGAAGGCATCTGCAGCAGGTTGTGACATGCAGTGCTTATAATTAACTTAATTAACCACAGCATCTATAAACATGGTGTAGCAAATAGTTTAAAGATATAAAAGTTACTCACAGTGCAAAAAGAATGGTATTAGAGTTATATTCTTGTGTGGAAGATGGTATATGCTCTCTGTACATCAGCCACACAATGTTGTGGTAGTGTAGCAAAAAAAGTTGCAATTTTCACCAAAGAATTTACATAACACTGCTGAAATCACAGGCAAGTTGTGTGAACTTCAATCACAGGCAAATATAAATAACTATAGCTTATATAAAATTCATCAAGAACTATTATTGTTTAGTTTTGTGGACCAATAGACAATTCTAATCTGTTGGTACGGAAGATTATTTGTGCTCAATAAATGTCGCTGGCCTTAAAGTGACGATTACAAGAAAGCCTACTTCAAATATTCAGTGAGAGTTGCAGCACTCACATAGTGGCACATTATTTAAGTGTAGCTAACACTGAGTAAAAGCATATTTTAATAAACAGTGAACTGTAAATTTTATGTGATGAACTGGAACACAGTTCCACATTGCCCATTTGAAAATGACTACTGTTAGGAAGATTGAAATGCAGCTGAGAACTTGACAGGGAAGAAGTACCTACAGACAATATAAAGACTGTAGAATTGAGTGAGGTATCAAGACTTTCAAACATTGGTGTAATGTTGGGGAACCAGTAATGTTGATTATTACTCCAACTACTAGTAATAGTAGTGGTGTGCATTCAGGGGAAGCAACTGAAGCACTGCTTCAGTAACAACAGTTGTAACACTGTATAATATAATTATAATCATAAGGTTATTCAACAATGTCTAGATAAAATTGTTACATTTTTTTTTTTTTTTTTTTAAACACACAGAACTGAGAAGTTCATTGACACAGCATTGTGAGCCAAAGCAATATCGGTGTATCTTAGCTGACCAACTAGAAAGTTGCACTTGCACCTCTTTAGGTCACAGGCAATGTGCATGCTTTTCTGCCACAACCTATGCTTGCTTTGGATGGGCATATAACACAGAGACAAAGTGTATCAACAACAGTACCATATTGCTTTGCTCAGTTTATGGGTTTGGCAAGTGTGTACAAAAATATGTAAAGCTGTCTGAAAGTATCTCGTAATATAATAAAGAATTCAAAGAAAAAAAGGAAATAATTAAAAATGGATGGTCAACAACAGAACTATCGGACTTGGTTCAACAGTGTGAAATGTATACCAAATGTGACTGGTTAGCTGGTAGCAGTGACCTAAATGTGTTGTTTTGCTGGTATTGTCTGTTGTTTGGAAAGGATAGAAATACTAGTTGGACCAAAACTGAGTACATACATTTGGGAAATCTAGAGAAGTCAATAACCAAGCACAAATGCTCTGCTGACTGTCTATGATCATCTGTTACTAGAGCCACTTTCGAGGAAGATAAAATACAAACAGCAGTTGATGAAAACCTTAAAAAAGACATATCTCTACACAGTCAAACAGTTAGGTGGAACAGGGCATCCTAAAATTCTGTTGAGGCAAATTATGTGGAACTGCTGAAGTACACTGCAGACTATGAGCCTCTTTTAGTGGAACACACAGAAAACCTCCACTGTGTTTAAAGGAATTTCCAATTGAATTTTAAAATGATGTAATACAAGCTGAAGTTCAACTGTTTTATCAGCTATGAAGTGGGAAATTGTGGATGTTCTTTTGTAACCAACATGGCTGGTAAAACTTCAGATGTGACAAATAAACCACAGTTTTCTATTGCCCTGCATTATGTATATGAAAGAGTGATAAAGTAAATATTCTTGGGGTTCTGTGATACAAATAGTGACAAACATGCCTAGTTAATGCAGAACTTATCTGTCATTTCTTATCAAAATCAGATGTACTGAAAAACTGACTGCACAAACATTTGATAGTGCAGTAACATTTGACAGTGCAGAATCTGATTCGGGTAGAAGGATTAACCAAAGTCACACATCCTGAGGTCACAAGGTCCACTTTTTCACAACTGTGCCCATGTAATGAACCTCCTTTTGTCTCAAAATAGCAGCCAAATACCAGAGGGTAAAATGTCTTTTAGTTTACTTAATGGACTTACAGCTTTTTCTCCCCCTCCCCCATAGTCTCTTAAATGAATTACATTTTTGCAATGTTGTCTTCCATTTGCCTGTCCAACATGATGGAATTCCTCATAAAGACTGGTAAACACTGTGTCCAGAAACAGAACTAAAGTTTGTGATGTGTTTAGTGTGATGCTAAAACATAGTGAAAAAAATTAAGATATTTTAGTACCCCCATTAATGGCTTGTTGGCAATTTTAGAAGACTTAAAACTTGTTTCTCTCTTGAAGACATTCAAGAAAATATTTACCTTCACAGAGGTCCTTTAGACCCACGCAAGTGATATTTTGCATTGTGAACAGAAAATCCAAGACACTTGCCACTCCACTGCCATGCTACATGACTACTGTGAATAAGTTTTCCAAGAAATCTTGTCTCAAGTACGAAAACCTTCAAAGAGGAAAAATATCAACTATAATTGCCTCTATAATGAAATGTTTGATAACTCTGATAGCGATCTGGATTTAAGTTTTCAAGATTATTCTAAACTGAAAATTTTAAATTTATAATTACATGAAAACTACGAGCAATATTCTAACCAGTTTCCCAAAAGCTGCTTCCAAAGTCTATAAGATGCACATGGAAAGTACTTCAACATTATTTGATTGAAAAATAGTTTATAAATAATGCCATGAGTGAACTCGCAGAACTACTGAGCATCAATGCTAAACAAAAATTTCCAGCAGTTTAATATGTTAGTGCCATTACTGTATACAATTTTTTGTAACTGTCTCTTCAGTAGAAAGGAAATTTTCAGCATCGAAGTTAATCAAAAGCTATTCTCAAAATTCTACTGGAGAAGAGAGACCCTCTCACCTTGGATTTATTTTGATTGAAGCTTGCCTACTAAAGCCAAAGAATGGAATTTCAATTGTTTTTTCTTGCAGAGATGATCTATCGAAGTATCAGAGGTGGGTTTAAAGCCAGAAACAAGTTATTTTATATTAAAGATTGCTTACAGTAATATAAACTGATAATAGGTCTAATTATTGCAATATCTATTCTTTCAATTTAAATTATCACCAGTTCTGATTTCAGTCTTTACTATTTATTATTTTAATTTAAAAGATTACCAATTTTGAGTGTTGTCGAGGGAAGACTTGCCCTTGATTTGCTACTGTTTACTTACTTAGTGCTTGATTTGTGATGGTACGCACTGGTATGCTGTACTGTACCTCTGATGAGAGAAAAAGATCATCACTGCAGATTTTGAGATGTGATATGACACACCTTCTGCTGTGATTCAAGCAATGTAACACAAATGTTGTATCCACACCTCTAAAATGTTTTAAGAGGTCTAGATTTCAGGGACTTTCCCCAGAAGGTCAAAGTATCAGAACTTTTTTTACAGATCAAGAACTGTTAAACTTATAATATAAATATTTGAAATTAATTAATTGCTAATAATTAATAGTATAATTATAATATTCAGTGCTAATACATTGATAATTAACAGATAATTATAACATTCAGTGCTTTGGCTATCTGCATGGTCACTGCATGCAACTGACAGGAACAGAAATTTGCAGCTGAAGCTAATTCTCTGAATGGTGAAAATCATTCTGAGGATCAAAAGAATCATATTAAAAAATTGCAGGAAGAGCTAGCCAACACAAAAATGGGAATCACAGACCCACTTACTTCTAAGCAAAATAAAATGATGGCAGAATTTCCAGCACTCTGTGAGAAAATAAAAAAAAATTAAATAAAAATAAAAGTTTAGCTATTCATAAACATCTGCAAAAATCTGTTGACGAAGGGGTTGGTCAAGTATAGAAAAAGAACACCAACATTACAACTAATTTGTAGTATAAATAAAGACATACTGATAAATTAGTCCTTGGACTACAATAACAATGCAGAGAGCTTGAAAATAAATACAGTAAAATCTCATTTTTACATTCCTGCAGTTTACCTTTTCCTGCCTTTTACATTCATTCTTGTTGGACCCAACAGAAGTTCTGTTCTCTCCACACAATGCTTTCCCCGTCATTAATGACTCCATGTCAGAATATTTCCTACATTTTAAGTTTTCTTTCACACCATCACAACTGTTAACACTAATTTTCATACAGATTTCTGCAAAAACTGCATCATATTCTTGCTCAAAGTCAGGCTTGGAACAAAGCGAAAAATGCAGAATATGTGCAGAGTTATTGATCGTGTAATGTAGCATTAGCACGGTAAGTAAGATTTTCATTGTCAGCAAGCTGGGGCATGGCCACCTGCATTACAGGTTCATGTTGTTTGGAAGGGTGGGAAAGTATGCTGAGTCACTGCCTTAATAATAATCACTATCTAACGACAGTGATTCTAGTACGAACCTTCCTTCTGCTCATTCCGTTGTGTGACAACAGCTTTAATTTAATTTCACAGTTATTTATACAAATAAATACATTTTTGAAGACAGCGACCTTCATAATAGTCTTTCACAAATCACTGTTACCTCCACATGAGTTACGCTAATTCGTACTAGGCATGCAATCTTAGGTTGGTACGAACTGATGTCAGGAGTAAACATTCCTACTTGAGATGCTCCTTAACATGATGACAATTTCTACCCTCTTTCTCACCTAGGACATCAATGAACCAAGTGACCTCCTTGCCACCAAAAAGCTGTAGATTTTGTGCCTATTGTTCTCTGTTTACGGAGACTGTCAACTTTAGTGTTTTAATGAATAGTGTGTTACAAGTTTTATTTGACATAATTCTATAATGATTATCAATAATAAATCTGACATAAAACATGAATATCTTTCTAATGTGGTTCCATGAAAGACTTTTTTGCCTCTTTGTTTTATTTAAACCACTGGACATGATCGGAAAGAAGAGTGAAACCCGCATGCATGTTTGCGTTTGTCACACTCAGCCACTGCCTTTGCAATTACCACGAGAACAGTGACTAAGTGCTAACACAAACAACAGTGCATTTTTTTCCTTTGTTCCAATCATGTCCAGTGGTGTAAATAAAACACAGAAGCAAAAGTCTTTTGTGAAACCACATTAAAAAGATATTCATGTTTTAAAGTGAGATAATCATTATAAAATTACAGTAAATAAAACTTGTAACACAGTACTGGTTAAAACACTACAATTGACAGTCTTCATAAACAGAGAACAATAGGCATAAAATCTACAGCCTGTTGCCAACAAGGAGGTCACTCGGCTCTGGGATATCCTGTGTGAGAAAGAGGGTAGAAACAGTCCTCATGTTACAAAGCATCTTGAGGATGAATGTTTACATCTAACATCAGTTCATACCAAACTAAGACTGCACACCTAGTACAGATTAACATATTTCATGCGTAAGTAACAATGATTCATTACAGAGATGATTGTCTTCACGATTAGTGTTTATTTGTATAAATGACTATGAAATTAAATTAAAGCTGTTGTATCACAAGGCAATAAGCAGAATGAAGGTTGCTGCCAGAGTCATTACAGTCAAATTGTTTAAGTTGTCATAACTGAAAACAGAAGACAGTTGACAGGAAATGTCCAAATCGTACCAATATGTCACAAAAAGAACTAGACAAGAAGTCTTCTTGTCACTACAAATAAAAATGATTACCACACATTTAATTAAGAATTTTAAAACAAAATATGCAAATACATTAAGTTGCACTAATAGTAGTCAGTAAAATTTATACTCTATCTTTTCCATACAGTGACTGCTTTTCTGAATGCAACAGCAAGCTGTAATTCTAACAATTGTCCCAAAAGGATACTACCATACTGGTAATAGTAAGCAAACAAACAGTAGTGTAAAAATTATGTTCTGCAGTAGCTTGAACCAGTGCCTACAAGTGAAAAAATTAGAAAAGATAAGAAATGTATCAGATCATGAACTTAATTAGCAAAGGACCTAGGAATTTTCGCTTCCACCTTGAACATGATTGTGAGAAATCAGCCCAACATCAAAGCCACTGTGAGACAGTCTGGTTCCATCAATAATAAGTTAAGTGTCCCTGCCTCCTAATTGGGTGACTGAGTTCCAACTGTTAGATATGGGAATCATTCATTCATTTAAATAGAAATATAGAAAAATGCTTGTCCAGAAGGCTGTATTTATGCACAATAATGGTATGCACCCAAAATCTATGACCATATCACTTTTGGATGATATGTATTATGTAGCCACAGTACAGATGAATGTGACTCCTTTTAACTATTTCTGATTGTTTCATGAAAGCAGGTTGGTTGGTTGGTTTGGGGGATTAAAGGGACCAGACTGCTACGGTCATCGGTCCCCATGAAAGCAGGATTTAAGTTCACAGAAAACATTCAGGAACCCCCACAGTCCAAGATTTTTCTTTTATAGGCAAATCATCTATGTTTCAAGAGTATGTTGGTATTGATGTTTGAGTCATTGCTTCAGAGGTGATACAGTTGATAGCATCATTACTAAACATTTTGAAGAAGGGAAGAGAGATGTGACTGGTGAAGATGATGATGAAGCTAATGACCAAGAACCAGTTGTGTCAAGCATTAGAGAGGCTACATAACTATTAGCCTTTTGAGGCACTACATTGGTAGAGCATCAGGTGATGAAAATAGATTTGATGCTTTGTATACTGTGGAGAAACAAACAGAGCTAACTGCTGTTAGAAAGAAACAAAAATAATTAATTATTTCAGATTTTTTAAATAGCGAAATTTAAATTGGTTTAATTTCATATTTTTGACAATATAATGAGAATGACAGAGTAATTTATTCATTTCTGATTGTTGTGTTTCCTATGCTTTCCTGTATTTTACACTTTCCAGTGTTTTACACTTTTTTGGCTCAGGGTGCTGAAAAGTGTAAAAGGGGGTTTTCACTGTTATGTTGAAATCAGTTCACTTGCAGTCAAAAAAAGAACAGTTACAGAAACAAGTTACCACAATTTTGAAGAAAAACATCTAATTATTTGTCACATTTTTAACCTCTATTGAGGATAATGGAATGAACACATGCCAGCTCCATGAATTTAAGAAAGCCTTATCATGAAGTGACTGGATTGATACAGATAATCTGCTGAAATATTGGTACTTTAACAAATTTATCTTGATGACTCGGTAAAAAAAAAAAAAAAAAAAAAAAAAAAAATGAACTTGCAGCCATATTAATTCAAACAAATTCCACTAGTTGTACAGGAAAAGCTGGCTTTTATACACTAGAGAGAATGTTTATTTAGTGGTTGACAGAACTGAAGGACGGAAACGAGGTAATTTTTCAGAATGAAGACTCTAAAGGCAGAACCATTACAATGAGAATACTGTACCAATACAAAATTAGAAACCAACAACAGAGAAGTAACTTAAATGATATAAACAGGCAAAATGATAATCACTGGGCACAAAGCAAGGATTCTGTTAACCATCATAAAGATTGGATGTGTTGTGTCCTGCTACTAGTGCACCTGAGTTGTGAGTGTCCGAGTGTAGTGTCACCATGCATATGTGATAAATCAACTGCCAACTGGCTCAGTGCAGACCAGCCACTAGAGGCCACCAGTAGAAAGTGTGCACACGGCACAGTCTCTGTGTGCTGTCTACTGGTGATTTGCACCTATTTACACGTGCAGCAGTGCTGACTCATGCTCACTATGTTCTTTTGGTTTGTACTGATAAATCAGTTGTTTTGTGTATTGCTTTGATAAATCAGTTGTTCTGTGTATTGCTTATGTTGTACATTCTGTATGATTCTTTTGCCTTGTTATGTGTGGAGTCACAAGATGTTTATTTCTGATATTGTTCAGAGTTTATGAAACAAGCCTTATTTGTGTTACTTAAATTGGTTTCGTGTATTACTTGGTTATGACACAATGGGCAACGAGGATGGGATGGTTTCTGCTTGTGCAGTCTTTAAGTGTGGTTTCATCAGGTTTAGTTATTATGGTCACTGTGCTACCAGCCCTGACTGAACAGCTTACTTTGGCAGTAACCATTTTGTTGGCTTCCATTAACAGACAGAGTAATGTTCTGCCAGTCTATCCACCCACTTTTCCTCTGTATGATTATTCAACCAAGGATTGGGATGCTGACGAAAAAACTCAGGCAGCATTTTTTGGCTTTAGGTTTGACAGACTCGAATTTGTGCAAATCCTTATTATTAAGATATATCAATTTCTGTGTCAGAGTTGCCCCTTTACAAGAACCAGCAGCTCTTACTTTTGATCACATGTGCAGTTTATTGTCCAACTACCACTGCATGCACAAGTTGAATTCTACCGATGCCATAAGAAACCAAACCAGTCATATAGGGCCTGGGCAGCTGAACTTCACGACCTTAGCCATAAGAGTCAATTCGTTGCCCATAACGACTCTATGGTGCGCAACGCAATTATCTGTTTAGCTCTAGACAAGGAAGGGTAAGGATTTACTCTGTGAAAACCGCACACTGGCAGAAGTTATGCAAAAAAACATAATCTTTTGAAGTTTCTCAGGCAGCAGTTGACCAAACTGATGCATCAGGCAATATGGCAGTAGTGTCACAAGGTGTGCCCTCTAAGATGACAGTAAGCTTGCATGAGTAACTGGCAGTAGCGGCGGTAAACATGCAGGCCCAGTGCCTAGCAGACCGAAGCCGGACCAAGCAGCTGTGAAAACACAGCGCCAGCATCGGTGTTCTCTGTTTCTGCCTTGTCCTGTCTGTTTTGTCCAGCACAAATGTTTGGTGTACCCTAAGCACTGGGTTACTTGTAATGCTTGCCAGTCTCATTCACCAAAGGTCACTCAGGATATGGACATGGATGTAAACTGTGTGATTCCAATGCTTGTGACTTCTTCCCAGTTGTTTATCAAGTTAAGTGTTTTTCATTAAGTACTATGGCCACATGTCAACATAGGTGCTGCAGTGAAGTTACTGAATTCTCATTCTCAAACCTATGCGAGTTTAGAATCACCACTGTTGACACTGGTCATGCAGAAGCTAGTCGGTTATAACAAACAGAACATTGTAATGTTGGGACAATTTATGGCATCTGCCTCTTATGCCAGTGGTTTGTTCTGTTACATTTTTGGTGGGTGGTGATGCTGGTGATGTGAACTTGTTCGGGATGGATGCATTGCAGGCATTTGGATTTTCTATAACCAATGCAGTTCTCCTTGTGTCTGATGAGGTGCCTTATTCTCAATTGGAAACACTGTGTGAGGAGTTTTTGGACTTATTTTACGAAAGTATAGGGTGTGCTACAAATTTTTCTGCTCGTATTTCTTCGAAATTCACAGCTCAGCCTGATTTTGTTGTGAGCATTTTATTCCTGTTGCCCTGAAAGATCTAGTGAAAGCAGAATTGGACACACTTCAATCTCTGGGGGTGGTGCAACCTGTTACGGCTACCTGTAGTTCGGAAGCCATCACGCAAACTTTGCCTCTGTGGCAACTTCAGTACTACTGTTAATGCACAGCCCATTGTGGGTACATATCCTTTTCCATGCCAGGAGGAACTGTTGGCCAAAATATCAGATGGCCAGTACTTTTCCAAAATTGATTTGTCTGTAACATATCTGCAGGCCCCTGAGAACAAAAGAGTCTCAGTGAGTTCTGGTTTTAAATATGCCTTTTGGTCTCTATCAATATTTGTGCCTTCCTTTTGGTGTGCTTAGTGCCTCAGCTATTTTCCAATGATTTTTAGAGCAATTGACTGTGCCTGCCACAGGTTGCATTAATTATCGGGATGATACTGTTGACTCACCACCTCCTTCATGGCTGATCACTTGAAACATTTGCGCACTTTGTTTTTTGTCTCACAGTTCGTAGCCTTACAGTGTAACTTCATGAAATCTCAGTTTTTTCAACCTTCTATTGTTTATTTGGGTTCAAGGTCTCACAGGGTGAGGTTCGCCCTGTGCCAGATCACATCTGTGCTGTTACGTACATATCTCACCCCTTGTCCATGAAGGAGCTTCAGGCCTTCCTAAGGAAGTGGTGTACTCTCATAAATTCCTGACGAGGGTGGCCGCAACATTGGCCCACTTGTTGCATGCCTTGTTACACAAAAATGTACTTACCGTATGGTAAGTCTCCCCCAACCCGTGGTTCTGGATGATGTTTCTGAACTGTAACCCTTTCCCTAAACCTCTCCAGTCCTTTTCCTTTATCCCTCTTCCTTCCCCTTCAACTCTTCTGCCGCCGCTCGGTGAGTAGATTTTTTATCTATCCATCTGCATTATATTATCAATAATTTATTATTTTCATTGTTATAATATCTTGTTGTGTTCATGTTGATACACACTCAAGTGAATGTCAATATTGGAGATTTGGCCTTTGCCATTAAGGTGGTGCAGCATTACAACCATGTCACAAATGTTCATGGGTTGCTCCCAGAATGCACCAGTAGCATGCCATTGATGTTAGCATGTGACAGTGTACTATTAGTAAAAGCTGCACAAAGCCATGCACGTGAAACTATGTTTTCAATACATCACATCCTGCAGTAACAGAGAGCTTTCAATACATCACATCCTGCAGTAACAGAGAGCACCAGTAACAATCCCTTCCATTTCCACATGAAGAGTCCCATCCACCAAAACACAATGTTAAGCTGCCTGCTGTAGTATACATCCCCTTTCACTAATTTTCATATATCATGTTTGGTTCAAAAAACAACATACCCCCTCCACTCTACCTTTCTTTTTTGTGCAGTGATCAGAAAACATCACTATATCCTTGTGTCCACTGCTTTGCAATGCAATCCCTACTACTGCATTTTATCAGTGGACACATTCAGCTTGTTTCAGTACTGTTAGGTGTTGTGCTAAGTGCATGGTAGTTCCAAACTGTATACAATGGAGACTTGACTTCTTACTCATTTGTACTAGATGGAGTTTGGGTTCCAGATTTCTCCAAGTTGTTCATATAAAATAGTAATATCACAGTGATCTAAATGATTAATGGAAAATCTCATATAAAGATGTGAAACAAATACTAACAAAGAGATAGAGGGGCTGGCCAGTACTTACCTCAGCTCAGTACAGCCGATAGATACACAAAAAACAGAACCAAAAATTTACGTTCCTAGCTTTCGGAACAAATGTTCCTTCATCAGGGAGGAGAGACGGGAAAGAAAGGGAAGAAGGGAAAGTAGATTCAGTTACTCACAACCCAGGTTATGAAGCAACAGGGAAAGGAAAACAGGGAGGGTAGCAAGGATGGAGGCATGGTTGTCAGAGGTAAGCCAAAGATATTCTACTGTAAGTACTGTGCCAGCTTCAAAGCAGTAACTGCTTTGTTTTGTATTGTTCTTCTGAGGTTGTGCAGAGTTTGGCAACACCTTCGAGAGTTTATTGTAGTGCATCTTTCCAGGAAATCCACAAAAATCACACCTTTTCTGTCCCAAAAGAAGAGGTAACCATGTGGTTGAAGGCGCAGGCGGCCGAATTTTACGACGAAGGAATTTCCAAGCTCGTCCATCGCTATGATAAGTGCCTTAATTTAAATGGCAACTATGTAGAAAAGTAGTATTTAAGTGTGGCTTTCATCTGTATATAATAAAAAAAATTTCCAATACTTTATTTATTTTTAATTCCAAAACGTAATGTACTTTGTGGATAGCCCTCGTATATTGTTATCATATGAATTCACTGCACATATCACATAGTGGCCTGCATAGGGAAAAAATAAGTAATATTGAAAACTCATAGATATATGACTGTTTCCTGATGATGCTGTGGAGTATGGGAAGGTGGTGTTGAGTGACTGTAGGATGATACAAGATGACTTAGACAAAATTTCTAGTTGGCGTAGTGAATGGCAGCTTGCTCTAAATGTGTAAAAATGCAAGTTATTGCAGATGAGTAGGAAAAACAATCCCATTACGTTCAAATACAGTATTAGTAGTATGCTGCCTGACACAGTCGCGTCGATTAAACAACTAAACATAACTTTGCAAAACAGTATGAAATACAGAAGGGGGATGGTTAACTATATTTTATTGGAAATATTTTACAAAAGCATGGTTCATCTCTAAAGGAGTCCACATATAGAACACTAACACGACCTATTTTTGAATAATGTTCAAGTGTTTGGGATCCTCACTGGGTAGGATTAAAGGAAGACATCAAAGCAATTTAGAGGCTGGCTGCTACATTTGTTACCGGTAGGTCTGATCAACACACAAGTATTATAGAGATGTTTTGTGAACTCAAATGGGATTCCCTGGAGGAAAGATGATGTTCTTTTTTGTGAAATACGGCTAAGAAAATTAGAGAACTGGCATATGAAACTGACTGCAGAATGATTCTACTGCTACCAACATACATTTCATGCTAAGGACCACGAAGATGATGAAAATTTGGGCTTTTACAGAGGCATTTGCACAGCTGTTTCTCCCATCCTCTATTTGTGACTGGAAAAGAAAAGGAAATGACTAGTAGTGGTACAAGCTATCCTCCACCAAGCACCATATGGCAACTTGCAGAATATGTATGTATGTATGTATAGATGTATGTAGGTACAGATATACTACATAGATGCAGAATCATGACTGCAAACAGTGGAAGTTTTTAACATTAATTATTAGATTTTGTTTGTTTAAAGTCTTCTGTTCCATTTACAGACAGAAGGCTTCCTTATTTTTAATGATCACAGGGTAAGAAATCATCTACGGTTATGACAAAAGTCATACTGACTTGTACCTGAAACCAAATATGGAAATCGTACGAAATCATATTCAAACTGGCTCAATCACAAACTCAACTTGTCTCTTGATTTTGGGAAGGTAATCTTTCTCTTAACTGGACTGTTTGTAACCAGTATTGTGCATAGAAATGGAAAATAAGTCAATAAACTATAATGGTCCATAGCAAGTTGACCAAATATAAGATGATTTTTTTGTGAAAATTATTTATTAATATTTTGAATATTCTCAAAAGTGATTTACCAAAACATATATGTAGTTATTCATTATAAGCAGACATGTGTAACTGGACTTATATTGTTTAAATGCAAGTCAAACATCCGTAACATTGATAGTGTTTAAGTTTCAATGATCCAAAGAAATACTTAGTAATACTCTTTTTTCCAATATTGTGAAAATGAAAACATGGTCCATTTGGCCTATAATCTGTTTATTAACGGTGCAATTACCAATTTCGACAGTCGGTCATTTTTATGCACCTGTGATACATTCATACAATGATGAAACTAGTTTATACATTAACTGTCTACAAGATTTCGCATCTACTTATATTTTTTAACCCAAGTTACATATTTTAAGCTTCACCACTTCATTTCAGATTTTTCTACATTGCCGAGACATGTGGACAGGTATACATTGTATTTCTGTGTGTATGTGGCACAAAAACAATACAATTTAAAGTATTCTGTTTGCCCGGTTAATAAGTCACTAACAAAGAGTCAGTTTATAGACTGACAAATATGCTTCAGGAAGAAGTCTGTCATGTTTTTAGATGTCTTAACATGACAACGAATGTTACAATTAAATAAGCACGGAGACACATGGTGTATGAGCTGTGAATCCACTAGCACTGTAAGATTTAAAAAGTATGAGTTTTGAATGAGGCATTTTGCTCAAAACTATAGCTCCAACTTTGAGACTGCACTGAGCTGTACATGAAGAAGGCTAGCATATTTTTAGTTTTCTAGCATGACAACAAATGTTTCAACTGTACATGTAGCATGACACTTCATCCGCAGCTCGTGGTCGTGCGGTAGCGTTCTCGCTTCCCGCGCCTGGGTTCCCGGGATCGATTCCCAGCGGGGTCAAGGATTTTCTCTGCCTCGTGATGACTGGGTGTTGTGTGATGTCCTTAGGTTAGTTAGGTTTAAGTAGTTCTAAGTTCTAGGGAACTGATGACCATAGATGTTAAGTTCCATAGTGCTCAGAGCCATTTGAACCATTTTTGTTGTAGCATGACATATGAACTATGATTTTGCTAGTACTATAAAACAGACAAACGCGTGGTTCCTGAAGAGGGGCAGCAGCCTTTTCAGTAGTTGCAGGGGCACAGTCTGGATGATTGACTGATCTGGCCTTGTAACACTAACCAAAACAGCCTTGCTGTGCTGGTAGTGCGAACAGTTGAAAGCAAGGGGAAACTACAGCCGTAATTTTTCCCCGAGGGCATGCAGCTTTACTGTATGGTTAATGATGATGGCGTCCTCTTGGGTAAAATATTCCGGAGGTAAAATAGTCCCCCATTCGGATCTCCGGGCGGGGACTACTCAAGAGGACGTCGTTATCAGAGAAAGAAAACTGGTGTTCTACGGATCGGAGCGTGGAATTTCAGATCCCTTGATCGGGAAGGTAGGTTAGAAAATTTAAAAAGGGAAATGGATATGCTGAAGAGAGGACTGCAGATGTGTGTGCAAGTTGCATTTATGTGAGTGTGTGTGCATGTGTGTATGTGTGTCTACTGTTGACAAAGGCCTTAATAGCCAAAAGCCTTAACTGTGTGAATCTTTTTATTGTGCCTATCGCGACTCAGCATCTACGCTATATGGTGAGTAGCAACTTTCCTTCTCTGGTATTGTTACATTCCATCCTGGATTTTCCATTGTTTGATACAGCAAGGTTATGCATTTGTAAACATAATGCCTTCAACAAATTAGTTGAATTGTGATTGCATCATAAAGTCATTCCCAATTGAATATGTCAACCTATGAGCCCAGGTCTTGTTATTTGTGGGAAATTTTAATCTTCTGTTTTAAC
The DNA here is from genome assembly GCF_023898315.1 of Schistocerca nitens. Taxonomy (NCBI): domain Eukaryota; kingdom Metazoa; phylum Arthropoda; class Insecta; order Orthoptera; family Acrididae; genus Schistocerca; species Schistocerca nitens. Next base: position 197,426,204 of record NC_064617.1, on the reverse strand, counting down.
ATGAAGAACTGAGGGTCATAAAATACTGGGTAACACCTATAGTGTTGCACCTATTAGTGAAAGAATGTACAGAGAATGATGTCAACGCTTCAAGAACAGTAATCTGACGTTAAAGGCTGGCATGGCGATGGAAGAGAGAAGGCGTTTGAAGCTACTGAAACCAACGGAAATGATCACAGGACCTTCTTATCGAAAGCAATTGAACCATGCACTGAAAGACAAATGGCCACAATACAGTGGTAGACATGAAAAGGTGATTTTTCAGCATGACAGCGCTCAACCCCATGACATAAAGCCCATCAAAATGCACTTGGGAACAAAATGGGAGGTTCTACCCTACCCACCATATTCTCCAGACTTTGCTCCTCCCTAGTACCACTTTTTTCAATCAATGGCACATCACCTGGCTCATCGGCACCTCTGGTCATATGAACAAAAGCAACATTGGATCGATTCATGTATATGCTCAAAAGACACACAGTCATTTTACTCGAGGATTCATATGTTGCCCAAAAGATGGGAGAAAATAGGGGCCAGTGATGGCCAATACTATGAACTGATTGGCATGCCTCATTAAGAAGCCCAACATAATCTTTTGTAGTTTTACTTTGTTCTATAAATTCAAGGAGTACATATGGCATGACATAAGATGTACGAGTTTAGATCTTCTACTTTTAATAAGACAGCACATGTGAGCACAACAAACACAATACGCCAGTGAGTATTGCACCAATATCTTACTTAATGTTATTGACCATCTACAGACATGGTCTAAATATCTTTGGTCATACCATAACAGCTGTGCCTATACTACGAGGGCAGTTCAATAAGTAATGCAATACATTTTTTTTCTGAAACAGGGGTTGTTTTATTCAGCATTGAAATACACCAGGTTATTCCCCAATCTTTTAGCTACACAACACTATTTTTCAACGTAATCTCCATTCAATGCTACGGCCTTACGCCACCTTGAAATGAGGGCCTGTATGCCTGCATGGTACCATTCCACTGGTCGATGTCGGAGCCAACGTCGTACTGCATCAATAACTTCTTCATCATCCGCGTAGTGCCTCCCACGGATTGCGTCCTTCATTGAGCCAAACATATGGAAATCCGACGGTGCGAGATCGGGGCTGTAGGGTGCATGAGGAAGAACAGTCCACTGAAGTTTTGTGAGCTCCTCTCGGGTGTGAAGACTTGTGTGAGGTCTTGCGTTGTCATGAAGAAGGAGAAGTTTGTTCAAATTTTTGTGCCTACGAACACGCTGAAGTCGTTTCTTCAATTTCTGAAGAGTAGCACAATACACTTCAGAGTTGATCGTTTGACCATGGGGAAGGACATCGGACAGAATAACCCCTTCAGCGTCCCAGAAGACTGTAACCATGACTTTACCGGCTGAGGGTATGGCTTTAAACTTTTTCGTGGTAGGAGAGTTGGTGTGGCGCCACTCCATTGATTGCCGTTTTGTTTCAGGTTCGAAGTGATGAACCCATGTTTCATCGCCTGTAACAATCTTTGACAAGAAATTGTCACCCTCAGCCACATGACGAGCAAGCAATTCCGCACAGATGGTTCTCCTTTGCTCTTTATGGTGTTCGGTTAGACAACGAGGGACCCAGCGGGAACAAACCTTTGAATATCCCAACTGGTGAACAATTGTGACAGCACTACCAACAGAGATGTCAAGTTGAGCACTGAGTTGTTTGATGGTGATCCGTCGATCATCTCGAACGAGTGTGTTCGCACGCTCCGCCATTGCAGGAGTCACAGCTGTGCACGGCCGGCCCGCACGCGGGAGATCAGACAGTCTTGCTTGACCTTGCGGCGATGATGACACACGCTTTGCCCAACGACTCACCGTGCTTTTGTCCACTGCCAGATCACCGTAGACATTCTGCAAGCGCCTATGAATATCTGAGATGCCCTGGTTTTCCGCCAAAAGAAACTCGATCACTGCCCGTTGTTTGCAACGCACATCCGTTACAGACGCCATTTTAACAGCTCCGTACAGCGCTGCCACCTGTCGGAAGTCAATGAAACTATACGAGACGAAGTGGGAATGTTTGAATATATTCCACAAGAAATTTCTGGTTTTTTCAACCAAAATTGGCCGAGAAAAAAAATGTGTTGCATTACTTATTGAACTGCCCTCGTACAATATGTTAGTTTTCTATATTTGTTGTCTATTGTACCTAATCATGTACACTATTGTATTGTTTTTGTACCACATATGCACAGACATTCAATGTATACCTGTCCACATGTAGCAGTGATGTAGTAAAATATGAAATGAACTGTGAAGCTTAAAAAATGTAAGTAACTTTATTTATGAAGTATAAGTAACGCGAGAGCTTGCAGACAATTAATGTATAAACCAATTTCACTATTTTGTGAATAAATTACGGGTACTTGAAAATGATCCATCATTAAAACTGCTAGTTACCTAGATAATAAACAGGTAGAGCCAACTTGGAGCATATTTTCATCCTCAAAACACATCGAGGCTGTGGATACCCACAAAAATAAAATTTAAAAAGTTTTCCAGTATTGGTTTTGCCACTCTTGGTGTCACTACCAATCAGAACAACATTTATGACTTTAAATTACTGAACAATGTGAGCTGGCTGCTAATTGACTAAGTATCAGGTTCCAAATCAAAATGTTTGTGATTCAATCCTCAGTCAGTTATACCACATCCCCCCCCACCTCTTGGAATGATCTGCCCTACGAAAAATGCCAAGCTGCACTGTTGTTTAGGGTTCATCTTACACTTTAGAACCTCTTATAACTGGCTGGTCATTTCAAAGAGTACCTTGACATTTAAATACATCTTTAGGTTAATGACAGCTTTAGTTAGCACAAATATCAGTGTGGAACAATTACTTATGTATGCTATACATCTCACAGCACTCTATGCTACAATCACACAATATAGTTCTTTCACAGAATACTTTCTGGAAGCTACTCATATTTTACAGAAGTTTCAGGCAGGATAATTTTCATCAGTGTATATTACTATGAACTTTATGGACAGTGATATTCATCAGTAATTACAGTTCGAAAGAGATCTTACAAGAACATAAATTAACAAATATGTGAGTTATATGTGAATGATTTTCCTTTTGGGTGGCTGTTCTCATATTTTTTTAAATTAGTAATTCACAATACACAAAATACGAGTCCAACTACGCCTCTTAAATCAGGAAATAAAACAAGGAATACAGACTAATTCAACCTAAAAGTTTACTAGGAAAAAATTAAAGCTGGAGACAAGACTATTTACCTTACATTGGTATATGCAAAAACAAAACAGCATCTTTCCATCTGACAAAGAAATAAGCTCAGTGCATATTAAACCCCAACAACAGCTCAATATTCAAAGGCAAAAATGCCCTTACTAGATGCTACTACTGTCCAAAATTTGGGTACAACCGAGAAAACAGAAAGTGAAAGGAGATAAAGAGAGCAATCTAAAATGGGCATCAAGATTTGAATTGCACAGTCTGCACAGCGAAAGAATACTCCCTGCTTAAGTCGGACATGTGATCAAAGATAATAGTAAGCAGTGTATTACGCTTTGAATCAGTTGTGTTTGTATTTTCATTGCGAGCAGAGTGTAGTTCCATGGTCAACTTAACATAAGGCTAAGGGGTGTCAACAGGACCTTTATCCTGTGGAGTACAATCCTCAGATGCTTTGAAATGGGGTCAGGTACAGAAAACATCTCAGCAGTGTTCAGAGTACTAAAAAATGTCATTTCAAGGCCTTAGTGATAGTTCCAATACACAGGGAAAATTTATTTTTTTTGCCAGTACAAGGTCAATCATGCGCATTGTATTTCTTCCCCAGTTTTGTCCCATACCGAATTAAAATAATGTGTAAGAGCACATAGTCTTGGCAGTCCAATAAAATATATCTTACAAAGCTTTCATCCATGGCCTTCTTCAGAAAAGCAAACACACACACATTCACACAAACAAGCGCACCTCATGTATACATGACTATAATCTGCTGCTTTTGTTCAATGTGACAGCTGCATTCTCATCTGAGCAGCCAAAGATAATGGTTATGCATGTGTGCGGTGTCCTTGCTTGTGTGAATGTGTGTACACATTTTCTTTTCTGAAGAAGACTTTGGCTGAAGCTAAAGGTGCTGTGCCTGTCTGCAACTCAACGTGTCATCTTTATGTTCAGTAGCAACCTATCATTTTTCTGATATTGTTGATATTCCAACCTGGATTTCAATTGTTTGATATATCACAAAGCTGCAGAGGAGATAATGAATATATAAAACTGTACTTGTACATCATGACAATCATAATTATATCTTTCAATTTAATGTCACTACTGATTCACTGTAAAACTTACCATGTTCCCGCAGAACTTCAGTGAGGAAATTTGAATCCAATGCTTGAGATATTAATGTCTGGATGTAAACTTCAAAGCTGTTGTAGTATTTGGCTGTTTCTGTTATTGACTGTTCAACCAGTGATCTGGAATAGTTATTTCATATTTTAATTTCAGATTCTACAAGAAAATCTAGGCCAAGTCACAGCATACACAGTTCACTGAATTCATGTTTTAGGAAAGGTTTTTCACGCTATATAGATTTAAATATTAAATGACAGACAACACAGTGAACAGAATATGAGGATTGTGTCATACATAAGGCTTTTGTTAAAAAATAATAATTTTTGTTTGCTCAAGACAGAACCAGATTTCAGTAAGTATATATTTGAAAGCAAATAAGGCATAAAGTGAGCTTCAACCACAAGATGAATATCTTTCAGCTCAGATTTGAAATTCTGAGTTTTGTGACTTACGTTTTGCTTTTCTGTGGATAGTCATGTGAAACATGAAGCACCAGAATACTGCACATATTTTGTGTACAATGGTTAAGGAAACGACACCCAAAGTGCAAAACATCAAGTGAGTGGCTGCTACAGTTCCTTCTGACATACCCATGTTATTAACTAACAATCCATTTAGGCAGTATATGTGGTTGAGTATTAGTGTTAAAATTTCAACAATTTTGAACAAAAGGTTACACAAAACTTCGTAAACTTAGCAGAAATAGTTAAAGGCACAAAAATGTTAAACAAGCTTCACACTGAGCTAGTCATAAACTTAAATTCATTTTAAATTGTACAATAACAACAAAAATAAACAGGGAGTAAAATAATTTGTCAGGAGAGCTGACAAAAAGTCTGGTAATAGCAAGATTTAAGATGGAGTTTAAAGGTCAAGTTACTAGAAGGAATTGGGAGCAGGAAAAAAGAGTACTATGTATAGTTGTTGGAGACAATGTTAGTCTCAGCTTCAAATCAAGGGACATCAAAGATGCGGGACTGTAATTAGACAAAACAATAAAGTAGCTGTGTTAATTCAAGCTCCGAAGAACTAATAAAGGGTTGCAACTAATTGACAAAATGAAGGCTTAATTAAAATAAAGTCACAATATGTTATTTTTGTTGTGGTCTTCAGTCTGCAGACTGGTCTGATGCAGTTTCCATGCTACTCCATTTGAACCTGCTTAATGCGAGGCCTTGACCTCTCTCAACAATTTTTACCTTCCACACTTCCTCCCACTTCCAAATTCAAAATTCCTTGATGCCTCAAGATGTGTCCTATCAACTGATCCCTTATTTTAGTCACATTATGTCACAAATTTCTTTTTTCCTTCAGTTGTGTGGATCCTCATTTGTATTTGATCTTCCCATCCAAGTTTCAACATTCTTCTGTAGAACTACATTTCAAAAGTTTCTATTCTCTTCTTGTATGAACTCTTCGTTGCCTATGTGTCTGTTCCATATAAGATCACACTCCAGACAAACACCTTCAGAAAAGACTTCCTAACATTTACATTTATATTCAATGTTAACAAATTCCTATTTTTTTCAGAAATGTTTTTCTCACTATAGCCAGTCTACATTTCACACCCAGTGTATGTCAGCATTGTCAGTTATTTTCCTGCTGAAATATCAGAATTCATCTACTACCTATTGTGTTACATTTTCTAATTTAATTCCTTCAGCATTGGCTGATTTAATCTGACTGCATTCCATTACCTTTGCTTTACTTTTGTTGATATTCATCTTATAAGCTGTTTTCCAGACACTATCCATTCTGTTCAACCGCTCTTTCAAGTCCTTTGCTGTCTCTGACAGAACTACAATATCCTTGGCTAACTTCGAAGTTTTTATTTCTTCTCTTTGCACTTTAATTCAGTTTCAAATTTCTCCTTCATTTCCTTTACTGCTTGTTCAATGTACAGATTAAATACATTAGGGACAGGCTAAGAGCATCCCTTCTCAATTACTGCTTCCCTTTCATGTCCTTCAACTCTAATAATTGCAGTTTAGTTTCTGTACAAGTTGTAGACACATTTTCTCTCCCTATGTTTTATCCTTCCTACCTTCAAAATTTTAAAGAATATAGTTCAGTTAACACTGTCAAAAGCTGCTTTTTTTTAAATCTGCAAATGCTACAAATATGGGTTTGCTTTTTTTTTAACCTAGCTACCAAGATGAAACATGGAGAAGTATAGCCTCACAGGTCCTTAGATTTCTCTGGAACCCTAAATGATCTTCAAGGTTGACTTTCAATTCTTTTATACATAATTCGTATCACTATTTTGCAACCATAATTTATTAATGTGATGATTTAGTAGTATTCACACCTGCCAGCAACTGGCTTCTTTGGAACTGGAATTATTACATTCTTCAATGAAAGAAGGGAGAGGGTGAAACCCAGTGCCGGCTCATAGCCTACTCCTTGCGAATAGCAACATGGAGGCCACCAAGTTTAACATCCCATCCAACAGATGGATCACCATCAACAGTGCCACATGCCCTCACCTCATGAGACACTGTAGAGAGGTTTGGTATTTAAACCAGGACATTAGCAGAAAATCTAGTGATCAGGTATTTTACGCCATGACCTCTCCTCCCCTTGCTGGCCAAGTACTGCCAGTGAAAAAATTTTACCACCATCACAATCTGAACTGGCTTGTCACCAGCCTCCGCACAAGTGTGCGTTAATGACCTCAGCCATCGGCCATGGAGAGACATAAAACCTGGGGGAATTGGGGGGGGGGGAGTGTGTGTATCTTGCCTATCCCATACATCAAGTACACTAGGCGGAATAGTTTTGTCACTGCTGTCTCACCTAAGAGTCTCATAATTCTGAGGAAATGCTGCCTACTCCCAGGGACTTGTTTCGACTTCGGTCTGTCAGTGCTCTCAAATTCTTTTTGCAGTAGTATTATCTCGTACCTCATTTCCACTTATTTCTTCTTCTTTTTCTATAACATAGTCAAGTTTGTTTCCCTAATATGGACTCTCTACATTATGCTGTAGCAGCTCATATGACCACCAGCAGGCAGTGAGCACCCACGGGCAGGGTGGGCAAATAGCTGATATGAATGACTTCAGGCATCCAGACTGTAGTGTAAGTGATCACACTACAGCATACGGCAGTGGACAGGCATGGCCAAATGGCTAGCACATGCACAGCAAGTGTACAATAGGGCCACCTCGTTGTTAGTCTACCCAACCAGCACCTGGCCACAAGCACACTGATGTGTTTTCTTTTCTCCAAACGTCTCTCAAATTTCTCTACAGGTGACATCTGTTTCCTCTAGTTATGAATGCTTCTACTTCCTTACTGTCTAGTCATTTCTGTTTAAGCATTTTGCACTTTCTGTCAATCACATTTTTAGCGATCTGTCTTCACTTTCACATGCTTCATTTTTATATGTTCTCCTTCTGTCAGCTGAATTCAGTTTCTCTGTGTAATAGAGTGACTTCTACTAGGCTTTGTCTTTTTACTTACATAATCCTCTGCTGTCTTTCCTCCTTTGTCTTTCTAACTATCCATCCAACTTCTATTGTATACTTTCCCCCGTTTCTTCTAACATTGCTTAGACATCTACATTCACTTTCACCTGCTTTATTTGCTGTATTTTTATATTTTTTTCCTTCGGTCAATTAAATTCAATTTCTCTGTGTTATCCATTGACCCTTTTTTTTATTTGATCCTCTGCCACCTTCCCTATCTCGTCTCTGAATACTCATTCACTTTCTATTGTATTCATTTCCCCTGTTTCCTCTTACATTGCTTAACGACCCCTCTGAAAGTCTCCACAACCTTTGCTTCTTTCAATTCATCTAAGTCCCATCTACTTAAAAATTATCTTTCAGCAATTCCTTTAGTCTTATTGCTTGGTCTTAATTCGTTCAATCTCAGTAGACTATGGACCAGGTCTAAAGTATCCGCTACAACAATCACTGAACTTCCATACGCAGATAATAATTAATTCTTGCCAACATTGAAGAAGATCTACAAGAAATCCTAAATGCATCTGATGAAGTATGTATGAGCATCAGGCAAAGCCTTAATGTTCAGAAGATGCAGGTCCTACATCAACCTGAATCTAACTCTTTATCACCGTACACCCAACAATCACAGTCCAAGGCAAAGTCCTGCAAAACATAGAACACTTTCCATACCTTGGCAGCCATCTTTCAGCAAATGTAAATATTGTTGCTGAAATCCAACAACACCTCCAATGTGCCAGTACAGCTTTTGGTCATCTTCAGGTACACGTACGGCTTTGATACCCATAACATCAGCATTAAAACCAAAGTATATATTTCAGGAAACGTACCATATATGCTGCCTGAGAAGGATACTAAGGATGAAATAGCAAGATCAGTGCACTAACATCAGTGTTCTGGAAGAACCAAACTCTGCTAGCATTGAAGCCATCATCACTGAGCATTAACTCCATTGGATAGGCAACTTAGTTTGTGCCTATGAATCCTGTGTACCAAAACAAATAATGTATTCCCCGCTAAAGAATGCTCCATGAAAACTAGGAAGATCGCAAAAATGGTACAAAGATGTATTGAAGGACAACATGAAAAGATGTCAAACTGAAACTGGTAACTGGAAAACTACTGCACTTAATCATTCAGTATGGCATTGTAATGTTTGGGAAGGAATTCAGTGCTTCAAACAACTGAGGCCGAAAACAGAAACTAACAAGCGCAATGCTAGGAAACAATGGGAGTTCCTGAAGATAAGTAACACTATGCATCCAGCAGAACAAATGTGCATCAACAATGTGGAAAAATCTGTTTCTCCTGGATTGGTTACTACACTCACTTAGGATCCTGTAGAAACTGAGTTCTGAAGAACATAATCATACTCATTAGTGAGAGAGAGGCCATCATTAGTCTCAATCTGTAGATAACCAATAAATTATGGTCAGAATTCACATATGCCCCAGGAAATGTCTGACAATTTAAATCCTGGTCTGAAATTTTCTGTCTTACCATTATGTAATCAATGTGGAACCTCGTAAATTTGGTCAACACAGTCCAGAGGGGTAACAGTGATCTGGTGATACAAATGGGTTAAAACAACAGTCTAGAATGCAATAATATTTTATTAATGACCAGTTCTGATTTCATGTAGAAGCCATCTTCAAAAAAAAAATGACCACCATCTGGCTGCTGCTGGCAGCTCTTCAGATACTTAAGTGGCAACACAATCATAGCAGTTTACAATGATCTTGTCATGTGATCATCCAAGAAGCCACCAGCAGCAGATAGTCCTCATTTTCTGAAGATGACTTCTGCATGAAGTCAAAACTGTTCATTAGTAAGATATTTTTGTGATCTAGACTGTTATTTTAACCCAATCTATGACCTTCCAGTATACCCAGGTCTCTTCCCCACATAAAACCTTCTTTCATGATTCTTAAACCAGTTCTGTGCAATGTTCAACCAAATGACCTCCTGTTTCACTCCTTTCTCCCAAGCAATATCCTGCTACTTTTTTTTCCTTCCCTTGATTTTCCTACTACCGCATTCCAGTCACCCAACACAGTTAAATTGTTGTCACCCTGAATTATATGAATAATTTCCTTTATCTCAGCAAGCATTCTTTCAATTTCTTCATCATCTGCAGAGCTAGTTAGTTTATAAACATAAACTACTGTAGTGAGTGTTGGCTTCATGTCTATTTGGCTACAATAATCTGTAAATTATGTTGTTCAAAGTAACTTACTTGCATTCCTACTTTCTTATTCATTATTAGGCCTACTCCTGCAATATCCCTGTTTAATTTGATAAACCTGTACTGACATGATCAATAGTCCTGTTTTTCCTGCCACCACACATGGTTCTCACAAAATGTAAAAGAACTGAAAGATTAAGAAACAATTAAGTTTGGAAAATAAAAAGTGAGAGCAAAAATAGGCATTTGGAGCAAAAAGAAAATGAATAAAAAGAATATATTTTCAAAAAGTAGAAGAAACTGATTGAGAAAAGGATAGAGAATATAGAAAATCAACAGCAAATGGATGAAAATAAAGTTATGGTACAGAATGGACATGTAAGAGCATGGCTCTGTAAGAGCATGGTGTTATTTAAGATTAGAAAGACATCATTAGTGAGCCAACTGCCAACTCTTAGAGCTCACAAGTGGTGGTGTAGTCAAGTTCAATCCTAATATGCTAATAATTACAACATGGACACAATTCATGGACACAATTTGGTTTTATAAACAGTACTCTACAGCTTCGGCCCCTTACTTAGCTTGCATTTATTGCAAACCTCTCACCCAGCACAAAGTCTCAAGGGATTGGAAAAAAAAGTGCATGTAACTTATGTACACTGTAGCACCAAGTATAGGCACGTGTGTTCAAATGCAGAGATATGTATAAAGGCAGAATACGGCGCTGCAGTCGGCAATGCCTACATAAGACAACAAGTGTCTGGTACAGTTGTTAGATCGGTTACTGCTGCTGTAATGGCAGGTTATCAAGATTTAAGTGACATGGTGACATAGCCGGCGCACAAGTGATATGACACAGTATCTCCAAGGTAGCAAGAAAGTGGGGATTTTACCATATGGCCATTTCACGAGTGTACTGTGACTATCAGGAATCCAGTAAAACATCTCATCTCCGACATGGCTGCGGCCAGAAAAAGATGCTGCAAGAACTGAACAAATGATGACAAGAGAATCATTTAACTTGACAGAAGTGCACCCTTCCGCAAATTGCTGCAGATTTCAATGTTTGGGGGACTGATGACCTTCGCTGTTTAGTCCCCCTTAAACATCCCAACAACCACCACCACCACCACCATTTCAATGTTGGGCCATCAACAAGTGGCAGGGTGCAAACCACTGAACAAAACATTATCAATATAGGCTTTCAGAGCCAAACGTCCACTCGAGTACCCTTGATTAATGCACGACACAAAGCTTTATGCCTCACCTGGACCCATCAACACCAACATTAGACTGTTGATGACTGGTCAGACGAGTCCAATTTCAAATTGTATCGAGTGGATGGACGTGCACAGGTATGGAGATAACCTTATGAATCCATGGACCCTGCATGTCAGTAGGGGACTGTTCAAGCTCGTGGAGGCTCTGTAATAGTGTGAGGCACGTGCAGTTGGAGTGATATGGGACCCCTGATACATCTAGATATGACACTGACAGGTGACATGTATGTAAGCATCCTGTCTGATCACCTGAATCCATTCATGTCCACTGTGCATTTTGATGGGCTTGGGCAATTCCAGCAAGACAATGTGACACCCCACACATCCATAATTGCTACAGACTGGCTCCAAGAACATTCTTCCGAGTTTAAACACTTCTGCTGGCCACCAAACTCCCCAGACATGAACATTATTGAGCATATCTGGGATGCCTTGCAATGTACTGTTCAGAAGAGATCTCCACCCCCTCGCTCTGCAGCATTCATGGTGTCAATTAGCTCCAGTACTACGTCACACATTTGTCAAGTCCATGCCATGCTGTGTTGTGCCACTTCTGCATGTGCATGTGGGCTCTACATGATATTATGCAGGTATACCAGTTTTTTTGACTCTTCAGTGTATACAAGAAAGGTAAAAGAACAGACTCGCAAAACCACATACCAAAGTCCTTAACACTGGTTTGCTGCAGAATTCTAAAACATATTCTCAGTCTGAATATAATAAATTTCCTAGACACCAAAAAGCTTATTCCAATGAAACCATCACTCATATGAAACGCAGCATATCATTTTCTCACATGATATATACACACTATGGATGAAGAGCAACAGACAGTTTCCATATTTCTAGATTTCCAAAAAGCATTTGACATGGCACGACACTGAAGACTGTTAGCAAAGGTACAAGCATACAGAATAATTTCCTAAATATGTGAGTGACTCAAAGACCTCTTAATTAATAGAACTCAATACGTTATCTTCAATGGTGAGTGTTCATCAAAATTAAGGGTATCATCGAGAATGGCCAGCAACATGTGATAGGACCACTATTATTTTCTATATAGATAAGTGATTTGGCAGACAGGCAGTTGTTTGCTGATTGAGATAAACGCACGCTGCAGTCTTCTTCTTCTTTGGCATGTTTATTTATGCATAAAATCTGACCCAGGAATTTTCCCTTGTGGAAGATTGTGTGTATAAGATCGTGTGTGAATTTAAAAGTTCTAAATTCACATATTTTAGTGTTTGTGTTGCTTCTGTATAACCTTTCATTGATTGTATCAAACCCATTTGTATTGTGATACATTGGGAAATTTCAAACATTGACGAATGCCGCGATAAACTAGTACTGTTATCATCAATTGTAGGCTTAAACTAAACTGTACTCTTTTAAAATTTTTGAGAATAGTAGGCCTATCCTCATTAAAAAAAATGTTCTCTAATTTCATTTTACATTTATGTGAGAAATAGGTTAGTTTGAGAATTTTCGGACACTTATGAAACTACAGTTTCATGAATTACCGGTACGAGTGTATTGGATACGTAATTTATTTCGTAGCAAATCAGTGTTTTCAGTTCACAGTTCAGCCAAAGGATATATCACTCCTGAATTTCATTGTACATCAATGCAATTAAATGTGAATTTTTGAGAATTTTCAGACACTACCACTGTCCTTTGCGTAATCTATGATAAATCAGTAGCAAATCAGTGTTTGTGATTTAGTTACTGTAGCAGATTTTCTAGCTGACATATTGTGTTACATCTAGTTTTCCTTTAAAGAGAAGTAGCCCTATATATTATATGCATTAATCATAAATTAACTTTATTTTCGTGTTTGCTAATTGCTGTGTCGTCCAAACAAGACACAACCAGGCTAAAAGCACCACAGGCGCAAAAATGCGAGCTGGTGCCAATGCAATAGAGACTCGCAAATTGTGTGAGTTCCACCAGTGCCACGGGTGGCATTGTGGGTGAAGATATCTACTTCACTTTGGCCAATTGCCAGCAGAGTGCAATCCACTAATGCCTGGACGACATCAGACAGAAGCCTACTCGGAAGATAGAAAAGCAGCTCTTGCCCTCTTGGTTATAGATCATCATCCAGGGCTGACTTAGACAGGGAATATTGTTTAGTGAACACTTAGAAGTGAACAGAAAGTTATTGTAAATTGCATTTGCTATGTGCAGTGAAGTTTACATACAATTATTTGCACTTAGCCACTGAGGGCCTTTTTTGTGTTACATTACAAGTAGTGTTGCAGAATTCGTATTTCAACTAGTCACAAAGATAAGCAAACCTTTTTTAACTCGTTTGTGTGACTTAGTTGCTAATTTGTTGGAGTGTTATAGAGCCTTCGTTCTCCTATCCTGTTACCTGACCCTGGGGTATAGGTGTGTAATAGTGGCAGAGAGAAACTGTCTTAGTGATATACTGCACCAGAAGCCATTTCACGAACCCACAAGCTCAGCCTACCATAACTACAGTGGCAACTCCAGCTGCACATCAGTAGCAATGAGGCCTTTAGAAAATTAGCAAAGAGGGTTTACAAAACTAGCGATGAGGTGGTGGCTTTCCAAGCCTGAAGCAGTGGCAACAATGGCTAGCATCACTTTTGCTTTGAATTTAAAGTGTTATTATTTCCTTTGTTTCTCCTAATCCAACACTGCAAATTAGTGATATTTTTTGTTCCAGTTGTGGGAGCACATCATTATGTAATGTAGATGTCCAATCACCACAGGATCTTAATAAGTTCCTTCATTTTCAGATGCAGTCGCTTCAGAAGCTGACTGAAATCATGATACAATTCATCACACATCTAGCTGCAGCTCAAACAGTAAGCAGCCACACCTTCAGCTTCCGTGCCACAGTCATTGCCACTGTATCATGCCTTCGACAAAAATACAGAAGACTGTATGGGGTATATGCACAATACAGTGCCCACCTAGCAGCCCACCAAATTGTCAGGTACTGTGACACAGGCTTACTTCCTTTCCATCATTTGTGTATCAATGCATAGGACTCTTGCAAAACTCTTCTCTGTATCACGGCGTGAAGTTGTCCCCTTTGAGACATTAGTCAGTGCATTAAATAAATACTATGTAGACCGTAACAACATTGTGGCTGCCAGTTTTAAGATCTTTCATTTAAAGAAGCAGCCAGGGGGTGACTGAGTTACAAGGTTTAACAAGGAAATGCAAGTACCGCTGTGCATGTGCACAATACGGCAGTGACTATATGATCAGGGATGCAATCACACAGAATGTGTCAGACAATAGGATCAGGTTCTGAAATATTCTGATCCTACTCTTGAGCAGGTATTGCAGATCACTGATTATCAAGACTCTTATGAATTTGCTGTACACAGTTTTCAGCAGTTTGGTGACATTTGTGCTGCAGAATGGAAAGGCAGAAACAGTTCTAGTGCTACACGGTCTCATAAACAGCCACACTTAATGGCACACAAATGCTGTAACACATCAACATCTTAAGCACAAGCCACACTTTGCTCACCAACAGTGTGGTACAAAATCTTACCCCTGATGCTATATGACACGTAAATGTGAACATTGCCCATCATGTCAAACCACTTGCTACTCCTGCCACCGAACTGGACATGTACAAAGTGTTTGCTCAAAAAGACAGATGTCCCCAGGTCACAACGTGAAACAATTGCACCCTGCTCTCCAAGTGCATGGTATAACTTGCTCCCACAGAACAGTCGTGTGCAGTTATTCACAACACTATTTCCCCTGTTCAACATCTCTCTAATAAATTGTATGTACCTTTAGTGATTGCCGGGCATACAGTAAAACTTCAGTTAGATAGAGGTGCATGAATTTCCTTGTTAAGCTATGAAACTTATGAACTGTTAGGCAAACCAAAACTGTGTCAATCTACAAATACACTTACAGCATACAATGGCCAGAACATTCCAGTGATAGGAACACTTAACATTGCGGCCATGTATCAGAATCTGCAATAGACAGTTTCCTTTCAAGTGCTACAAAGTAGACAATCAGTTATTATTTTTTGTCTTGACTTGCTTGACTTGTTTAGACTAAACACTGTGGCCAATGTGCTAGCTGCATCTCATTTCAATTCAAGTGACAGTGTTGCTAAGTTCTGTGACAAATTTCAAGAACTGTTTGCTCCTGCCACAGATAAAGCCAATAACTTTGTAGTGCACCTTACGCTTAAAGACAATGTGCAGCCACACTTTCTCAAAGGATATGCAGTGCCTATTGCACATCGTGAGCAGGTTGCAAAAGAACTGGCTCACTGGCAAGAAAATGGCATAACTGCACCAATCTCTGCAAGTCAGTGGTCTTCCCCAGTTGTTTATGTTCCCAAACCATAAGGAAAAATTAGGATTTGTGCTGATTTCAAAGCCACTGCCAATCCTCAGACAGTTGTGCATACTTATCCACTGCCTTGCCCTGATGAACCAATGAATCGCTTAGGTGCACACTGTTATTTTTCAAAAATTGACCTTCACAATTCCTACTTTCAGATTCCTCTTGATGAATCTTTGCAAAATCCGTTTGTCATCAAAACACATTTAGGACTTTTCGAGTTCCTTTTTTTGCCTTTCAGTAGTGCAACAACACCTGCATTTTCCAATGCTACCAAGAACAGCTGACTACTTCTGTGCCTTCATGTAAAAATTACCTGGACAATATTGTAGTTGTTGGCCGCACAGCAGAAGAACTTTTTGCCAACTTGTGCACTTTATTTCAAGTTTTGTCTGAGGCTGGACTCAAGTGTAATAAAGAAGAGTGTGTCCTTTTCCCAATTCGAATAGAATATTTAGGTCATGTTATCAATTCTCGCAGTGTTCGTCCGACACAGGCACATTTGCAAGCAATATGTGATCACAAACTGCCTCCGAATGTCAAAGAATTGCAATCCGTCGTAGGGAAGCTCAATTATTACATTCACTTCATCCCTAACACAGCACATATAGCGGCTCCCTTGCACTGCCTTCACTGCGAACATGTTCCTTTCGTTTGGTCCCAAGATTATGACACAGCCTTTCAGAAACTGAAAGTGTCTTTGCTCAGCGATCGATTTTTGGCTCATTTCAGTCCAAACAAATCTGTCACAGACACTTCGTCCTACAAAATTGCTGCTGTTTTGTCATACCAGATTGGTTTGTCATACAGACCCATTACCATCGTTTCCAAGCTTCTGAACAAAGCTCAGCATAACTATTCCCAAATAGAAAAGGAAGCTCTCACTATCATCTTTGGTGTGATTAAATTTCACCAGTGCTTCTATGGACAAAAATTCTATTTGGTCATAGACCATAAGTCTTTGCAGTCACTCTTCGATCTGGTCAAACCAATTCCTATTTGTACTGCTCAGAAATTGCAACACTGGGCTCTTCTTCTCTCCCACTACCAGTGCAAGATCATTTATCGGCCCACTTCTAAGCACGCAAATGCAGACACTCTCTCACATCTACCTAATGGGCCTGATGCTGACTTTGACACTTGTGAAGCAGCATGCTTCCAAACTGAAGCACAAGAAACTGACACTGTTGAACAGTTTCCCCTGGATTATTGCAAAGTAGCACAAGCCACTTCTTCTCCGATACATTCATACCAGATGGCTTTCTTTTATCAAGCACATTGTAAGCTCGATTGTTAATTGATATTTTGCACATCCACATGATCTTTCCGTTGTCCGTCATGTCACTTTGCTTCACACAGAGTCAGGAAATTCACGTGTGGTGATACCAAAAGTGCTTCAACGACACGTGCACTCAGCTTATTGCATCAAGGTCATTGGGGTGTTGTCCAAACAAACAGCGCACAGACATTGCAAGTGGTTTGGCATGGACGTGCAAATAGAAAGGATGTCTGAACTGTGCCAAGTATGTGTGAAACATTAGACTGCCCCTTCACAATGTTCTTTTGAGTGGCCCAAGGCAGAAGCGCTTGGTGGTGTGTGCACATAGACTTTGCTGGCCCTTACTGGAACACATGCTGGTTAATAATTGTTGATGCATATTGTAAATTCCCCTTTGTTGTTCCCATGTCATCACAACTTGTTCCACTTTGCAAGCACTTTAGTCCATATTCTGCATCAAAGGTCTGCCTGATACGCTTGTCATGTACAACGGACCTCTATTTGTCTCCACAGAATTTGAAGACTCCTGTACAGCGAACAGCATACACCATCTCACATCAGCACCATTACACCACAATCAAATGGTGAGGCTCAACGTTTTGTTCACACGTTCAAACAGCAAATGGACAAACTTAGCTTGCATCATCCACGCGAACAAGCCTTGCTTTGCTTCGTGTCCACGTATCACTCCCAGTTCCACAACAGCCCTTTGCCCACAGAATTGCTACTTGGGTGATGCCATCGCATGCTCTTACATTTGCTCCACCCCCGCGGCGGTCACCACCTACAGATAGCAGTCACCCAACATACAAGATTAGCCAACCTGTGTTTTACAGACTGTGATACCTGTACCAGAGGTACCTCAAGTACTATCCTCTCCTGTGGTTCCTGTCTCCTTTGCAGAAAGTACAGGATCTCATTACTCATCCTCTTGATTGAGAGTGGCATCCTGTACAGTGTGGTTGGGGCTAGGGAGGACTCGGTGCATTGTACCGATCCCCCTAACGAACAGGTTTGAAGTCCTGTCTTTCACTAAAACAGAAACTGTGCCATTGGGACTCATTTCACCTGTTTTGTCTGGTGTCAGGAGGCGGCAAACGCAAAAGGGCAGGGGTCTATAAATCGTCCGCAGTTTGAATGTATGGCGAACGATGGTACCCCTTAGGGAAATGGCAGCAAGGGACATTAAAGTACACCAGGTGCACTAAGTGTGTATGCCTGGGGGCCTCATTCAACTTGTAGAAGAGGCTATTCTGGCAGCCACTGAGGGACAGTGTGCAAACGCTTGCAGACTGTGGCGCACATTGGAAGAAATGATGCCTGTCATCTGGGGTCTGAGGATATTCTTTGGTTGTACCGGCAACTGGCAGAGAACGTAAAGAAGACCAGCCTTGTGTATGGACTTTCAATGAAGCTCACAATTTGCAGCATTGTCTCTAGAGCTTGTCATAGCTCTTTGGTTCTGAGTCAAGTAGAAGGATTGGAACACAGACCTCGAAGGTTCTGTGACAAGCTAGGCTGAGACTTCCTGGCCTTGCACCATAGGGTTGAGAACTGTAGAGTTGCCCTAAATAGGTCAGGTGTGCACTGCACATCACAGGCTGCTACTATGGTAGCTGACTGTGTGTGGGGTGCACAAGAGGGTATTTTTAGATTAGACAACTCTTCATCCAATCCAGATAACGATAGGTGTAGGAAACACAGAAGCGTCAGTGTCAGATTGAAAGAAATGCCTCCCATAGGCGACAGTATTGAAATCCTAATGGTAAACTGCTGAAGCATTCACAACAAAGTGCCTGAGTTTAAAGGGCTCATGAAAAGAAGTGACGCTTACATAATATTAGGTACAGAAAGCTGGTTGAAAGCTGAAATTGATGGAAGCGAGGTTTTTGGGGAAAACAGAAGTGTATATTGAAAGGATGGGCAAATGGGCAATGGAAGTGGTGTATTTGCCACAGTAGACAAGAAACACAAATCTATCGAGATAAAAATTTAAGGTGCATGTGAGATTGTTTGGGCAAGGCTCAGTATCAGTGGTGGGCATAAAACAACTGGATCCCTCTGACATCCACCAGACTCACCTCCTGATGTAACCAATCCTGTGAAACTTTACTAAACGCCTTCTCTGAAAACTACCTAGAACAGATAGTTAGTAATCCCACTCATTATGGAAGTATATTGTATCTAACGGCAACAAATAGACCTGAACTCTTTGAGGCTTTCAACATCGAAACTGGCATCAGTGACCATGATGTGGTTGTGGCAACAATGATTAGCAAAGTACAAAAGACAACTAAAACCAGCAGAAAGATATATATGTTCAGTAAACAACATAAAAAATCAGTACTGTCATGTCTCAATCAGGAACTTGAAACTTTCAGCACAGGTCAGTAGCACATAGAGGAACTCTGGCCCAAGTTTAAAAGAATTGTTGACCACACACTGGATAGATATGTACCCATCAGAACACCATAATGGGAGGGAACCTCCATGGTATACAGTCACTGTAAAGAAACTGCTAAAGAAACAGAGAGTATGGCATAATATGTGTAAAACAAAGCTTATGGCTATCAATAGAGAGATGCTGAATGAAATACATTTGGCTGTCAAGAGAGCAATGCGTGATGCCTTCAATGACTACCATTGCAGAACATCATCAAATGACATTTCACAAATTCCAAAGAAACTCTGGTCATATGTAAACACTGTTAGTGGCACGAAAGTTAGTGAATGATACAGGAACTGAAACTGAGGGTAGCAAAGCAAAAGCTGAAATTTTTCATTCAATTTTCGAATGTTCCTTTACAAAGGAGAACCTAGGACAACTGCACCAATTTAATCCTAATACCACTGAAAAGATGAATGAAATAGGTATTAGTGTCAGTGGTGTTGAGAAACAGCTGAAATCATTGAAACTGAACAAATATCCAGGCCCTGAAGGAATCCCTGTCAGATTCTAAACAGAATTTCCAGTTGAGTTAATCCTATTTTCCAACTACAGTCTATCATAGATCCCTCAAACAAAAAACAATGCCCACTTCTTGGAAAAAGGTACAGGTCATACCCATCTACAAGAAGGGTAGTAGAAGTGATCCACAAAACTACTGTCCAATATCGTTAACATCGATTTGTTGTAGAATCTTAGAACATATTCTGAGCTCAAACATAATGAGGTATCTTGAACAGGACGAGCTCCTCAATGCCAACCAGCATGGATTTCAAAAACATCGATCATGTGAAACCCAACTTGCACTTTTCTCACGACATAATGAAAGCTTTGGATCACGGCAATCAGGTAGGTGCAGTATTTCTTAGTTTCCAAAAGCTATTTGACTTACTGCCACACTTACACTTATTGTCAAAAGTATGATCATTTGGGGTATCAAGTGAAATTTGTGACTGGATTCAGGACTCCTTAGTACGAAGGACACAGCATGTAATATTGGATGGAGAGTCATCATCAGATGTAGAAGTAACTTTGGGTGTGCATCAGAGAAGTGTGTTGGGATCCTAGCTGTTCATGTTGTATATTAATGACCTTGCAGACAGTATTAATAGTAAAATCAGGCTTTTTGCAGATGGTGCAGTTATCTAGAATGAAGTACTATCTGAAAGAAGCTCCATAAATATTCAGTCAGATCTTGATAAGATTTCAATGTGGTGCAGAGGTTGGCAACTTACTCTAAATGTTCCTAAATGTAAAACTTTGCACTTCGCAAAATGTAGTATCATTTGACTATAATATAAATGAGTCATTGTTGGAATCGGCCAACTCATACAAATACCTGGGTGTAACACTTTGTAGGGATATGAAATGGAATGATCACATAGGTTCAGTCATGGGAAAGCAACTGGTAGACTTTGGCTTATTAGTAGAATACTGGTGAGGTGCAATCAGTCTACAAAGGAGGTTTCTTACAAATCACTTGTGTGACCAGTTCTATAATATTGCAGGATCCATCTGCCACACACCGCACTGTGGCTTGAGGAGTATGGATGCAGATGTAGATGTATTCTTTATGCTATTATCCTAGAATCATTTCTATCTACTTCTTTTACCTTTTTTCCTAACTTTAGTCAGAATAGCTCCTACCAAGTCCTGGAAGCCAGAGAAGATCTTCTGCTTAGTTTATGTGCATTTACCTACCGACACCCTAAAAACAGATGTTTCATACAGCATGTAACATGTCATATCTTACTGATTTAAACAATTAAACATTTTATCTTCCATTAAGTAAAAGTAACATATTAAAATGAACATAAGATGAGACAATTTTTACAAACAAAAAACATATGCTACTCACTGATGGTCATCACATATGCTGTTCTTCTGCAACTCAACAACTGTTTCAAAATTATTTTGCACTACAAAACGCACAGCAACTTGTTGGTAGATGTGCCTGTTCTGTGGACTCCAGCTTGTATACTGCAGTAAAAAAAGAAAAAAAGGAAATGATTCATCCTTCTGCACTTGCAAAAACACTGTCTACTCAGTTAATAATGGTACTTCAGTTATGAAAAGTAACACAAACAAACAAGCAAAATTTACAGACTCAAACTGTGTTTGATCTGATGCTCTTGTTCCATGTATATTAAAGCCAAGTTGTAATGTATATCTACTTTGTAGTGTGAATTCAAACAACATTTAACACTAATCATTAAACTGATACCGTACCGAAAAAGGTCATGTTTTCTTTATAGTTGCAGGCAACAATTTAGACTAACAGTTTAATCTTAAAATTCACTTAATGTATGTAATTTCATATTTCTAAATGAATACATAGAATAAATTATTCCAAATTATACATCGTCACCATAAGAAATGCATACCATTTAAATAATCTTTCTCAAATATTAGATATTTTAAATTTCAAGCTTTGGGTTCCAAATTCTCAGAGCAGGGAGGAGGAACAAGCAATAAGAAAATTAACTACCACCACACACACACACACACACACACACACACACACACACACAGGGATATAAAGGAAGGGAACGGAACTAGCTTTTTGACTTATCTGACAGCTTCAAAGACGTTTAAATCAAAACATATTGACATATTCACACTTTTTTACTTGATGATATTAGTACCCACATCATGTAATATTATGCATCATGTGAAATAAAGTAAGATGATGATGTGTCATATGACACAACACATGCCATCATGTTATCCAATAGCCCATTTGTCATGTAATGCAATATGACGCAATGTGGCATTAAAGTTTAGGATGCATGCATCTCCCTGGGATACTTCCTATTACAGATGCACCCCCTTTCTCAGAAACTTCCTATTGTAGATGCATCCCACTCTGTAGTTTGTTCTTACACTCACCATATATGTACCAGGCTGTGGGTCTAAAATGGCTCACTGTGCTGAAGAAGTAGGGTTAACTCACAAAAGGGTGCAAATATGTAAAGATGTTTTGGTTTAAATGTCTTTGAAGCTGCCACGTAAGTCAAAAAGCTACTTCCCTTCTTTTAGATTCCTAACCCTGCCCAAGACATATTCACCATTTTTTGTCCTATGAAAAGAGCATTTTTCATTCTGGCTCTCAACTTTTACTCTACCATAGTTTTGATATTAGATTGCCATCAATTGGCAACTGATGTACATTTCTGTTGATTTGTATGATGGTTGACCTTGTATAGGTTTTTTTACTGTCTTTTGAACCATGTTGCTTATATCGTGACAATGGATAAACCTTTCACAAAACAACAGGATGGCAATTAATTAAATGTATTTGTTGACCTTCTTACAAAATATGAACCAATTTCCACAAGTCTGTAACATAGAAGCGGCGCATGTAAAAAAGTTTTTTTGCAAGTAAAATCAGAATGAAGCTACATTTCTGAAAACAACTTTTCAATTTTATCGCAAAAATACACTTTTTATCTATATGATTCACTTTAAAGCATGGTCGTGCATTCATTTCATATAAGAATAAATTTTATGTGCTACAATTAGCTTGACTTTAAACTACTACATCTCGATAATGTATTAAGATTAAAAAAAAATTTGTTTTGACTTTATCCGTATATCTATCATCGTGCAAAGTTTGAACCGATTCATATAAGTTTAATGTATTGAAGTGGCACACTTCTAAAACTCCAGAAAAACATTAAACCACTGTATCTTGACAACAGATAAAGATTATTGGATAAAATAAAAATCGTTTTGACTTCATCCATTTATCTACCTTCATGTGGAGCTTGAGCTGATTTGTACAAGTTTAAAGTACAGAAGTACTGCACTTCAAAAACCTCCCAGAAAAATTTGTTTTTTTGCATTTAAAATCCAAATGAAGCAAGATTTTTTTTCAAACAGTTAAAACTTATCTTAGATCAAGGTCTGATACACCAGTATACCAAATTTGAACCATTAGTCTCACTACAGTCTGGAGTTATTTAAGGGTGACTGTTTCTGCAAACAGAATCAAAATGAGGGTGACTGTCTTTGCATGTAAAATGTTAATGAGGCACTTTGGTGCCATTAGCTGAACATTAATTTCAGCCCACTTACAATCTTTTACAAAAGGAAGTAATCCATTTGCACACCTTACCTTGGCACCAGCTCCGGTTTGTTGTTCACGTCTTGCTTAATGTACTGTAAAACACCTATAGTAAGACAAATGTTCGAATTGCTATACAAATGGCTACTAGCTTGGGTAAACCATTTTCTAATACATGTTCCTAGCTCAAACTGGAGCAAAGCACAAAGATCCCCCCCCCCCCCCCCAAACTGCAATTCTGCACACAGCCTATTCCAAGTGCTGTAACAATATTTCAGAGTTGTTATACTGACTTATCACTTATCCTGAGTAAAATTTTCGTTGCTCCTGAAATAAATTGGATGCAGGATGTTTATATTGAATAGTTTTATGTAAATATGAGGGTTGACTGATAAGTAATGCCTCCACCTTCATATCTCTTCAACAGTTGGCACCATTGGTATGCGGCAGGTACTGGCTTGTTCCATAGCCTCTTCTCTACACCTCCAGTTGGTAGGAAGCCTTAGCATTGAACGGTTGTGTTCTTACAGTGTAAAGCACAGAACCCTGTGCAGACAGTCGGTCAATGTGATTTAAGCAATGTGCAGTCATTGAATTCTTGACAGCAGAAGGTATCACCCCAAAGGAGATTCATCATAGAATGAAAGCCATTTATGGTGATTGTGTTGATGTGAGTATTGCGTGTCGTTGGGTGAGTAAGTTTAAAGATGTTGAGGTGGGAAAATCTGACCTGCATGACAAACAACAAGTTGGATGTCCTGTGACAGCAACCACAGAGTTTCACAAGCAAAATGTAGAGAGATTGATTTAGGATGATCGTCGTAACACTCAGAGAGAAATTGCAAGTCCCCGATAATGAAAGACAATCCGCAGGGACATCATAATGCTTCTGATGAAGACGTTGAGAGAACTGTGAGACTGTGGTTGCGGAAACAGTGTGTCGACTTCTTCCATGACGGCTTCAGAAAACTTGTTCATCGGTGGCAAATAAGTATCCAATTGGCTGGTGATTAAGTGGAAAAGTGAATATTGGTAATTAAACATCACAATCTAAGGATTATTTCTGCATTTGATTTATTAAAATATTCCCATCCAAACCCAATTAAAGAAGGTGGAGGCATTACTTTTCATTCAACCCTCGTACACCACTGAGACCAGTAGTTGTGACTCCATGAGCAATTAAATTAATATTCAGTAGAGAATTGACACAGAGGAAACCATACTCACTAAAACAGAGATTCTGATACCAACAATTGAAACACATCGTACATAGAATGTGTCCCAGATGGTAATGATCAATAGAATCTATTCATGTTTCCCATACAGATCACCCTGTAACAACAGTACAGACTGCATGGAAGACACATTTTTTAAACAAAATATTTATTCATCGTTGGGAGCAATTACGTTTCCTTGTCAGGCATGACTGACTTGGGCTGGCTGCTACAGGATACTTGCCAGATGCCAGCACCAATCTACATCTTGTTCACGTATCTGGGCAAACTCCACTATCACAATCGGCAATATTTCAAGGTGATGCATTGCCTAAGCAATGCTTATGAGGGTAACACTCCCAGAACAAGTGTTGGTAGAAGCAGCCCAGCAATCAAAGGGTAGGAAATGGTCATGTGAGGTCTGGGTGCAGACTGGGGAGTGTATTGGAGGCTATAGCTCTACCTTCCTTACCAGCCAGCTCTTCACCAGTCCCATTTCCTACCCTCTTGGACATCATGTACATTCACTTTCTCAATGGCCTCCCTAGGCACTGATGTATCCCTTAATTGTTAGGAATAAGGCTGGAGAAATGAGTAGTTTTGCAATGGATAATTTTTTTATCCAATCATTCTTACAAACGAATCCCCAGAGATCCTGACCATGTTTTCATTGACCAACTCGCACAAATGTTGTCAGAAGTGGGACAGTTCGCACAGTTTGAACCCGTACTCAGACTATTTACTTGTTCCAGATTGTTGCAGCATAAAAATCCTCAGCTGAGAGCTACTGTCTGCACATCATTTTAGCCTGCAGTTAAACTTGGTTGCTACAGTTAGTGCAACAGGTTGGGACCTGACTTTCCCATGAAATATTTTCCCTTCTGTTCCTGGCATTAGATATGCTTATGTGCCTCAGACTGTGTGAATACACACAAGGGTTGCAGTGCCACCTGTGCTGAGATGCGTTCAGCCACACTTGGCCCTTCCCTATGTCCCAGGAAGATTCTTAGAGCCAACCAATCACTGATAGGATGCTGTCCAAGCTGCATGCCACACTGCCTCACCACCTGATGGATTGCAGCCTATGCCAATTGTCATTGATGCCAGAACTAGAAGGGACTTCATTCCATTGTCGGGTGTTGACATCATATTGCCTCCCAGCTGTTCAATATGGGTCCTGAGTGTCACATCTGCTGTCAATGCGCTGCCGTTGCTGCAGATGCCACTGGCACACCACAGCATCACCGCAGCCACCACCACTGTCTCCACACATCCACCACTGTCTCCACACATTGAAATTACTGTAAGTTTCATTAGCAATGTGCACTTGTCCTCTGCTGTCATCTTGCCACGAGCACCCTTTGAGTGTCATTGTGGACAGGAATAAATTTTGTTTTCTGTATTGACATCATCTTCCTCTGTAAAGGTATTTCAAGTGATCATTAAGTAACTGTCTTTCCCTGATTTGTAAACATGCCTGACTTACATTCCTGACAACAAGAAAAACTGGAACTTGCTGCAGGAAATAGTCATGGATCCTGTTGCTTCTTTAAATCAAGAAATTAACAGACTCACTCTTACAAAAATTCAATGACCTCTCTTCCTGCTACTGTAAGTACTTTTCCTGCTGTGACTATTATTTTCAGGGAAGATAAATGAAAATGTAACTAACTTTTTGCAAAGTGTCCATGATGTGGGAAGTACTTGTTCCTGCCTGGACAGATTCTCATTAAATGTAGCCAGGTTGAAGTTGTCAGAGGATGCCTGCACATATTTCAAATCTGTAGATACCTTGAGAGATGCAGAAAGATCAAAGTTTCAGCATGAGAGTTAGCAGAGTAATACACACATAAGAGAGGAGCTACTTAGTACAGGGACTGTCTGTCCACATTGTGGCAAAAACCAGGTGGGGACTGTGAGGCTTTTGCCGACTGGATATGGTTCGTTTCGTGACGTGCATATCTACTGGGACCACTTACAAAATGAAATTTTGTACTAATTGAGGAAGCTGAAGCTCATGCAATTACCATGTCCATTAGGAGTACAAACTCACAAATAGTGAGGTTAAAGTGATATCACCAACATCTTAATATGAAGTGGCACAGATTAATCTGGCTGTGCAGAGAGACAGGAAGATTAGTTTCTGCCCCATCACGCAGCACTGAGCTCCACCATGTTTTCACAAGTGATACATGCTTCAAGTGTTGTATAAAATTGTGCATGGGAGAAGGTAACCTTTTTTATTTTGGGGGGGGGGGGGGGGAGGGGGGAAGGAAGCACTCCACAGCTTGGTACATCAAACAGAATCTAATGAATAAGGTGATGTGTGGTGTTGGGATATTGTAGCGCATGTAAAACAGTGATGAAATCCATTAGGGTCCTCATTTATCTACCATCACAACAGAAAAATCTGAGAATCAAATGTATTGCACTTCATAACATCCTCCTCATAGGCCATCTCTCTCTCTCTCTCTCTCTCTCTCTCTCTCTCTCTCTCTCCACACACACACACACACACACACACACACACACACTGAGAACTTAAAAATTATGAAGTTCATGGTACCAGCATCTGTTCTAATTCTGCATCTGTCTGATTTTCGTTTCATGAGCTTTAGGCCATGGTCGAAGGCATATTTCTGTCAACCTACAGTATTACTAGAGTTTGAAATAAAGACAAGGTGAGCTGCCTATCCACACACTTTTTTTCTGTCTGGGATGACGGTATTCATTAGACATCCAACAAATATGAGGCATGTTTCTTAAGTAAGTACCATTTTGAAATAAAAATAAAACAAGAAGACTTTTCTTGGAAATTTTTACATGAATGCCTGTACATTAATATACTTTTCATATCATACAACCAGCTTTTAAATACCATCCTCATAGAAATCTGCCACCTGATTAGGCAACAACTGCAAAAACATACTTCTTGACACTTGAGGAAACTCGTCACATGACACTGAAACTGTAAAGCATCTGCTCTCTCTCACTTTTTCATTAACTTTCTGCACTACATTATTGTTAATAACTGAAGGTTGCCACTTTGCTCCTCATCATGCACATTTGTATTGTCATCTTTACAAGCTCTCATCCATTCCCGCACCATCCCATAGCTCATAACATTTTCTCCATACTCTTCACTGATCTGATGATGAATTTCAGTGACTTTTATGCCTTCAGCAATAAGAAAATGAATCACAGGGTGCATTTCACAGTCAGCAGAATTCTCATTCGAAGGAATCATTTCAAATACTTGCACACAAATATAAACATTCTGAATATTGGTGGGAATTTTGTACAAAAGTAATTTAAATACACCCTTTCATGTAAAAATAACATTGCTAAGAAAAGTCTACTTGTTTTATTTGTATTTCAAAATGGCACTTAATTAAAAAAACAGGCCTCACACTATGCTCACTTGAGCTCCTGCCACTTTTGTGCTTGACCAACATGGGACAGTTGTAACAACATAATGCCATTGCTGAGCAGTTCTGTTTGTGTGAAAATAAGTCAAGTTCATGATCCATCACAGGCATTACCCATGACTCTTCTTAGTGCAGCAATTTCAGCATTGATAACATAAAACATTTTGACATTTGTGGGCCACACATTTCAGTTTTGACCTCACTAGTTGCTTGGTGTGATGCCCAAAATACAGGCCTCATTTTCTCTTGATGCCAACGCACAAAGAGTTAGCTGGAGATTACTCTGCACTTGCCAAGGATGTAACTGTGTGAGGTGCAGGTAGATCGCTCCATTCCCTGCTACCCTCTCTGAAAGTAACAAAAAAGTGTGTAGATAGTAAAATTAACTTCATCTCATCCTGAAGCACATGAATAACCACCAGAACTCATTTGCTAAAGGCTTTAAATCAAATAAATTATAAAGTATGTCACAAGCAGCAGCTGGCTGATAACAAATTTCGTAATTGCTTGTTCATTTCAAAGACCCAAATGATACAAAAAATTCAAATTTATAAGATGTGCATTCTGCTACTTTTAATACAAGTGCATAGTATAAGATAAATGTGAGAATTAAATTGATCAGAATTGCAAGACAACTACAATAGCACATTTAAATATGAGGTTCTTTGTTATCTGTGCTCTACATAAATGTTATCCACCCTCTTCACAAGTCTTATTTGGTCTCTACGTAAGTGAAGATCAAATAAAAAAATTCAGAAGACTTTAGCAGTAAATACAAATTTTAAAAATGTTTATGAAGGTTCCTACTTCTTTTGTTATTAATAACACTAGTATAATGCTGTGGCATCTACCATTGGCAAAAGAGGCTCTTTTACCTCCCTGAGCACAGATGAAATCCTTTTCAGCAAGGTATATTCTAAATGAATTAAACAATGCACAATGGCAGTGAACAGACTACATGTTGTAGGTGTGCAAAAACCATGAGATTATTGAGCAACTGTCTCATTGACTAGGTTAAGGCAGGAGGACGCAGATATATACTGATTACAGTTGTCTGCATTTTCATGAGAAATGGACCTAATCATTTAGTATGGATGTGTTCTGGTCAAAGCTCTCACCATGTCTGAAATTTCATAGCACAATTATCGCGGTATTTTCTCTTATAAATCTTCTTGATGACATGAGCTTTACTGAAAATGTATACAACAATTTTTTTAAGGAGATGTAAAAATTTGTTTTGGGCACAGGAAGAGAGAGTAGAGAGACGAAAGAGTGTGAGATATCTGTAAAAACACATAGTGAAACAAATGAGCAATGGAATACAACTAACACTGCATGATATGTAGAAGTGTGTCCACCCAGATACTCAAGTCTTTCTGGACTATTTTATGACACTGACAAATTTCCAACTTCACAAGCCATATAGCAGTAATACTAAGTAGTAATACTATACTAATACTACATACTATGTAGAGTTCAGGTAGGGATTCGAGGAGGAGAGAAAGAGAACTCCAGCTAGGAGCAAGAGTGTCACAAGTAGCAGTGCGAAGGAGGGAAGATCTGCCTTGTTCATGCAGTGTTACCAATAAGGGACAGGAATCTACATTCCATGTTTCATGCAAATTGTCTACAAAGGTAAAGACTGAAACACAGTGCAGACAGACACACCAATGGTTCATGTAAGTGCAAATGAAATTGCATTTCAAATTGACAGCTGCATGTAATTATATACAAGGTGCACCAAAAATATTTTCACGAACTTTATAGGTGAATTTCCCCTGCACATGGAAGTTTTTGATTTAATTATTAATGAAAGTTCATATTCATTTAATTTCGAAGTAAAATGCAACATAGGTTTGTAATCAATAACAAAAATTTAGACAATTTACTGGCATTACTGACAGAATGTGACCCCGTTTTCTCATCATGATTAATTAATGGTGTGCTTTCAGATATACAGCCGATTTGTCTTTTCCATTTTTTGCGCAGTATTTGTACAACTGACTCTGTTGTCTTCTTCAGGTGCAGTGAGTTGTGCTGTTATGTTTATTCACTGCTGGACTCCAACCAGACAGTGAACTACTATTGGTCCAACACTGCTATTTATAGCTGACTAGCTTAAGACCCTCTGATTCACTCGTGTAGACTGTATGACCTGCAGAGATTTTTGTTTGTTTTCATGTAATCAAATTTTCATGTTGTTCACAAACTGCCATATCTCCTAAGCTTTTCATGCTAATTAAGCCCACATAAGCATGGTCTTTTCTGAAAGTACTTCTGACCAAAAAGTGATTCTGGTAGCTAAAGTCCAGTGTTTTTGATAATCATGCATATAGCATTCTTGTGGAGATATTTCCACAGCAACTTCCATCCCATACCAAATATATCTTTATATCTAGCAGAGGAATGAAATACCAATTTTCATAAATTTAGTTTTAAATTTTTTTATGTAATGAAATATTTTCTTATATATCTAAAAACAAAGATGATGTGACTTACCAAATGAAAGTGCTGGCAGGTCGACAGACACACAAACAAACACAAACATACACACAAAATTCAAGCTTTCGCAACAAACTGTTGCCTCATCAGGAAAGAGGGGAAGGAGAGGGAAAGACGAAAGGATGTGGGTTTTAAGGGAGAGGGTAAGGAGTCATTCCAATCCCGGGAGCGGAAAGACTTACCTTAGGGGGAAAAAAGGACAGGTATACACTCGCACACACACACACATATCCATCCACACATATACGGACACAAGCAGACATATTTAAAGACAAAGAGTTTGGGCAGAGATGTCAGTCAAGGCAGAAGTGCAGATGCAAAGATGTTGTTGAATGACAGGTGAAGTATGAGTGGCGGCAACTTGAAATTAGCGGAGATTGAAGCCTGATGGATAACAGGAAGAGAGGATATATTGAAGAGCAAGTTCCCATCTCCGGAGTTCGGATAGGTTGGTGTTAGGGGGAAGTATCCAGATAACCCGGACAGTGTAACACTGTGCCAAGATGTGCTGGCCATGCACCAAGGCATGTTTAGCCACAGGGTGATCCTCATTACCAACAAACACTGTCTGCCTGTGTCCATTCATGCGAATGGACAGTTTGTTGCTGGTCATTCCCACATAGAATGCGTCACAGTGTAGGCAGGTCAGTTGGTAGATCACGTGGGTGCTTTCACACGTGGCTCTGCCTTTGATCGTGTACACCTTCCGGGTAACAGGACTGGAGTAGGTGGTGGTGGGAGGATGCATGGGACAGGTTTTACACCGGGGGCGGTTACAAGGGTAGGAGCCAGAGGGTAGGGAAGGTGGTTTGGGGATTTCATAGGGATGAACTAAGAGGTTACGAAGGTTAGGTGGACGGCGGAAAGACACTCTTGGTGGAGTGGGGAGGATTTCATGAAAGATGGATCTCATTTCAGGGCAGGATTTGAGGAAGTCGTATCCCTGCTGGAGAGCCACATTTAGAATCTGATCCAGTCCCGGAAAGTATCCTGTCACAAGTGGGGCACTTTGTGGTTCTTCTGTGGGAGGTTCTGGGTTTGAGAGGATGAGGAAGTGGCTCTGGTTATTTGCTTCTGTACCAGGTCGGGAGGGTAGCTGCGGGATGCGAAAGCTGTTGTCAGGTTGTTGGTGTAATGCTTCAGGGATTCCGGACTGGAGCAGATTCGTTTGCCACGAAGACCTAGGCTGTAGGGAAGGGACCGTTTGATGTGGAATGGGTGGCAGCTGTCGTAATGGAGGTACTGTTGCTTGTTGGTGGGTTTGATGTGGACGGACGTGTGAAGCTGGCCATTGGACAAGTGGAGGTCAACATCAAGGAAAGTGGCATGGGATTTGGAGTAGGACCAGGTGAATCTGATTGAACCAAAGGAGTTGAGGTTGGAGAGGAAATTCTGGAGTTCTTCTTCACTGTGAGTCCAGATCATGAAGATGTCATCAATAAATCTGTACCAAACTTTGGGTTGGCAGGCCTGGGTAACCAAGAAGGCTTCCTCTAAGCGACCCATGAATAGGTTGGCGTACGAAGGGGCCATCCTGGTACCCATGGCTGTTCCCTTTAATTGTTGGTATGTCTGGTCTTCAAAAGTGAAGAAGTTGTGGGTCAGGATGAAGCTGGCTAAGGTAATGAGGAAAGAGGTTTTGGGTAGGGTGGCAGGTGATCGGCGTGAAAGGAAGTGCTCCATCGCAGCGAGGCCCTATCTACCAACTGACCTGCCTACACTGTGACGCATTCTATGTGGGAATGACCAGCAACAAACTGTCCATTCGCATGAATGGACACAGGCAGACAGTGTTTGTTGGTAATGAGGATCACCCTGTGGCTAAACATGCCTTGGTGCATGGCCAGCACATCTTGGCACAGTGTTACACTGTCCGGGTTATCTGGATACTTCCCACTAACACCAACCTATCCGAACTCCGGAGATGGGAACTTGCTCTTCAATATATCCTCTCTTCCCGTTATCCACCAGGCCTCAATCTCCGCTAATTTCAAGTTGCCGCCACTCATACCTCACCTGCCATTCAACAACATCTTTGCGTCTGCACTTCTGCCTTGACTGACATCTCTGCCCAAACTCTTTGTCTTTAAATATGTCTGCTTGTGTCCGTATATGTGTGGATGGATATGTGTGTGTGTGCGAGTGTATACCTGTCCTTTTTTCCCCCTAAGGTAAGTCTTTCCGCTCCCGGGATTGGAATGACTCCTTACCCTCTCCCTTAAAACCCACATCCTTTCGTCTTTCCCTCTCCTTCCCCTCTTTCCTGATGAGGCAACAGTTTGTTGCGAAAGCTTGAATTTTGTGTGTATGTTTGTGTTTGTTTGTGTGTCTGTCGACCTGCCAGCACTTTCATTTGGTAAGTCACATCATCTTTGTTTTTAGATATATTTTTCCTATGTGGAATGTTTCCCTCTATTATAGAAATATTTTCTTAAAAATTTTCATCCCACGTTTCAGCCCCTTAGGGGTTCAATTTCCAACAACACTAAAACAAGTATTTTCTTATTTGTAATCAAGAAGTCAAATGCCAATGTTCACAGATGGAGCTTTAACAATACTTTAATAGTTTTTTAATAATGTTGTTGTTGTTGTGGTCTTCAGTCCTGTGACTGGTTTGATGCAGCTCTCCATGCTACTCTATATTGTGCAAGCTTCTTCATCTCCCAGTACGTGCTGCAGCCTACATCCTTCTGAATCTGGTTAGTGTATCCATCTCTTGGTCTCCCTCTACGATTTTTACCCTCCACGCTGCCCTCCAATACTAAATTGGTGATCCCTTGATGCCTCAGAACATGTCCTACCAACTGATCCCTTCTTCTAGTCAAGTTGTGCCACAAACTCCTCCCCAACCCTATTCAGCACCTCCTCATTAGTTATGTGATCTACCCATCTAATCTTCAGCATTCTTCTGTAGCACCACATTTTGAAAGCTTCTATTCTCTTCTTGTCTAAACTATTTATCGTCCATGTTTCACTTCCATATGTGGCTACACTCCATACAAATACGTTAGAAACGATTTCCTGACACTTAAATCAATACTCGATGTTAACAAATTTCTCTTCTTCAGAAACGCTTTCCATGCCATTGCCAGTCTACATTTTATATCCTCTCTACTTCAACCATCATCAGTTATTTTGCTCTCCAAATAGCAAAACTTCTTTACTACTTTAAGAGTCTCATTTCCTGATTTAATTCCCTCAGCATCACCCGACTTAATTCGACTACATTCCATTATCCTCGTTTTGCTTTTGTTGATGTTCATCTTCTATCCTCCTTTCAAGACACTGTCCACTCCGTTCAACTGCTCTTCCAAGTCCTTTGCTGTCTCTGACAGAATTACAATGTCATCGGCGAACCTTAAAGTTTTTATTTGTTCTCCATGGATTTTAATACCTACTCTGAATTTTTCTTTTGTTTCCTTTACTGCTCGCTCAATATACAGATTGAATAACATCGGGGAGAGGCTACAACCCTGTCTCACTCCCTTCCCAACCACTGCTTCCCTTTCATGTCCCTCGACTCTTATAACTGCCATCTGGTTTCTGTACAAATTGTAAATAGCCTTTCACTCCCTGTGTTTTACCCCTGTCACCTTCATAATTTGAAAGAGAGTATTCCAGTCAACATTGTCAAAAGCTTTCTCTAAGTCTACAAATGCTAGAAATGTAGTCTTGCCTTTTCTTAATCTAGCTTCTAAAATAAGTCGTAGTGTCAGTATTGCCTCACGTGTTCCCATATTTGTACGGAATCCAAATTGATCTTCTCCGACGTCGGCTTCTACAGGTTTTTCCATTCGTCTGTAAAGAATTCGCGTTATAATTAATAATGATATATTTTCAAAAAAGGCTTTCGTCCACTGTTTCATTCCCTTAGGGTTAAATTTCCAAAAATGTTCAAACACATATTTCTTTATTTCTGACCAGAAACCAAATACCAATTTTCATAGGTCTAGCTTCAACACTGCCTTAATAGTGACATTTTTTTAAAAAAAAACCTTCATCCCCTATTACCCCCTTACTGTTGGAGTTTCAAAAAATATCTTCTTAAATGAAGCCTACTGTATCAAATCCACACCTTATCCAAATTTCAAGGTTCTATCTTTAGTGGTTTGGGCTGGATGATGATGAGTCAGTCAGTTAGGACATTGTCTTTTATACGAGGGTTGGAACTTTAATAGTGGCAACTATTTATTTACAGCTAGTACAGAATAGATACGTGTTTCAAAGTTTTACTGACCTTCAAAGTAGTCACCAGCATTGTGTATAACCCGTTGCCAGCAATGTGGAAGATACTCTTAGCAGTGCCTGTTGTATTGACAGTTTGAGTGGTGCGGTCTATTGCCCGACGAATTTGTAGCAGTTCTGAAGCAAATACCATGAAATGCTTCCTTCAGTTTAGAAATAGAGTTGAAGTTACAAGGGCTTATGTCAGGTGAGTGCAGTAGGTGGTATAGCACTTAGCAACCCCATCAGTCAAACAGATCAGTAGCAGCTTGCACTTTGTGTGCTTGAGCACTGTCCAGCCAAATTATGGTCAGGTCCTGCAGAATGTGTCATCGCTTCTATATCTAAGCTGGTCGTAGATTGTGTTCCAAAAAGAAACAACATAGAGACAGAAGTGATGACGCTTTCTGCAGGACCTGACCATCATTTTGCTGGACAATGCTCAAGCATGTACAGTGCAAGTTGTTACTGATTTGTTTGATTAATAGGGCTGCTAAGTGCTATACTACCTACTACACTCCTCTGACTTAAGCCCTCGTAAGTTCAACTTGATTTCTAAACTGAAGGAAACACTTCATGGCATTCGCTTCAGAACTACTACAAATTCGTTGGGTAATAGACCGCGCCACTCAAACTGCCAACACAAATGGCACTGCTAAGAGTATCCTACGACTTCCACATCGCTGGCAACGAGTTATACACAATATTGGTGACTACTTGGAAGGTCAGTAAAACTTTGTGAAACACATATCTATTTTGTACGAGCTGTAAATAAATAGTTGCCACTACTAAAGTTCCACCCTCGTATACAGAGATTGTGATTTTGATTCCCGATGCCCAGATGGCTGGTGAGACTATAATAAATTAGAGTTGGACACCAAGCTGTGGTGAAACAAGTGCTGTATCACTTTACAGATACAAAGGCGAGCGAGTGTGTCGGGGCTTACTCCAGTTCACTGTTAGTAGTGTCACGTCACCATAACGCATCTGTGTGTAGCACAGAAGATACAAGTATTGCACTATAATTATGAATGAAATTAAAAGTTAAGTATCAGATTGATTAGATCAATATTTTACCTAAAACATCATTTTTTTTAATAATTAGTGGCACTAAATAATAAAGCTAGGAAGCCAGAAATTGGTCATAATGTGCAGATGTATGTCAAAATTAACTGGTACAAGTCTCAAAGTGATTAAAGCAAAATGTTGGTCAGAATTCACGGTTTTAAGAAAAATTTAGGGCACTAAATATTAGACTTAGAAATGTGAAAATTTGCACGACGCTTCAGTTCAAAATGAAAATAATAACTATGTGATCCCATTAAGCTACCTCTAGAAGTTTTCGAGTAATTTATGAAAACTAAATTTGGAACAAAAACGGCCTTATTTGTAGTAGATTAAGTATTTGCTATATTAATGCTAGAAAGTTTTGGTTACAGCACACGTTGAAACCTAAGTAATACAGCTATAGCACGTTTTAGGACCTTGACATTAATAACAACCAATACAAGGTCTCTTAAATTTGTTGTTCAGAGGTCATGTGCTACTGTCAGTTCCATTCTAAAAATTCTTGAAGGCAAAGTTTTAATGCAAGCGAGCTAAAACTTTTTCTGTGATTTTAACCAACTTAACTATATTCATACAAAAATTATGAAGATTCTAAATTGATTCATGACATTGTTATAAAATACTGAGTGTCCGAGAAAGTGGCCGTTTAGAGACTGCTACCGCGGACATAGGGTGGATGACAGCAGCTGTTCCCGTGGCCGTCTGCTGTGCCACAAATAGGGTGAGTAAGGAGGACAGGTACATGCTTTGAGTAATTCTGAACAAAACACTTCATTTGGTGTATGCCCTATTCTGAATGGTTTAATATCACATTTGTATGTTTTTCTTGAATGACTCTAAAACCGCACCCTCCAGCGAAAACATGTCACAGTACAAAATTAAAGTATATTAAATTTCCTACAAAAAAGGTCCTATTCAGTTTTTTATCTAGAACTAATTGTTTGTGTGAAGAGAGTGCGAGAATGTTGAAAAACATGCATGTGCTGTAGCTTATGTAATTTTTGTAGGCCAATTTGAGGCAGTTACCTGACTTATACATCACAAGTGTCCCATATGAAACAGTTCGTCTCTACTTGCTACCTCAATGTACTACCTCAAATTGGACTACAAAAACTACATAAGCTACAGCGCATGCTCGTCAAGAGGGTTTTTCAACATTCTCACACTCTCTTCGCACAAACCATTAGTTCTAGAGAAAATAATGAATAGAACCTTTTTCATAGGAAATTTAATACAGTTTAATTTTGTACTGTGACACATTTTCGCTGTAGGGTGTAGTTTTCGGGTTATTCAAGAAAAACATACAAAAGTGATACTAAATGTGGTCCATCTTGGAAACCATTCAGAATAGGGCATACGTCCATATGAAGTTTTCTATTCAAAGACACTAATACTATCACCCCTTAAAGCATGTACCTTTCCTCCTGACTCACCCTGTATATAAATACAGCCTGAGAGGCAATACTAGGCTTCGTTTCGCATACAGCCACCGTAAGACCTGTGTCAGTCAAATGCCAGAGTGCATGCTGCCTCAGATGATGCCAGAGACAGGCTGTTACAAAACGCTTATTTTCAGTAATAATAGAAAGTGAACTCGCAAGGACTGTACACCATCCTGGATCGCTTAGATTTTGCAAAAGTAACTTTTGGTATGCCACCCGTAATGTTAGCAAATCTGCGTGACAAGTGGTGACAATTATTTTCCACTTTCGTGGCAAGCATTTATTTTGATTATCAGCAGTCATGGCGAAAGACAATTTAGTAGGAACTTACCATGGAGGTCGCCTCTGAACTGCTCATAGTGCTGTTTTGGATAGAGAGATTTACTATCAGTATGAACATAATGAATATTACAAAGTTGGGCATGTGAAACTTTACCAAATATATGTATCAATTAAAGTTCAAAATTGTTTATACTCATAGTCCTGATCCCGCTGAGCAAATAGAGAATAGAAACATTTCTTTCAATGGGCTGTACAAGAACATGGACTTGCAGACTGGGAACTGCGGTCAGTATGTTCTCCATCGCTTTCTGGCTGACCACTGTAATACTTCCCAGGCCCTCACAAAAGACGGCGAACAATATTTACAATTCCAATTTCCTCCTATGACTAATGATTGATTATTATGATAATTAACCCACCGCCCCACAAAGCCTCGTTTAAACTGAAACCTCCGTTCCTGTTTATTAGATTTACCAACATCTCTATTTCCATATTCGTGAGATACACTGCACCAGAAATTTGGCAACTACACCATGATACTCACCTCCTCATAATTTGTATCATAATTATTTTTGAGACAGTGATTTGTAACAGCTGATTTGCTTGTTCCGCAGACAGGCACAACAAAAAGGCTGCAATACATTTAAGCTTTTGACCGAAAGGCCTTCTTCCAAAAACACATACACATTCACAAAAGCATAACACACACACATAAGACCACTGCCTCTGCCCACTGTGACTGATGGGAGAAGCAATATGGCATGGGTTGCAGGAATAAGGAGGAGACAATGTCAGGGAGTCATAGGGATAGTGTGGCAAGGGGTGGGGAAAGGTGTAATGCTGCTTGTGGTAGCATGCAGGGATGTGGTGTGGACAGGTGCTGGTGCTGCCAGCAGAAAAGGAGAGAAATAGAGAAGG
This sequence comes from Schistocerca nitens, assembly GCF_023898315.1. Lineage (NCBI taxonomy): Eukaryota > Metazoa > Arthropoda > Insecta > Orthoptera > Acrididae > Schistocerca > Schistocerca nitens. The sequence goes on along the minus strand of NC_064617.1, from coordinate 197,387,680 downwards.
GAAAAAAGACTAGTGAGTGTGTTGGTGGGGCAGAATGCTGTGTATAATGCTGAACTGAGTGCAGGGAATGGGGACTAGCAGAAGGTTGTGGCCATCGGGATTATGGGAATGTATGACACATTGCAGGGCGAGTTCCCGCCTGTGCAATTCAGAAAAGCTGGTGCTGGTAGGAAGGATCCAGATGGTGCAGCTTGTGAAGCAGTCATTGAAGTAATGCATACTGTATTAGGCAGCATGTTCAGCAACTGGGTGGTTCAGCTGTCTCTTGGCCACAGTTTGTCAGTCGGCATTCATGTGGATAGACAGCTCATCCCCATGTAGAAAGCAGCACAGTTGTTGTAGCTTAGTTTGTAGACTACATGACTGATTTCACAGATATCTCTTCCTTTGATGGGATAGGAGACTGGAGTATGTGGTGGTGAGAAGATGTATGGGACAGGGCTCTCACCTACGTCTACTGCTCGGATATCAGCCATGAGGCAAAGGGTTGGGAGCAAGGGTGGAGTAGGGACATCAAGGGTACTGCGTAGATTTGGTTGATGGCATAATACCGCTGTCGGAGGGGTGGAAGTATAGTCGTCATTTCCTCATTTCAGGGCATGACAAGAGTTAGCCGAAACCCTGGCGGAGAATGTGATTCAGTTGTGTCCACCCTAGGTGGTACTGAGTCATGAGCGGAGTGCTCCTTTGTGGTCAGACGGTGAGGATGTGGGAGGTAATTGGTGACAGGAGAGAGAAGGCACATTGAGATCTGTTTCTGTGCCCCTACCCTGCTATCCCTCCCCATTCCCATCCCATGGCTCCTCCTTACAACACCACCTGCAACAGATTGCTTCTCCCATCAGCCACAGTTGGAATCCTTAGTCCAGCCACAGTGGCCAGACACAGTGGTCATGTCTGTGTGATTCGTGATTGTGTGAATGAGTGTGTGTGGTTGCTTCTTCAGAAGAAAGCCTTTTGGTTATAAGCTTAAGTGTATAGCAGTTTCTTCATTGTGCCTGTCTGCATCACATTGCCTCCTCTACATGGCAAGCAGCAATCCATCCTTTTCATAACACTGTTGTTATTTCATCCTGGACTTTCCACTGTTTCATTTGCTTGCTTGTTTTAGTTGGGTGTGTTGCTGATGTTCCTTGCACCTCTGTTTGAATGGTCTAATAACCTGCCTCAAGTAAGAAATGTCATATTCAGATGGAAAGCAGTATACACCCAGCTTTCAGAGGCCTAGATCATGTTTAAAATTACAAAGATGGTGTTTTAACATTTTTGATGGGAGTGAAATACACAGGATGCCAAGTTCCACAGGAATTACCCATTTTTCCAGATATTAGACCAGCATAAAGTGGATAAGCAATCCTTGGCTTGTCTTTCTGTGTGTCAGTCTCAATCTCTTCCTCAGGAATTCTTAATTTGGAGTGCAATGCTTCCTGAATCTGATGCTCTGAGTACCCATTCCTTTGGAACACTATTCACTGGTGTAAATTCGCAATGCCCTCCTTGTGTGAAAGTGTTTGAGCTCTAAGGACCAGAATCTTTCGTAAAGAATTTCTTGAAGAGGGATGGTGATGGTTCAAGGCACGGAAACAGAGGTCACTGTGTGTGGGTTTTCTACATACACTGTGACCCAAGGGTCTGTCCAATTTTCTCTTGACTAACATGGTGAGGAAAGATAGTTTGAGCTCTTTCTCAAATTCTGTCATGAATTTTATATTATAATGGATAAGACTTTAAATGTTCCAGGAACTCTTCAAACTTTTTCGTTCCATGTAGCCACACCACAAACACATCATTTACTTGTTGACAGAAACACATTGGTTTGAACTTTATTAACTTACTAATAAATTACATTGAAAAAAAGCAAGAGACCACATCACGTCACTCTATGGGGAAGATACTTCCAACAATGAACACAAGTAGGATAAGCTCCATCAGAAGAAATTTCAGCTTCTCAATATGCTGACCTTCATAAAAATGTGTCAAGATGACTAAGTCGTACCTATGTTCACCAAAATCAAACACTGTGTTAATACACCTGCAGAAAAAATGCTTATAAGCCAAACAAACTTGGCTCTAGGACAAGAGGTAATTCACGATACCCGATGAATGCTAGATGTCATTTCAAAAGAGCTTCTTTATCTCCACCTTTACATGTGGGCTACACTCTGTTGATTCTTGGGAGTAGGTTGACAGTATGACATTGTCAGTAGCAGAATCAATGCAATTGAAAATCTCTGCACACCAGAAAGCAAAATTTGATTGCTTGCACAAAAACCCAAGGCAACATACTGGGAGCCATCTTGTAATTAATGTCACTGACAAACAAATGGATGATGATACAGTGGAGATCCTTGCTAAATGGCTAAATTTCTTGCACACTCCGAAAATGGTAGCTACAGCAGATTACATTAGCCCTGTGGAGCATGTTGGAGCATCTCTCCCACCAGAAGCAGCAGAACAGGTTCAACAAAAAAGCTGTAGAGCTCTTTCCACAGAGTCGAAGCTAAAATACAATGTCTCCAAGGAACAATTAGTGCAACAAAGGAGGAGAAGGAAACAGTAGTTTCACCAGCTGGCAAGGGCAACACTATGGTCTTAATGTCACATGTAGACATAACAAGATTTTCAATCTTTTGAATGGTGCTGCCTCAGACATAGATACATGTTTATTCTATGAATAAAATCGAGAAGAAGATGATGACTCTTCTGAATAATGAATTGTTTAGGAATAAAGGAGACGACACACCGAAAGGCAGAAGTGCTGTGTTATTGACAGATACACACACAACAGGTACAGAGCTTTACTTTGCTAGCTTTCAGAATGGAATTCCTTTCTCACGCTGTAGGAGACACACACACACACACACACACACACACACATACACATACCTGTCTCCCTACATTGTGCTCATTTGACTGTTGAATGAGCACAAATAATGCCATGGGTTGTTGAAAAGTAAAAGATCTGACAGAGAAGATATAAAAGTGATTGAAACAAATGATGGGAATATTATCAGGAATGTGGAATGCACAAGGGAAGTGATGTATTATTTTGAAGTCTTACTGAATGGAGAAAATGAACAAGAAAGTGACATTGAAGACACCAAAGTAGAGGAAGAAAAGGCATCCAATTTCTTGGGCAGAAACTGAAAATGCCCTAAAACATGAAAGGTGGGAAGGCAGCAGCAGTGGATGAGCTGACAGTGGATATGATTAAGGCAGCTGGAATTTAAGGAATATGGTGGTTATATCATATGCTGGGGGTGGCATGGAAAGAGAGAAAAGGGCTGAATGACAGGAAAAAGGAAAGTATAATAACATTGTTCAAGAAAGGAAGTAAAAAGAAATGCAGCAGGGACTTAGGAATCACACAGCTCTCACATTCCTTTAAGGTAATGGAAAAGATCACAGAAAAGAGACTGAGAAAAATCCTTGAACATCAATTTCAGGAACAACAGACCTCATTTTTCCCCTCCTTCAGTTAATGAAAAAGTATTTGGAAAAAGAAAAGGGTCTGATAACATGACAGTGTAACAAGGTATAAAATATGGGAATGCTTGAGAAAACATAATATCCCTGATTCACTAATTAAAATAATTCAGGTACTGTACAAAGGTTGTGAAAGCAGTGCACAAGGAGGAGGTGGAAGATCAAAATGATTTCAGACAAAGAGAGATGTTCAGCAAGGCAGTTCACTTTCCCAAATACTCTTCATTACACTTATGGACACAATAATGGAAGATTGCTTTTTCTGACGACATCACCATTTGAGAAGAGACGGAAATGGAAATTCAGAGGAGAATGGATTACTGGAATAAAAAATTTAAGGAATTCAAGTTGATTGTCAGAGTGTGACAGTGTCAATGAGGATGACCAGGACACCCAAACCTTGTAAGATCATACTGGAAGGAGAGAAGGTTGAAGGCATGAAAATTTCAATACCTCAGTAGTGTTGTATCAAGTGGTGGAAGTGCCAAGCTAAAAATTTTAAACAGAGCAGCAAAAGTTTGCAGCTTCTCCCACCAAGTACAAAAACTAATCTGGGACAAAGAAGTGCCTTTAAGAACTAAACAGACCATGTATAACACATACATGCTGCCAATCATGAGATGCACAGTCTGGAGACCTGTGTCATAAATAAGAGAGAAGAGAGTCAGATACAGCCATGTTAAACGGAGTTCTTTAGCTCAAAACACCAGGAGGGACAGAGTCAGGACAAATATGTAAGGAGAGACCTGCAGGTGATCTTGACCATGGAGGAAAGTGAGTGCTGCAGGACAACTGGTTAGGTCATGTGAAGCTAATGCACCTGACACTAACTCCACGTCAGAATTTGGAGATGGAGGTACCAGGAAAAAGACCAGTTGGGCAGCGTAGGAAGAGATGAACAGATCAGATTAATGAAGATCTCAATAGGAGAGGAATATTGTATAATGAAATGGAGAGGAAAAAACCTATACCGGAACAGAAATCAATGGAGGTATATCATTTGCCAAGTTCCTACCCAGATCGCTGGCAGCAAATCCTGATGTTTGTGAGAATTTCATCAACATGTTGTGGAAGTGTCATATATGAAAGGGGCAACTGTTTGTCTCCAAAAATTGTATGCTTAGGGGTAGAAACGGACATTTTTAACATTTGTTGTAAGTTTCTGATTTGAGAATTTTGTAAAATGATCTCTCATTAATAAATAAAAAATGAAGCAATTCTAGCATCCATTTTCTGTGAACTTTCTTTTAATTATGTTATGAGGAATCCAAAAGTTTGTAAAAGTACTTCTGATGTGCACTATATGTTTCACTATAATGTAGATATCAAATTATTAAAAACAGAGGTGTTCAGCAATGACTGCAACAACATTAGAGTATTGTTTGACTAAAAAGTTAAGAAAAAGTGTATAATAAAATTATTAACAGCCGACCAGTTGCAATGGATAAAGAATTCTTTACCTAGGTTTCAACAAATTTAAATTTGTCTTCTTCAGAAGGTGGCCTAAGGACAATGAACATCATCACTTACATTAGAAAGGTATGAAACTTAAGTCAAGAATAGATTTTAACACAAATTAGAGAGCTCTTGCATTACAAAAATATGAGAACGACGACTGGTACTTATAATTTTACATTAGTATGGACTGATGTATCATCGCCGTTTTTACAAATGTCGGCATAAATCCATTTGTCAAAATTAAAATATAGCCCTAGAAATAGGGTTTGTCACGTAAATATAAATTAGTACATGGATGTTGCAGAGTTCACAACCGACTGAGTGTAAACGGCCAGCGTAGTTACTCTGCGGCCAGGGCAGGTGGTACTCATGGCGCGAACCATGTGCCGATTGGCGTACAAAAGCAACGTATAAATTATCAGTATTAATAACGTCCTTAGATAAAGTAACAATAAAAAGAAGGAAAGCGTTTAACACTCCCGTTATAACAGTATGGGAGCCTTGGTACAATTAATGTAGTTATACACCAAAAAGGCAGGTGGCGCTTACGCCGAGAGAGTTATGCACAGTGGCATATACAGTCAGAATATAAAAATTACATTACTATATTAGTGAAGCCCACACACGGTATATATGTCAGAACTTTAAATTGACAATAATGGCTCTTAAGACAGAATTACGAACCCTGGTCCACAATCCAGTTAATACACATTCGCAGGGAACCAACGTTTTAGAGCCAGACAAAATCACACAAGGGCCGATGTAGTGGCAGCCATACATCGTGAGAAAACCACATTACATAAAGGGTAGTGAGCTTAAAGATTTGAAAGCGCATCATAGCTTCCTGAGAAAATAGATCACTGAGGTTACCAGCATTAATGTTATACCATAAACAGTACAGGTTTAAAGCCTTCGAAAAATTGTCTACAAGCAAGGTTCAACTGGTCATTCAGTATATTACCGTCTTTGAGCTCTAGATGTTTAAAAATTTGTAGCTCTTCCCACAGATCTAGTCTACGCCCTTTGACTTATCTGTGTAGGATAACCGTGTCTTCTTACTGTTTAGGCATATGGCCGGCTATCAAGAGGTGTTCAGCAAAAGTAGAGCTGTGTATATTCGCTCCTTTTTTACCTAATAGGTGTTCTTTATATCTTGTTTTCACAGCTCTGCCTGTTTGACCAATATAATATGAAGGGCAGTTATTACAGGTTAGTTTGTAAACACCTGAATTGGAAAACCAATCGCTGGCAATCTCTACTGAATGTAGAAGATTTCTTTTTAAACTGTTATCTGTAGAGAAGGAGACGTTACAGTTATATTTTTTCTTTAGAAGATGTTTAATCCTATACAATATATTACCCAGGAAAGGAATGGAAATAAATTTTTTAGCTTCTTTGCTATCAGTGGTGAGGTTGTTGCTCAAAGTCGAATAGTTTTGGGAAATTTTCTTATTGAACAAGTAATTGATCATATTCTGATTGTACCCATTATTAGCCGCAATCGCTTTGATGACATTCAATTCCTTTTGCTGATCAGCAGGTAATAAAGGAGTAGTTACCATTCGGTGAATGGCAGAATGAAAAAACGCCAGTTTATGAGCTTTTGGATGAGTTGAGTCAGCAGGGATGACATTATCTGAATACGTTTCCTTACGGAAGATATTGAAATTGAAGGAACTATCCTGTATAGAAATTGTTAAATAGAGGAAGTTAAGTTCACCTTTTTCATTCTGAAGTTCTTTTGTGAAGGAAATCTTTTTATGTAAACCATTGAAAGTATTGAAGAGAAGCTCTAACTCATGATCAGTACCATCAAAAGCAATGATAATGTCGTCAACATAACGTGCATAATAGCGGATTTTGTGGCGTAATTCTGAACTTGAATTGAAGAACGTAATTTCCAGGGCCTTAATAAAAAATCTGCTAAAATACCGGCGAGGGGGCTACCCATTGCTAGACCATCTGGTTGCACATACATTTTCCCATTAAACGTGAAATAATTGTATTTTAAAATGACCTTAAGCAAACCAATCAATTCTGCAATCTGAATTTCACTTAGTTTTTTATGTTTGAGAAGATTCTTTTTTACAAGGGCTATGGTTTCATCAACCGGGACATTTGTATAAAGACTGACGATGCCAAAGGACACCAGTCTAGTGTCAGGTGTACATCTTACAGTTTGAATATTGTTAATTAATTCCTTACTATTTTTAACAGAAAAATTATTTTCAAATGTGAAAGCATCTTTAATTTTAAAATGGAGGCGCCTAGCAAGTGTGTGATGTGGACTACCTATTCCATTCACTACAGGGCGAATCGGGTGATTTTGTTTGTGCAGTTTAAACTGACTTCTAAGCACGGGTGGTTTCGGGTTCATATTTATAAGCCCTTTCTTTTGTAAGTTATTGAACAGGCTGACAGAACTAGCTAAAGTACGCCGGATTTCATTTTGCAATTCCGCGGTTGGATCTACGGTAACCTCAGTGATGTCATTTTCCTCAAAAAACTTTACAGTCTTTTCTATATATTCATTTTTATAAGCCACGACAGCGGTGTTCCCTTTGTCACTCTTAGTGACTAAGGCGTCGTGCTCTCTAAGCTTACGATTAATGCTTTTTACTATACTATATTCGCCCAACTGCCCATTAGGAAATAATTTAATTTCTTTTTCTATTATGTTATTACATTCATAGGTACATTTGACTTGCTTGGTTTTCTCTAATTTCAGGGATTCTAAACCGATTTTAAGATCTACAATAAGATTACAGATAACTGGATATTTATCGAGTTGAGCAGGCAAATTATATTTAAGGCCTTTACATTTTTAAACATCTAGAGCTCAAAGACGGTAATATACTGAATGACCAGTTGAACCTTGCTTGTAGACAATTTTTCAAAGGCTTTAAACCTGTACTGTTTATGGTATAACATTAATGCTGGTAACCGCAGTGGTCTATTTTCTCAGGAAGCTATGATGCGCTTTCAAATCTTTAAGCTCACTACCCTTTATGTAATGTGGTTTTCTCACGATGTATGGCTGCCACTACATCGGCCCTTATGTGATTTTGTCTGGCTCTAAAACATTGGTTCCCTGCAAATGTGTATTAACTGGATTGTGGATCAGGGTTTGTAATTCTGTCTTAAGAGTCATTATTGTCAATTTAAAGTTCTGACATATATACCGTGTGTGGGCTTCACTAATATAGTAATGTAATTTTTATATTCTGACTGTATATGCCACTGTGCATAACTCTCTCGGCGTAAGCGCCACCTGCCTTTTTGGTGTATAACTACATTAATTGTACCAAGGCTCCCATACTGTTATAACGGGAGTGTTAAACGCTTTCCTAGTTTTTATTGTTACTTTATCTAAGGACGTTATTAATACTGATAATTTACACGTTGCTTTTGTACGCCAATCGGCACATGGTTCGCGCCATGAGCACGACCTGCCCTGGCCGCAGAGTAACTACGCTGGCCGTTTACACTCAGTCGGTTGTGAACTCTGCAACATCCATGTACTAATTTATATTTACGTGACAAACCCTATTTCTAGGGCTATATTTTAATTTTGACAAATGGATTTATGCCGACATTTGTAAAAACGGCGATGATACATCAGTCCATACTAATGTAAAATTGTAAGTACCAGTCGTCGTTCTCATATTTTTGTAATGCAAGAGCTCTCTAATTTGTGTTAAAATCTATTCTTGACTTAAGTTTCATACCTTTCTAATGTAAGCGATGATGTTCATTGTCCTTAGGCCACCTTCTGAAGAAGACAAATTTAAATTTGTTGAAACCTAGGTAAAGAATTCTTTATCCATTGCAACTGGTCAGCTGTTAATAATTTTATTACATGGAACCGTTGCTGTTGTGCAGCTATGTTTAAAATACCAAAAAGTGTATAGATAGTATTCAAATAATTACAACATCCATCAAACTGACAAAGCCAGGAAGCAAAGCGCACATTACCTGCATGCAAGTTCACAAGCATTCAAGGTCAAATACATTATTTCTGCAGGACACAGTTACCTTTCACATTAGTTGCAAATTATTACAGTTTCAGAATTACTTTTCCCAAACTGAGCAAGGAGGCACAGTGGTTAGCACACCGAACTCATATTCAAGAAGATGATGGTTCAAATACACATACAGCCGTCCAGATTTAAGTTTTCCACAGTTTCCCTGAATTGCTCAAGGCAAATGCTGGGATGGCCTCTTTGAAAGGAAACAGCAAATTTCCTTCGACATCCTTGAGATATTCTTAGTGTGTACTCTATCTCTAATGACCTCAAAGTCAATGGGACATTAAATGCTAATATTCTTTCCTTTGTTTTATACTTTTCCCAAAAACTATTTTATGTTGAATTTTTTTTTACTATAATACAACCTCAATGAGGAAAAGCAACATTAACCTGAAATAAATGATTTGTTTCCATCTTGAAATTCCCATAAACAAACTATTCTGACACCTTAGCTCTCTTCAACCCATTCCCAGTAGTGTCTTACGTTCTCTGCCATGTTTATTTTTCATTCAAATTTCATTTACCTATCTTCTGTTCATTATTATTTCTGCTTCTTCAATTTTCTCTGCCATACTTACTCCCACATGTGTACCAGTCATATCTTGTTGGATAACCTGAATGCCCACTAGTTTAAAAATGGGAGAGGGGGAAGAGGTGCAGGAAATGATGGGAGAGGAGAAAGGGGAAGGGGATGGGAGGGGGAAGGAATAAAAAGCTCTAAAGGAAGCTACTATGATTTTATGATCTGTTACATGTGTCTTCGTGCCACTCACTATTCATTTGCGTGTGAGTGGTTTGCTTCTCCTCATTCTTGTTTGACGCCAAATTTTGATACTCTACAATAACACAACCAATGCCGATACAGCTATGGAGAACATATGATGAAGAAATACATTTGGCAACAGAATTTGTGAACATATCCTGTAATGACCATGTGCAAGATTCTATTTCCTTGCTGTCATTAATTATCATCTTGGCAGCCAAAGTTCAAATCTCTGCAAAAACTGAGGGAACTGAATCAACATTTAATGATGCAAAAACAGTTAAGGAAGGATTGGTGACAATTTCATCAGAACAAACAGAAATGTCTCAAGACAATGTCAACAGATGAAGGTGTCAATGATTCAGGTTTCAAAACAAGTACAACATTAAAACCACAATTGTGTGAATATTTTATAAACAAATCAAGCAATCCAGCAGAGTGGAGACTGGGGAATCAGTTCCTCACACATTTTTATTCTTAATGAAATATGCACTCAATAATACGTTACTGCTGATGTTCAATTCAGTTTTGAATATTATTACCACTTTATTACATTTGTACAATTAAAATAATATCTTACCGTGGAAATATTCCTGTAGAGAGTTTTACCACTTTGTTCAAAGCTTTCATATTTTTGAAGGAGAGTTCTCCCATCTATTCTCCATAGTGGTGGATGCTCCATTGCTGTATCACTCTTCATTATAACAAAGTCACCAGACTAAAATGGAACATTGAATGTGACTATCAGCCCTAAGACTTCCATAACTACATAAATTATTAGCATTAAAACTAAGAAACCACTGACATATTATATTTCATGTTTTTGACACAGTGGCACTGCCACTAGTTATCATTTTCACATGCAGTGTGTTTTGGTCATCATCTTTTTGGTCACACGTAGTTAATAATGGTAATAGGTTAGAGTCAACACGAAAATTAATTCCTCTAGGGCCACAAACAGAAAAAAAGACACAGTTACATGGACACACAAGTTGCAATGGATCCTGCAACACCAGAAATATTCATTATAACAAAGGATCAACATTTGTATTCTGGCGTGCAAAATATCTCTCACCTGAAGTTCTATCCAGTCTTTGACAGTCATTTTATACATCTGTCACTGTGGGAATGTTGACTGGACAGGAATTCCCACAAGTGTACAAAAATAAAGGAAATCAATGTTCAGCATTTGCTTTCCAACTCTTGGCTGCATATCAGTTGACATGATGCCCATTCTGCACTGTGACACCATGCATACAACTAATACACTAACGTCACATTCTTTGGCACCCAAGTAGAACACAATTTCCAGAACAATCGCTTCATGCTACTTCTGTATTAAATGAGGATCATGACATATGCAGGAAATGTATGCTGTGTTCTGTTCTATAAATGTCTAGTGATACTTCTCTATAATATGCATGGGTGGAGGGATGGCTGCCATCTGAACCCTATACTCAATGTAGGTACTCCTAATGCCAACTAAGTTGTAACTATTTATAACATGGTGCAGTGCAGCAGCATAATAGAGTTAGCATGGTGAAAAGTTAATTTACTAAGCCTTAGCTGCAGGGGTCTGGGTGAAAACCATAGTACTACATATTTAATGTGTCCAGGTAAAGGCTTTGGGCTCTAAGAGATTACAATGATATCTGGACATTGCAGGATAATTATACTGGTGGCTTTGCAGCTGGGCTGGAAGATAAAGTATGGAAAAATATACCACAAAGAGGCTCATTACATGATACCACAACTGAGCAACTAGATCAGCAAATCTTAAATAGTTCATAGAGATGACAAATTCTTTTTTTTTTCCCCCTCCAATAAAAACTCCGTGAAGACAGTCTGTGCTAAGGTTGCCACTTTCTTCACAAGGAAAGGAAGATTTTTCATTGGCATATTTTTTAATGGCTAGTGCATTCATATTTTTATTAAATGCCATTTTCAATCAAAAATAGCTCACGTTTACATCTTTACCATATCACTATGGTATTTTGAAACTGATTTAGCTTTATGTAGGAATGTACTGTCATTCTTTAGCTGGTTAAAAAAATCTTTGCAGGACATGTCAAAATTTATTACTATTTGAAGCTCTGATTTATAAGTTCTGGTGAACACCTGTTGCTAACATCAGTGCACTTGTTCTTCATCATTGAAAACACTCGTTCCACAAATGCATTTGAACCTGGTGTGCTTAGTATAAAACACATGAGCCGAGAGATATTTGTCACTTTTTGTTAAGGCACTGGTGTGAAGAATTTTACCCACTTAGATGCAACATCACCATCCTTAGTGATACAGTTAGTAAAGTTATCTTTCACTTCACAAAATTCTTCATATGGCTGATCCAGGTTGATCCTATCCTGTAGATTAAGTGTTTCCACTGCAAGTTCAAAATCACAATATTGTAATTCCCCATTCAAAGAAAGAGGTTCCAACCTTGCATACTTATTACTAGCTGAGAAGTCATAATGGTTTTCAAGATATTTCAACACTGTGTCATAGAAAGAATCAAATTCACAAGAAATCTAATTAAGAGATGTTGATGAAATCTCACCCATTAATTTCTTGGTTTCACTCGCATATAATTTATCCTTCTTTCTTTGTGTAATCTTCTTATACATCATACACAGACTGTTATGTGATTCAATGATGCTTAGTTCCCTTTTCTCCAGGTATTTCGATACTGTTTGCATTTGACCTCCTATTTTTGACACAAAATGCAAGTAAATTTCAGGAATAATTCCTTTCACTGGGTCTTCGGCTACAAACACTGATGCAAGTAGCTTTGGACAGGCATCAATGCTCCTGAAATAGCTCTTTATAGCTGGCCAGCACTCAATCAATCTGTTAATGGCAGGAGTTAAGGACAGCCATCTTGTGGGCACAAGCCTTAATATCTCAGACCACTCAAAATCCATAAATTCAAAAAATGATTTCAGTTCCTCACGCCTTTTAGCTGATACTGAGAAATGATCATAGATCTTCAAAACAAGATTCTCTACATCCATTTCCAGCTCTTCCATAGCATGCTTCATCGCATTATGAACCGTGTGGTTTGAACAACTGGCTTTCTGCAGGTTGGAATTTATGGAAAGCAGTAATTGATAAACAGATTGTTTCCTGCCAAAATTCACATTAGCATTGTCAGCACTATATGCAGTTACATTATTAATATTTAGTGAATGACTCTCCAGACTATCAACAATTAACTTTGCCACTGCATTTGAAGTTTCATCAGGCTGTTCAATAAATGTCAACAGTTTGTTCTGTACACCTACTAAAGGTTCAAAGTATCTTATACAAATTGGGAACATCTTTCTGTTGCCTCTATTCGAAGTGCCTGTTGCTACTGAGAAAAACTTACTATTTTCAGGAGATTTTAGAATATTAACAACATCACTGACACTTTTAGGTGCTAATACGTTTTCAACATTTCTGCCTTCGTCTTACCACAGGAAAGTTTTACAGCGGTTTCTGAATCTGTGAATATACATGACATCAATTTATTGCTACAATCCAAACTTGAATAACTTAGGTTGTCTTTGACTGTGTGATACAAAAGTCCTAACTCACTAGCTATAACAACGTTGGCTTCTGATTTCTTAGAGTTCACAAAATATTTGGAAACTTTCGTGGTTTGACTACTTGCTTTCTCCTTTAACTGATGTCCTTTGTACTGAGCGTGTTGCTTGAGATCAAACTGTCCACCATGAGAAACGCTGAATTCCTTCCTGCACAACGTACAAAAAGCATGTTTATCAGAAGTTAAACCATGCCTAACCCACGCGAAAGAATCTTCCCATTTCTTTAAGTACACTTGACTGTACTGCTATTGCTTGCCGCGTTTCTTCTTCGCTGGTGAACTCATTACAATTCTTAAACAAAAGTAAATTAAGAAAACTAGACTTTCCACTGTATGGATTCAAGCAATTATCACTGCAACGAAGTTTATTAGTTTAGAAACATCTGTAGTTGTACACATCAGAATCGGAAATAAGTATATCGACATTATCGATTACACAGTGGACATCCTTGCTAAATTTCTTGCACACTCTGAAAATGGTAGCTACAGCAGATTACATTAGCCCTGTGGAGCATATTGGAGCATCTCTCCCACTGGAAGCAGCAGAAGAGGTTCAACACAAAAGCTGTAGAGCGCTTTCCATGGAGACAAAGCTAATATCCAATGTCTCCAAGGAACAATTAGTGCAACAAAGGATGAGAAGTAAACAGTAGTTTCACCAGCTGGCAAGGGCAACACTATGGTCTTAATGTCATATGCAGACATAACAAGATTTTCAATCTTTTGAATGGTGCTGCCTCAGACATAGACACATGTTTATTATGTGAATAAAATTGAGAAGAAGATGATGACTCTTCTGAATAATGAATTGTTCAGGAATAAAGGAGACGACACACCGAAAGGCAGACGTGCTGTGTCATTGACAGATACACACACAACAGGTACAGAGCTTTACTTTGCTAGCTTTCAGAATGGAATATCTTTGTCACGCTATAGGAGAAACATGTGCGCGCGCGCGCGCGCGCGCGCGCACGCACACACACACACACACACACACACACACACACACACACACACACACACACACACATATACCTGTCTCCCTACAAATAATGCCATGGGTTGTTGAAAAGTAAAAGATCTGACAGAGAAGATATAAAAGGATGTGGAATGCACAAGGGAAGTGATGTATTATTTTGAAGTCTTACTGAATGGAGAAAATGAACAAGAAAGTGACATTGAAGACACCAAAGTAGAGGAAGAAAAGGCATCCAATTTCTTGGGCAGAAACTGAAAATGCCCTAAAACATGAAAGGTGGGAAGGCAGCAGCAGTGGATGAGCTGACAGTGGATATGATTAAGGCAGCTGGAATTTAAGGAATATGGTGGTTATATCATATGCTGGGGGTGGCATGGAAAGAGAGAAAAGGGCTGAATGACAGGAAAAAGGAAAGTATAATAACATTGTTCAAGAAAGGAAGTAAAAAGAAATGCAGCAGGGACTTAGGAATCACACAGCTCTCACATTCCTTTAAGGTAATGGAAAAGATCACAGAAAAGAGACAGAAAAATCCTTGAACATCAATTTCAGGAACACCAGACCTCATTTTTCCCCTCCTTCAGTTAATGAGAAAGTATTAAATATTAAGAGATGTTGATGAAATCTCTCCCATTAATTTCTTGGCATCCCTCGCATAGAATTTATCCTTCTTTCTTTGTGTAATCTTCTTATACATCATACACAGAATGTTATGTGATTCAATGATGCTTAGTTCCCTTTTCTCCAGGTATTTGGATAATGTTTGCATTTGACCTCCTATATTTGACACAAAATGCAAGTAAATTTCAGGAATAATTCCTTTCACTGGGTCTTCAGCTACAAATACTGATGCAAGTAGCTTTGGACAGGCATCAATGCTCCTGAAATAGCTCTTTATAGCTGGCCAGCACTCAATCAATCTGTTAATGGCAGGAGTTAAGGACAGCCATCTTGTGGGCACATGCCTTAATATCTCAGACCACTCAAAATCCATAAATTCAAAAAATGATTTCAGTTCCTCACGCCTTTTAGCTGATACTGAGAAATGATCATAGATCTTCAAAACAAGATTCTCTACATCCATTTCCAGCTCTTCCATAGCATGCTTCATCGCATTATGAACCGTGTGGTTTGAACAACTGGCTTTCTGCAGGTTGGAATTTATGGAAAGCAGTAATTGATAAACAGATTGTTTCCTGCCAAAATTCACATTAGCATTGTCAGCACTATATGCAGTTACATTATTAATATTTAGTGAATGACTCTCCAGACTATCAACAATTAACTTTGCCACTGCATTTGAAGTTTCATCAGGCTGTTCAATAAATGTCAACAGTTTGTTCTGTACACCTACTAAAGGTTCAAAGTATCTTATACAAATTGGGAACATCTTTCTGTTGCCTCTATTCGAAGTGCCTGTTGCTACTGAGAAAAACTTACTATTTTCAGGAGATTTTAGAATATTAACAACATCACTGACACTTTTAGGTGCTAATACGTTTTCAACATTTCTGCCTTCGTCTTACCACAGGAAAGTTTTACAGCGGTTTCTGAATCTGTGAATATACATGACATCAATTTATTGCTACAATCCAAACTTGAATAACTTAGGTTGTCTTTGACTGTGTGATACAAAAGTCCTAACTCACTAGCTATAACAACGTTGGCTTCTGATTTCTTAGAGTTCACAAAATATTTGGAAACTTTCGTGGTTTGACTACTTGCTTTCTCCTTTAACTGATGTCCTTTGTACTGAGCGTGTTGCTTGAGATCAAACTGTCCACCATGAGAAACGCTGAATTCCTTCCTGCACAACGTACAAAAAGCATGTTTATCAGAAGTTAAACCATGCCTAACCCACGCGAAAGAATCTTCCCATTTCTTTAAGTACACTTGACTGTACTGCTATTGCTTGCCGCGTTTCTTCTTCGCTGGTGAACTCATTACAATTCTTAAACAAAAGTAAATTAAGAAAACTAGACTTTCCACTGTATGGATTCAAGCAATTATCACTGCAACGAAGTTTATTAGTTTAGAAACATCTGTAGTTGTACACATCAGAATCGGAAATAAGTATATCGACAACATTATCGATTACACAGTGGACATCCTTGCTAAATTTCTTGCACACTCTGAAAATGGTAGCTACAGCAGATTACATTAGCCCTGTGGAGCATATTGGAGCATCTCTCCCACTGGAAGCAGCAGAAGAGGTTCAACACAAAAGCTGTAGAGCGCTTTCCATGGAGACAAAGCTAATATCCAATGTCTCCAAGGAACAATTAGTGCAACAAAGGATGAGAAGTAAACAGTAGTTTCACCAGCTGGCAAGGGCAACACTATGGTCTTAATGTCATATGCAGACATAACAAGATTTTCAATCTTTTGAATGGTGCTGCCTCAGACATAGACACATGTTTATTATGTGAATAAAATTGAGAAGAAGATGATGACTCTTCTGAATAATGAATTGTTCAGGAATAAAGGAGACGACACACCGAAAGGCAGACGTGCTGTGTCATTGACAGATACACACACAACAGGTACAGAGCTTTACTTTGCTAACTTTCAGAATGGAATATCTTTGTCACGCTATAGGAGAAACATGTGCGCGCGCACACACACACACACACACACACACATATACCTGTCTCCCTACAAATAATGCCATGGGTTGTTGAAAAGTAAAAGATCTGACAGAGAAGATATAAAAGGATGTGGAATGCACAAGGGAAGTGATGTATTATTTTGAAGTCTTACTGAATGGAGAAAATGAACAAGAAAGTGACATTGAAGACACCAAAGTAGAGGAAGAAAAGGCATCCAATTTCTTGGGCAGAAACTGAAAATGCCCTAAAACATGAAAGGTGGGAAGGCAGCAGCAGTGGATGAGCTGACAGTGGATATGATTAAGGCAGCTGGAATTTAAGGAATATGGTGGTTATATCATATGCTGGGGGTGGCATGGAAAGAGAGAAAAGGGCTGAATGACAGGAAAAAGGAAAGTATAATAACATTGTTCAAGAAAGGAAGTAAAAAGAAATGCAGCAGGGACTTAGGAATCACACAGCTCTCACATTCCTTTAAGGTAATGGAAAAGATCACAGAAAAGAGACAGAAAAATCCTTGAACATCAATTTCAGGAACACCAGACCTCATTTTTCCCCTCCTTCAGTTAATGAGAAAGTATTAAATATTAAGAGATGTTGATGAAATCTCTCCCATTAATTTCTTGGCATCCCTCGCATAGAATTTATCCTTCTTTCTTTGTGTAATCTTCTTATACATCATACACAGACTGTTATGTGATTCAATGATACTTAGTTCCCTTTTCTCCAGGTATTTGGATAATGTTTGCATTTGACCTCCTATATTTGACACAAAATGCAAGTAAATTTCAGGAATAATTCCTTTCACTGGGTCTTCAGCTACAAATACTGATGCAAGTAGCTTTGGACAGGCATCAATGCTCCTGAAATAGCTCTTTATAGCTGGCCAGCACTCAATCAATCTGTTAATGGCAGGAGTTAAGGACAGCCATCTTGTGGGCACATGCCTTAATATCTCAGACCACTCAAAATCCATAAATTCAAAAAATGATTTCAGTTCCTCACGCCTTTTAGCTGATACTGAGAAATGATCATAGATCTTCAAAACAAGATTCTCTACATCCATTTCCAGCTCTTCCATAGCATGCTTCATCGCATTATGAACCGTGTGGTTTGAACAACTGGCTTTCTGCAGGTTGGAATTTATGGAAAGCAGTAATTGATAAACAGATTGTTTCCTGCCAAAATCCACATTAGCATTGTCAGCACTATATGCAGTTAAATTATTAACATTTAGTGAATGGCTCTCCAGACTATCAACAATTAACTTTGCCACTGCATTTGAAGTTTCATCAGGCTGTTCAATAAATGTCAACAGTTTGTTCTGTACACCTACTAAAGGTTCAAAGTATCTTATACAAATTGGGAACATCTTTCTGTTGCCTCTATTCGAAGTGCCTGTTGCTACTGAGAAAAACTTACTATTTTCAGGAGATTTTAGAATATTAACAACATCACTGACACTTTTAGGTGCTAATACGTTTTCAACATTTCTGCCTTCGTCTTACCACAGGAAAGTTTTACAGCGGTTTCTGAATCTGTGAATATACATGACATCAATTTATTGCTACAATCCAAACTTGAATAACTTAGGTTGTCTTTGACTGTGTGATACAAAAGTCCTAACTCACTAGCTATAACAACGTTGGCTTCTGATTTCTTAGAGTTCACAAAATATTTGGAAACTTTCGTGGTTTGACTACTTGCTTTCTCCTTTAACTGATGTCCTTTGTACTGAGCGTGTTGCTTGAGATCAAACTGTCCACCATGAGAAACACTGAAGTCCTTCCTGCGCAATGTACAAAACGCATGTTTATCAGAAGTTAAACGATGCCTAACCCACGCGAAAGAATCTTCCCATTTCTGTAAGTACACTTGACTGTACTGCTGTTGCTTGCCGCGTTTCTTCTTCGCTGTTGAACTCATTACAATTCTTGAACAAAAGTAAATTAAGAAAACTAGACTTTCCACTGTATGAATTCAAGAAATTATCACTGCAATGAAGTTTATTAGTTTACAAACATCTGTAGTTGTACACATCAGAATCGGAAATAAGTATATCGACAACATTATCGATTATGCGATCGAGTGATCGTCAGAAGTACCAGTTTAAATGTAGCGCAGCCTAAAATCTAAATCTGAATGGTAATAATAGCAAATATAACCAAATTAATGTGAATTTTTGTTATATGTATATTATGGGGAAGAATTGTGTTGGGTTCTGCAATAGTTTAGCGCAAAATATTTAAAAAAGGAAGAATGTGCTGTATGGGGAAATAAAAAAGTAAGACTATGGGAAAAACGTAGAACCTGACAACCCTAGTCTGTGGCACACTACAATCAGCAGGTTATGAAACCAATAAATCTTCTTAACACTTCATTTTTCTGAGCACAAACACACAACAGGTTCACATCTGGCCACTGGTGGAAATCAGCAGTCATGAAATCTGAGATCTGAGTAGACAAAGGGAGTTGTGAAGTTAATGCGGCATACTGTTCTCAACTAAGTATACTTCATAACATTCATTGCTTATTACTGGTTGTCATTAACAGTCAAGTCAACATTTTCTAAAAGCCGTAATAAAATTTCTTTGTTATCTCCCTCAATGAGTACTAAAAATATTGAAGAGGTAGCCTTCCTACAATCCACAAGCTTTTAATCAATTATTCCATTTTGGATTCTCTTAATACCTTGTTATATCATCTATGATCTCATCATGGTGTATTGCACAAGCACTCTGCCAATAAAAGTATAAGTACATTTACAAGACGCTAAACCTACGCTGTAGATGAGAGTATGTAAGCTAACTGGCATAAATGCATGGGTGCCTCTGCATCTGTATTGAACCTAAACAAAACTACCATATCTGTGTCAATGGTACAAAATCAAGTAACAAAATTTATATCTCTCACACCTTAATCGTACACAGCCATTAACCCCTTAACATAAAACCCTGAGTTATCTCATTTTTATTTTTTTGACATATCTGTTTCAGCACCAGGCCTGGATCTGAGGCGAGGAGGTCGCAAACAGGGGTATCTGTCCTGGGGGACAATTTCAGGTGGTGCCAAATTCGTATTCTTGAAGAAAAAACTCTTGTTTCAGTAAGTGCCTAGCATCCCACGCATGTTGATCTATCAATTATCCACATGATTTTGAAACGTATCTCTATCGGCTTTTGAATATTTTTAAACACATTCTAAGTTGGTTTTTGAAAGAATCAAAGTTGATTATTGAATGTGTACATAGTGTATATGATATTTCTGCCAGGGGAATCCCTGTTGCATCTAGAAATAAAAAACTTTCCTGCTAACAAAAGGGGATGGGGCTACCTGAACGAGTGAATGTGGTTGACTGGGTGTGCGAATGATCAGTGTTGTTATAATCATTAGCGAAATCCATAGATTCAGACTATGAGAGTAAAGACAACTAACAGGAATTACAGGTATGAAAGATTACATATTAATCATCTTGGTGTGTCCAAGAAAATAAAATTTGGACAGAATTTTTTTTTTTTCAGATTTCTACACAACTAAAGGCCAGTTGTACAGTCCCTGGTTAGCAGCCACTTAAGCTCTACTCTCGGAATAGCGTGGAAAAGTGCATTGAGAAGATTAGTGAAGTTAACAAGAGAATAAGTCGTGACATATGCTGGAATAGTTACAGAATTAATTATGACAAAATTGATTGTTAGAATGAGCAAGGAGAAAAAAATGAGGACATTACAAACATTATATGGAAGAATATTATGATTGCACATTTGTATAAAAACTTTGTAATACTACTTTTTGATCTCCTGTTTGAGAAACTGGAGCACATGAATGAAATGCGTAACTATTTCCTAACATAAAAGTTTTTGCTTGTAGTAGGCCTTATAGGCATTTGATATTGGTACTTCATGAATCATATTCTGTTGTGTTATTTATGTAAATAAGGTAGATAAAAATGACCATGTGTGTCAAAACAGTGTTGCTTATCTGGCGTGTGTTACAATTGCTGCAATATTAGAAAGGCCTATTTTGTTTTATCTAGCAGACAGTGACAAAATAGATGTAAACAAACCAAGAAACCGTACCAGTCTGGTGTACTTTTTGTATGAACAGCTTTTTCAGTATCAGACAACGTCATTTTGATTTTTCATGTAGCAGAATGTTTGACAAACTTTGATGAGGTTTAGATTCTTTCACAGAAAGGAAAGCATGCCATGTAAACCTGTAGCTAGATTATAGAGAAAAAAATACTGGGACCTAAGGATTGAAGAAATGTGTACTGCCTTGCTTGTCTCTTGTCTTACTGGGTTTATGTTTCCTATATTTAAGTTTATGTCACACAAAAGAGAAAGTTATTGGCTAGTAGGCAATAAAGAGTTCTTATTCTCCCAGTTACAAATAATCCAACCTAGTATTAATTGTGAGCTTTTTGTGGGGGTATGCTGCCAAACCAGCTGACTGGAAGCAGAAGAGGCACCACAGGACATTTTAATTTCCACTGCCCTGAATGTAGGCTTGATGGCTTCCATTACAAAACATACAGTTTGATTTCCACAGAGCGAAATACAGTGACATATGATACAAGGCTATTATGTGAAGAGGTGTGGCAGTGCACTTTGGCCCACTTAACACCAAATAACATGTCTTACATTTCCTCAAACATATATGTTTTATATATCAAAACCTTCAGAAAGATATGTGCCACAAAATGAACATATGTCTGAAAAATCACCTTTTTTTTTTTTAAATTTTGATGTCCTATCTCAAATGCTCAAAAGGGAGAGGGGGTACGGGGGGGGGGGGGGGGGGGGGGCACAACTATCAAGTTTTTGCCCCAGTTCAGAAATATCATAGATCTGGGGCTGATCAGCACTGATAGTTGTTGAGTGTTCGGGTGCTAGAGAGCATCAGGCCCTACATGTATAGCCTGCCGGCCACGTTCTGGTTGAGGTGGTTGCTACTAGATAGTTCTTACTGCAAGCAGCTTTGAATACTCAACAACAAACCACACACTTTCAGCCTACCTCTCCTATGTTATTGTTTATTCAATGCCTTCAAAAGAAGATGGCTGTAGTAATCCTGAGTTTGACATTGAATTTAGTTACACAAGAAGTGAAGAAGTGTGATATTGCTTCATTAAAGACTAAAAGTGACAACAGTTTGTCAGTTTAGTGATAAAATCTCATCAGTGGGATGAGATAAATGCCATATTTATCCGAAGAGTGAGATGACCCTGAATTTAAGGTGAGCCCCCCTTTTTTTAAAAGGTTCCTTCAGAAAAATTTATTTTTTACCATATTCTGACTGACCAAATTTCAAATTTTTACTAACTTGAGGATCTGCCTAAAAAGTTACCATAAACTTATTCTAAACTTATGCCATTTATTGGTTATCTATATTTTGATAATACAAGGAGAAATAAAATAAACAAAAGAAATTGTTTACATTAATTTTTATCTTCACTGCCTCTTCTGTTTAGCCTGTCATCTGCAGTACCACATTTTTTAATCCTCATTGTAATCATCTTCATCCCAACAGTGGAGCTGTGAAACTTATAACTTCGTTGACACAAACATTTGGCTCTTTCTTCCGGGTATGTTGCAATTTTTTTAAATTTTTTATTTTTGTTTTAATTATTTGGGGGGGGGGGGGGGGACTTGCAGAATTTGCTTTTATACTGACATGAGATTGTTAACACCCTATCATTTGCATCATACCTCATGGTGAGCGTCAACAATATTGATGCATACAACATGTAAGTGTGCCACTGGCCTCAGTCTAGACTTTTACCACCTCCTGCTGCAATGTATGCTATTGCTGAGTATTTCGCCAATTTTAAAGTCAATTCGATTCAGAATGCAAATAGTTTCACGCAAACTGCACTTTAGGTATGGTAGACATTCACAAAAAGCTAAAGGACACAGTATAAGTTCCCATAGTAGCAAGACAAAATTTGCTGCCCACTGACCACTCCCCACCCCGCACTCATTAAAGTTAGCAGACAAGCTGGAGTCACTGTTACCGTACCAGGCCTTCCGTAGCAACAATGACACACAGACATCTGTATCTTCTAGGTTGCAGGACCTATGTAACAGCAGCAACTAATAATAAATGAAAGATTGCAATCATGACTGAGACCACTTCTCGAACTTTCGCTCATCCCGCGATTTAATGTGGTTTCTTTGTACTATCCCCAAAACAGAACTCTCCGCTATATTTTATTCTTGTGATAACAATTGCAGTCAGTTTAATGAGATTTGTTTCATTCGTTAGACATTTAATTTTGGATTAATTTCCTTTCTTGTTTCATCTGAATGCTACCACCTTGTTCTAAAACTGATTACAAGCTGGTAGTGGTTTATAATATGTAAACAACTACCAAATTTCATTTGCAACACACTTCATAAATCATTAGTTTTTCATAGCCAAATAAAATAATAACTTGGGTTCAGATTCATGTAATGGGTTTTGAAGGACAAGATTTTCGAATTTGAATGTTACCTTTACTTAAAAAGCAGAATAAATGTATGTCTACAGGTATCCATACCTGTTTGAGAACTTCTATTGAAAATCTATTCAAATACAACAAAAGTTTGGGAGTTGGTAGAATTTAATGCTGTTTCCTCCTGTGTTTCACCAAATTCTTAATTTTTTAAGCTGAGCATCAGATGTCATAGTGCTAAGTTCATAGCTTCCCATGTATCCATCCACTGCATTAGTGCCACGAGTCAAATGTCATCTGACTGATTGAACACAATTGATACTGTAACGAGCTCTTCTGTGTATCGGGAAATCTCAAGCCTATTCAAACAAAAGTATTCTTGCTAAACTCTACCCTTCAGAACTCTTAAAAATAAATTTGTGCAAAACCACAATAGCCAAAGCTTCATCTGTAAATGTAAGACAAGCCCTATATTAATCTATTAAACACTGAAAAAATATTTACCTCAGCAGCAATAGTTAAATCTGCAAATATAAGTAGACCCTGTATTTTTTAATAATGAATCTGGGAAAAAGCCTTGTCTTATAATTGGGTAAATATGGTACATCCTCTGTGCTACAGCCACATCCTGCAAGACTTATGTTAACAGCAAACCATTGTGAAACACATGGTCAGGCTTCAATGCTACACAGAAACTAAAAAATGATTTAAAGGTTCATGATATTTTAGTCAAAGTCCAGTGCATGAGTATACTCAGTATTTTATTAATGGTGATCTTCAAAATCTTATACCTCATTATTTTGAGTTTTAAAAGCTATATTTATACACTGATCAGCCAGAACATTATGACCACTTACCTAATAGGCATTATGTCCAACTTTGACATGGATAACAGTGGTGACACATCATGGCATGGAAGCAATGAGGTCTTAGAAGGTCGTTGTAGGGAGTTGGTACCTCATCTGCACACACGTCACCTAATTCCTGTAAATTCCAGGGAAGGGGGTAATGAGGCCTGACAGAATGTTCAATCAAAGCCCACATGTGTTCAGTTGGGTTCATATCTAGTGAGCTGGGGGACCAGCACATCAATTAGAACTTGCCACTGCGTTTCTCGAAGCACTCCATCATGTTCCTGGACTTGTGATATGGTGCATTATCTTGTTGAAAAATACCACTGGCATTGGGAAACATGATCATCATGAAGGGGTGTACGTGGTCTGCAACCAGTGTACAATAACCTTGTGAATGTTCCCAAGAGCATAATGGAGCCGCCACCAGCTTTTCTCCAGCCCGCAGTATATGTGTCAAGGAGCTGTTCTCCTGGAAGACGACTGATTTGTGCCCTTCCATCAGTATGAGGAACAAGGTATCAGGATTTATGAGACCATGCAAGGCTCTACCACTGCACCAATGGCCAGTGCCAATGTTTACATGCCCATTCCAGTCATAGTTGCCAATGTTGTGGTGTTAACATTGGCACATGTAAGGGTCATTGGCTGCAGAGGCCCATCATAGGAGTATTCAGTGCACTGTGTGTTCAGACTCTATTGTACTCTGCCCAGCATTAAAGTCTGATGTTAGTTCTGCCACAGTTTACTACCTGCCCTCTTTTACCAGTCTGTCCAGCCTACGATGTCTGACATATATAATGGGGGATGGCCACCCAACCCCATGATGTCTGCAAGTGGTTTCACTTTGTTTCACCATGTGCTGAAGACACAACAGCACTCTTCGAACACTCAACTAGCTATGTAGTTTCCGAAATGCTTGTGCCAAGCCTTTGGGCCACCATAATCTGCACTCAGTTACACTCAAATAGATCGCACACCTTATCCATTCTACACTCGGACAGCATGCTTACTGATACTACATGCACTGTGCAAGTGTCTGACAAGCAGCCATTCCTTGCCAAGTGACGCTGCTATCGCCTGTATGTGTTTATATCAATAGTAGTTTGGGGATCATAATGTTCTGGCTAATCAGTTTAAGTCTATATGTAATGTCATTCATTATACGAAGTACTTCATTAATGAAAAAATATTATTTTTCAGAACCTTATCTGAAGAAAAAATCAATATGTTAAGGGGTTAAAGTACAAAGTGACAAGCCCAAATGGACAGTACAGTACAAAATATTCATCATAGCAACTCCTACTTCTCAATTACATTTCTAAGAAGCACTCACTCTGAAATTAGTGTCAGCTATGACTTCTCTGACAGGAGAATATGAAGCACCAGATGGCATGTCAGGTCTGGTCAATGACTGTGAATTTTGACTGATAGCAGCAGCATGAGTTCTCGTACGACTTTGTCTGGTTCGGTTTCCACGCAACTTGCTCACTTCTACATCTTCAGTGCCTCCAGGTCTAGTGCCATCAGGTGATGCATGCCTGGTTCTCTTGCAATTTGTTAACATATAACGTGAACGGCGGGATCGTCTTTTATTAACATTATCATCATCAGATGGTTCCTATAACAAAAATTAAGAACAAATGTAAGTTTTTTTTTTTTTCTTTCCCCCCCCCCCCCCTTCCCCCCCCCCCCCCCCCCCATGTGCTTCACCTACATGTATCCAGAAAGTTAAGCATTTCATTATCAAATACAATTTGCTCTATCAGAAACACTGAGCTGCTCATAAAAGATGGAACAACAGGAGTAATGTACATGAATATAAATATCTTATATACTATATTAAATAAAACATTTATTGTTTAATAGCCATAGAATGCTTTATAGAATTTGTTATCAGGCTACTGGTCAGAACATAAATGTTCTTGGCAACTAAAAAAGCTACCTGAAGTGGAGCAGAATAAATATATCTTTTGTATTCCTAAACGAAGTTACACTTCAGGGTAAAATTTTCATATCAATGTGTATTGCTTCTGAAGCAGCACTTCGGGGAGATCAAAATCATAAGGTTTTATGCTATATTTATGTGTATTTATCAGCTACATTATTGAGTATTATGAAATATTTATTTGTTTTATACTGTTGCTCGTCAGTTATTGGCAGCAGATATTTTACAGTAGTCACAATTTTTATACTTGGAAAATACAGCCTCAGTTAATTAACTCTTTATGCTGAAAACATCATTACAGAACAAAAACATATCAGTGCAAAGAAATTAAGTGCCTATGGATACAGTACATGCTCAGTATGAAATCACAATGAAAGACAGGCATAAAATACAAAGGGTTTGTACAATATCTCACGATGAACCCTGTTGTGTCTGCACAGCTACCAACCTCCAAAGAGGATGCCAGTAATCACATGGCAAAAATGCAGAGACGTCCAGCTCTACAACAGAGCTTTGTTCAATTTTAACAATTTGAGCTGTTTCTGAACACACTCATGCTAATACTTATTTCATTCATCTTTTCAGTGGTATGAGGATTAAATTGGTGTGATTCTCCTGGGCATTCCTTTGTAAAGGAAGATTTGAAAACGGAGTTAAGCATTTCACCTTTTACATACTCAGGAAGGAAATCATTACAATCTATAAAACATTTTAGTAGCATCATATGATTAGCAAAATATAAACAGTAACTTTTCTAATTTATTTTTAAATCAAATTGTAAAAAGCATATTTCCATAATTTTTAAAAAAATTATCACTCTTATTTAGGCCTATCAATGCTATATTTCAGACACTTCCTGACCCTAAATGAAGAATAATGTTCAGAAGTAAGGATAACTGTAAATGAAAATATTAGATTAAACAGAAAATGCAAAAAAATAGTAAACATCACGGTTGCTATGTATTATTAAGTATGGATAAATAGGTGAACTGCATTTCTTGTAATGCCACCTGGTTAGAGAAATCACAACAGTGTACAGACGAATGGCTTGAACCTTGTGATGTCACTTGGTTTGGAAGCAGTTTCATTCCTATACTTTAAGCTGACACACACAGAATGAAAAATTTTCATCATCACTCAGCATAATCAACTCTAGTAAGCCAAAGTGACAAACTCATTTGTAGACAGGTTTCATCTAAATCTACATCTATACTCTGCAAACCATCATGAGATGCATGGCAAATGGTTTCTTCCTGTTCCATTCAAGTATGAAATGCAGGAAGAATGATTGTTTGAATGCCTCTGTCTGTGCAATAATTATTCTAGTCTTATCTTCATGATCCCTATGTGAGGAATATGTACAGTAATCATTTAAAGTCGGTTCTTGAAATTTTGTTAACAGACTTTCTTAGGATCATTTACATTTTGAACCCATCATATGAGAAATTTGTAAGCAATCTTATTTATAGACTGATTGTATTTCCCCATATTCTACCAACAAACTGAAGTCTACCACTTGCTTTACCCATGACTGAACCTATGTGATCATTCCACTGCATATCCTCACAAAGTGTTACACCCAGATATTTGTATGAGTTGGCTGATTCCAACAGTGACTCCATGATATTATAGCAAAAGGATACTATGTTTGTTTGTTTGTTTGTTTTTTCATTTTTTGAAGTGCAAAATTTTACATTTCTGAACATTTCAATCAAGTTGCCAATCTCTGCACCATGTTGAAGTCTTATTGAGATCTGATTGAAGATTTACAGAGCTTCTTTCAGATAGTACTTCATTACAGATAGCTGCATCATCTGCAAAAAGACTGATTTTACTATTAATATTGTCTGCAAGGTCATAAATATACAACATGAACATATTTTCCTGGAGCACACCCAATGTTACTTCTATTTCTGCTGGTGACTCTCCATCCAAGATGACATGTTGTACACTCCCCACCAAAATGTCCTCAATCCAATCACAAACTTCACTTGATACACCATATGATCAAACTTCTGACAATAAGCATAGGTGTGGTACTGAGCCAAATGCTTTCTGGAAATCAAGATATACAGTAGCTACCTAATTGCCTTGATCCAAAGCTTTCAGTATGTCATATGATAAAAGTGTGAGTTGCATGTCACACAATTGATGTTTTTGAAATCCATGCTGGTCGGCATTGAGGAGATTATTCTCTTCAAGATACTTCATTATGTTTGAGTTCAGAATATGTTCTAAGATTCTGCAACAAAATAATGTCAAGGACACTGACCGGTAGTTTTGTGGATCACTTCGACTACCCTTCCTTGTAGGCGGGTATGACCTGTGTGTGTTTCCAGGAACTGAGCGTGGTTTTTTGTTCGAGGGCTCTAAAACAGAGCTTTGTTCAATTTTAACAATTTGAGCTGTTTCTGAACACACTCATGCTAATACTTATTTCATTTATCTTTTCAGTGGTATGAGGATTAAATTGGTGTGATTCTCCTGGGCATTCCTTTGTAAAGGAAGATTTGAAAACAGAGTTAAGCATTTCACCTTTTGCATACTCAGGAAGGAAATCATTACAATCTATAAAACATTGTAGTAGCATCATATGATTAGCAAAATATAAACAGTAACTTTTCTAATTTATTTTTGAATCAAATTGTAAAAAGCATATTTCCATAATTTTTAGTTTCTTTCCATAACTCCATAATTAAGGTGTGAAGTCCTAAACAATTATGGGCAGTCCATAATAGCTGGCAGCTATATGCCTGTAATAGTTGCACTGACATGCTGCTAGACAGACGATTATAATGTTTTGGCTGAGCAGTGTATTTAAATTGGATAAAAGAAAATTCTCAATTAAGTATGAGGTATATACGGTGTCTCAAACAGAATCATCTGATTTGGCTTGTCTATATTGCTGAAACTAATAAACATATACAATGAATTTTGTCTTCTGATGAACGGGAAACTCAAAAAGTCTTTTTTCATACCTTTTAATAGACATTCAATATGCCCCCCATGAGATGCATGGCATATGTCAATGCAGCGTTCAAATTGTTACCACACTGCAGTCAGCATGTCTTGAATTACAGCTTCCACAAGTGCTGTTATGTGCTGTCTCAGTTCATTCATTGTTGTTGGTAACAGTAGCACACAAACAGAGTCTTTTATAAACCCCCACAAGAAATAATCACATACAGTCAGGTCCACTGACCTTGGGAGGCCAGTAATGTAAGGCTGAATCATTTGGTACAGTGCGACCGATCTATTATTCAGTAATCCTTTGATTTAAAAATTTTTGCACTCCCAGATGCCAGTATGGCGGTGCCCCATCCTGTTGGTAAATGAAGTTGTTCAAATCAGTCTCCAATTGTGGGAAAAGAAAGTTCTAAAGCATCGAGATATGTGCTTTTCAGCAAAGAAAAATGAACCAAATGCCTTTTCCCGTGAAACTGCACAAAACACATTAAATTTTGGAGAGTCCCTCTAATTTGTACGACTTCATGTAGTTGTTCCATACCCAATATTCCCACATTATGAGAGTTCACCTTTCCATTTAAGTGGAATGTTGCCTCATCACTAAACACTAAGCGTGGAAGAAAGCTGTCATCCTCTATCTTGCCAAGAACGAAATTACAGAACTCTACACATTATTGTTTGTCACCTTCACAAAGAGCTTGCGTAGCTGAATTTTGTACATGGTTTCATGTGTAGACATCAATGCAACAGACACCAGATAGACATCGGGGGCATATCAAGCTGCACGTTGAATGGATTTCTGTGGAATCCTCGTGGAACTATGGTGGATGCGTTCAACATCTGTGTCAGACACTTGAGGGTGGCCCAGCACTTTGCCTTTACACAAACAACCTGTTTCTTGGAATTGTTCTTACCATCATCTAATGCTCTGTGCTGTAGGAGGATCCACATCATACCTAATACGAAAGCCACGCTGAACAGTTATTACTGATCCGCACTGCAGAAAACGTAGAACACAAAACGCTTTCTATTGCCCTGACTTAATTTTTACTAGACTGACATGGGCACTCACTGCTGGTACCTAGCAGGAACCTTGTAAAAACTCAAGAGTTTGCTCTTTCCAACAGTATATTGTTCACACACATATCTCAAATAACATAATAGTTACGATTTTTTTTTTTTTTTTTTTTTTTAAAGGTCATATGATTCTTTTTGATACACTGTGTATGTAGTTTGTTGAATGATGTGACAAATTTGGTTAACTTACACAACTTCAGTGCTGGATTTAGGGCTTGTTGCTCAAGTTTCAATTACGTGAGATATGAAGTTGACCACTGTGTAGCTTTCCTCCCATCCCAGCCCATCCTATACCACCCAACTTTCAAGTTAATGTGTCAGTAATTGTTTGCTTGCATTAGCAGAAAATTAAAACTAAATGACACCAACACTTGAACAGTAGAAACCTGAATTTTCAAGAGAAATTGAGAGAAGGCAGTAAAGACAATAATTCAAAGCCAAAATTTGTAAATGGAGTAAATGCTGTGCATACCACTGTATAATACTTTCTGAAACACAAGGGTCAGTTCATTCAAACATCTTAATGGATACGTAATCATGACAGACACTCCAGGATACAACAGTTCATGCACTTAACTGAATTTCAGTGAAGTTCAATTGTATTATCACTGTGAAACATACCCCAAATGGTGGGTGAATGGCATCCAGTGGTATTTTGTGATAAGAGTAGATTCTGCCTAGGTATTGTGATTGTTATTTGGTAATACATATAAGTCAGAGGAGTGGCAACTACCAAACTGTACCAAGCAACAGCAGCCAGACCCATCTCTCATTGAACACATGACGGATGTGCTGGATCAGCATTACCAGAAACATCCCTTGACACACAGTAGAAATGGCATGTAACACTCTCTCCCAGGATGATATCTGAAGCTCTATCATAGTCTCTGACGAATATTGCAGGACTGTATTACAGCGAGAGGCAGTTATACGAGATACTAAAATTGTTGTCTAATTAATCACATCATAAATAATGGATGGGATAAAGGAGTGTGCTCCCTGCCGCTGTTGGATAAGCAACTGCCAGCAGCAAGTCATATACTCTTAGCTCACTTATTTTTTACATAATTTAATTCTTAATTTCTTGGCGTGTTTTTGGATACTTGCATTGTTTAATTCATAAATTTTGGGTGTATTATAGTATTAGAGAGTTGTAGCATAGCGCTTTAGTACCTGAATAGTGTAAATTCGCGTAGTTGTCTGTCTTCCGTTTTTGTATTGAATGGCCAGTGTCGGTTGTTCACAGCCAGTGCGCTCCCTGCCGCCGTTGGATAAGCAGCTGCCAGCAGCAAGTCGTATACTCTCAGCTCACTTATTTGTTACATAGTTTAATTCTTAATTTCTTTGCGTGTTTTTGGGTACTTGCATTGTTTAATTCATAAATTTAGGGTGTATTATAGTATTTGAGAGTTGTAGCATCACGCTTTATTACCTGAATAGTGTAAAATCGCATAGTCTCCTTCTGCCTCCGAGCAGTGTGTCAGCAGTGCACAAGTAGCAGCATTACTGCATTTACTAGGCAATATTGTATTTTAATAACCATTTAAATTTTGTGTCGAATTGTTTGTGCTCTCTGTAGATTAGTTCAGACGGTCTTTGCACAACAGTTTTTAGCATGGATAGGGACTGCGAGTGCTGTGTTCGGATGCGGGCTGAGTTGGCATCCCTTCGCTCCCAGCTTAAGGCAGTGTTGGCTTCGGTAAGACAGCTTGAGGCTGTTGCCAATGGGCATCACTGTGGGAGTCCGGATGGGGGTTTGTCAGGGATGGCCAGCTCGTCCCACGCATCCCCTGATCGGACTAAGGCTGAGGCTGCCCGGGATACTGCCCACATTGAGGCCAATCCCTCACCCATGGTAGAGTGGGAGGTCGTCTCGAGGTGTGGCAGGGGGCGAAAGACATTCCGGAGGGCTGAGCGGAAGGCCTCTCCAGTTTGTCTGATGAACCGGTTTCAGGCTCTGCCAGACATGGCTGCTTGTCCTGTTCCAGAGGTTGCCCCTCACAGGGTGTATATGGGGACAAGGAAAAAAAATTCCCGGATTATTCCCGGATTTCTCCCAGATATCCCGTTTAAAAAATATGCTTTTTCCCGGGCGAATATACACTTTTTCCATGCTAAGTGACAGTAGGTTTTCAGTAGATTTTCCTTCGGAACTGCAATACTTATCAATCCTTTGAATGGTTAACGTTTTATACAATCGCGTAGAACTTCCAGGAAAAAAGGAAAAGACGGGGGAGAGAACTATGGAGAGGCTTTTAATTAAAAAAATGAGTGAAGTTTTGGAAGGACCTTTGATTTGCAGCAACATATATGCTGCATATTTTCGTATTACGAAAGTATAAATTCGAATTGCACCAGACACAGCGCGTTAGTTTCCAGAGCGTTGAAACCGAGGTTGTGATGTCCTTTTGTAAGCGATTCATATCTCACGCCACGAGGTGTCGCCAGCCGATGACAGCAGCTATTCAGAGCATAGGACATGTGTTATAGTCAGCCAATAGCAAGATCACTGGTTACATAGCGCGAACACACAGAGGAAAAGTTAACGGTTTACATTAATGTACACAGTACTGTATATCTACAAGAAAAGCTAAGCTTTCACATATTATATTGGTCTCTAAGATTAACACGCTACAACAGAAGTTAAGCTTTCACATGTAATATTGATCTCTTTTGTGTGTGTTATACTTTAAGATACATCACACAACTGTGCCAGTAAATTTAAAATTATGACATAAATGTCTCGGCTCGAAATTCTTGTAAGTGGCTGGTTCTCAAACTGTTCAGTTTCGAACGCTCTGTGATTTAGATATCCATCCCACTTTCTCACACATAGAAATAGGTTCAATTTACCAGTTGCCAGAGAGCGCCAGAAAACAGGCATTATTGTGCGTGTGCAACTGCAGTGGTGTAGGAAGCCCGCACGTTCGTTTGTATAAAGCACTAAGAGAGCTTACATTACACCATAAAAGAAACAGGGCATCGGAGGATACTCCAAAGAGCACTGGAATTTTGTGAACCATACTGAAATGCATAATTCGGCTTGAAGTGCAAATTGGCTTTTTCCAGATTCACAATGAAGTAGGTCCCATCTGATATTAAGCTTTTCAGTGTGGTTTTTGGGATGTAAATTTTCTTGGAGGACCAGTACTCTACAATCTCATTTTTGGTTCTTTATTATGGCATAATGCCATACATGGCAGAAGATGATAACGTGCACTTCAAATTGCACTTGAAATTCAGCGAACAGTTGGAACTAGCCAATACTGTAGAATGAAACACTTCGTTTCAAATAAAATGATTTCCTCAGCGGAAAGATAATAAAGCCAAATTTCTTTAGTAAACTTGCAAAAATAACTTCATTGTTCTGCAAGGCGATTAATGCTTGACTGCTCCTAACTTGGAAATAAAATCAGAAAATTGAAATTAATAATATATTTTTCCCCTCCGTAATTATGTGAATGTATTTTAATTCAGTTGATAGCTCCCGGCCACAGAAATCCATTTTGTTTTCATTTGACGTGGGAGCTGTACACGAAGAGAAGCAGCGAAATCACTTAACGTAAACACGGGTCACATGGAGACTAACCCCTTCCCCACTACAACTCAGACAACTCTGTGAAAGTGCGAATCTGGCAGCTATGGCACGCGAGAAAAATTTTTCTCGTTTGCATCTGGCTGCTTGCTGCTACTACTATGGCACGCAAGAAAAATTTTTCTCGTTTGCATCTGGCTGCTTGCTGCTACTACCGATACAGCTAACAGCCAAACTTCAAGTAGTGGGAGACGGGAGAAGGTACTGTTTATACGCGATCAAATGCGCATGCGCAACAGACCGCTGGCAACTGGTCAATCGAACCTAATGTGAACAGTTGTGACGTCATGCTCATAGCAAGCAGTTTATTGTTACGAAGAATTACAGTCTGCGCCCTACGGCCTTTGACATATCTTTACTATTTGCATACGTTTGTGCGTGCACGGTGTTTTGTTGTAGTAAATTGCACTTTTCCTTTGCCACTGAAGATTTATTTTTTTCCTTCTCATTTATATTTTATTGCTGCAGTATCATTCTCCAGTAGCAGGAAACAATAACATTCTTTGCTAGAGAATCAATTCTGCAGTCAAAATTACAAAAATTTAACTGAAAGCTAAAACAATGAAAAATTCCCAGAATTCCGAAAAATTGCCGGGATTTTCCCGGTTTTCTCCCAGATGAAAAAATTGCCAGGTTTTTCCCGGATTTCCCGGTTGTCCCGGGTCGTATACACCCTGCCCTCAGTCTGCAAGATCCGGGTGGTCGCAGAGGGTGGGCTTACTGGTAGTTGGGAGCTCCAACATCAGGCGCGTAATGGGGCCCCTAAGGGATATGGCAGCAAGAGAGAGGAAGAAAACCAATGTGCACTCCGTGTGCATACCAGGGGGTGTCATTCCAGATGTGGAAAGGGTCCTTCTGGATGCCATGCAGGGTACAGGGTGCACCCATCTGCAGGTGGTCACTCATGTCGGCACCAATGATGTGTGCCGCTATGGATCGGAGGAAATCCTCTCTGGCTTCCGGCGGCTATCTGATTTGGTGAAGACTGCCAGTCTCACTAGCGGGATGAAAGCAGAGCTCAGCATCTGCAGCAGCATCGACAGGACTGACTGCGGACCTTCGGTACAGAGCAGAGTGGAGGGTCTGAATCAGAGGCTGAGACGGTTCTGCGACCGTGTGGGCTGCAGATTCCTCAACTTGCGCCATAGTATGGTGGGGTTTCGGGTTCCGCTGGATAGGTCAGGAGTCCACTACACGCAGCAAGCGGCTACACGGGTAGCGGTGGCGTGGACTGGGCGGTTTTTTAGGTTAGATGGCCTCGGGCAAGTACAGAAAGGGCACCAGCCTCAAAGGGTGCGGGGCAAATACACAATCTGTATTGTAATTGTAAACTGTCGAAGCTGCACTGATAAAGTACCGGAACTTCAAGCGCTGATAGAAAGCACCAAAGCTGAAATCGTTATAGGTACAGAAAGCTGGCTGAAGCCAGAGATAAATTCTGCCAAAATTTTTACAAAGGAACAGACGGTGTTTAGAAAGGTTAGATTGCATGCAACCAGAGGTGGCGTGTTTGTCACTGTTAGTAGTAGTTTATCCTGTAGTGAAGTAGAAGTGGATAGTTCCTGTGAATTATTATGGGTGGAGGTTACACTCCACAACCAAGCTAGGTTAATAAGTGGCTCCTTTTACCGACCTCCCGACTCAGCAGCATTAGTGGCAGAACAACTGAGAGAAAATCTGGAATACATTTCACATAAATTTCCTCAGCATGTTATAGTCTTAGGTGGAGATTTCAATTTACCAGATACAGACTGGGACACTCAGATGTTTAGGACGGGTGGTAGGGACAGAGCATCGAGTGACATTATACTGAGTGCACTATCCAAAAATTACCTCGAGCAATTAAACAGAGAACCGACTCGTGGAGATAACATCTTGGACCTACTGATAACAAACAGACCTGAACTTTTGGACTCTGTAAGTGCAGAACAGGGACTCAGTGATCATAAGGCCATTGCAGCATCCCTGAATATTGAAGTAAATAGGAATATAAAAAAAGGGAGGAAGGTTTATCTGTTTAGCAAGAGTAATAGAAGGCAGATTTCAGACTACCTAACAGATCAAAACGAAAATTTCTGTTCCGACACTGACAATGTTGAGTATTTATGGAAAAAGTTCAAGGCAATCGTAAAATGTGTTTTAGACAGGTACGTGCCGAATAAAACTGTAAGGAACGGGAAAAATCCACCATGGTTCAACAACAAAGTTAGGAAACTACTGCGAAAGCAAAGAGAGCTTCACTGCAAGTATAAACGCAACCCAAACCTCTCAGACAAACAGAAGCTAAACAATGTCAAAATTAGCGTAAGGAGGGCTATGCGTGAAGCGTTCAGTGAATTTGAAAGTAAAATTCTATGTACCGACTTGACAGAAAATCCTAGGAAGTTCTGGTCTTACGTTAAATCAGTAAGTGGCTCGAAACAGCATATCCAGACACTCCGAGATGATGATGGCATTGAAACAGAGGATGACACGCGTAAAGCTGAAATACTAAACACCTTTTTCCAAAGCTGTTTCACAGAGGAAGACCGCACTGCAGTTCCTTCTCTAAATCCTCGCACAAACGAAAAAATGGCTGACATCGAAATAAGTGTCCAAGGAATAGAAAAGCAACTGAAATCACTCAACAGAGGAAAGACCACTGGACTGAGAAGATACCAATTTGGTCCTACACAGAGTACGCGAAAGAACTTGCCCCCCTTCTAACAGCCGTGTACCACAAGTCTCTATAGGAATGGAAGATTCCAAGTGATTGAAAAAGAGCACGGGTAGTCCCAGTCTTCAAGAAGGGTTGTCGAGCAGATGCACATAACTATAGACCTATATCTCTGACGTCGATCTGTTGTAGAATTTTAGAACATGTTTTTTGCTCGAATATCATGTCGTTTCTGGAAACCCAGAATCTACTCTGTAGGAATCACCATGGAGTCCGGAAACAGCGATCGTGTGAGACCCAACTCACTTTATTTGTTCATGAGACCCAGGAAATATTAGATACAGGCTCCCAGGTAGATGCCATTTTCCTTGACTTCCGGAAGGCGTTCGATACAGTTCCGCACTGTCGCCTGATAAACAAAGTAAGAGCCTATGGAATATCAGACCAGCTGTGTGGCTGGATTGAAGAGTTTTTAGCAAACAGAACACAGCATGTTGTTCTCAATGGAGAGACGTCTACAGACATTAAAGTAACCTCTGGCGTGCCACAGGGGAGTGTTATGGGACCATTGCTTTTCACAATATATATAAATGACCTAGTAGATAGTGTCGGAAGTTCCATGTGACTTTTTGCAGATGATGCTGTAGTATACAGAGAAGTTGCAGCATTAGAAAATTGCAGCGAAATGCAGGAAGATCTGCAGCGAATAGGCACTTGGTGCAGGGAGTGGCAGCTGACCCTTAATATAGACAAATGTAAAATATTGCGAATACATAGAAAGAAGGATCCTTTGTTGTATGATAATATGATAGCGGAACTAACACTGGTAGCAGTTACTTCTGTAAAATATCTGGGAGTGTGCGTGTGGAACAATTTGAAGTGGAATGATTATATAAAATTAATTGTTGGTAAGGCGAGTACCAGGTTGAGATTCATTGGGAGAGTCCTTAGAAAATGTAGTCCATCAACAAAGGAGGTGACTTACAAAACACTCGTTCGACCTATACTTGAGTATTGCTCATCAGTGTGGGATCCATACCAGGTCGGGTTGACGGAGGAGATAGAGAAGATCCAAAGAAGAGCGGCGCATTTCGTCACAGGGTTATTTGGTAAGCGTGGTAGCGTTACGGAGATGTTTAGCAAACTCAAGTGGCAGACTCTGCAAGAGAGGCGCTCTGCATCGCGGTGTAGCTTGCTGTCCAGGTTTCGAGAGGGTGCGTTTCTAGATGAGGTATCGAATATATTGCTTCCCCCTACTTATACCTCCCAAGGAGATCACGAATGTAAAATTAGAGAGATTCGGGTGCGCACGAGGCTTTCCGGCAGTCATTCTTCCCGTGAACCATACACGACTGGAACAGGAAAGGGAGGTAATGACAGTGGCACGTAAAGTGCCCTCCGCCACACACCGTTGGGTGGCTTGCGGCATATAAATGTAGATGTAGATGTAGACAGCAAATTATCAAACAGCTGAGGTGTCAACTGGTTGGTAACACATATCCAGGACTGAAAATGTTACATTTTTGAATAATATCCTTTTTCAGAGGTAACTAGTGTGTAATAAACATACACCTGCATGGCTACATTGCCCTTGCCAATAAAAGTGTACCAGCACCACAACTTGACTAAGGTGAGGGATTGTGTCATGTGAAGTGGGCAAGTGGAGAAAGAAGGTTGAAGAGGAGCAAGGGATGGAGGGAGGGGTAGCTGATGGGTGGGAAGAAGAGGCACGAGAGAGCTCACTCTGGAGCAGGCAGGAAGGCTTGTGGTGGCGCAATTGAGTAGTGGCCTGGAAGAGGAAGACAGAACAGAGAAGGGGTAGATTATGAAGAAGAGGATGGAAATAGCATTAGTTAACTTATCTACCAAAGACCTCAGTCCCACAAAATTTTAAGGCCTATGCAAATGTGTCACCTTCAGCCCCATATTCAAGTTCGATAATAGTGGACTCATATAATGCAGACACTCCTTCTTCTGGCCCTTATAGCGGTAACATTTTTTGCCATCAACCTCATCAACCAAAACTGACT
Source organism: Schistocerca nitens (assembly GCF_023898315.1). Taxonomy (NCBI): domain Eukaryota; kingdom Metazoa; phylum Arthropoda; class Insecta; order Orthoptera; family Acrididae; genus Schistocerca; species Schistocerca nitens. The sequence continues at coordinate 197,349,214 of NC_064617.1, read as the reverse complement.
ACACATCAACACTGAACCTTTCGTCTCCCTGTTCATATCTCTCTGCCACTCCCACCTAACCACAACCTAGTCCAGTAATTCCTTATCTTCAACCTTGTCACAGCTTCCTCTCCTAAATCCCTTTGCAAAAACTAAAACCTCTTAACAGAGGGAAGAATGCCTATTCACAACTTTAAGACAGAACCCACGCTGTTCATCCATCCTGTAGACAAAGTCTCCACTACTGTCATGATGAACTGCAATGATTATCTGACAGAAGGTATCTGCCTATTTTCCCCCTATCTCCACAACAATGCCCTTCCACTGTGATCCCATTGCAGAAGTCCAGAATAACCTCCAACCCCTACTCCTTAGGCACATCCCAAATTCACTCCCTCAAATCCATCTTCCTTCTCCTCCTAATGACAAACCCCCCTCCCCCCCAATACACCCACCTACTACATGTTCCCCCAACTCCATCAACCTGATTACCATCCATGACATTGATACAAACCATTCCCACCCATTACCACCTAAACCCCTACTTGTCACTGCTGACACCATTTCTCTATACGTCAATAAGTTCCCCTGTGTGCTACCTGAGCCCCTATTCATCACTGTTGATGCCACTTCTCTCTACATCATCATCCTCCATGTCCATTGCTTTGCTGCTATTGAACACTATCTCCCCCAGTTTCCTTCAAACTGCAGATCCACCACCGCATTCATTACACATCTAGCTCACACGTAACTACTACTTCTTTGGACAAGCAAATCCATGGCATGAGCATGGGCACCTATATGGCACACTCCTATGTAAATCTGTTTATGGGCCAGAAACTTTCTAAGCCATCCAAAATCTGGTTCAAATTCACTAAAGATATCCTCATGATCTTGACCAAGTTCCAAGATACCCTATCCTCATTCCTCCACAGCCTCAGCACCTCATTTCCCATCCATTTCAGCAGGCCTTTCTCAACCCAATGTGCCACCTTCTTGGACACTGAGCTCCACTTCTCTGATGGCCTCATCCATATCTCTGTCCATATCAAATCCATTAACCACCGACAGTACCCCACCAACAGTACCTGCATTCTGTTAGCTGTCATCCCTTCCATGCCAAAAAATCATTCCCATGTAGTCTGACCACCTGCACAGGGCACATCTGCAATGATGAGCAATCCCTTGTCCACTATGTTGAAGGTCTTGCTGAAGTTATCAGAAAGAGGGATTTGTCCAAACCTAGTCTGCAAACATACCTCCAAAACCACATCCACATAAGTCCCTAAATCATCTACCAATCTGCTGAACCAACTGTAAAGGAACACCACTCTAATTACCCAATATCTAATTACCCTGAACCACAACTGCTAAACCACATACTTCACCAGGGCTCATAAAAGAGGATCATCCTACCAACAATCCTTCCTGCTCCTCCAAAAGTGGTATTCCACTGCCCACCTAGTTTAAAAAGTAACCTGACCCATGCTTATGCCGCATGTACTCCCAACCCCTTGCCACATGGATCACATGTGTATTGAAAACCCAGGTGAAAAGCCTGTCCTATGCACTCATCCAGCTCACCCTATTCCAGTGCCATCACAGGTACAACCTTTCCTATCAGAGGCAGGGCCATCTATTAAAGCAGTCATATTATGAGGGTTATCCAGGAAGTACAGCCTCAGTCGCCGTAGCTACCCGAACGATCCGTGAATAATCAAAGACACATGTGCATCAACTCCTGGTATGTCTTACTCATCACACAACACCATTTGCATTGGTATTGTTGCAGTGTGCTGCTTCCAATATCAGTTCAAAATGTTTAAAACAACTGATCAGTCCATCAACTATGAAATACAGTCAGAGATTCAGTTTTTGACAGCAAGGAACACTGCTGCATCGGAAATTCATCAACAGATAAGTGAGGTGTATGGCCCCAATACAATAAGTGTCAGTAAAGTGTGTACATGGGTTGAGAGCCTTCAAAGACAGACAGAAAAATGTCTATGATGAATTGCGATCAGGCTGACCATCAATGATCTCAGAAGATTTGATCAAATACATGGACAAAAAGATATGCAAAGACTGGTGATTCACAATTTAAACTTTAGTATAGCAATTTCTGAATGAGGGTAGAACAACTTTGCACAAAATTGTCTGTGAAAAGTTGCAATTTTGCAGATTGTGTTCACATTGGTTTCCCAGGCTGCTTACTGAGAAACACAAAATGGAAAGAGTGGCTTGTGCTCTTGAATTTTTGGACTGATCTCATAAGGAAGGTGATCAATTTTTTACAGAATGTTGTCACAGGAGATGAGGCAGGGGTTCTCACATGACCCCAGAGTCTTAATATCAGTCAATGGAATCGTGTCACATGACATCATCAGAGTCAAAGTCAAGGCCAAACAGACAATCTCAACAAACAATGTTATGGCAACTGTGTTCTGGGATAGGTATGGAGTCTTGTTGGTTGAGTTTATGCAGTGAGGAATAACAATAAATGCAGTCAGTTACTGTTCTAACATGACTAAACTTTGATGTGTAATACAGAATAAGTGACACTGTTTCCTGACGTTTTGAATTTTGTTGCTGCGTGACAATTCCAGACCCCATTCTGCCATTTACACCCAAAATCTGACCAGATCTTTTGGATGGGAACAGATTGTCCACACACTAATCAGTATATACTTGGTGCCAAACAAGGAGTTTCACAGTGACAAGCACTTCGCAACAGATGATGAGATGAAAGAAGCACGTAAAGACTCCTCACAGGTGGCAGACATCTGTGACTTAGGGATATAGTAGCTTGAAGAATGTTATGACAAATGTTTAAACCAATATCAAAACTATGCAGAAAAATAAACATGTAAGGAATTAAATACAAAAAGATTTTTGAAAAAACCTGTGATGATTTATGTTCTACAAGAAATTGGATCTTACTTTCCAAATTATCCTCACACATACCAGTTTTGCTGTAACTTTTGCACAGCCTTTTCTGTGAACACGGCCACCAACAAGCAGTCCACAAGAATGAACTACTACTGCCCGACTTTCGCAAATAACAGAGTTGGCCGAAAATTGGTGGAATATTCTGCTGAGCACAACATGCTGGATCTTCCTTCCAATACCAGCTCCTCTGTACTACATTGAGGTGACAAAAATCATCGGATGGCTATATGCACATATACAGATGGCAGTAGTATCGCATAAACAAGGTATAAAAGGGCAGTGCATTAGCAGAGCTATCATTTGTGCTCATGGAACACACATGAAAGGGTTTCTGGCAGGATTATGGCTGCACAACAGGAATTAATAGATTCCGAAAGCAGAATGTTTGTTGGAGCTAGACACATGGGACATTCCATTTCAGATATCATTGGAGACTCAATATTCTGAGATCCACAGTGTCAAGAGTGTGCTAAGAATACCAAATTTCAGGCATTAACCATCACCGTGGACAACACAGAAGCCAACAGCCTCCACTTAGTAACTGAAAGCAGCAACATCTGCATAGAGTTGTCAGTGCAAACAGACAAGTAATACTGTAAGAAATAGCTGCAGAAATCAATGTGGGACAAATGATTAACATATCAGTTAGGACATCACTGCAAAATTTGGCATTAGTGGGCTATGGCTGCAGACATCAAACATGAATACCTCTACTAACAGCAAAACATTGCCTGCAGCACCTCACTTGCATTTGTGACCATGTCGGTTGGACCTTAGACGACTGGAAAACCTTGTCCTGGACAGATGAGCCCCAATTTCAGATGGTAACAGCTGATGGTAGGGTTTGAGTATGGTGCAGACCCCAAGAAACCATGGACCCAAGTTGTCAATAAGGCACTGCGCAATCTGGTGGTGGCTTCATAATGGTGTGACCTGTTTTTGCATAGAATCGGCTGGGTGCTATGGTCCAATTTAACTGATCATTGGCTGGGAATGGTTATGTTCGGCTACTTGGAGACCATTTGCAGTCATTCACACACTTCATGTTCAACAACGATGGAATCATGAATCTTTATCTTATTTATATATCAAAAAACATTAGACTGGTATGAAATACAAATCCTTGTCAAAAAAGTACATCTGATCATATAGTCCAGATATGTCATTAGTAAAAGTGAGAACATCTTTAAAATGGCTAAATAAGTTGCAGGCTTTCATTTCTGCACCCTATAGCACAGCTGTTATGCATTCAAGTGCCAAAGAAACTGGTATAGGCATCCATATTCAAATGCAGAGATATGTAAACAGGCACAATAGGGTGCTGTGGTCGGAAACGCCTATGTAAGACAACAAGTGCATAGTGCAGTTGTTAGATCATTTATTGCTGCTTCAATGGCAAGTTATATGAATTTAAATGAGTCTGAATGAGGTGTTTAAGTCAGCACACGAGTAATGGTACACAGCATCTTCATGGTAGCGATGAAGTGGCGATTTTGCCATACAACCATTTCATGAGTGTACCTTGAATATCAGGAATCCAGTAAAACATCAAATCTCCGATATTGCTGCGTCTGGAAAAAGATCCTGCAAGAACATGACCAATGATGACTGAAGAGAATCATTCAACGAGACAGAAGTGCAACTCTTCTGCAAATTGCTGCAGATTTCAATACTGGGTCATCAACAAGATTCAGCGTGCAAACCATTCAATGAAACATCATCAATATAGGCTTTTGGAGCCAAAGGCTCACTTGTGTACCCTTGATGATTGCACGATACAAAGCTTTACGCCTTTCCTGGGCTTGTCAACATCGACATTAGACTTTTGATGACTGGAAACATGTTGCCTGGTCCTATGAGTCCTGCTTCAAATTGTATCGAGTGGATGGACATGTAGGGATATGGAGACAACCTCATGAATCCATGGACCCAGCATGTCAGCAGGCGACTGTTCAAGTTGGTGGAGGCTCAGTAATGGTGTGGGGTGCGTGCAGTTGGAATAATATAGAACCCCTGATATGTCTAGATATACTCCAACAGGTGAAACATATGTAAGCATCCTGTCTGATCACCTGCATCCATTCATGTCCACTGTGCATTTCGATGGACTTTGGCAATTTTAGCAGAGCAATGTGACACTCCACACGTCCATAATTGCTACAGAGTGGATCCAAGAATACTCTTCTGAGTTTAAACACTTCTGCTGGCCACCGAACGCCCTGGACATGAACATTATTGACCATAGCTGAGATGCCTTGCAATGTGATGTTCAGAAGAGATCTCCACCCCCTCGTACTCTTACGGATTTATGGACAGCCCTGCAGGATTCATGGTGTCAGTTCCCTCCAGCACTACTTCAGACATTAGTTGAATCATTGCCACATCATATTGTGGCACTTCTGCTTGCTCATGGGGGCCCTACACAATATTAGGCCAGTGTGTCAGTTTCTTCAGCTCTCCAGTGTATGAAACTGCTAACTAATAAACAGGTATGCACACACTATTGTGTCTGAACATAGATGAAATGATCATAAAAATGACTGGACAGAAAGTACATAATGTTATGAAAATAATAATAATAATAATAATAATAATAATGGGGTAAGAGCGAGATTTAAACATGGATCTCCCACTAAACAATCCAACACTGTGATCACACAGCCATGGTGATTTTTACAATTCACTCAATGTTACCATCTTGAGCTTAGACCATTCACTGTTTCTAATTTGCTTCTTTTTACACAGTTCAGTACACCTTCTTCCTGGTTTAATGTGTGGTCTGTGTTCAGTTTTTGAGGGGCAATCCACTGGGCCATTTTACCACTAAATCTGAGGGGTTGAGATGGGGAGTTTCCCTTGTTAGTTATTTCTGTATAGCTAAGTCCATTTCAATAAAGAACCCACAAACAGTATACACAAGCATGCTGCTATTGTCAAAAAAACTGACAAGTTTGAAGGCTTAATGTGTTATTAATTATTCTTCATTCACAATGTTAACTGTGTAGTGCCTGCCAACGTCTATTGTTGCATTTAAATCCAAGCCCACATTCAACATTCAATTATCCATAGAAAGAGCTTCAATAAAGACATAGCCACTCACTTTAGCTGCTGGAGTCCATGCGGGATCGCTGTCCATATCCTCAGAGTCAGAGTCTTCTTCAAATTCTTCGAGGTTGTACTTCTTTGTGTTACTTATTTCTTTTGCCTTCCGGGGCGTCATTTCCCTCCTGGGCAAATAAACAGTTTGGTCTGGAATACAAAAAAAAGCACATTTTAGTAGAGCCAGATGGGCACTAAGTACACTCCTGGAAATGGAAAAAAGAACACATTGACACCGGTGTGCCAGACCCACCATACTTGCTCCGGACACTGCGAGAGGGCTGTACAAGCAATGATCACACGCACGGCACAGCAGACACACCAGGAACCGCGGTGTTGGTCGTCGAATGGCGCTAGCTGCGCAGCATTTGTGCACCGCCGCCGTCAGTGTCAGCCAGTTTGCCGTGGCATACGGAGCTCCATCGCAGTCTTTAACACTGGTAGCATGCCGCGACAGCGTGGACGTGAACCGTATGTGCAGTTGACGGACTTTGAGCGAGGGTGTATAGTGGGCATGCGGGAGGCCGGGTGGACGTACCGCCGAATTGCTCAACACGTGGGGCGTGAGGTCTCCACAGTACATCGATGTTGTCGCCAGTGGTCGGCGGAAGGTGCACGTGCCCGTCGACCTGGGACCGGACCACAGCGACGCACGGATGCACGCCAAGACCGTAGGATCCTACGCAGCGCCGTAGGGGACCGCACCGCCACTTCCCAGCAAATTAGGGACACTGTTGCTCCTGGGGTATCGGCGAGGACCATTCGCAACCGTCTCCATGAAGCTGGGCTACGGTCCCGCACACCGTTAGGCCGTCTTCCGCTCACGCCCCAACATCGTGCAGCCCGCCTCCAGTGGTGTCGCGACAGGCGTGAATGGAGGGACGAATGGAGACGTGTCGTCTTCAGCGATGAGAGTCGCTTCTGCCTTGGTGCCAATGATGGTCGTATGTGTGTTTGGCGCCGTGCAGGTGAGCGCCACAATCAGGACTGCATACGACCGAGGCACACAGGGCCAACACCCGGCATCATGGTGTGGGGAGCGATCTCCTACACTGGCCGTACACCACTAGTGATCGTCGAGGGGACACTGAATAGTGCACGGTACATCCAAACCGTCATCGAACCCATCGTTCTACCATTCCTAGACCAGCAAGGGAACTTGCTGTTCCAACAGGACAATGCACGTCCGCATGTATCCCGTGCCACCCAACGTGCTCTAGAAGGTGTAAGTCAACTACCCTGGCCAGCAAGATCTCCGGATCTGTCCCCCATTGAGCATGTTTGGGACTGGATGAAGCGTCGTCTCACGCGGTCTGCACGTCCAGCACGAACGCTGGTCCAACTGAGGCGCCAGGTGGAAATGGCATGGCAAGCCGTTCCACAGGACTACATCCAGCATCTCTACGATCGTCTCCATGGGAGAATAGCAGCCTGCATTGCTGCGAAAGGTGGATATACACTGTACTAGTGCCGACATTGTGCATGCTCTGTTGCCTGTGTCTATGTGCCTGTGGTTCTGTCAGTGTGATCATGTGATGTATCTGACCCCAGGAATGTGTCAATAAAGTTTCCCCTTCCTGGGACAATGAATTCACGGTGTTCTTATTTCAATTTCCAGGAGTGTAATATGCCTCACTATTTATAACACTGAGCAAATTTCTACTGAATATTAATGCAACAGCATACCCTTGGGTTTTCTGGTGCATTAATTTGTCTAATACAGATAATAATTTAGAAAGCATTGAAACACATTAAATATTTAGCATAAAGTGTGAAGTTTATAAAAAGAAATTCCTCGACTACTAATTTGCCTGGCTGTTTAACAAGTAGATGCATTGTGATAAACGTCGAGTAACTAATAGCATTCACATTGTCAGTGACAGAAGTTCCATCTTACCAGAGCCATATTTTGTTCATGGCATGAAAATTGCCACCTGAAATTTTCACCGACTTCAGAGAATGTCACTTAATTCACAGTGATTTCCAAAATAGTTTTGAAATCATAGTTGTTCTATTTTTCCGGAAGGCATGCAGTTTTACTGTATGATTAAATGATGATGGCGCCCTCTTGGGTAAAATATTCCGGAGGTATAATAGTCCCCCATTCGGATCTCCGGGCGGGGACTACTCAGGAGGACGTCGTTATCAAGAGAAAGAAAACTGGCGTCCCACGGATCGGAGTGTGGAATGTCAGATCCCTTAATCGGGCAGGTAGGTTAGAAAATTTAAAAAGGGAAATGGATAGGTTAAAGTTAGATATAGTGGGAATTAGTGAAGTTCGGTGGCAGGAGGAACAAGACTTTGGTCAGGTGAATACAGGGTTATAAATACAAAATCAAATAGGGGTAATGCAGGAGTAGCTTTAATAATGAATAGGAAAATAGGAGTGCGGGTAAGCTACTACAAACAGCATAGTGAACACATTATTGTGGCCAAGATAGACACGAAGCCCACGCCTACTACAGTAGTACAAGTTTATACACCAACTAGCTATGCAGATGATGAAGAAATTGATGAAATGTATCATGAGATAAAAGAAATTATTCAGGTAGTGAAGGGAGACGAAAATTTAATAGTCATGGGTGACTAGAATTCGACAGTAGGAAAAGGAAGAGAAGGAAACGTAGTAGGTGAATATGGACTGGGGCTAAGAAATGATAGAGGAAGCCGCCTAGTAGAATTTTGCACAGAGCATAACTTAATCATAGCTAACACTTGGTTCAAGAATCATGAAAGAAGGTTGTATACATGGAAGAACCCTGGAGATACTAGAAGGTTTCAGATACATTATATAATGGTAAGACAGAGATTTAGGAACCAGGTTTTAAATTGTAAGACATTTCCAGGGGCAGATGTGGACTCTGACCACAATCTATTGGTTATGAACTGTAGATTAAAACTGAAGAAACTGCAAAAAGGTGGGAATTTAAGGAGATGGGACCTGGATAAACTGAAAGAACCAGAGGTTGTAGAGACTTTCAGGGAGAGCATAAGGGAACAATTGACAGGAATGGGGGAAAGAAATGCAGTAGAAGAAGAATGGGTAGCTTTGAGGGATGAAATAGTGAAGGCAACAGAGGATCAAGTAGGTAAAAAGACGAGGGCTAGTAGAAATTCTTGGGTAACAGAAGAGATACTGAAATTAATTGACGAAAGGAGAAAATACAAAAATGCGGTAAATGAAGCAGGCATAAAGCAATACAAATGTCTCAAAAATGAGATCGACAGGAAGTGCAAAATGGCTAAGCAGGGATGGCTAGAGGACAAATGTAAGGATGTAGAGGCTTATCTCATGAGGGGTAAGATAGATACTGCCTACAGGAAAATTAAAGAGACCTTTGGAGAAAAGAGAACCACTTGCATGAATATCAAGAGCTCAGGTGGAAACCCAGTTCTAAGCAAAGAAGGGAAAGCAGGAAGGTGGAAGTTGTATATAGAGGGTCTATACAGGGGCGATGTTCTTGAGGAAAATATTTTGGAAATGAAAGAGGATGTAGATGAAGATGAAATGGGAGATACGATACTGCGTGAAGAGTTCGACACAGCACTGAAAGACCTGAGTTGAAACAAGGCCTCGGGAGTAGACAACATTCCATTACACCTACTGATAGCCTTGGGAGAGCCAGTCCTGACAAAACTCTACCATCTGGTGAGCAAGATGTATGAGACAGGTGAAATTCCCTCAGACTTCAAGAAGAATATAATAATTGCAATCCCAAAGAAAGCAGGTGTTGACAGATGTGAAAATTACCGAACTATCAGTTTAATAAGTCACAGCTGCAAAATACTAACGTGAATTCTTTACAGACGAATGGAAAAACTTGTAGAAGCCGACCTCGGGGAAGATCAGTTTGGATTCCGTAGAAACGTTGGAACACGTGAGGCAATACTGACCCTACGACTTATCTTAGAAGAAAGATTAAGGAAATACAAACCTATGTTTCTAGCATTTGTACAATTAGAGAAAGCTTTTGACAATGTTGACTGGAATACTCTCTTTCAAATTCTGAAGGTGGCAGGGGTACAATACAGGGACTGAAAGGCTATTTACAATTTGTACAGAAAGCAGATGGCAGTTATAAGAGTCGAGGGACATGAAAGGGAAGCAGTGGTTGGGAAGGGAGTGAGGCAGGGTTGTAGCCTCTCCCCGATTCTATTCAATCTGTATATTGAGCAAGTAGTAAAGGAAAATTTGGAGTAGGTATTAAAATCCATGGAGAAGAAATAAAAACTTTGAGGTTCGCCGATGACACTGTAATTCTGTCAGAGACAGCAAAGGACTTGGACGAGCAGTTGAACGGAATGGACAGTGTCTTGAAAGGAGGATATAAGATGACCATCAACAAAAGCAAAACAAGGATAATGGACTGTAGACGAATTAAGTCGGGTGATGCTGAGGGAATTAGATTAGGAAATGAGACACTTAAAGTAGTAAAGGAGTTTTGCTATTTGGGGAGCAAAATAACTGACGATGGTCGAAGTAGAGAGGATATAAAATGTAGACTGGCTATGGCAAGGAAAGCGTTTCTGAAGAAGAGAAATTTGTTAACATCGAGTATTTATTTAGGTGTCAGGAAGCCGTTTCTGAAAGTATTTGTATGTAGTGTAGCCATTTATGGAAGTGAAACTTGGACGATAAATAGTTTAGACAAGAAGAGAATAGAAGCTTTCGAAATGTGGTGCTACAGAAGAATGCTGAAGATTAGATGGGTAGATCACATAACTAATGAAGAGGTATTGAATAGAATTGTGGAGAAGAGGAGTTTGTGGCACAACTTGACTAGAAGAAGGGATCGGTCAGTAGGACATGTTCTGAGACATCGAGGGATCACCAATTTAGTACTGGAGTGCAGCGTGGAGGGTAAAAATCGTAGAGGGAGACCAAGAGATGAATACACTAAGCACATTCAGAAGGATGTAGGCTGCAGCAGGTACTGAGAGATGAAGATGCTTGCACAGGATAGAGTAGCATGGAGAGCTGCATCAAACCAGTCTCAGGACTGAAGGCCACGACAACAACAACAACAGTTGTTCTAATACACAATCTTGTCCTACAACATACACATTAATGGTAGAAAAGTTGAGAATTAATTCTTTTACTCTAATTAGTGTGTGATGCTTTGATTGTACATGACACACAATTAACACAGAAGTCATTGAAATGTATTAAATTTACTTGGATTTATTCACCAACACAAATAACAATACAACAATTAAAATTATGACCATTTGACATACTTTTGAAGTTAGTGTCACTTCAGTGTCTTTCACACTGATTTAGTATGTACAGTCTACATACAATAATGCGCTACCAAGTAAGCAGTGACCAATATCACACAATGTAGGAAAAGGCAGATTGCTACTTACTGTAAACAAGACACATTAAGTTGCAGACAGTCACAATTAAAAGACACTTACACAAAGCTTTTGGCCAAAGCCTTCATCAGCATAAGAGAAACACACACCAGTCATACACACAAGCAAGCACACATCATGCACACATTACTGCCAACTCCGGCAGCTCAGGGCGGAATGCAGCTATCATGTAGGATGCAAGCAGCAACTGGAGGGGTCAGGGAAGGCAAAGGGATAGCAGTGTACAGGTGGGGGGAGAGGAGAATGCTGTCTGGTGGAGTGTGCAAGGACTATAATGCCAACAGACACAGCATTGGGCGGTTGTGGGGCAGGGAGGTGGGTAAAAATGAGTCAAAAAGGAGAGGAGTGGGGAAAGATGGTTGGGGTGTTGGCAGAAGGAAGTAAACAAAGAGGGTGGAAGACAAAAATGGGGAGGAGATGATAAGACAGAGGAGGTGCAAACTTTTGGGTGAAGGGTGTGGGGACAGTATGTTACTGTAGGTTGAGGCTGGGAAAATTACAGTAGCGGAGAATGTGTTGTAAGGAGTAACTCGCATCTGCACAGTTCAGAAAAGCTGGTGGTGGAGGGGACAATCCAGATGTCCCAGTTTGTGAAGCAGCCACTGAAATTAAGCATGTTACATTTAGCTGCATGTTGTGCCACAGGATGGTCTATTTTTCTCTTGGCCACAGTTTGGCAGTGGATGTTCATCCCACTGAACACCTGGTTGGTAGTTATACCAATATTAAAAGCCGTGCAATGACTGTAGCAGAGCTGGTAAATGACATGGAGGCTTTCACAAGTGGCTGGCCCCTCAAGGTGAAGGATAAACCTGTGACAGGACTGGCATAGGAAGTGCTGGGTTGGTTATTGGGCACATCTCGCACCTGGGTCTTCCATAGGTATATGATCATTGTGGTAGAAGGTTGGCATTGGCAGTAGCACAGGGATGGACTAGGATGTTGTGGAGGTTGGGTGGGTGACAGAACATCAGTTTAGGAGGTGTGGGAAATGATCCCTGGCAGGATGTCCTTCATTTTGGGGCATGATAACCAAAGCCCTTGCAAAGCCTTAGGCCCTTTCCAGGACCCACCTCCTACATGCTTTCCAAAATCCACAAACCCAACGATCCTGGATACCCATTGTGACTAGTTATTGTGCCCCCTACTGAAAGAATTTCGGGCCTCAAGGACCAACACTTCCAACTAACTGCCCATAATCTATCCTCCCACATCAAAACATCAACCACTTCCTTCGCCATTTCTCCACCATACCTTTACCTTTACCTCCTGGGTCACTACTCATCACTGTTGATGCCTCCTCCCTATACATCCCCATCCTACACGACCAAGGTCTTACTGCTATTGAACACTACCTTTTGTAATGTCCTTCAGTCTCCAAACCCACTACCTCATTCCTCATACACCTTTCTAACTTTATTCTAACCTGCAACCACTTTTTCTTTGAAGGGAAGATACTCAAACAAATCTGCAGCACAGCCACGGGCACCCGCATGGCACCCTCTGCCAAACTGTTTATGAACCATCTATATGAGCATCTCCTAGCCTCCCAAAATGACAAACCCATGCTCCTGTTCAGGTTCATCAATGATATTTTCATGATCTGGACTCAGGGCCAAGATACCCTATCTTTGTTCCTTAACATCCTCAACACCTTCTCTTCCACCTGCTTCACCTGGACCTCCTCAACCCAGTGTGCCACCTTCCTAGACGGTTGACCAACTCCTCTCATATGGCTCCATTTGCACTGCTGTCCACTTTAAACCCACCAATCCCTGACAGTACCTGCATTTTGACAGCTGTCTTCCCTTCCACACCAAAACATCCCTCCCATACAGCTTGGCCATCTGGGGACAACATATCTGCAGTGACAAGAACTTCTTTTCTCAGTATGCTGAGACAGGAACTATCCCCCAGACCTAGTCCACAAACAGATCTCCTGTGGCATTTCCCCTCACATGCCCTATCCTCCCACCATCCCCAAGAACCAGCCACAAAGAAGTGCCTCCTTTGCCATGCAGTACTACCCTGTATTGGAACAACTGAACCACATCCTTTGCCAGAGCTTTGATTATCTATCATCATGCACTGAAATGAGTGACATCTGACCCAAGATACTTCTCACGCCACCTAAAGTGGTGTCCTATTGCCCACCCAAACTCCACAATATCTAGTCCATCCCTATGCCACTTGCAATCCCAGCTTCATGCCACAAGGATCATATCCCTGTGGAAGACCCAGGTGCAAGACCTGCACAATCCACCAACCCAGTACTTCCTATTCCAGTCCTGTCACCAACTGTGAAAGCTGCCATGTCATTTACCAGATCTGATGCAATCATTGCACAGCTATTTATATTAGTATGACTACCAACTAACTGTCCACTGGGATGAACAGCCACAGCCAAACTGTGGCCACAAGCAAAGTAGATCTGTGGTGTAACCGCCAGACACCACACTTGCTAGGTGGTGGCCTTTAAATCGGCCGCGGTCCGTTAGTATACGTCGGACCCACGTGTCGCCACTATCAGTGATTGCAGACCGAGCGCCGCCATACAGCAGGTCTAGAGAGACTTCCTAGCACTCGCCCCAGTTGTACAGCCGACTTTGCTAGCGAGGGTTCACTGACAAATTACGCTCTCATTTGCCGAGACGATAGTTAGCATAGCCTTCAGCTACGTCATTTGCTACGACCTAGCAAGGCGCCATTATCATTTGCTATTTATCTTGTGATGCATGTACCGTCAGACCGATGTTCACCAATTATGGATTAAAGTTAAGTATTCCAGAAGCTACGTACTTTTTTACTAGACTCAACTCCTTTAACTGTTCCAGACCTCACGCCAGCCTGCGTGAGCTTAAACTCGTGCCTTTCGGCTATCTCATAGTGGCTTGGCTGTCTTGCCAAGTCACAAGACCACCCTGTGGCACTACATGCAGCTGAATGTAACATACTTAATCTCAATGGCTGCTCCACTTCCCAAGCCATCTGGATTGTCCCCTAAACCACCAGCTTTTCTGAACTGCACGGGTGGGAGTTACTCCTTACAACATATTCTCTGCTAGCACAATTTTCGAGCCTCCAACTACAGCAATATACTGTCCCCACACCCTCCACCCAAAAGTTTCCAAACCCTCTGTCCTATCATCTCCTCCCCATTCTCATCTCCCACCCTCTTTGTTTACTGCCCTCTGCCAACACACCTACTCATCTTTCCCCACTCCTCTCCTTTTCTCCCCACCTTCCTGCCCCACAATCTCCTGACACTGGGCCTGTTGGCATTCTAGTCCCTGCACAGGATACGTCTGTCTACCCCCCCCCTCCCCTCTCACCCATACACTAATAGCCCTTCCCCTTCTCTGACCCCTCCAGACTGCTGCTTGAACCCTGACCTGCCAGAGTTTGCAGTCATGTGTGCATGAGTTGTGCTTGCTTGTGTGTATGAATGGTGTGTGTTTCTCTTTTGCTGAAGACTGGTTTTGCTGAAAGATTTCTGTAAGTGTCTTATAATTATGCTTGTCTGCAAACTTAAGTGCCTTCTTCACAGTGAGTAGCAATCTATCATTTCCTACATTGTTGTTTTTCAATATCACACAGTCAAACCAAGTATATTAGTTTAGATTCTATACAATGCATAGCAGCCAAATAAGACAGAAGAGACTAGACAAATGAAATCAAAAACAGCCTTCTCAAACAGTCCTCAAATTAGGCTAGTTACTACTTATTTATTGTATGCTTTTAAGCACAATATTAAATATAAGGCACAGTCCATATCAATTCAAGCAGGCTAGGAAAAAATCTTACCTTCATAGTCTCGGATGTTATTGAATTTAGCATATGTTAAAATGAAGGCCTAAGTAAGGAACACGTATTTTTTGTTTTCTCCAAAAACATTTCTGTTCAAAGATACAGCCCTCCAAAGATGACAATGTGCAAACCATTTTGAAGATGTGAATTTTGGAAAAAAATTTAGAATGCTGTATCTCTGGAACAGTTTTATACATTTTGTTGGTTTTTTTTTTTATTTGAAAGATAACTGCTTTCTGAAAACAAAGAAATCCTCCATCTGTCCAAGTTCTTTTACTATAGTGTTCTGAACTTTTTTTTAGAATTTATGGTTTTTTTTTTCTAAAATGCCAATCCATAAAATTTTGATTTTTTTCTGTTGATTAGTACCATATAGTTCTACATTATCTGAAAAGGAGAGATTCCAATTTTAAGTTGAACAGGTTTTATAAACAACTGAAATTTTTGCCATACATAAAACCTGTTTATTACCACATTATCACAAAACAGGCTCACAAAAATCAAAACCTAGCCTCATTTAACATAATTTTAGTTTTGAAAGATGAGCAAGATACTCATTTTTTCAAGCATTTTAAATGGTTCTAAAATGTACGGGAAAGGTCCAAAGACTTAAAGGTTTCAATTTATACGTCTTCTGTGCACTCTGTTTTGTACTGAAATTAGCCAGACAATGAACTAAAAATGTGTTCCACTGCTACAGTATCTTCCCTTGATGTAAAGTGATGTCTCCCTGTTGAACCAATAGGAACTGGAGCACTTTCAATCTTCAAAACATTGCGTCTGCAGCTCGTGGTCCAGCAGCTAGCATTGCTGCCTCTGGATCATGGGGTCCCAGGTTTGAATCCGGCCAGGTTGGGGATTTTCTCTGCCTGGGGACTGGGTGTTTGTGTTGTCCTCAACATCATTTCATCATCATCATCATCATCATCATTTGTGGCAGTGGCTAGATTGCACTGTGTAAAAATTGGGACTTCGTCCGGGTGCTGATGACCACACAGTTGAGTGCCCCACAAACCAAATATCATCATCAAAATATTGTGAACAGGAAGTGAGCACTGATGGCGTTTTTGCTGTCCTTCAGCTGGGAACCTATATCCGGCAGCTGGTCCATGTGGTAGCATAAAGTTCACTATAATTTTGTTTAACTCATAACTGGTGTCTATAATCTCTGCAATCACCAGTCTCTCTCTCTCTCTCTCTCTCTCTCTCTCTCACACACACACACACACACACACACACACACACACACACCTTCTCAGGTTGTGAATCTGAATATTATTCTGCTGTTTCTCAGGTGTTGGCCGAATGAATGAAATTTCTTCTTTCTTGCTCTTTAAAGTGCATGCAATAAGAGCTCGCCCATCACTTTGAATCCAAAAATGTGCCTTCGGAATTCCTTTCACATGAGTAGTTTGTTTGGAACATTCTTCTTTTTTCTGCTCACGGAATTCTTCGATTTCCTCTTTGGACAAAAGAATGAGAACTGTGGATGTAAGATTTCACAACTCTCATAAAATCCTCAGCATTCTGAATCGCAGCTGCATTTGGTCTGGAGAGTTGGCACAAGCGACTTACTCAATTCAAACAGCTGGTAACAATTTTTAAAATTGCTCGGAGCACCATCAGAAATAAAGATGATCTTCTCTGCCCCTGTTTGCAATTGAAGAATTTTGCGCATTGCTAGCAAAGCATGTGCTGAGTAACGTTCTGTGTCATCATTTATAACTGCAACACTTGTGGTCTTGTTTTGAAAGTTGTCACTCCTGTAAAAATTGAAACCTGGTCATTACTCCAATGGTATCCTTGTACTTCTTGTGGGAGAATTACAGACCAGTTCTCGGCAAACTCAGAGTGAAGCACTAAACATAGTTCTTCAGCCTGTACACACCCTTTCACTTCTGCAATGTGTTGTTGTTGCAGTTTCTTCAGATGCTGGTGTGCTACTGCTTTCACTGATCATTTACCAAGTTCATCAATGAAACTGTCAAAGGCCACAGTTTTCTTAATTAGTTTATTTTCCTACCATGTTGCATATGTAATTTCTGCACTGACAATTTACCTAGTTCATCAATGAACCTGTCAAAGGCAACAGTTTACTTAATTAATTTATTTTCCTATCATGTCGCATATGTAATTTCTGCAGAGTTATCTGCTATGTCTTCCAGGCCAAGTGTCTGTAAAGACAGTCCTACCTTTCCAGGGCAGTGACCACATTCTTGAAACAAACAAGTCTCTCGCTTTATATCGCAGACTACTAATGACTTCACATGCCCAACAAAGGTGTCATATGTTGTGTGCTCCAGTAAGTTCTTCAATGTTACCACACAAAATTCAAAATTCATGCAGCAACACACATAAACAGGCATCTCTAGGTGGGTGTGGAATTACCCACTTAGGTCATAGTGCGTAAAATTTTGCTCTTCCAACATGTGAAGTTGTATAGTTGCTCTTATAAACTGCAAAAGTTTCTTTAATACTGCAAGTCATGTACCTCTTCACTTTCACAACTTTTTGACCTTTAACTGTTACAATTATAGTGTCTTTTTTGTTGGCACTCTGGCGAGAACAGTCCCATTTATCTTCCAGATAAAATGAGTGCTCTATTTGAACTTGAGCTGCTTCTACAGGATGACCATAATAGGGATCTGGTCTTCCAAAGACTCCTTTTACAGAACTCACATTTCTCGATTTCTCTATCATGTACTTTGATACTGATGGAACGTGGTTCAAAATTGTTTTCTTTGAAAATATCTCTGGAACAATAGTTAAAACCTGCACCTTTTCACTATAGGATACACAATATTCAATGGCTGAACTGACATTTGCAAAAAATTCCTGGCAAGAAGTGCAAGAGTGCTTTGGTCCATTGTCTTCTGAAGATGGAATTTCTACTTTCAAGAGTGTGGCCAGTTTTGCTGTAGTGTATTCATCCACAACTTCAGTAGTTTCTCTGTGCTTTCTTGATGCACAGAGCTTATGACTCGACTTCACTGACCACGATTTCTTAACAGGACTAAAACCTACCTCTGTAGTGGACTGATTCAGGGTATATAGTTCTTCCTCTTCTGATGCAAAATCTGCATCATCTGCACCATGGAAGGCTTCACCTTGTTCAGATACTGTCATTGTTGTTGTTATTCTGTCAAAACATTTAAAACACAAAAAGTCATCGCTGGAAACATCTTCATTTTGAAACAGTCTTCAAATAAGAACACTTATTCCCAACCTGAACAAAGTCTGTTTTTTTGTTTGTCTCATATATCACTCTTTTATGTATATGCAAATAGTCAGCACACTTCACTCTCCTGTGGCCCCAGTCAGAAGACATTTGAAACAGTCCTTTTCAAAAAGTGTTAACTACCAAATTCCTCACAAAAACAAACAACTTACTGGATGGTCTCAGATTTCTTATAAGCCTCTTCAGTAAACAAATTAGGACTGAACAACTACAATACAGAAATCTGCAATGAACAACCACAACAAAGAAACTGACAGGAAACAACAACAAAGTGTAAGAAATATCGCAAAAATGAAAGTGAAAAGGAATAACTGCAGCAAAGACAATAGAAATAAACATTGTGACAAAGAAATTAGTAAGAATCAACTTCAGTGAGGACATATATTACCCTTTAAAGCTATAAATTATTTTTAAAAATAAAACCTGTCCAACTTAAAAGTGAAAGCTCTCCTTTACAGAGAATATAGTACACGGTACTAATCAACACAAAAAAATCTAATTTTTCTGGATTGGCATCTTTGAAAAAAAAAAAAAATTCTGTAAATTACAAAAAAAAAATCCAAAAGGTGACAGTAAAAGAACTTTGACAGATATGTCCAAACGGAGGATACCATTGTAATCATAAAGCAATTCTCTTTCAAATAAAAAAACTCTGTTAAATATCTAGAACTGTCACAGAGATATGTCATTTTAAAAAATTTTCTGATATTCACATATTCAAAATGCTGTTCACAGTGTCATCTTTGGAGGCCCGAATCTCTGGGCACGGATTTTTTTCAAGAAAACAAAAAAATACATGTTTCTTACTTACTCCTAAATTTTAACATATGCTAAATTCAATAACATCTGAGACTGTGAAGATAATCCCCCTGCCTTAAGTGATATGGATTATGCCATAATTACAAACACCACCACACACAACTTACAAAGAGACATCTAAACTTTTAATATAATCAACTGCATCATTCATAGCTATCAGGAAACCACTGAAAGTACTACAATAGACCCTACTGGGGCATTCTGTAACTATGTGATGAACAGTTCGCCTGGTTGCTCCACAACTGCATTTTGGAGATGGAGGTTTACCCTTTCAATGAAAAAGAGTTCACACTTCTGCCATGATTAGTACGTATTCTGTTAAACATTGTCCATGTTTTGCACGATTGGTCAAAGGCAGAGGTTTCTTTCTTATGCAGGGCAAGTTTTGCTAATGTGGAGAACAAGTCCCTGTCCAGTCTCTTTCCCATGAGTCTGTAAAGTTGAAGTGAGATGTGTACAGTTCCATGTTGTTTTCATCGATGGTTTTCTTAGATGAAGCCAATTTCTTTCTAGGATAACTGATCTTGATGGATAGGGAGTTGCAGGTTGCCTAGTGTCAGGCTATCGGAGATGTACAGATTAAACAGGAGTGGTGAGGACAGGTTCCTGATGTAGTCCATTATTTAGCATCTTTGACAAGCTTATCTTGCTGCCCAGTAAATCTGGAATGACCTTTCAGCAACTTTGTTATGTGGTGAACTGTTTTTCTGCATGGGATTATTTGGATGAGTTTATAGAGAAGGTCACGTCTCCAAACAGTGTCATAAGCTCCTGAGAGATATAAATGCAGTTGATATTTTTAAATTATTTTGAAAGCCTGCTTCTAACCTAGGTTGTAAGTGACATTATCTAGTCTGTGCAACTTCTTTCTGGGTGAAAACCAGCTTGTTCAATATGAATTTTCTCTAGTATTACATCTAAGATACTTTTGTAGATGACTCTTTCAAGAAGCTTGTATATTGAGTTAAGAAGGGCTACTGGGTGGTAGCTTTTCAGCTCATTACTTGGTTTTCCAAGCTTAATGATAGCAATGACATTAGACTTTTTCAATCCATGGAGGGGGAGGGGGGGGGGGGTTATCCCTCTCATCATGATATTGGTGAAGAATGCCGATAGCTATTTTGTCATATATTTACCACAATTCAGGAGGAATTCAGGATGAATTCCATTCTGTAGTTCTTCACAAAAAGCATTCAATCCTGGTATGTACTCCCTGTGGGATCCTCTAGGGATGGTCTTCTTTACTATTTCAGTCATTGCTCTTATGTACCTTTGGTAGCTTTCGACAGTGGATGGAATACAGCCTAAGAATTTGTCAAAGTGGCTGGAGAACTTCTTCCAATCTGTCTACTGAAAATTCTATCTTGGAAGGGGATACGGCCTGATCAAGGGGATATTTACTCCTATTTCAATTAGAGCTGATCAATGTTAGCTGTGTGGGAAGTCTTGTAATAGTCTGTGGGTCCTTTGCAGCACTAAGTTCTCATTGTCTTTGCTTATGAAGTGTGAATAAGGAATGTACTCTGCTGATTTAAAAGATCCCTTCTCTTTTGCATCAAATAGCAGAAATAGATTGCTATCATCAGCGCACCTTGTTAGTGTTTCACTGTAGCTATCGTTGACCCTATGTTTCCATTGTGTGTAGTGACTGATAAGGTCCCCGACATAGACTGCTGGGTGGGGCTGTAGAGGTATGGTTTCTTATGTCCATTCGGTGGTGGGGGATTTTATACATACGATGAATCACCTAAAACTTACACTGCAAATATTGCAGAAATCAAAAGTGCTATTGTTGTGCAGTTTTCACAGAATGGACCAGCAGTCAGGAGCTTATACTGTTAGCCAATAAACAAAATTTAATATTACTTAGAAAGTGTATTTTTTGTGCAAACATACACCTTTCTTTTAACATCAATGTCTGTTGACATTAACAAACTAAACGTAGGGTGAATTAGAATGTCAGTGGTGTTTGTTGCAGGATTCTAGTGCGAGTCATTTACAAGATATCATATTTTGAAAAATTTCCACACCGACACTTATTTGTGTGATTCAACTTGCATAGTTTTTAGATACAATGTTGTTTGCTTACAGTGTTCTTGTGAGTTCCTTGAGTACAGTGTGACTTGCTGATTAGTGTGTGACAATACGAGGAGTATATCATGAGTGGATGATCAGATTTTGTGTATGGAGAGTGTAAGAAGAATGCAGTACATTCTTGTACGGAGTATGCAGCAAGATATCTCAATAGATTTCAGCCATCTTGGCAATTATTTATCAATCCCTGTAACCAGTTATGTGAAAGTGGTAGTGTAATATTTAGAAAGCATAACAGAAAGAAACAAACGATGACAGAAGAGGTGGAAATTAATGTTCTTGCTGCTGTTTCAATTGATCCACACATTAGCTCCCGCACTATCACACAAGTAAGTATGTTACCAACTTGGTGCCTTTCCACTGGCAGGCCACACACTTGGTAGCTACCATCTGCTACCAGCCATGTTCCTGGTGGATCAGAGTTCCAGCAAGGGCCATCTATCTGCCCAGCCATCACTGTACAATCACGCAAACGCTGTCATTGTTCATCAGCCTGCGAGAGCACAAGCATCACCATCACCCTGTGCTGCTGCCACCATCCACGATACATGCCACTCCTCTCTATTCCTGATTCAGCACTACAGCCCCTGTGCTGATGCTGTGGCCAAACTATGTTGTGGGGAGCATTGGCCACCTTCTTGGTACCATCTTTGTAGCCGTAGCCTGTTATGAAATAAAGTGATTTTTTTTTTTCAACAACTACTTTTCCCATGGAAAATCATCACCTGGTACCTGACATCACTACAGCCACACCCAGGGTGGTGAGTTGCAGATATCCTGACCTTATTGCCTACCAGCCACACCTTTCACCATAGCAGTCACTCATCCCATCCTCTACATTTGATGACAGAACTGGTTGCTGCCACCTCTACTTCAGCAACTGTAATGTGCTGCATCAACATCACTAGGGTGGTGGTATGTGTTGTTTTGACATGCGTAAGGTAATAATCACGAGCAGATATTCAAACAGAGAATTAGTTACAGTACAAAGTGTTGCACTAGTATTATATTTAAGTGGGTTCCTCATCATTCTATTTTGGTATAGCAAAATGACCAAAGCAAACTGAATGTCTGACCAATCTGATTCTCTGACTGGTTCTCACTGCCGTTGTTGTCTTGTAAACAATGAGATGTTAATCACTATTATTTTAATTCATGCATAGTGAAGTTAGAACTATATATTTCACTTTTTTCATTTAACCAATGTTGTTATTCCTTTTGATAGTAAAAAATTAATTTTTAATTGTATGTAACCAATACGAGAAATTTAATATGTTGCTCTATAGTCAAAAGGAATGGCTATGTCTGCTCAACAACAAAAAGTACAGGCTGAAAATATATATATATATATAATAGAGGGAAACATTCCACGTGGGAAAAATACATCTAAAAACAAAGATGATGTGACTTACCAAACGAAAGCACTGGCAGGTCGATAGACACACAAACAAACACAAACATACACACCAAATTCTAGCTTTCGCAACCAACAGTTGCTTCGTCAGGAAAGAGGGAAGGAGAGGGAAAGACGAAAGGATGTGGGTTTTAAGGGAGAGGGTAAGGAGTCATTCCAGTCCCAGGAGGTATACACTCGCACACACACACATATCCATCCACACATATACAGACACAAGCAGACATATTTGAAGACCCAAAGACAAAACAGGTCTGTATATGTGCGGATGGATATGTGTGTGTGTGTGTGTGTGTGTGTGTGTGTGTGTGTGTGTGCGCGCGCGCGCGCGAGTGTATACCTGTCCTTTTTTTCCCCCAAGGTAAGTCTTTCCGCTCCCGGGTTTGGAATGACTCCTTACCCTCTCCCTTAAAACCCACATCCTTTCGTCTTCCCCTCTCCTTCCCTCTTTCCTGATGAGGCAACAGTTTGTTGCGAAAGCTTGAATTTTGTGTGTATGTTTGTGTTTGTTTGTGTGTCTGTCGACCTGCCAGCACTTTCATTTGGTAAGTCACATCATCTTTGTTTTTAGATATATTTTCCCTACGTGGAATGTTTCCCTCTCTCTCTCTCTCTCTCTCTCTCTCTCTCTCTCTATATATATATATATATATATATATATATATATATATATATATATATAGAGAGAGAGAGAGAGAGAGAGAGAGAGAGAGAGGGAAACATTCCACGTAGGGAAAATATATCTAAAAACAAAGATGATGTGACTTACCAAACGAAAGCGCTGGCACGTCGATAGACACACAAACAAACACACAAAATTCAAGCTTTCGCAACAAACTGTTGCCTCATCAGGAAAGAGGGAAGGAGAGGGAAAGACGAAAGGATGTTGGTTTTAAGGGAGAGGGTAAGGAGTCATTCCAATCCCGGGAGCGGAAAGACTTACCTTAGGGGGGAAAAAGGACAGGTATACACTCGCACACACACACATATCCATCCACACATATACAGACACAAACAGACATATTTAAAGACAAAGAGTTTGGGCAGAGATGTCAGTCGAGGCAGAAGTGCAGAGGCAAAGATGTTGTTGAATGACAGGTGAGGTATGAGTGGCAGCAACTTGAAATTAGCGGAGATTGAGGCCTGGTGGATAACGGGAAGAGAGGATATATTGAAGAGCAAGTTCCCATCTCCGGAGTTCGGATAGGTTGGTGTTAGTGGGAAGTATCCAGATAAACCGGACGGTGTAACACTGCGCCAAGATGTGCTGGCCGTGCACCAAGGCATGGTTAGCCACAGGGTGATCCTCATTACCAACAAACACTGTCTGCCTGTGTCCATTCATGCGAATGGACAGTTTGTTGCTGGTCATTCCCACATAGAATGCATCACAGTGTAGGCAGGTCAGTTGGTAGATCACGTGGGTGCTTTCACACGTGGCTCTGCCTTTGATCGTGTACACCTTCCGGGTTACAGGACTGGAGTAGGTGGTGGTGGGAGGGTGCATGGGACAGGTTTTACACCGGGGGCGGTTACAAGGGTAGGAGCCAGAGGGTAGGGAAGGTGGTTTGGGGATTTCATAGGGATGAACTAAGAGGTTACGAAGGTTAGGTGGATGGCGGAAAGACACTCTTGGTGGAGTGGGGAGGATTTCATGAAGGATGGATCTCATATCAGGGCCGGATTTGAGGAAGTCGTATCCCTGCTGGTGAGCCACATTCAGAATCTGATACAGTCCCGGAAAGTATCCTGTCACAAGTGGGGCACTTTTGTGGTTCTTCTGTGGGAGGTTCTGGGTTTGAGAGGATGAGGAAGTGGCTCTGGTTATTTGCTTCTGTACCAGGTCGGGAGGGTAGTTGCGGGATGCGAAAGCTGTTGTCAGGTTGTTGGTGTAATGCTTCAGGGATTCCGGACTGGAGCAGATTCGTTTGCCAGGAAGACCTAGGCTGTAGGGAAGGGACCGTTTGATGTGGAATGGGTGGCAGCTGTCGTAATGGAGGTACTGCTGCTTGTTGGTGGGTTTGATGTGGACGGACGTGTGAAGCTGGCCATTGGACAGGTGGAGGTCAACATCAAGGAAGGTGGCATGGGATTTGGAGTAGGACCAGGTGCATCTGATATATATAATAACCGTTATTTGAAAATGATGCAACTGACAGCTTATACTTCTGCTTTTGTCATATTCACAGCCTTGAAAATTATATCTGGTGTAGTATATCATTCGAAGTGGTGCTCTATACAAAATTTCAACACCTATTTTACGTACAAATTTTATCTTTCCTTGGTTGTTTCATTTATTTGTTGTGAACATCACACACCTTGATTGTTTGCTTCCGCCTATTTCAAGACTGAATTTGAATGGTGGCTTTGAGTAAATTGATGGTTTTTTCTGTCACAATTTTTTTCTTAATTCTTAACATTATGTTAAAATCTGTTTTAAGCAAAGGTGAAATGTAACTTAAGGACAAGAACCCACTTAAAAGAGTTTTCACAACAGCTGCTACCGACCCTAATATTATATCCAACTGTCCATGGACCACTGACTATGCACTCAAGACATACAACAGTTTCTGGACCTTCTTTCCTATTTCACATTCACTTTTCTGCTATCAACCACAGTGCAGCAGACTGTCAGCCACAAGACTCCTCTTTTATCTCGCAGTTTTACTGTCAACTAAATATTAAGGCACCCAAACTCAATAGCTCACCTAAAAATTTGATTTTGGATAATCAACTTAGATCAAATCACAAGAGGTTTTCATCAAAATAAAAAGCTGAGCAGGCAGAAATGAGGTATTTTCAACAAAATGTAAAGCTGAGTGGCAAGAAAAAAACAGTAGCTCAACATCAGATATCCAAAAGTGGTTATCGTCAGAAAAGAAAACTCTGATCACAGGAATATATTGTGATAATTTCTTTAATGATGAGACCAACAGCCAAAATTTTGTTTGTTTACACACAACCACTTCAGTGGAAATCTGCTTCATCATACACAAAAGCATCTTCTGGGACCCTTTGCAGGATGTACGCTAATGATTGTTGACAGCATTAAGTTCTTGGACAAGCATAGTAGTGGTAGTAGTTGTGTGTGTGTGTGTGTGTGTGTGTGTGTGTGAGAGAGAGAGAGAGAGAGAGAGAGAGAGAGAGAGAGAGAGTGCACTTATGCTCCCAAGGAAGTCAAATAGCTGCAGCATGCTTCCTTGCAGAACACTGGGAACTGCAGAACAGATTGTTTCTCAGCTTCAATATTGTCCAGCATATTAGCAGTTTTAGGTTGACCAGATGGTTTCACTTCCAGTACTGAACACATTGTTTGGAAATTCTTGACCCACTGCGAGACAGCCTCCATAACAGGAACAATTTTATTTCATAGAACAGCAAACCTTACGTGAAAAATTCTTTGCACTGCAATCACAGAATGATTGCTTTTGAAAAATTTTCAGTTGAATACACATGATGAGCTCCTGACCAAATAATAATAACGAATAAACATGGCAGGAGAGTGATGAGTGACACCACTTCTCTTGCCCTTCCAATTTGTTCTCTCGCCCAGTGAAAAAATTACAGCCAATCAAACTATGGGAGATTTTGTTGGGTAAATGGGGTTTTATTCGCAGTCATAGTGTCCATTGTGTCATTGCCACAGATTATTGCAGAGCAATTCATTCATAACACAGTACGTAGTTTACAAACTGTTTTCAATACCATTTCATAGTCTTTAATAAATCATTTTCTATTTGGAATATTTTGTCTTACTCATTTTCAAATATGAGAGTTTTTTGGGTCATCATTAAGCACAATTAAATCTGTGTACATATCTTACTGTTCACTGGATTACAATATTACATGTATTTTGCAAGTAAATTCTTTCATAAGAAAACTAGTTACCTGCAACTATAGCGATGAACTGAAGCCTTGTTAATATAACTGACTGCAAATTTGAATACAACATGAATAAATAAATTAGCTCTAACATAAGTTGTGCCACACACATTCCAGTGAAAGGCAGTAAGCAGGAATGTCAAATGAAACCATCTCTTACATTCATCTATATGTGAAACATATGGCATACGAGAATGTTGTAGAAATACTGAAAAATTTTAACTATTACCCTTGTGAAGAACTTAGAGTAGTATCTAGAAAAGCCATACAGCTACCCGTCCTTTCCAAATGTAGGGATTATGAAGAAAAGCTTATCCTAACATGTGCAAACGCGTATAAGCGGAAATTTCTCCCGTACTCCATTCTTCATGAATGGAACAAAAAGAAATAATCACAATCTACTGTGCAAAGTGCCAGTTGCTCTTCATGTAACAAGATTTGCAGAGTACAGCTGTAGATGTACGACGTCACTATGTACAAGAATACAAATTTTGTATAGTGCAATGAAAGAACAGCCTTCTCACTGCAAAAGTTTGATGTCTAGTTTCAGTCATTAAACAGCAAAATAAAGTGATTGATACATTTGGCATATAGTTCTGTAGTAAATACGAAAATAAAATATTTCAAATGCAAAGGACGCACAACAAATACCACACAAAGGATGCAGAGAGAAGAGTTGTGTAACTCCAAAAATTTATGAAAGGAGATTAATCCTTTGAGACAGTTTACATTAATGTTCACAAGATATTTAGACATTCAACAAATGTCTGAAATGTTGAAGTCTAAATATACTGTATACAGTGTTAAAAACTAGCAGACCATAGATATTCTTTATTTTAGGTACAGGTACACTGCATACAGTGTATTAAGAAATTTTATTTTAGTCAGAACATAAATATTCTTTATTTTCGGTACATGTACAATGGTTAACTGTATTTGGACAAGCTTTTTTTTCCTTTTTTAAATATCTAACAGTTTGTTAATAGCTGAAGCTAGTGTATGTCTATCAAAATTCCATGAAAGAAATTGCTAACCAATCATGTCCTAACTTTTTAGCTTTTCTTGCACTTTGTAATGTCATTTTGATAAGTTCTGTGATAAGAATGTTGTGTTGCAAACTTCCCAATGTAGCGGCTGCTTAGTATTATTTATTTTTCCCCCTTTTCCTTGTGCTATCATAATTAATATTCTCTCACTTGAAGTTACACTTGCCATTTTATATTTCGAATGAAGTCATCGCAATATTAATTCAGTGGTACACTCATTTCAGACATATGCAAATACCTCACAGTAAAATATCTATAATGTTCGTCATCAAAAGAAGGTAACTGATGTGACTATTTTATTTAAAACATGCAATTAATGATACTAACGAGTTACAAAACACAAAAGTATATTTACTTGAAATTAATACATGTTTTAAGTAAGAGCTTGATTTTTTCTGCAGAACAAAAATTATGTTCAAGCTGTTTACTATTACACAAATGTAATTATTCTCTGTACAGCAAATATGTCGATAAGAATATGAACTGACTGACTATTCATTCATGCCACATGCCACCATTCTTCCAGTAGGCCTAATTGTTTATTTTATACTATGGCAAAGCTACGCAGCTATGACATCCTCCTGGAGGGGGAAGTATCACGTTAAAGTCAGTTATTGATGTGGGCAGGTTCAGATGCAAAGAACTGATGACACCAGTACACAGATGCTGCCATCAGAATACTCTGTCTTATGGCAACAGTTAAGAAACTTGACAATGTTACACATCAAAACCATACAAAACAGTATCAATTGCACGTGCTGATCACTCAAAACAATGTATAAGATGAGGGTTTTTTGTGTTTGCTGACATCAGTAACTGTACCACCATTTTGGTAATTCCAGACAAAACTAGCAATACCAACAGTTCATTAACATTTGGTACAAAATTAATTTCAATTTGATTGCCTATTTTTAATTAACACAAACATCTGAGTTTTGAAATTCAAATATATTATATCAGTCTGATCAACACTAGGCTATACACACTTAAATGATATTATAAAGCACGAATCAGCAGTCTTTTAAACTGAAAGAGAACGCAAATGACATTAAAGATAATATAGTATAAACATGCACAAGTGTACTATAATCTGAACCTGCACCACTTTAACTTAATTACATGCATATTTACAGTTATTGCAACAGGACAATATATTTACAGTAATGAATTACGGCTATCAAGCTAAAACATGAGAGAGATAGGTATGCAACATACCTTCTTTATGTTCACTCATTTTTCTCTTTGCGATCACTTGGTCTTTAACATTTCTACTCCTCTTCCTTTGCTCCTTTTCATGACTGTTTTGTGAATCCAGTGACTGTGGGTCATTAGAGTAACTTGACTGAAATGAATTACACTTTGATGAGAGTTCTGGATTTGAACTAGAATTTCGCCTCAACTGAATTGTTGATCGCTGAAGACTTTTCCCTCGGCTGTCTTTAGCATTTTTCTTCTGCGTCTCTGGTTCGTCTTCCTTATCCAGTTTTTGTCTTTTCCTCTCACTTCCTTCATCTTCCTGATGACTGCTGTCCCTGGACATCCATTCAGTTCTTTTTCCTTTGCTTCTCATGTTTTCAGTGTCAGATGTGTCAGAAGTCACATCGGATGTATAACTGCTTTCTTCCCAGTCTTCATCCTGCTGACTTTGTTTCAAAACTTTAGTACTGGTACCAGATGTGTCTGCATTTTTAGCAATTCGCTTCCTGCGCACTTTCTTCTGTGTATCTTTATCTGCGGATTTTTCAGTGCTTTTGCTTTTTGTAACAGATATTCGCCTCTCTTCATTAAGGAATTTCATGTACCCATCCAAAAATCCACTACGATTTTGTAAAAAATACTTTTGTTTTGACATCTTAACATCTTGTTCAAGAGTCATGGAACTGTAAACAGAACTATCTTCCAATAGACATTCTAAATCATCCTCTATGTTAATTAAGGTGACTTTTCGATTTAATTCATTAAAGGATTCTGCAAAATCTGATGGTTGTTGAGATGCAGACTTCATTTCTGATGACATGTTGACAACCTCTGAAATCTGTCGAATGCTGTCAGAAGATTGTTGAACACTAGGAAGATCTGTAACAACTGGCTGTGTCACATAAGCTGTTGCAGACTGATATTCATTATCAGACAAATCTACGGAATCCTGAAATGTATCTGATCTTTGTTTGAGTACATTTTGACACACTACACTTGCTTTTGCTGAAACCAACTTTTCATTCAAAGAGTTGTTCTTTGAATCAGTATCTTGTTGCTCTCTATTTCTGTCAATGTGTGTGACATAGGAGCTGGCACTGTTTTGAGTCACCGCCTCTTCAGCGGACACTAGTTGCTGTCCTTCAGAGGTGGCCCTAATAAGGTGAGAAGAATGCTCTTTTGTCTGAGCCTCTGTGACTTCACCAGTAGATAGTAATCCTGTACACAGAGGTTCACCTTCTTGCTGTAATGCTACACTGTAACCTGTGGCAGCATACTTGTCAATATCATTACTCGCCTGTTCACTACAGGATGAACTGCTTTCAATACAACCTTCTTGCTCCATAGATACTGCAGGCTCTAAAATGTCCTGAGGTTGGAGAAGTGTTGATGTCTGTGGCAAATTGGGTGTTTGCACTACTGATAACATGGTAGTGGCACTACTATCTCTCTCATTGATGCATACCTTATAATATGGACTGGATTCGTCTTCAACACTTTGTTCCTTCATTTGTGGTATTACATTTTGGTTTCGGCAGGTATGATCTTGCCGATTTCCTTTTCCATGCAAACCACTGTCTTCGTTATAACCATCTTTGATGTCACATTCATCTAATTTTTGTCTTTGTGCAATACCTGCTGAGCCCGATGTATGATTTATTACATGGTGACTAGGGATTTGTGATTTAGGCAGTACTCTTAATGAGTTTGTTGAGCATGGCTCACTGTCTGCAGAATGGCTTACTATTTTTGACCTTTCATCAATAGTAGGGCATTGCCGTAAAGACACCTCTGGAGACAATGGCTGGACATAAGATGCAGAAGGCACCATACCTACTGGACTGTGATAAACAGGATACGCAGGACTCGAAGCATGAGCATGAGGGCTTGGATTGTGGCTATGGGGACTGGGATTGTGACCAAGGGGACTTGGAACATGACCACGAGGACTCTGAACATGACTGAGAGGGCTTGGAACGTGGCTGAGGGGGCTCGGAACATGACCAAGAGGGCTCGGAACATGACCAAGAGGGCTTGGAACATGACCAAGTGGGCTTGGAACATGACCAAGAGGGCTTGGATGCGACTGCGTACTAGCTGGGCTTTGTATTTGGGTAAGATTTCCACAATCAGACTGACCGTGTTTCAATGAATCATTTGCAATACAGAGCAATGGCTCAGAGTAAGATTTTGTTTCTGTTGTTGAAAAAGATGGTGAACTGCCATAATTGGCACTATCAACAAGGGAGCTGCTGTATTGCTGCATATGAAATGATGCATCACTGTTAGGCTGACGCTTATGAATTGTTTGCTGTAATACACCAAGGGCACGTTTGCCATGCTGCTCTTCTACACCAAGACTTGTTGGAACTGACCCAGAACTAATACTAGTTGAACATGTTCCACCATTTTCATTGCGTGTAAAGGTAACCGTTTGTCTTCCATTATTCAATGGAGAGAAATTAACAGGCGGAGATTGACTGTGTTCCTCTGGTAAAGGTGCTTGTGTCATGTGCTCAGAATTAAATTCTGAATACAATTTCGTATCAAGTGAAGCTTGATGGTACGGTGTGGGTAGCTGTGCAGGAGAAACAAATCCTTTTCCACTGCTAACAAAATCAGAGACCCCTGGTAGTTGCTGCTGGCATTTATTGTTGTCATTTCGATAAGTTGTTGCACAAACAACTGAAGTACTGTCCCGAGATGAGACGGCCCCTACATTACTGAATGTTGCTGGAGAATGCTGATAAAATGTGGCACTAGTTGCTGCACTGGAAGCAGGTGTAAAAGCTGTTCTACCTGGGGACAGTAATGTGTCCGGTTTCCTGATCTGTATTTTATTGTAATCACTTGAAGATTTACTGTATTCCAAAGCTGGTGAGAGCTGAGAGTTCATATTATTTAAATTCTGATTTGGGGTAAATTGTACATTGAAGTCTCCTTCACAAATGGAACTGCCCTTCTCCACCCCATTTCCAACAGTTTCATGTGGTAATATACCAAATGGACTTGGTATTTGGACATTTGTCTGATGTGACCAAGATGGGGTTGATGATAGTGATGATGGCGATCCTGCTGCCTGCTGTTCAAAATATGTGCCACCCTGTTGTTTTTCTCTGACTCTTATTTCTGATTCAAGAGCATTTTGCTTGGTCGCTGAAGTATGTTGTAAAGAATGCTTTGGAGGGTTACTTGTGGCACAGGGGCCATAATTAGCCAGTTTTTGTTCAGGATGGTGAAATAAAGTTGAAAAAACTGGATCATACGATCCAGACGTTTGTGTAAGGAAGCTCCCTGAGCCAAATGCTGCTGTCATGGAAGTATGCCCCATGAGTTCTCTGTTAGGCACGCTAGTAGAACTATGAGCAGTTTGCAAAAGAAGCTGGGAATTTGCTGACTGCAACCCTGTTACTGCTGTATTTTCTAAACTGTTGTTCCCTGTTGGTGAAGCATGATGGGGAGATCCAAAATTGCCACGTCCACTAGGAGCAGTCCCCTGGTAACTGCCTGCTGTACCAGTTAGCCTAGTGTATGAAGGATTATATGTTGCCCACGGCCCCAATGGATCCATTGCTGTTCTGTGCCTATGACAATTATTTCATATCTTTCCAATACTAAGCGATCTACAACATGTAGAAATATTGTGCAATCCCTTCAAGCGCCCAAATTTGTCTCAAGTTTGCAGTGACAGCAAAAACACTTTGAAAATGATACAGTTCATTATAACTCTTCCTCCATGATCGCAGCACATCCATCCTCCAAGAGTAGTCCATAATGACTTACTGGCCATATCAATGCACACTGCATTTTTGTATCACCTGCAAACAATAATATTTATAAAAACTCAGCCTTTCACTCTTCTGTACATTAATATAAGGATAGTTACTCTAAAAACATCCAACAAAACTCACCACAACAAAAAAACATGAAAATTATACTTAGGGGCTGATTTTAAGAATTTAAATAGTTTATTCTGTAATGTTTCAGCATTAAGATACTAACAGAAGGTACTACAATAATCTGTGATTCATAAATATTTATCAGTTTTGAATAAATTTATGGGACATTATGTTATGAAGCACACAAAAATCCCCAGATGTTAAATTCAAACAACATATCCTAGGTAAGATTTAAACGGAGATAAAGTGCAGTAAGGGCTCACTTTTAAGTAAACTAAATGCACGTAATTACAATGTTATACTAAATCATCTCTGGACTTTACTGTCATTTTATACAACCATGTATATATTATAGGTCTTTTCGGGCATAAATCGGGTACAATACATGTTTTACCTAAAATGAATTTTATCCTTTCTTAGTTTTACCCTACGTAAACGCAAAAAGAAATTGAATGGTCACAACAGAGAAAAGTATCTTCTTGCCTACTCACCTACAAAACCCCGGCTTTTCTCGAAAATGACAGTTGCAAACGTTGTTGATACACATTCACAAACAAAACATGCTTCTCAACGGTATCACAAGAAACTGAAATCAATTTTCAGGTTTATCATAACATAAACATACGTTTGTATCTACCACACGTACTGTTCTAATCTTTCTTCTCGATCGTCAACCTATATGACGTAATCCCGCGGTAAACCAACACAAATGACTTTATAACAGACGCGTAATTTGACAAAACGAACTATATTTAGTAATGCGATATTATCAACTGCGACCCGACTTGTTTACGATGCGTCAGTCCACCACTGCCGTATCCTTCATAGACTTTACCGCTACGCATCTCTAACATCTGTGTTGTTTTCGGCACCATTTCAGACAGCTCGCTGAAGCGCTGAACCTTCCATCTACAGGCAGACACCTCATGCAAGACGTAGGCATTTCTTGTCACGCACTTAGAGCTCAATGAAGGATAATGAAATATCAGTGATAAAGATAAAATCGATCCATCGTAAGCATGTAGTAAAATCGAAAAATTGAATGAGTATCCCGCCAGTCGAAAGGTATCTCAGCTTCTAATGTTTCATCATGTTACAAGATGTTCATGTTGAGTATGCTTATTATTACTGTCATAACATATCGACAGCTAAAACTTATATTGACGAAGTAGATAATCGCTTCGGTATGCAAATACTGCCGCCTGCAACTTATGCGCAGATGTTTAGTCATAAAATTCGTATGAGCTCAGAGATACTGTAGCCGTGAAATGTGAAAAGTTGGTTGAAGACGAAAGGTATACCTCGATTTAAAAATTGCATATTATCAATTTTTAAATAATTTCTGAGATTAGACTTACACTCGTCAGTTTCCTTTATTACCTGACTGGTTGATGGAATTTGTTTTCTTTCTTGGCCATCTGTTTGCTTCCGCGTTGCAAGTTTCTAGTAGATTAAATCACACCTAGTGAGTCTTTAGGGCAATATCACACAAATTTTTCCAGAACTCTTATGAAAGTGTTTATTTCGTATAACGAAATGAATAAATGGAAAGAAAGTTAGAGCTGTGCCGACTTTCTTCTGAAGAAATGAATGTGACTGGTTTTCCACTTGCCACTTGCAAATATTGTAAAAACTCACCATTTTTAAATCTGCACCACTCCTCAGTATATTAGATACTTTGTAATTTCTAAAATCAGCAAATTACAGTCGCCAAAAGTAAGCAGTTATTTTTCGAGCCTCACATACATGTATGCCTTCCAAATGATGTATTCCACTAGCTAAATGATAAAAATAATAATTGTGCTTATGCTATTCTGCAGTAGATGATTCCTTGCTGTCTTCATTTGCGCCAAGTGACTATGATGTGAAACTAAATCACTCTCATACACCTCTTCTGTGTGATCTTGGAAAAAGTAAAAACAACTCATTGTGCAGCCTTTTTACCGTTGTCAGTTGAGTCTTCACTACTGTGACTATGATGTCCGTTTTATAAAAATATTATTTATAACTTTCCTCACAACTATCAGCAAATTTTCTCTCCTTTCTGAGGCTATTGTTATTGTTTTTTTAATCATTTTGTATATTCAAATTCTACATCTGATTAACATCAACAACAAAGGCATACAGAAGTGTTGTAATACAATATCAAACCAAAAATTAACAAACCTTATAATCTATAACATTATATAGGATGTTTCCATTATGTGATACGAGTATTGTGGAATGGTACAGAATGTTTGTAAATCCAGTACCAATATGTAAAAATGTGAGAGGAATAATGTAAATAACTACAGATCAATCACAATTACCTCTTGCCTTTCAAAAATATTTAAGAAGATGTGTGTGGCAAATTTATGGAATTTGTGAATAAAAACAACAGTAGCTTCCATTTATGAGTACATTAACTGTGAAGAAACAGAAATCAACAGCAGTTTTTACTGACCTAACAAAAACTGTTGGTGGATCATAAGATTCTGCTGTCAAAGTTTGAACAGTATAATATTAATGGTCTAGAGTTCTGTCCAACAATTTGAACAATTCCTACCTGAACAATTTAGTAAGCAAGCAGTGGGCATGAAGCACACTAATGTCAACTTTAAAACTATTTCTGGACACTTATCTGAGTATAATCTAATCAAATATGTTGTATCTCTGGGGTCATTAATAAGACCTCTTATGATTCTATACTGTGTTAAGGATCTAAGCTTAAATGTGGAACTTATAAAATGATCATATTTGCAGATGACACAACATTCTATTAAAAGAAAGGAAGAATTACTGCAGTCACTAAACACTCACAAAAAAACTGGGCACAGAATAATCAGCTTTTAATAATTAGTAAAAAGAACTATCAAGCAAAAATCTCACAATACAAAACAAGGATATGTATAGCCTTTTCCTCTCTAACAATAATGAAGTAGTTGGTAACAGTAGGGAGATCAAAACCTTAGGATTATGGCTGCGAAGCAATCTCAAAAGGAGTAAGGATATAGAATATCTTATAAATTTACCAAACAAATCATATTGACATTGTAAGTAAAATTAAATCATTAACCAATAAAATGTCAGGTGGCCTTGACGAATTACCTGACTTCATATTAAAAGCTTGTGCTCACTACATAGCTATACCACTGCCAAAATTTTCAACTTTTCTGTAGGAACTAGTGTCTCCCCAGATCTGAAAATAGCAAAAGTTTCACCACTGATAAAAAGGGTTCTTCAGATAAAACATCAAACTACAAACCTGTGTCACTGTTAAGTTCCTTGTCAAAAATTCTCGTAAAACATTTTTACTTAGAGGCTGACAAGTTTCATAAGTAAGTACTCGCCTCTTACCATCCAGCATAGTGGCCTTAGAAAGTCAAAATCTACATAAACAGCAGCTATTGCACTCTTAGACTGTACTCTAAAATCCCTCAATCAACATAAATTAGCTGCAGGTATTTTTGTAGACCTTTCAAAAGACTTCAATGTCCTGGACCATAAAATCCTCCTCAGAAAATCAGAGAGATGAGGTGTAAGAGCAGTAACAAATAGCTCTTTCTATTCACACCTAAACAATCACAGGCAGGAGGTATCACTCACTTTGAGTTCAACAGTGAATAAAACAAGAAAATAACTCATTCCTTTCCAGTGAACTATCAGCAAAATATGGTTGCCTTAGGACTCAATCATAGGACCATACTATCTCTGTTTTATGTGGACAACCTTGTTGAATATATGCTTCATCAGAAAACTATTCCATTTGCTGGTGATACCAACCTTTTGCTCACTGGATCCATCCCAGAAACCTTTCAGTCAACAGCAGAAAGTTGCACAAAAAGACATACAGGCTGGTCCACCAGAACAAACTCATTGTAAATACTGGAAAAACTGTATTTGTCAGCCATTCGCTTATTTCCATCATGTAGCCAAATGTCTCTTAAAGCTAAATTAAAAAAAAAAAAAAAAAATACCCATTAGAAAATGTAAGTGTAGCAAAGTTTTTGGGTCTGTGGGTTCAGCAGGACTTAAAATAGGACACACATTTAATAACTAGTCAAAGAAACACTCTTGTGTGTGCTATGGTGTGAGAATAATAAAGTCTACAACAAGCAAAACAATAGTACTGCAAGATACTATCAACAATTCCACTCATTGATCCCATATGGAATCATTTTCTGGGAACATTCAACTCATAGCACGAATATCTTTCGAATTCAAAAAAGAGCCCTGAAGTAATTTGTGGTTTTAAAACATGGAGTCCTGTAAATTTCATTTCACTAAGATTAGTGGTTATTTATTTATGAAACTACCTTGTTCCATAGGGACTATGTCTTGAAAACAGGCACAATAGTGCAGAACAAGAATGTAAACACCTATATTGTCATAGGGAAATCCACTATACACCAATCATATCCTAGAACAACATTCTACAAGAGAGGCATAATTAACATTGGTGGCATAATATACAATAAAATGCCAGAGGAAATAAGAATTGCTGTGTGTCCAGTATTTAGAATAAAACTAAAGGCCTTCCTAATAAAGCAATGTTTCTATTCTGTAGAAGAATTTCTGAACATGTAAAATAAATGTTACTTTAAAAAATATATTTCAAGAAGAGGTGTAATTGCCTACTATTTTACTGACACTGTGTATTACTGTATCATTATTTTGACATGTCCTTAAACAGTTAATGTTAAACTTAGGTTATGAAATATCTATCTACTTACTTTCAGATTTTTTTATAGTTCTAATTATAACTGTATCTTCACTTTGACCTGTCCAATGTTAATTTTACAATTTGGGCTAAATGATGAAACTGGATCAATGAAGATCAATTGTTGTTGTTGTTGTTTTTGTTGTGATCTTCAGTCCAGAGACTGGTTTGATGCAGCTCTCCATGCTACTCTATTCTGTGCAAGCTTCTTCAACTCCCAGTACCTACTGCAACCTACATCCTTCCGAATCTGTTTAGTGTATTCATCTCTTGGTCTCCCTCTACGATTTTTACCCTCCATGCTGCCCTCCAATACTAAATTGGTGATCCCTCGATGCCTCAGAATATGCCCTATCAACCAATCCCTTCTTCTAGTCAAGTTGTGCCACAAATTTCTCTTCTCTCCAGTTCTATTCAATACCTCCTCATTAGTTATGTGCTCTAACCATCTAATCTTCAGCATTCTTCTGTAGCACCACATTTTGAAAGCTTCTATTCTCTTCTTGTCTAAACTATTTATCATCCACATTTCACTTCCACACATGGCTATACTCCATACAAATACATCCAGAAACGACTTCCTGACACTTAAATCTATACTCGATGTTAACAAATTTCTCTTCTTCAGAAACGCTTTCCTTGCCATTGCCAGTCTACCTTTTATATCCTTTCTACTTCGACCATTATCAGTTATTTTACTCCCCAAATAGCAAAACTCATTTACTACTTTAAGCATCTCATTTGTGGCTCTGAGCACTATGGGACTTAACATCTATGGTCATCAGTCTAAGCATCTCATTTCTTAATTTAATTCCCTCAGCATCACCCGATTTAATTCGACTACATTCCATTATACTCGTTTTGCTTTTGTTGTTGTTCATCTTATATCCTCCTTAATTAGTCAATCAAAAAACACAAAATTGAGCAAGACCTGCTACCTTTTTTGCTCACTAAATTCTTGATGTAGGGAGAAAACAGCATTTCATGCTTACTTTCGTCCTCACCTTAAATGTGGGGTCACATTTTGGAGAAACTCTACAGCAGCTATCAACACATTCAGCTCAAGCTAATTGCAAAAAAGGGTAATTAGAATCAAGTTTGGATGGAAACCTAGGCACTCTGTTTAAGATTGCTGATATTCTTGCTTCACCATGTATCTACATTATGGAAACCCTTGTATCCTCTAAAATAATAGGGAGGAACAGTAGATTGCTATTTTGCAGACAACAAGATGATCAGTATATCACTTTGGGATGGAAACTTTGGTTTGGAAATAACTGAGTGGAAAATTATGGGGCCAAGCATGTTGCTGGATAATTTTGGGATCTGACGACCTACAAATTGCAAATTTTTAAATTGTGGAAGGCTAGAATTTACAAAATACCTTGGCAGTTTGGTATGATTCATATAGGACAGACTGCACATGCCTTTTGCAATCAAACAAGTCTACTATTGCCAAAAATTGCATCTCCAAATGGACACTTAATGGAGTATGATAAAAGAATCATTTTGACTGCAGCAACGTCTTTTCGGTACCCCATTACTAAAGAATCCACCAAAATACACATCTTGGAAAATCCGATGAACTGTGACAGCTACCAGCTGGATAATGCGTGGCATCCTATCATTTTCACAATCTGTTTGAATCAAATGTGGAAGAGTGCTCCGATGGTAGCAGTGAGCAGTAATGCAGAGGATAGCTGATTTCCACTGTTTCTTCAGTGCAGGCACTGCCCCGGGATGGTATGGTCTGCCTGTCAATGTGAATTGACACATGCATGGAGTACTCACAGCATGCTATGCATATATTGTGGAATGGAGGATGTTTTCATCAGTGTTCAATGGCACATCTGTGGATAACTGGCAGACACTTAGTGGAAATATCATGGTGTGTAGTTGAAGATGACAGGTTGCAAGCCTGAAATTTTTTTAAACATTACAAATTACTGATTGCATAATGTACAAATTATTTAGGAATAAAGGAGGCGACTAACTGAAAGGCAGAAGCACTGCATCATCGCTAGGTGCACAAACAAGAGGTACAGAGCTTTGCTAGCTTTCAGAGTGAACTTCCTTTTTCTAGCTTGTAGGGAGAAACAAGCGCACATGCATGCACTCGCTTGCCCTAACACACACACACACACACACACACACACACACACACACACACATATATGCCTTCCTCCCTACATTGTGCTCAATCAACTGCCAGATCTTTCCCTTCCCATAGTGAGTGTGCTGGGTGCGGTGGGGTGAGGGACAGAGAAAGGCAGGAAGCAGACGGGGCTGGGGGAAGCAGGGGGGAAGCATCTAGTGACTCGTGGATGAGTGGGGGGCTGTCTGTGGCCTAGCTAGGGGTGCAGGTAGAGAGGGTATGCAATTTCACAGTCTAGGACGTGAGATAGCAGCACACAACTAGCTGATATGAAAAGGGCAGTGGTTCTGGGACAGGGGGGCAGGGGATGGTGAAAACAAACACTCTCTCTCTCTCTCTCTCTCTCTCTCTCTCTCTACTGGATGGGGGGACTGTGAGTTACCTTAGGTTTAGGCCAGGGAGGTTACGGGAGCAAAGGATGTGCTGTGAGGATAGTTCCCATCCATGCAGCTCAGGAAAGTTTGTGGTGGTGGGGAGGAACAAGATGGCATGGGTTGCAAAGCAGCCATTGAAATCTCACGTTGTGCTCTGCTGAGTGTTGTGCCACTGGGTGGCCCACCTTGTTTTTGGCATCAGTTTAGCGGTGGCCATTCATTCTAGTTGACAGCTGGTTGGTTGTCACACCAATGTAAAATATGCATTGGTTGCAGCAGAGCTGGTATATAACATGGCTGCTTCCACTGGTGACCCAGTCTCTGATGGGATAGGATAAGACAGGTACAGGCCTGGGATAGGTGCTGCTGGGCGGGTGGATTGGGCAGGTCTTGCATCTGAGTCTTCCATAAGAGTATGATCCCTATGGTAGGGGATTTGTGGTGGAAGTGGCAGAGGGATGGACTAGGATGATGTGGAGGATGGGTGGGTGGTGGTTTGCATAATGTAATAAACTGATTTGTTAAGTACATCATAACTTTTAAAGTTTAGGACAGGCAAACCCAATCTTGATGTACATGTACACCATGAAGAGTGAGGTCAGCAAGCTGCACTTATGTGGTGCAGATAAGGTGTTTTGCGTACTGTCATGATTGATCCTGTTTGTCTGTTGTCTGCTTACAAGCTGAAGTGTACAGTTGATCAGCCCTTGTGACAGGGTGAAATGGTGAACCCAGTTACAGAATTAGAGTGAACTCCCTATAATGAAAAGCAAATGGCAACTTCAGGGATGCCAACACATTGTATTGGGTTTCATTGTATTTTCTGAAAAGACTGAAAGGAGTTCGTGGCCCTGGATTCCCTAGCTCGTGGCTTTAGTACGTGCACTGATAATGCGGATAGATGCAAAGAAACAGTGAATAACTATTTTTATATTATAATGTATCATGTGCAAATAGTGTACAAATAAAAGAATGGTGCATATAGACTAACCAAATGAAGAATTGCAGTTGTTAACACACTGACCTTACATTCAGATGATGAAATTTGTTCCGTTCAGCCTTCCTTTCTGTGGTTTTCCTAAATCATTTCAGGTAAATGCTAGGATGGTTCTTTCAGCAAGGTTTCAGCCAATTTTTTGCCCAGTCCTCACAAGAACATCCTTACATGGGGTGTGCCAGGAGGAATGGTCAGTATTCAGGGATATGACAGGAATGGTCATTCAAAGCACAAAAGTTTAGTAAATATCAGCTCATTTTCTGTATGAGCCATAATCACTTCTTCATCTTCAATACTGTGAAACAAATTTCATCTACTGCAAGCTCTTTGCTTTCCATATTTTGTGAGGTGGGCAGAAACAAGGAAAAAATGTCAAGTTAACATTGGCTCCAAGGTGCATATGAGTACCTTAAGAGCTAAGAGCTCTTGTTCATCTTTTCTAATGAGTAAAACAGTTATTTTATTGAAAAAATGTGCATAGCTTTTAAAGTGTACATTTTAGTGCACATGTTTACTAGACAATTTTTTCATGTTTTGGTTCATACTACCTCTTCCCAAAATATGAAAAGCAAAGAGTTTACAGTAAAAGGGAGATGTTTCACAGACTCGCAGATGACGAAGTGCTCTTAGCTGTTAAGGTATCCCTTTTAGAACCTGTGTTCACTCGGGGTTTTTTTACTTCAAATGATCATTCCTGTCATATCCTGAATTTTGACGATGCCTCCTGGGACACCCTGTATATTCTGTGTGTCTGTATATTTTGGCTATTTTTTCATTGTGTTATAATGACAAACTTATATCATTATCAGATGAGCTCTGAATGAATGAATGAATAAATAAATACAGTAAAAACTCGATTAAGCGTCACTCTTTAAACCGTTAGTTTCTGTTAACCGTCACTGCTGTAACAGCATAATAATACTGTAATAACAGAATGCTCTAAGGTGCAGTGACGCGTTCGCTTTGTTTATTTACTCTATTTTAGTGGGAAGTGAATGTACCCGCCCACCAGAGAATGGTACATAAAATATGACCTTCAGTTGACGTGCTAACACATCTCTCCCTTTTCTTGTCTTTGTCTCACTTGTGAGTCAACAATCACCACTGGTTCGGTTTCCAGTTGTGGCGAGAAGACTGTAATTGTCGCAGTGTATCTAGCAGGCTGTGCCGTGTTAAGTGTTTTCCACTTGAATAAGCTTTATTGACTAATATTTTACACTACCGTATTTAGTGCAGGTGTGTGTGATACAGTGACTTGATAAAATGTCTGAAAAACATAAACGTGTTGTTTTAGGACTTAATCAAAAACTTGAAATTATAAAACGCTTAAGAAAGGGCGAAACTGCGACAAGTGTAGTGCTGATTTATGGTATTGGAAGAACAACAGTTAACAATATAAAACATGATGCTGATAAAATAGAACAACATGTGTCAACAATGCAGAGCATGGATGGAGATGTGCGAACAAGAAAGACTGAAACCTGCAAAATATGATTAATTGGACACTGCAATGTACAGATGGTTTATACAAGCAAGAAGTCAGGGGATTCCACTTTCAGGGCCTATAATAATGGCCAAGCCTGCTGAAATGGACAACAAACTTGATGGTGACTCGTCTTTTAAAGCAAGTATCGGATGGCTCGACAAGTTTAAATTTCGTCATGGCATTCGCCCACTTGATTCAGTGGAGAAAAACTCAGCGCGGATAGCTCTGTAATTGCTGAGTTCCGGGAACAATTTAAAGAAAAAATGGCTGAATTGAATCTTGTTAGGGAGCAAGTTTACAATTGTGATGAAACTGGGCTTCATTGGAAGGCTTTACCACAAAAGACATTAGCATCACCCTCTGAAAAGCTGCTCCAGGTTTCAAAGTAAAAAAAGATCGCATCACTGCTATGGTTTGCGCAAATGTGACCGGCAATCATAGGCTTCCCCTACGTGTGATTGGGAAATCAAGAAAACCTCGTGCATTCAAGAATTTGAATTTGAATGCTCTCCCTGCACAATACTACACCCAGAAGAGTGCTTGGATGGATCAATCAATTTTTTCTGACTGGTTTCACAAACAATTTGTACCTCAAGTTAGAGCACATTTGGCTGAAAAAAAATTGCCACAGAAAGCGCTATTGCTATTTGACAATGCCCCGACGCACCCTACATGTGAAATGAAAAGTGATGACGGCAACATAACATGTCTCTTCCTTCCAGCAAACACAACTTCACTTATACAGCCCATGGATCAGTGAATCATTGAAAACATGAAACATCGTTATAGAAAAATATTTATCGAAAGATTGCTCTCATCTGATGAATCAACATCTGTAAAACAGTTTTGGAGGTCTTACAGTATTAAAGATGCCATTTTCAATGTTGCCAGTGCATGGAGTGATTTGTCAGTGTCAAATCTCAAGAACGGCTGGAATAAACTTTGGCCTCAACCTAGAGGTGAAGAATTGGAGGAACCTGAGTGCGTGACAGTTGACGAGATGGTCAATTTGTGCAATAATTTACAAATCAGCACAAATTTGACACCAGAAGAAGTATCAGTGTGGTTACAGTGTGACAAAGTGGACGGGGGATTTCAAATTTTGAGTGATGACGAAATTTTTGCCCGCATAAGTGCTACCAAAGAAGAAGAAGAAGAAGAAGGGGCTGATGAAGACGAGTGTTCAAACCATGAAGAAAAACAAACTATTAGCCATTCAGAGGCCGAAACAATGCTGTCCAAGTGTATAGAATGGTTTGAAAGTCAAGAAGAGACTAATGCAACGCAGGCACTACTGCTCCGAAAAATACGAAATATTGCCGCGGTGAAAGCTGAAACATCAAAAAGGCAGAAGAAATTGACTGACTATTTCCAAGCTAGATAAACTATTTCACCTGCAAGTTTATAGTACAGTACTGTACATTACGTATTTTGCAACGTTTGTAGCTACTGTATGGATGTTTTTATGATGTAATAAATAGTTTTATTTGCTATTACAATCCTGTTTAATTTGTTTTCGCTCTGAAATATTATTATATTGCTGTGAGAGTGATATTACATAAAATAATTGATTGATGTTATGTTTGGAGGAATACAGTGTTTCTGTTATCCGTCTATTCGCTCACCCGTACGACCATGGTCCCGAAGTGACGGTTAATCGAGTTTCCACTGTAAATGAAGTACCCCCGTGTCCATAAGACAGTTCCAATGGTTAAAGGAAACAGGGAAGGTGGTACCATAATATGATGATTAAGGAAGAGAACTACCTGTATGAAAGGACCAATGCTTATTACTCATCTGCATTAGAATCTTTAACATACCACTCAATCTGTTGCACATGAAACTAGTGCCACATACAGTACTGTGTGGAAAATGATACGGAAACAACAGCTACATGCTTACCTTTCACAGGAAGTGCAAGCATTAACTACTGACTTCAGATCTCTTGTATTGAATCAATTAATATTGCAATATAGTATGGTTAATTATCACTTTACTGCACCTATTGGCCTATTTTCCTTGCATAGCACTTGTTTCACTAGTGATAGTGTGCTCAGTAGTTGCAACAGTCACCTATGGGCTGTTGAGAATAGCCATGCTACAGATGTGAAGATTCATAGTGAATTTGTGGATGGGCATAGCTAGTTAATGGTTGTGTAACTACACCACAATACCCTGTGTTTCTGAGAGATATACTCCCTACATCATTGGTAGATATCCCACTCAGTATTTGTGTACATACATGGTTCTAAAGTAATAGAATGCCAGCTCACTTTGCATATATTGCTTGTGGACACCAGTGTCTGATATTCTCCCCAAAGCAAATGATCTGACTACACTTTGCTTCTGCTTGTGGAGTTAGCTGAAAGAGTTTGAGTACAAGACAGATGTTGAGACTGGAGGGGA
Organism: Schistocerca nitens; assembly: GCF_023898315.1. Taxonomy (NCBI): domain Eukaryota; kingdom Metazoa; phylum Arthropoda; class Insecta; order Orthoptera; family Acrididae; genus Schistocerca; species Schistocerca nitens. The sequence goes on along the minus strand of NC_064617.1, from coordinate 197,304,298 downwards.
CCTCCTGGCAAAAATTAGCATATCCATGACATTGTTCTAACAGTGTTGGGGTTGTCTAAATTTCATGTGGAAATATTATACCTGTGTAGAAGCTGGGAGATGCTACTTGAAACAACTGTTGTGAGTGTAGCGCCTTGAACAGATACTTAAAATTATTACAGATATGTGTAGTGGACTTGTTATCATTATGAGCCAATCAATAACAAAGTTGAAATACTTTTATTTTTTCTTATAAGTTTCAACTCATTTGTCTCCGGAGCAGGGAGCCCTATCTGAAATTCGTATGTTAGCCCTATTCCATCATATCATAAAGTTTTTCATCATCATTTAAATATCCTGTGTACATTTAGCTATAGTTGCACATTAAAGTGTTAATATCGTACACTACCATACTCTTACATAATACAACATTTAAAGTTAGCTTACATTGTCAATCCACAGGTTTGTCCTCGAGTCTTGTGACAAAGTATGTGTTTTCATACAGACACCAGTGTAATGGGCATAAAAGTTCCTTAAATACATCAGAAAGGGGTGGAAACCTTCACTTGCATACCATACTCATAGGCTTGTAAGCACACTTTTACTTAGATCACCACCAGAGGCGAGCGTCGACCCTATGCGGCCTGCCAAGGATCACAGCCATGACAGTAGGGCAAGCCTTGACTCGTGCTGCCCGGTCAGCGGGCCAAGCCGCACTGGGGACCACTAGGCTGAGCTGTGCCCTGCCTCATCAGAGCCCCAGTCAACCCGGGCATCTGTATGGCTTGGCTGGCTGTTGCTCACATCATGCACCTGACAGGCACCACACTGTTGCAAGCACAGAACAAAATCTCTGCAGCAAGCAGTTTTTTACTTTGCACAGTATTTACCAACACAGTACTTAATGTCTAGTGTTATATTAAAATAGCTAATGGCTGTAACATCAAGAACAAGATGAATGCTTAAATCTCCACTGTTGCTTGTAATTGTTAAATCAACTTATCGTTATGTGCATGTAAAAATGGTCTGTACCTTACGATTGTTGACAGACACTGAAGTTAGAGGATTATGTCATGGCAGAACTGTTCTCACATTGCACACTCTTTCCACATTTTGAAGGTGTCGATGGTGAAGCTTTGTACTCTGTATGACATTTTGCAAACATGGAGGACAAATATGTTATATCACATAGCTGTTAATAAATTTGGTGCATTGTTCACATAAATTTATGTCTTTTCACTGTTATATGATCAGAACATTGAGGACATCAGTACTGGTAAAATATTTAACTATCATAGCTAAGTAACATTGCATTTACCTTGTAGTGCAGCACATCTGGAATATGCTGTGACAAACTTCCTCTCTTTCAATTATCTAGAGTTGCTTTAGATGAAACACCTGTGGTACTAGAAATAATGCAAGCAAATGCATTGACTTTATTTCCTTTTCTTTGCTTAAGAGCTTTTGAGTGCTTGCTTTCAGTAGTGCTGCTAGCTTCAAATCATTGTCAAGAGGGCCGATGAGCAGACAGAGGTTTAGAGCCCTCTCTTCCTCCTTAAAGACGAAAGAATCAGCTATGATCAACAATATGAGGGAGCAGAAGGCAACGGAAACCATTACATTAAAGACGCGTAACCATCTTCTTTAAATACAATCTCTTATCCCGTTATGAGTGTTTAAACTATTTAATGAAAATATAAATTTCATTTATAAATGTGTCATTTTATGTGTATGAGAATGCTTACCTCACAGTCCGCCACTTTCTCAGCAGTGTTCCTGTAGCTGGTACACCCATGGTACAAGCAACTGCAGTGTCGAATCACTGTCAGCTTCCATAATCTTGGTAATCCTTTGAAATACTTTGAGAAAATAAATTAATGTGTCTGCTGACTGATAATCCCAGTTCCCAAATACGCTATTTTTCCAAATTCAGCAATTTGTTCATGCTGTATAAGTACGGATTTTAGCATGACACACAAAGTCTTCAATTGAGTCTCAGTGTGCTACTTCACGGTAAACTACAACCATGAGTCTTTCACATGGCCACTCCTTTTTAAGTAATTTACAGCATGTTTCACTGATTGGTACTATGGCTGAACATTACGACAATATTTCTGCAACCATTTTTCCTCAAGGGTGTAGGGTAGAACAATGCTGAGGGAGCAGTTGTCGTATGGGAGATGACAACAATTCTCTAGGGACTTTTTCACATTTTCTCTCCTTATCAGTAATAAACATAACTTTCAAGAGATGGCTTGTCAATATCCCTAACTTTTAGTTTCATCCCATACATTTGTAGCACTTGTCTCCAACAAACAGGAGCTCTGCACGAAACAGGACCCAGTTTTTGCACTTCAACCCTAATGATATTGAATGCATAATAAGAGTAAAATAATTCCTTTTAATGTACTTGTATGTCCATGTGTCAGTTGTACATGCGCACACATCATCCTCCATATCCTGCAACACTTGGGGGGACTACAACCACAAGGTATTCATCTGTTATTTCTTTTTCATTGTGAGAAATTGTTGGTTGGTGAAGAAGCACATCCCTTGCAATTGCAGTAGAGTACTGTGCTTCTATTTCTGGCACTGTCTGTGAAAGATCTAGAAAGCATTCTCCAGCCCCTTTGATGAAGGGCCAAAGATCTCTTGTGCACATTGTTACATACTGCTCCTGGACAATAGATTTTGCTGATGCTGGATGGAAGGTTGTCACTACTATTGATCTGACTATTAAGAGAAGCTTTGCAGTTATTCAAGTGTTGCAACAGGCTCCACAAGTTTTCCTGCACGTGACAGCAAGTTCTAGTTCTTTTCAGTATGGTGAAGTAGAAGACCACGAACCACATCAAAAACTTATAAAATTGTACTGCAAAACACCTTGTTCGAGGTAAATCATCCAGGAACATTACATGAAGAAGAATATAAAAAGTAAGGGTGTACGAAGAGATTGTTGAAACATTTCTAGGTGATATAAAACTCTGGACCATAGTGTAATAAAAATTTAATTACTAAATTTGAGATCAAGTTTCATGAAAGAGGCTTTAGAAAGTAGAGGAAAAAAGAAAGGATGAATTGTATAAACCAATAAAAAGTCACTTGTACTATGTTCATTATTGTATTACACATTACAGTGTTTTTCTTTACAAAAACTCAAGATCAGCCTCTTCTTAGCATATCAAACCTTCACAATTCTTGGAGGAGTGTACACCTGCTCATGTGTAGTCCATCATTCCCACCTTCCCTCCGCTGTCTGTTTCATTGTTGCACTGACCTCTGTTGACACCTGGACTCAGCCAGGTACCCGAACAAGTTGCGAGCACTGTTCCCAGTGCAGCTGAGCTTGACTGCCCACGATGCAGGCAGCAGAACAGAGCAGGTGGGCTAGGGCGTGCAAATGTGGTGCAATGCACAGCTTTGGTCACCACAAGGCATGCACTGTATCTCATTTTTTGTGGTGTAATCATGGCTTGGTGGCTCAGTGGTACTGTGCCAGGTCTCGGGTTCAATTCCCATCAATCCTAGGATTTTTATCTGACACTGATCAATTCTTTGACATTCTACAGCATTTGTTGATGTGAAAAACGCTGAATTGGACCATAGTTTGGAATTCTTGTTACCCTCACTCATAGGGTATTTGGATAAGTCAGTTCAAACGTCAGAGGAATGTGATGGCGTGCCACCTCCAGTAGGACCATGGCGAGTGAAGAACGTGGTGTACAAAACAAACTTTGGATTGATGGCTCCTTTACTGCTTTATCATCTACACTAAAAAATTCTTGGTGCATTAAGTTGTCTTTCAGAAACTTGAAATGGTCTTTTCATGCATAAAGTCCTGTACACTTTAATGTATACATTGTTTAGCTGTTCATTTTTAAAACAGAGTTTCTGTATTCAGTCTCAGATCTCACCAATATCTGTTGTATTGTTTTTAATAATAATAAAGTCTGAATCTCAATTTCCAACCTGTTCTGTTTCTCTGCCTTGAAACATATACAGATATTTTATTAGTATTTTATATATGTGATTTTTTAGGCAAAGAACTATAATTTAAACAAGGTAATAGATTGTAGAGATTTTTGAGGCTTGTAAATAGTGAATGACCGCTAAGACAGTGATAGGCAAAGTTAAAATGGAAGAAAAGAAGACAAGGAAATAATAAAGAAAGAATGGACAAAAGAAGATTTAAATACAATGCTGGACACTCAAAATGCAACAATCCGCAGGAAGGTGAAATTTGCAGCAATATGACATGCACATGATTAGCATTTCAGTGCAGGCACACATAACAGGCAACAGTAGCGCCACTGCAAGCACTTTATAAAGGGGGAAAGGACAGCCACATGAACACACTGGAATTGTTCTTTCATTTGGTTGTTTTGCATAAGCACCTTAGTATGCCTTGTAGAAAACAGTGAGCATCTTTCGAGCACATTTCAGAGTTTGACTGAGGAAGAGTAGTTGCCTACAGGGGTTGTAGACTATCCCTCAGAGAAATTGGTGATCACATCAGATGGAACCAAGCAACTGTGATGCAGATTTGTAATCGCTGGTTGTAGGAGGAAAACCAAACCAATGAGACCGACTGCACTCCCTAGTTGCACCACTACACATGACAGGCATATTGTACACGTGGCAGTGATGGATCGCTCTGCCAAATCATGAAGCATATCACAACAAATACGATCTGTTTCACAACAAGCAGTGTTAGCGCTTACCATTCAACGCTGTTTGCAGCGGAGTTGACTGTCCACAAGGTATCCATTGCTGTGTTTATCACTGAGTCAACATCTCAGGTGCATTTGTGCCAGCAGTGGTGTGATGAATGACAGACATGGACAATCAGATGGAACAACATTATTTTTACCTGCACCACCGCAGTGGATGGATTAGAGTCTTCCTTACACATCACACTACTGGTCCTTCAGCCGGTATTATGTTGAGGATGATATTGGATTCCACTCCTGCAATTCCCTGCTGATAGAAGGATAACACACAGTAAGAGGGAAAGATTTAAGACCTTTTTATGAGCAAAGGATACTGATAGGTGCGAGAGATATAAAGAACAAAGACAAAAACTGGAACATACAATAAAGAAAGCAAAAGCTACTGCCCGGGAATAATTTATGAGAAAATGGAAAAGAGCCCTAAGTATAATATTAAATTATTCTAAAGGAGGTTGGAACACATGAGAGAAAGAACGGAATGCCTGCTGAAATCCATTACAGACAAGCAGGGAAACTTCTTATCAACAGGGACTGACAAATATAATGGATAAAATGCTTCCATCCATCACTGAATTTGGATAAAGGTGAATTTCAAATAGAACAGGAGAAAAATGAAGTGAGGAAATGAGGTCAGAAAAGAACTGAAACTAAACAAAATGCGCATAGATATTAACCCTCCATTAGTGAGAGAGACCAACTCCTTCAACAGCGTTTATTATATTTTCTACCAATAGAGTGCATGAGCTGTTCTGCCGTGTACTTTTCTCATTCAAATTGTTCTACACATCATGATTTAATCAGTTGGGTAGCGGCTGTTGTATAGTGACGATGGCATTGTTCAGTCCCCTAGTCCAACCACACTGACATTGTAGTGCTAAAACATTGTTGGTTGTTTGTTAAAAGGTATGTTTGACTCAATATATTTAGCTTGGTTGGCATTGTCTTGCTAGAGTAAAAATGACAAATACTCTGTGTCTTCTGCGTGAGAGAATTCCTGAGGAGTAGATCAAAGATTGCAGCAAGACCAAGCGTTAGTTGGTATCTTTGTATATACATCAAAAGAAAGTAAGAAAATGAAATATCACTGCTGAAAACGCAAAGAATACATCTGTCTTGAACCTACTGAAGTTTTGTGGAAGGATTGTCAATAAGTGCAAACTGTGAATAATTAGTAACTGCATAAATAATTTTCTCTGTTTTTCAAAGTTTCTTAAATTTATTGTATGGTTGATTTATGTTTTGTACAAACGTTTAAAAGTATTGCTTGAATATCCTTAGATTTTCACTGATATGCTAGCATGTGGTACATACTAGTTATTTGACCAAAGAGTGGCATAATATTCGGTGTGGCCGAGCGGTTCTAGGCACTTCAGTCTGGAACCGCGCAACCGCTACGGTCGCAGGTTCGAATCCTGCCTCTGGCATGGATGTGTGTGATGTCCTTAGGTTAGTTAGGTTTAAGTTAGGTTTAAGTAGTTCTAAGGGACTGATGACCTTAGATGTTAAGTCCCGTAGTGCTCAGAACCATTTGAATTTTTTTTGCCTAATATTAGTTTAATGTTCTGTCCTTGTTTGTAATTGAAATACTAATAAAACTACATGTATTCAGTTTTTTTTATTGTGTTGGTCTGAGACACCAGGTATCATTAAGGATTTTGTGTACAAAATGGAAGTGTATCCCCACAAAACTTGTTGTTATACCTTATACACTATACCATGGACAAAGAGGGAAGCAGTAAGAGAAGAGATTTACAGGATACTTGAATGGGGCATAATACAACCACCATTTTCCCCTTATTGTATTCCTCCTGTTGTGGCCGTGAGTAAGCCAGATGGTAAGGTGCACTTGGTCCTCAACGCATGTAACATTAATAAGATTATTGTACCAGTTCACACACTCATCCAGACAATTTAGAGGAACAGCTTATGAAATTCCATGAGGCTAAATTTCTTACTATAATCAACCTCCGGTCTTCCTATTGGCAAATAAAACTACATGAAGAGTGTCGGAAGTATATCGCTTTTTTATGTGGGGGCACGAGCTTCGAATTACAAGTATTACAATTTGGATTGAACAAAAGTGCAGGTGTATTTATCTCTATGCTAGACAAAGTGCTAGGGCCCAAACTTTTGAGCAAGGTAACAGTATACGGGGACAACCATTTAGTTGCCATGCCCACTTGGATAGAATGCTTAAGATTAATTGAACAAATATGGAGTCACTTTTCCGAACATGGTGTAACAGCAAATCTCAAGAAATCTAATTTCGGACAAGAAAAGGTAAAATTTTTAGGACACATAATATCTACAGAAGGCAT